>NC_140169.1:412500-1130000 GCF_963971535.1 Notolepis coatsorum | reverse complement strand
AATGACAGAAAGGAGCTGACAACTCATAAAACGTCCACTATGGACACAAGCCCTAACTCCACCATCTGTTCTCTCCCCTCCAGTTAGGATTGCATCCAGCTCACTGATAGACTATCAAAACCAATTGCTTTTAGCTTGTCAATCAGAATGGAGTGATTGACAGTGTCGAAGGCCTTTAGGTCCAGCATGACCATGCCGCAGTATTTGCCCGCGTCCACCTCTTGTTTGATGTGGTCGTTCAAATAGAGAAGGCATGTGTCAGTGGAGTGGGATGTTCTGAAGCCAGATTGGAATTTGTAGATTCGATTTTTTTCTGTGAGTAGATTCGATTTTTTTTTTGTTTGAAATCATCTTTGCGGACCCCTAGCTTATTGTAGTAGGCTATGATGTGTTCTACCCCAAAATGTCCTGAGTGGGAGGGTAGTTTATTTACCAGTGTTGTGGCTATCAAAGAAAATGTTTAAGTAATTGGCCACATCCAGCTTGTCTGTGATGAGCGTGCTGTCTGTCTTTATGTTTATGTTTGAAAATCTGGTTTAAATGTTTTTTCTGCAGCCTAGTTGATTATTGAGTAATTGCCAAAGTTCACAGGGTTTATTTTTGTTTTCCTCAGTTTTGATGAAATTCTTTTTTGCAGTTTTGATCATGGAGTTTACGTAATTTCTTAGTCTGGAACGCCCTACCCACAGCAATAAAAAAAAATTTGATTCACTACCCACCTTCAAAACTGCTCTCAAAGAGCAATTCAAAACTGGCCCCCATAAATGTACAAACCCCCTGTCATGGGGCTACCCCCTGCCCTGTAATGGTTGCCTGACAGTCTTAGTTGGTTTAGCCCTGGTCCCCACATGTGGTCATGCTACAGTACCAAACATTTAGCTTAGGTATTTTTTTGGCGTTGTTTATTTTGTATATAGGTACCGGTAGAACCCAGGCACAGAAGACAAACCTTCTGTTAAATCATAACTTGTTATGTGTATATAAATTGTTTGTAAATACCATTTTTCTGTGCTCCCACTTGGTTCCTTGTAGGATCTCTGGCTGCCCAACCAGAACTGGGAGAGGCCAAAGCCTTTTCTGGAGGGGAGATTTGGAAGGAACCAAGAGTACAGGGGGGGGTTCATGATAAAAAGTGAATATACTTTAAAAGTGCCCTACTGTTTACACTGTTTAGTGTTTTGTAATGATATGGTCTGTATGGAATAATGTATCCATTGGGTACAACAACAGCCTGTTCAAGCTGCTGCGGTCAGGCAAACGCCTGTGAACACCAGCAACTAGGACAGAGAGACTTCGGCTCAGCTTCTTCCCCCAGGCCATCAGAGTCTTGAACACTGAACTCTCCACACATGAGCACACATGAGCACACACACTGTATACGCTCACACACTAGCAGCCACTTTAACATTAACACACACACACTCATGCTGCACATGCTCACACTTATGGTCACTTTACAAACTGAAAGGTTACTTTAAAAAATAGTATAACTTGAGATTGTATAATATAGCATTGTATAGCAGTGTACATAAAGACCCAGTGCCTCATCCGTAGCTAACAGTGTATTGCACTATCACAGGACCTAGCATGTCTTACCATGCTCTTGTAAAAACTCATGTACATATACCTGATATGCCCTACTTTGATTACTTGTATTATTGCACAAATGTCGTTCTCATCCTATTGGATTCTTATTATTGTATTATTGTATTATGCACAATCGTTGCGGGCAAGACCCCCCGCATTTCACTGTATACTTGTTTTCCGTGACAAATAAAACTCTTGACTTGACTTGACTTGTGCTGCATCCTGTTTTTTCACTGATGAACAAAAAAAAAGAGAAGAATAAAAACCAACCAAGGGTGATGACAACCTGCCTCTGACTACCTGCCTTTTTCCACTGCTTGGCCACATCCTCACACCCCCCCTCCCCCCCACCCACCCACCCCCTGCTAATGCACAGTTTCCTCCCCCTCGTATGTATATATTATCTGTTAGGATCTCTGTTTAACAGTACTGTATATTTGCAGATCTTGTAATGTCACAAATGTTACAGTACTACAGTATACCTCCATGTCATGTATGTCAGAAATGTCATGATATATATCTGTATGTTGCGTATGTCAGAAATGTCATGAATTGAAAATGGGGGACCATGACGTAAACAAGACGAAAGTCTTTCTCTCGTCTGCATCCCCTTAACAATTGTGTGTATTGAGCTGTACTGTATTGTACCCATTCTGCAATCTGTTAATACAATTTTCAATCAATCAAAACCCCCTCTATGAGGAGCTAGCCAAGATGAGAACCCCTCCTACCCCCTCTATGAGGAGCTAGCCAAGATGAGAACCCCTCCCACCCCCTCTATGAGGAGCTAGTCAAGATGAGAACCCCTCCCACCCCCTCTATGAGGAGCTAGCCAAGATGAGAACCCCTCCTACCCCCTCTATGAGGAGCTAGCCAAGATGAGAACCCCTCCCACCCCCTCTATGAGGAGCTAGTCAAGATGAGAACCCCTCCCACCCCCTCTATGAGGAGCTAGCCAAGATGAGAACCCCTCCCACCCCCTCTATGAGGAGCTAGCCAAGATGAGAACCCCTCCTACCCCCTCTATGAGGAGCTAGCCAAGATGAGAACCCCTCCTACCCCCTCTATGAGGAGCTAGCCAAGATGAGAACCCCTCCTACCCCCTCTATGAGGAGCTAGCCAAGATGAGAACCCCTCCTACCCCCTCTATGAGGAGCTAGTCAAGATGAGAACCCCTCCCATCCCCTCTATGAGGAGCTAGCCAAGATGAGAACCCCTCCCACCCCCTCTATGATGAGCTAGCCAAGATGAGAACCCCTCCCACCCCCTCTATGAGGAGCTAGTCAAGATGAGAACCCCTCCCACCCCCTCTATGAGGAGCTAGCCAAGATGAGAACCCCTCCTACCCCCTCTATGATGAGCTGGCCAAGATGAGAACCCCTCTCACCCCCTCTATGAGGAGCTAGTCAAGATGAGAACCCCTCCTACCCCCTCTATGAGGAGCTAGCCAAGATGAGGAACACGTTCAGCCACAGACTCATGCCCCCCCGACACTCCACTAACCGTCTTGGCCAGTCAGCCATCAACGTATGATGGATATCGTGCCAGTTAGGGTACCTTGTGTATACTTCACCTTGTGTATACTGTTTACTTTTACTCTTACTCATAGCATATATTCAGATTAACATTTTCTATTGCCTATATTTATTGTAATGTATAATATAACCGATAGGGCACACAGACCCTCATCTGCACCTTTGTTTATTTTTCTCATATCTTTAATATTCAGAGTTAATTATATTGTTTTACACCATTTATTCTTATCGTATTTTTATATTCAGATACAATTGTATCCCCTATGTTTATGTCTTTCTACTATTACCCTGCCCATATCTGTACCCCCCCCCCCCTCATCGTAATGATGTATTGTGTGTTTTGATGTAAATCAAGATCCGTGGTCCGAGGTATTATGAATAAAAATCTGAATACTAATATTGAAAAATCTATATCAGGAAGATAAGTAGACAATTCCTAAAGTCCAATAAAAAAAATTATTACAATATGGATCCATACTGTTAGTGAAATAAATATGCTCTTTCATTAGTATGGTCAGCAAGAGTTAAGAAGAAGGAAGAAGGAAGAATAGAGAAGAGAGAGAGTATGGGAGGGTGAAAGAGAAGAGAGAAAGAGAGAGAGAGAGGGTATGGGAGGGTGGAAGAGAAGAGGAGAGAGATTATGGGAGGGTGGAAGAGAAGAGAGAGAGAAAGAGTATGGGAGGGTGAAAGAGAAGAAAGAAAGAGAGAGAGAGTATGGGAGGGTGGCAGAGAAGAGAGAGAGAAATAGTATGGGAGGGTGGAAGAGAAGAGAGAGAGAGAGAGTATGGGAGGGTGGAAGAGAAGAGGGAGAGTAGCAGTGTACAAAGAGAATCATTGTACTTGATTCATATTCAACATGAGATCATCTGGCATGTGAGTTCTCATGATACATGCATACTGACTATGTCCATAATTAGTCCATAAGGTACATCTCCCTTCATTGATTATATGATAGGCTGTTTACATCATATTGTCATAAACAGATACTGAGCAGAGGCAAGAGTCCATTTAGAGCGAACATAGTGTACAGAATATTCATATAAGGATGTGTGAATCATCTTTCCTCCTTACACCCACGCTGCTATGACATCTGCATTTCCCCAAGAGGATATATCTTATCTTATCTTAAAACCACAAAGAGACTCTGCTAGGTGAGAAACAGCAGAGCTATCGGATGAGAAAACTAGATAACAAGAAAGCAGAAATTATATCTTTTTTTTGTATCCACTTTTTCTCCTTATTTTCTATTTTTCTCCCATCCCAATTTCGTATTTCCAATTCTTCCCTCCCCTGTCTTGAACGTTGCTAGACTATGCCTCCCACTGGTTGGCCATAGTGAGGATAGAAGCCTTGCATCACGTGTCCCCTCCGGTACATGAGGAGGCAGGCTGTCGCATCTTTTCACCGCAGCAGCTCGAACTCTCAGTGGCGAGGAGTAACGCGTGGGAGGCTCACGCTGCCCCCAATACTTCCTGTTTCCGCCCAACCGACCTGTAGGAGTCGCTGTCCACAATATCCAATCCCCACCCACCGGCTTTCCCACCCTCTAACACTGCCAGTTGTGTTAGTATGACGGCCGGTCAAGCCGGTAGCAACGGCGAGAGCTGGGCTCGATACCAGCATCTCCTGCGTTAGTGGCGAGCGCCTTGCCCACTCCGCCACTTAACCACCCCGCAGAAATTATTTCTATACATGCATGTGAATGTGCTGACGTTGAAATGATACATGTCAGCCGGCCATCAGCTGATGTAGAACGCTGTCTTGTATCACCCAGCATGACAGCAGAACAGCTCTAACTAGTGCAGTCAGTCTGACTGGACTGATGAGCAAGATTCTACCTCTTTCCCATCACACAATCTGACACATAATAAATGTAACAGATGACCAACATTTGTATGGAGGCCTTTACTGAAAAACAACGATTATTTTGCACATCATTTTGCACATATCCCCAAACTGTTAACGGTTTTGCTCAAATTAATTTAGCTTGACAGTTATTGAGGGTTTATAAATTTGGATATGTCCTCCAGTGATGTCATTGGATGTCATTGAATCCTTGTGTTAATTACAGCTCAATGCTCCCTATTGCAATGTCTGCTGTTTTTATTTTTAACATCTCCACCATTTAATTTGGCTTGGGAGGAGGAGGAGGTGGTGGATTCATATAAGTTCCTTGGGGTACACATGAACAATAAACTGGACTGGTCAGACAACACAGAGGCCCTCTACAGGAAGGGACAGAGCAGGCTGTTCTTCCTGAGGAGACTCAGGTCCTTCAACGTGTGCAATAGACTGCTGCAGTCATTCTACCAGTCTGTAGTGGCCAGCGTCCTCTTCTATGCTGTGGCATGCTGGGGGGGCTACACCAACTCAAGGGACACCAACAAACTGAACAAGCTGGTGAGGAAGGGTAGCTCTGTGGTGGGAGTCGAGCTGCTCAGACTAGAGGTGGTGGCAGAGAGGGGGATGAGAAGGAAGTTGGCTGCTATCCTGGAGAATCCCTCCCATCCCCTCTACGGTGAGCTAGTCAAGATGAGAAGCACGTTCAGTCACAGACTCATACCCCCCCGACACTCAACTAACCGCCTCGGCCAGTCCTTCATACCAGCGGCCATCAGGCTCCACAACAGTGGGCAGGGACTGCTGCCAGACATCCAACTACAACTACTAGGAACCTAAAAGGACAATGTAACGGACCATTTGAGATTAAACATGTCTAGACAATATCCTTTGCTGTTTACTAAATAATATTCAGTATGTATGTATGTATGCCTTGAAATGACGTGTGGGATTTTTACCCGAGTTCGATACCCGTAGGCCTATATAAATCTGTCCCTATTGGCGCACCGTAGATCAGGACAGCTGGAAGCACCTGTGAAGTGATGTAGTCGGTCGGCAGCAGGAACGTTTGGTGCGTCTTTTTGTTTCGCCTTTGTATTCCTGTGCGTCGCGACTTTTATCCTTTTGTATTGATCGTGTGTTTTAAACGGAAGAAAGGACCTTTTAGTTTACATTCCTTGGAGAGCGCAGCAAGGTATGCTTTGTTGTTTATTTGATTATGGTTGTAACTTTGTATAATGTAATTTGTGAATGAATGATTTTATGTCTTGTGTAAGAATGTAATCCTTGTAGTTTTGATACCAATGTTATTTAGTTTAGTGTTTGTACTGTGCTGTGGAAACCGTTATGTGAAATGTTTGTTTGTCTGTTTATGTACGTTTCCAATGCAGTTTTCACGGTGCTAAGATGACGTCACGGATGGACAAATAAATAAAGATCGTCTTATGCATCAGTCGAGACTCTGTCGTTTGGATCCAAGGGCTGTAACAGACAATAACACTACCTTATGCATACCGCACCTTATGTGAATACTGTATACTTCAGTTAGTTAGTTAATTATATTGATTTGTTATATTGTTTACTGCTTGTTTTTACTACCTGTACCTCCCCTCCCCATGCTGCTATGATGCCTGCATTTCCCCAAGGGGATCAATAAAGGAATATCTTATCTTGAAACTCTTAATGCAAAGTTCTAAACGGACTTGCCGAATTCTTACCTTAACACATTACATCCTATGCTGAAATGCAAAGTGCAAAACTGTTGATACAAAGTGCCAAACTATAAATCTATGCTCCATTCTCAGAATACAGCCACCTAATATTACAACAATGTTCAATTGCTTATTGCTACAAACGCAGATCACTAAATAATTTTATTTTTTTACTAATGTCTCATTACCTTCAACAACCTTGCCCAGTTGAGGAGCATTGCAATACAATTGATAATCTCTTCACCACTACATAAAAGGCTGCTTATAACCCTGAAGAAAGGAGCAACATGGAGCAAGTCGGTGCAGCTGAGGTTGGCAACGAAGGACAGGGTCGTGGTCGTGGCCAAGGAAGCAGAAGAACATCTGTCTCAAATGAAATTATAACCACAATTGTTGACCACGTAATACAGTAAACCGAGGTCTAGCACTGGCTGAAGCTGGCAGGGTGGTGCAGCCAAACCTGAACAGGTCAACGGTGGCATCCCTTATACGATTTCTTACAGTAAGAGAGATACAGTAAGAGATCTCTGGAGCAGCCTTCCCCTCACTTCAGGACATCTACTCTACCAGGGCCACCAGGAGAGCACACAACATCATTAAGGACAGTGCACACCCCCAACACAGACTCATCAACCTCCTGCCATCAGGCAGGCGATACAGGAGTCTGAAAGCCAGAACTACGAGACTGACAAACAGTTTCTACCCACAGGCCATCAGACTCTTGAATGCCTAGCCCCCCCCCCCCCCCTCCACACACACCTTCTACTATGAACTATGAATCACTAAAGACACTTTTAACTGCTGCTATGACTCACTGTCACCTCCATGGAACGTGCAATTGTAACTCACTGTGCCTTGTTGTATTGTATATATATATTGTATCTATTTTTATCATATCTTATTTTCTAGCACTCACTTGTATTTAAATATGTTTAAGTTAAGTACTGTGTGATTTTTTTTGTGAAGGGTGGACTAGCAAAGTAAGATTTTCATTGTATGGCAAACTGTCGTTTTAACTGTGCATATGACAATAAACAATCTTGAATCTTGAATAATGGGTAAGTCAATATGTGTAATTTACTGTACAGTAACTGTATATCGAAATTACAGTAATTGTAAAATGTATATTGTTGTCTGTTACAGTATATTTCATGAATACTAAAGGTGTGAATTATTTCTGTAATTGTTATTTTTACTGTACTTTAGAACTGAACGAGCACCACCAAGTGGAGGACGTGGCCATCTTCTCTCTGTGCAATACTTACAGTACTTTACAATAGTTTGTTTACTGTAACTGTTTTTGTTTTTACTTTAAAATACAGAGCATTACTGTAGGTATTTTCCTTTACTGTAATGATTCAACTTTAAATACTGTAATCAAATATTTAGTGTGTCTTTCATAAAAACACAAGCACTATACTGAAGTCTATCACATGGGTTATGAGGAAATTTACCATTGCATAGTCTATTTTGGTAACAAGTATTTTGTGTTTGACTGCATTATTTGATAAATACCAAGTTTGTTTATTATTTGTCATAGTAAAATACAGAATATTTTATAATGAAATGATTTTTTCTGTATGAGCCCCTGAGAGTGTGCTTCATACAGTAATAGATAAAAAATATTAAATAGGGCGGCCGGGTAGCGCAGCGGACTAAGCGTCTGCCTACCACCACAGAGACAGTGGGATCGAATCCAGCTGTGGTGCTTCCGGGTTGGCCGACCGTCCATACTGACACAATTGGCAGTGTTAGCGGGTGGGAAACCCGGCGAGGGTGGGTCCTGGTCGTTGTAAACAGCGACTCCTACAGGTCGGGGCGCCTGCACAGCAAGGGAAGGATCTAGGAAAGGTAGTGTGACCTTCCACACGTTACACTCTCCCAGTGAGAGTCTGCGCTGCCAGGTGAAAAGAAGTGGTGGGCTGGCTACACATGTGTCGTTGGAAGCATGTGATAGTCTACGCCCTCCCAGACCGACGATAGGGGGTAGAATGCGCAGCGACCAAGAACGGCATTGGGAATTGGCATAACGACTAACATTGGGAGGGGAGAAAAACGGAAAAAGAAGGGGGAAAAAAGATAATTAAAAAAATTATAATAATAAATATTAAATAATAAAAAATATAAAATAAAGGAGTGTTCAGTCAATATACATATATACAATATACAATACAGAGTAAAATGAGTAACAGTGAGGTACAATGCAGAAGTGCAATGAGGTATGAATTGTAGTGCAAATCTCTTTAATAATAGATAAATATAAAGTGTGTTAAAGTGTCTAAAGTGAGTCAAGTGAGTGATAAGGTGAGTGGTTTTAAATGCTCACTTAATTGATTGAAATATCTAATGTTCTGGTGCTGTGATAAGCTTTTGATTATACTATTCTCTGATTTGACAATGGTATTTTTATTTTGCCTGCTATATTGCATTATGAACCCAAAATTAGCAGTATAGCATTCTGTGTTAAAAGTGTTGCACATTGAAAGTCACTAAGCCAAACAAGGAACAGCAAAAGTGGACAAACCATGGCTGTAGTCAAGAAGCTGATGGGAGATGGGTGTGTCCATCTTCCCTATGACCAGTGTTGGTCCCCCTGGCTCCCGGTGACACACATGAATCAGAACATTCACTGACCAGCCACATTCAGTCAGTCACAATGTCAAACAGACTCTCCACCTAGTCGACCAAGACCACAATGTCAAACAGACTCTCCACCTGGTCGACCAAGACCACAGTGTCAAACAGACTCTCCACCTGGTCGACCAAGACCACAGAGTCAAACAGACTCTCTACCTGGTCAACCAAGACCACAGAGTCAAACAGACTCTCCACCTGGTCAACCAAGACCACAGAGTCAAACAGACTCTCCACCTGGTCAACCAAGACCACAGAGTCAAACAGACTCTCCACCTGGTCGACCAAGACCACAGAGTCAAACAGACTCTCCACCTGGTCAACCAAGACCACAGAGTCAAACAGACTCTCCACCTGGTCAACCAAGACCACAGAGTCAAACAGACTCTCCACCTGGTCAACCAAGACCACAGAGTCAAACAGACTCTCCACCTGGTCAACCAAGACCACAGAGTCAAACAGACTCTCCACCTGGTCGACCAAGACCACAGAGTCAAACAGACTCTCCACCTGGTCGACCAAGACCACAGAGTCAAACAGACTCTCCACCTGGTCGACCAAGACCACAGAGTCAAACAGACTCTCCACCTGGTCAACCGAGACCACAGAGTCAAACAGACTCTCCACCTGGTCAAACAAGACCACAGTGTCAAACAGACTCCACCTGGTCAACCAAGGCTACAAAGTCTCGCTCAAATCTCCTGTCCTGCAAACCCACCTGCACCCTGATGAATCATCCCAAAGACATTGTATCATCAAAGACATCATGCATGCAATCCATGAAGCAAAATGGCCCCACAGCTCTCGCCCTTACCTGGCAACTCTTCCTTTTCACCTCCATGTCACAGACACCTTCATATATAATTATAAATACATGCACACATAAAACCTACATACATTGGCACGTATAATTTAATGTACCTACAGATATCCAGATATCGTTTTCCGCCCCTGTGATGATACAATTGAAAATCATCTGATAATTATTAAAATATATGTTTCACATTATGCCACTCAGCCAAGGCTATATGAATGAATTAATGTTATGTATCAGTGTCCAAGCTTCATCTAAATAATCCACAAAGGGAAATGTTTCTCATATAGATTTTCAGTATTTCTGACTCTCTATTTGAATCTTCTAATCTATGTCAGAATCAGAATCAGAATCTATGTATCTATACGGATAAGGATAAAGATGAACTTTATTTATCCCCTTGGGGAAATTCGGTGACATACACATACAGCCATAGCCTCATTATACAAATATTCCACAATCATTACATTGACAGTAATAATGGCACACATAAAATCACACAAGCATGTACATTTGTTGAAACATGCCGACTACAGTAGAAATGTATCTTATCAAACAAACCCTTCTTCCGACCATTATACAGAAGGCAGTATGAGACTACATTTATAAAGACTTTTTTTTTTAAAGTTTGTTTTCAAATTCTTAGCCCACATAAATGACAAGCCTTGCTGTTCTTCAGTGAGTATGCTCTGGCCAAGGTCCACACAAAATGCTCTCTATGCTCAAGGTCCACTCTTACTCCCTCATTCACACTCTCTCTCACTCTCTCTCACACACAGCTTTTGATATGTTATAATGCATCACAGCCCATCTTTTACACTCCTTGTCTTTCTTTTACACATCCTACAGCACCATTTCAAGATTCAAGATTGTTTATTGTCATATGCACAGTTAAAACGACAGTTTGCCATACAATGAAAATCTTACTTTGCTAGTCCACCCTTCACAAAAAAAATCACACAGTACTTAACTTAAACATATTTAAATACAAGTGAGTGCTAGAAAATAAGATATGATAAAAATAGATACAATATATATATACAATACAACAAGGCACAGTGAGTTACAATTGCACGTTCCATGGAGGTGACAGTGGGTCATAGCAGCAGTTAAAAGTGTCTTTAGTGATCCATCATAGTAGAAGGTGTATGTGGAGGGGGGGAGGGCTAGGCATTCAAGAGTCTGATGGCCTGTGGGTAGAAACTGTTTGTCAGTCTCGTAGTTCTGGCTTTCAGACTCCTATATCGCCTGCCTGATGGGACAGGTCAACATTATGGGAAATGTGTTTATCGTCTTCTTCAGAGTCAGACAAACTTTTTTTTTAAATGTCCTCTGTGCGTTCAGTAGAAAGCTATCCGGCTGCAAGCTAGCCTTGCTTAGCAAACATCAATGGAAATGGATATGGACCAGCTAAATCAAATCAAATCAAATGTATTTGTAAGGCCCGACAACACACGTTAATGTCCCCATGGGCCGGACACGTCTTCTTTATACAAGTCAAGAAGAAACATCACAATAAATCAAGAACAAAACAAAAACACCATAAAGTCCAAAATAAAATGTAAAATAAATAAATGCAACACTCCCAGACATACCCCATGCGATGGTAAGGAAAAACTCACTAAAAACCTAGCAATAGGAAAAAAGCACCACAGGCAAAGTGGAGGAGAGAAACCTTAGAAGGGCCATTCAAGGGGGGGCTCTCTCTTCTTAGATGTTGGTGATAGTAGTGTTGCTATGGATGATCAATTGGTGGAGAATAAAACAGGTGAAACAGTTGGTATGTATGTATGTACACATACGTATATGTGTAATAAAACACAAATATGTACATGCAATAGCAACTGGGGTACATAAGAACATTTTGAAAGATTGAAAATAGAATAGAGCTAATAACGGATCCATTTGAGGTTGCCTAGCTGTTGGGCCAAAAACACCTTTCTGGTGCAAGCTAGGCTACCTTGCAGCCGGAGAGCTTTCTACTGAATGTACAGAGAGGACGTTGGTATCTTATCTTCTTGTCTGAC
This sequence comes from Notolepis coatsorum, assembly GCF_963971535.1. Classification (NCBI taxonomy): domain Eukaryota; kingdom Metazoa; phylum Chordata; class Actinopteri; order Aulopiformes; family Paralepididae; genus Notolepis; species Notolepis coatsorum. The sequence continues at coordinate 1,117,852 of NC_140169.1, read as the reverse complement.
CCTGGAGAAGACAGTAAGCAGCATTTCCTATAATGTTGGCATGTTCCTTTAAAACAGTAGTTAACCCTGCCTTTTAGGCTTTTACACATCCAACAGTGTCATTAAAACATTACCTCTGCTCCAGACCAGGAGGAAGAGCAGCAGGATTGGGTTCATCTCTGTGTCCAGCGGCCAGGCAGCTAGATGGATACGGAGCTGGAAGCCTGATGTCTTGTCCAGTCTGAACTGTGGAAGCCTGTTGTCTTGGGAGCGACCTGGTACTCTTCTCTTCTCTGTTCTTCTCTTCTAATATCCTCTCCTCTGCTAGTCTGAAGAGCTGTACTTCTGTTTATCTCTTGATCTACCCACATCCTCTAGATGCTTACGTCACACGCAAGGTGGTTAGTTGGGGGGAAAAACGGTTTCCTTGACGTTCCGCTAGTCTCTAGTAGTTGTTTATTTATATGTCTGTGACAAGGACACTAAATGGAGTCATATAACACATCTGTATCTTCATTTGATTTAGTCCCCAAACACTCCACCAGTGCAATGTGCCGTACCCCAATCTGACTTAGCCTATTAGCCTTGATCTGTGCACACAGGAAGCTCCTCTCAAATTGGATGGCAAAGTGCTGACATCTCCCCTGGTCCTCGTCCCAATCTCTGTAGCACTGCCAGCCCTGCCCCGTCAACATGGGGACCCTAAACAGGGGGGGGGGCCCTGACTACATAGCAGCCCTGCCTCTGAGGTACAAGGCTCCTGTCTCCCCTCCTCCAGGGCCACATTCACCCTGCTATGTGGCATCAATGGACTCATCAATTATGGGTTTGATGGATCTTCATGATCAATATGGGTTTAATAGAGGAACACATACAAAGTACATTTAAGGTTAAATGAGCTCAGATAAGAGGAGTGATCTCATCCTGGCCAGCAGGGAGAACACTGAGGTGGATAGAGACGTTAGGGTTCCAGCTCTCTTGTGGACAGAGACGGTTGGGTTTAGGGTTCCAGTTCTCTTGTGGACAGAGCCGGTTGGGTTTAGGGTTCCAGCTCTCTTGTGGACAGAACCGGTTGGGTTTAGGGTTCCAGCTCTCTTGTGGACAGAGCCGGTTGGGTTTAGGGTTCCAGCTCTCTTGTGGACAGAGCCGGTTGGGTTTAGCGGGGTTTGGGGTAGGGGTGCGTGTAACGGTACACAAAACACCTTAGGTCCAGTACTGAAACGGTTCGGTACGGATACGTGAACCTTTACACCCCTAGTTTGGGGACATTGTCACTCTAGGTGTGAGATTCAAGCTCTTGTTGGGACAGACAAAGGGATTCCTCCACAACACTGAATCTTTGTGTTGTTTTTAAATGCAGCCAAATTAAATTAACACAAGGATTCAATGTCATCCAATGACATCACTGGAGGACATACCCAAACTCATAAACCCTCAATAACTGTCCAGCTAAATGAATGTGAGCAAAACCAGTTCAAGTTTTCAAGTTTGTTTTTATTTGTCATATATAACGTACATGTACTTTACAGAATGAAATGCTTGGTTCTGTATGAGCCCCTGAGAATGTGCTTCATACAGTAAAAAAGGAAGTAGAAGAGGAATACCACTATACAATATACAATATACAATACAATACACAAACTACAACCTAAGTACAATGAAGTAAAAATGCAGACAATAAGGTACAAATGCAGACTATGGGGTACAAAAACTTTAAGGCAAGGTGCAAATGCAAATGAGGTATGAATGTAGTGCAAATCTTTTTAATAAATAGATAAATATAATGTGTTCAAGTGTCTAAAGTGAGTGTTAGGTGAGTGTTTGTTTAACGTGAGTGTGTGCATGTGGATGTGTGTGCAATGAGTGTAGATGGATGGGTTAATGATGTTACATGGAGTCATTGAGCATCCTGATGGCCTGGGGATAGAAGCTCCTTCTGAGTCTCTCTGTACTGGCCATGAGACTCCGGTAGCGCTTGCCTGACCGCAGCAGTGCAAAGAGGCAGTTGTTTGTATTCAATACATAGTTCCCCTGCCTCTTGTCCAGGTGTGATGCTGCTGTGTGCAGCACATGGGCTATGGCGTCCTCCATGCACTTGTTGGGTGATATGCAAATTGCAGGGTGTTGGGGAGGGAGGAACAGATGTAGCCCTTCACTAGCTTCTCAAAGCACTTCATGGCTATGGAGGTGAGAGCTACAGGGCGATAGTCGTTGAGGCAAGTGTGCATGGATTTTTTGGGTACAGGGACAATAGTGGACTTTTTCAAACAGGTGGGGATGACAGATTGTTCTAAGGTGGTATGTGTCAGTTTGGGGATATGTGCAAAATGATGTGCAAAATAATCGTTGTTTTTCAGTAAAGGCCTCCATACAAATGTTGGTCATCTGTTACATTTATTATGTGTCAGATTGTGTGATGGGAAAGAGGTAGAATCTTGCTCATCAGTCCAGTCAGATTGACTGCACTAGTTAGAGCTGTTCTGCTGTCATGCTGGGTGATACAAGACAGCATTCTACGTCAGCTGATGGCTGCCTGACATGTATCATTTCAACGTCAGCACAACAGCTCTGCTGTTTCTCACCTAGCAGGGTTTCTTTGTGGTTTTAAGATTAGATAAGATATTTCCTCTTGGGGAAATGCAGGCGTCATAACAGCGTACTATCTCTCTCTTCTCTTCCACCCTCCCATACTCTCTCTCTCTCTTCCACCCTCCCATACTATCTCTCTCTCTTCTCTTCCACCCTCTCTGGGGAGAGCTGGACCTAAACGGCACAGTACAGTCCCCTCTCTGGGGAGATCTGGACCTAAACGGCACCACAGTACAGTCCCCTCTCTGGGGAGATCTGGACCTAAACGGCACAGTACAGTCCCCTCTCTGGGTAGATCTGGACCTAAACACCACAGTACAGTCCCCTCTCTGGGTAGATCTGGACCTAAACGGCACAGTGCAGTCCCCTCTCTGGGAAGAGCTGGACCTAAACGGCACCACAGTACAGTCCCCTCTCTGGGGAGATCTGGACCTAAACGGCACAGTACAGTCCCCTCTCTGAGTAGATCTGGACCTAAACACCACAGTACAGTCCCCTCTCTGGGGAGATCTGGACCTAAACGGCACAGTGCAGTCCCCTCTCTGGGTAGAGCTGGACCTAAACGGCACCACAGTACAGTCCCCTCTCTGGGGAGATCTTGTGGACCTATTATGAGATGTTTTTTGTTTGACAAAAATGGCCTTGCCATTTAAGATAATAATAATAATACACTTTATTTGTAGAGCACCTTTCATACAGAAACTGCAGCTCAAAGTGCTTCACAACAGAAAAAAGACAAGCATAAAATGAGCACATAAAGTGCAGATATATAGAATCACAGTTTTTCACATTAGGATCTAACATCCCAACAGGCCACCTTGTTTATGGTTTGATTCAGTTTTAAATAGACAATAATAAAAAAGAGTAAGGTAAAATAGACAGAGTAAAATAGTGCAATAGTGCAGTGCAATAAAATAGTAGAATAGAATAGATAAAAAAAAATAATAATCTTTTTACAGTGCAATAAAATAGTTCGGGATTACTGTTCAACAGTTCAGATCGCAGGCATCAGTGTATTTTGTCAGGTTTTCCCAGCTGAGGATTCTGTACTTGTTGAGAATGTGACAGTGGTGGTAAGTATATGGTTTTCGGTCCAGCACCTTGAGGGCCTGTTTATACAGAGAGAGAATGGGTGTCATGGTTGTGTTTTTTGCATGGGTCCAGCTAGTCATACAGTACATGAGATGGGAAATGATCATTGCATTCATATAGAGAAGGGCAGCAGTAGTAAACAGTTCCTCATGAATCTGAAATTTGACACGTTATATTTGGCAATCTGCGTTACTCTTTTTACCTGCTTTTTTAAAGTTAATGTAGAGTCGAGGATAATACCAAGATATTTAAATTGAGAGACTACTTGAATTGGCTCTCCAGCAACAAACACTTTTGTGAAGTACATACAAACTGTCTTCTTCACATTAACACATTGTCTGCCACACAGTTTGCCCCTCTCATGCCCCTCTCTGCCACCACTCTAAGCCTATGGAGATGTTCACCTTCTTTGCAGGGCTATAACTTTTATTAAAATGTATTGCTAAATTGACATTACTATGGCCCATTCAACATCGATTATCTATGGGTCTACCGTCTACCGTCTAGAATATAAGTATGTTTTTATTGTTTTCTGCAGTAATTCCTAGAACGCTAGTTATAGGCCTAAACGCATATATAGATTATGATGCCGTTTATTCGCGATACACGCTATATTAAAAAATCCAACTGAATACGATCCTATACGTTATGACTCATCATGCGCGGATGAACGGGGGGGGGGGGGGGGCTCGTTTATAATTCCATGATCGTCAGTAAATGCTTTATGTAGGATGGGTTGATTTATTGATCAGATGGTTTGTAAATAAAGAAATGTACAATCGCCTTGAAAATGACGTCAGCGTCCCCTTACCGTTCACCGATGAGACTGGAGGAAAAAGATCCCACTTATTTGACGTCGATCGACTATATCCATTTCCGGTTTGTATGGCGCAATAAACGCCCAAATCATATCGATTATTGAGTTATGGCAGCGATCCATATACACGGATGTGTGTCTAGAGTCCCGCAACGATATGTGACTGCCGGACGGATTTCCCAGATGCACCGAGATCACCAGATCCATTTCCGATTGTAACTCGCCCGATCATCCACCAGGCGGCGGTATTGTTGTGCAGGCTCCCACTGTATCAGCCGAGGCTGGGTGGTGTAATTATGAATGCGATTCACTACACAACTACCGTGGGCCTGGTCTACAAGATACACTACACCACTAAGATACACTACACCACTAAGATACACTACACCACTAAGGTACACTACACCACTAAGATACACTACACCACTAAGATACACTACACCACTAAGATACACTACACCACTAAGGTACACTACAAGTACACCACTAAGGTACACTACACCACTAAGGTACACTACACCACTAAGATACACTACACCACTAAGATACACTAGACAACTAAGATACACTACACCACTAAGATACACTACACCACTAAGATACACTACACAACTAAGATACACTACACCACTAAGGTACACTACACCACTAAGGTACACTACACCACTAAGATACACTACACCACTAAGATACACTAGACAACTAAGATACACTACACCACTAAGATACACTACACCACTAAGATACACTACACAACTAAGATACACTACACCACTAAGATACACTACACCACTAAGGTACACTACACCACTAAGATACACTACACCACTAAGGTACACTACACCACTAAGATACACTACACCACTAAGATACACTACACCACTAAGGTACACTACACCACTAAGGTACACTACACCACTAAGGTACAATACACCACTAAGATACACTACACCACTAAGGTACACTACACCACTAAGATACACTACACCACTAAGATACACTACACCACTAAGATACACTAGACAACTAAGATACACTACACCACTAAGATACACTACACCACTAAGATACACTACACCACTAAGATACACTACACCACTAAGATACACTACACCACTAAGATACACTACACCACTAAGATACACTACACCACTAAGATACACTACACAACTAAGATACACTACACCACTAAGATACACTACACAACTAAGATACACTACACCACTAAGATACACTACACCACTAAGGTACACTACACCACTAAGATACACTACACCACTAAGATACACTACACCACTAAGGTACACTACACCACTAAGATACACTACACCACTAAGATACACTACACAACTAAGATACACTACACCACTAAGATACACTACACCACTAAGGTACACTACACCACTAAGATACACTACACCACTAAGGTACACTACACCACTAAGATACACTACACCACTAAGATACACTACACCACTAAGGTACACTACACCACTAAGGTACACTACACCACTAAGGTACAATACACCACTAAGATACACTACACCACTAAGGTACACTACACCACTAAGATACACTACACCACTAAGATACACTACACCACTAAGATACACTAGACAACTAAGATACACTACACCACTAAGATACACTACACCACTAAGATACACTACACCACTAAGATACACTACACCACTAAGATACACTACACCACTAAGATACACTACACCACTAAGATACACTACACCACTAAGATACACTACACAACTAAGATACACTACACCACTAAGATACACTACACAACTAAGATACACTACACCACTAAGATACACTACACCACTAAGGTACACTACACCACTAAGATACACTACACCACTAAGATACACTACACCACTAAGGTACACTACACCACTAAGATACACTACACCACTAAGATACACTACACCACTAAGGTACACTACACCACTAAGGTACAATACACCACTAAGATACACTACACCACTAAGATACACTACACCACTAAGGTACACTACACCACTAAGGTACACTACACCACTAAGGTACACTACACAACTAAGATACACTACACCACTAAGATACACTACACCACTAAGATACACTACACCACTAAGATACACTAGACCACTAAGATACACTACACCACTAAGATACACTACACCACTAAGATACACTACACCACTAAGATACACTACACCACTAAGGTACACTACACCAGTAAGGTACACTACACCACTAAGATACACTACACCACTAAGGTACACTACACCACTAAGATACACTACACCAGTAAGGTACACTACACCACTAAGGTACACTACACCACTAAGGTACACTACACCACTAAGGTACACTACACCACTAAGGTACACAACACCACTAAGATACAGTACACCACTAAGATACAGTACACCACTAAGGTACACTACACCACTAAGATACACTACACCACTAAGGTACACTACACCACTAAGGTACACTACACCACTAAGATACACTACACCACTAAGGTACACTACACCACTAAGATACACTACACCACTAAGGTACACTACACCACTAAGGTACACTACACCACTAAGGTACACTACACCACTAAGATACACTACACCACTAAGGTACACTACACCACTAAGGTACACTACACCACTAAGGTACACTACACCACTAAGATACAGTACACCACTAAGGTACACTACACCACTAAGATACACTACACCACTAAGATACACTACACCACTAAGATACAGTACACCACTAAGGTACACTACACCACTAAGATACACTACACCACTAAGGTACACTACACCACTAAGATACACTACACCACTAAGGTACACTGCTCCACTGTCTGTGTGTCTGTCACTCTGCATGTCTGTCTGCTCCACTGTCTGTGTGTCTGTCACTCTGCATGTCTGTCTGCTCCACTGTCTGTGTGTTTGTCACTCTGCATGTCTGTCTGCTCCACTGTCTGTGTGTCTGTCTGCTCCACTGTCTGTGTGTCTGTCACTCTGCATGTCTGTCTGCTCCACTGTCTGTGTGTCTGTCTGCTCCACTGTCCGTGTGTCTGTCACTCTGCATGTCTGTCTGCTCCACTGTCTGTGTCTCTGTCACTCTGCATGTCTGTCTGCTCCACTGTCTGTTTGTCTGTCACTCTGCATGTCTGTCTGCTCCACTGTCTGTGTGTCTGTCACTCTGCATGTCTGTCTGCTCCACTGTCTGTATCTCTGTCACTCTGCATGTCTGTCTGCTCCACTGTCTGTGTCTCTGTCACTCTGCATGTCTGTCTGCTCCACTGTCTGTGTGTCTGTCACTCTGCATGTCTGTCTGCTCCACTGTCTGTGTGTCTGTCACTCTGCATGTCTGTCTGCTCCACTGTCTGTGTGTCTGTCAACTGAACTCTGCTTTGGTCCAATCACATTCCCCCACCCACAGTCTGCGAATCATCTCTGACTCTCACACTTGAGCGTGCGCACACACACACAGACACACACACACACACACACACACACAGACACACACACACACAGACACACACAGACACACACACACACACACAGACACACAGACACACACACACACAAAGTGCCAATGCTTGGTTTGCACAAGCTGAACCGCTTAACGTGTGGTTTTGTTTTGCGGTAAACTAAATAAATAAATAACCGAAAATTGGCACCGTTGGATCTCACGTGAATCGATACTTGGTAGTACCGACGTGTTTCGATAGGTACCTATAAAATTCAGTACCCATCCCTACCTAGTATGCTTCCTTGTGGAACACCACAGCTCACTGGGGGGGGGGGGGGGGGGGGGGGGGGGGGTAGAGTACCGTTTGAGGCTATGTGTCCGCCAGGGAGTTTTTTTTCAAGGCGGACCGCTTTGAAAAAAAAGAAGAAAAAAGCTCTGAGTGTTTTTCTGAGGCTCGCGCCAGCCGCGGCTCCGCCCCTTCCTCGATGAGTTACATTGATGAGCGCGCTCCTTTCCAAAAAGTTGAACTAGTTTCAACTTTATGAGCTGGGAGCGCTCCGACCAAAAACGCTGCCGCCGAGAGCTCATAAAACGCGAGGCACGGCTCTGGGAAGAGGAGCTCGCCTGTCGCTTCTCCAGCATAGAAATGAATGACAGAAAGGAGCTGACAACTCATAAAACGTCCACTATGGACACAAGCCCTAACTCCACCATCTGTTCTCTCCCCTCCAGGTAGGATTGCATCCAGCTCACTGATAGACTATCAAAACCAATTGATTTTAGGTTGTCAATCAGAATGGAGTGATTGACAGTGTCGAAGGCCTTTAGGTCCAGCATGACCATGCCGCAGTATTTGCCCGCGTCCACCTCTTGTTTGATGTGGTCGTTCAAATAGAGAAGGCATGTGTCAGTGGAGTGGGATGTTCTGAAGCCAGATTGGAATTCGTAGATTAGATTTTTTTCCGTGAGTAGATTCGTTTTTTTTGTGTTTGTAATCATCTTTGCGGACCCCTAGCTTATTGTAGTAGGCTATGATGTGTTCTACCCCAAAATGTCCTGAGTGGGAGGGTAGTTTATTTACCAGTGTTGTGGCTATCAAAGAAAATGTTTAAGTATTTGGCCACATCCAGCTTGTCTGTGATGAGCGTGTTGTCCGTCTTTATGTTTATGTTTGAAAATCTGGTTTTACATTTTTTTCTGCAGCCTAGTTGATTATTGAGTAATTGCCAAAGTTCACAGGGTTTATTTTTGTTTTCCTCAGTTTTGATGAAATTCTTTTTTGCAGTTTTGATCATGGAGTTTACGTAATTTCTTAGTCTGGAACGCCCTACCCACAGCAATAAAAAAAAATTGATTCACTACCCACCTTCAAAACTGCTCTCAAAGAGCAATTCAAAACTGGCCCCCATAAATGTACAAACCCCCTGTCATGGGGCTACCCCCTGCCCTGTAATGGTTGCCTGACAGTCTTAGTTGGTTTAGCCCTGGTCCCCACATGTGGTCATGCTACAGTACCAAACATTTAGCTTAGGTATTTGTTTGGCGTTGTTTATTTTGTATATAGGTACCGGTAGAACCCAGGCACAGAAGACAAACCTTCTGTTAAATCATAACTTGTTATGTGTATATAAATTGTTTGTAAATACCATTTTTCCCACTTGGTTCCTTGTAGGATCTCTGGCTGCCCAACCAGAACTGGGAGAGGCCAAAGCCTTTTCTGGAGGGGAGATTTGGAAGGAACCAAGAGTACAGGGGGGGGGTTCATGATAAAAAGTGAATATACTTTAAAAGTGCCCTACTATTTACACTGTTTAGTGTTTTGTAATGATATGGTCTGTATACACTGTACACGCTCACACACTAGCAGCCATAGGCGCCTACGTAATGGAGCAGGCAAAGCGGGTGCTCCACCAGTATTGAACTTGGGGGAGCAAACTTGTCCCTCTGCTCCCTCACCTTTTGATCATATGATATATCCCCGCCCCAATATATAAATCTTATCTAACCATAACTACGTAATTTCAATCAAATTAATAATACGCAATGACACTTAATAGCAAGTTTTTAAGTTTCCAAAGATTGCGACACCCCCCTGCCCGATATGGTTTGATCCAGCCCCCAGCAGACAGAGCGGAGCCCGGCCGGCGCACTCCAGTCTCACAGCGCTGCAGGCAGCCTCCAGGTGTAAACTGGTAGGCAGGCAGGCAGCGTGAACACTTTAGTCACAACAGCAGGATCTTCCACTAAGTAAGTTCAGTTGTTCGAACAAACTATTATGTTAGACATCATCTTTACTATTGAGTGGTATAACTTCTACCACGCAATACAATAAAATTGTTTCACGGTCCGAAATGCCATCTGGTCATACCAATAATAATAATAATAATAATAACAAAGTTCCCCTCTGGTTGGCGTTAGCTTTAGTGCTAGCCGCTAGCTAACGTTGTCATATATCTAGATATGTGGTGTCGTCAGCTGGATAACGTTGACTTTGTTTGCAAATTTTAACGTTCGCTATGGCAGACGAGCAGGGCCGGATTAACGACGGCCGCGGCCCGTGGGCCTTTAGTGACGAGGGCCCCCCAATTTTTTTTTTTTTTTTTTTATAATAATAATAATGCAATAAAAGTCTGAAAATGAAGGGATTATGTCCATGAGTGTCATTTTTAGAAATTAAGGCCTGCCTCTTATATAAGCCTCTCTAATAAAGGCCTGGTGCTCTTTGCAGCTGAGGTAAATAGAAGACCCGTCCTATATTTGAGGATTTACGGTAAATCAAGATGTTCAATTATCTTAAGGTACAATACCTGAAATGAAAATGTGTGTGTGTGTGTGTGTCCAGCCAACCAGGTAACATGGCAGAAAAAAGAAAGAATACAGACATCGGAGCATTTTTCAGTACACCAAAACGCAAAGTAAGAACCCTAGTAGCCTAATAGCTCAAAGACTTAAAGGGCGGGCTCCACAAATAATGGATTGCACGGTGTTAATTGCACCCTTACTTACAATTCATTATGAATTGTAAATGGGGGACCCTGATGTAAACAAGACAAAAGTCTTTCTCTCGTCTGCATCCCCTTAACAATTGTGTGTGTTGAGCCGTACTGTATTGTACCCATTCTGCAATCTGTTAATACAATTTTCAATCAATCAAAAACCCCTCTATGAGGAGCTAGCCAAGATGAGAACCCCTCCTACCCCCTCTATGAGGAGCTAGCCAAGATGAGAACCCCTCCCACCCCCTCTATGAGGAGCTAGCCAAGATGAGAACCCCTCCTACCCCCTCTATGAGGAGCTAGTCAAGATGAGAACCCCTCCTACCCGCTCTATGAGGAGCTAGCCAAGATGAGAACCCCTCCTACCCCCTCTATGAGGAGCTAGTCAAGATGAGAACCCCTCCTACCCGCTCTATGAGGAGCTAGCCAAGATGAGAACCCATCCTACCACCTCTATGAGGAGCTAGCCAAGATGAGAACCCCTCCCACCCCCTCTATGAGGAGCTAGTCAAGATGAGAACCCCTCCTACCCCCTCTATGAGGAGCTAGTCAAGATGAGAACCCCTCCCACCCCCTCTATGAGGAGCTAGCCAAGATGAGAACCCCTCCCACCCCCTCTATGAGGAGCTAGCCAAGATGAGAACCCCTCCCACCCCCTCTATGAGGAGCTAGCCAAGATGAGAACCCCTCCTACCCCCTCTATGAGGAGCTAGCCAAGATGAGAACCCCTCCCACCCCCTTATGAGGAGCTAGCCAAGATGAGAACCACTCCTACCCCCTCTATGAGGAGCTAGCCAAGATGAGAACCCCTCCCACCCCCTCTATGAGGAGCTAGCCAAGATGAGAACCCCTCCCACCCCCTCTATGAGGAGCTAGCCAAGATGAGAACCCCTCCCACCCCCTCTATGAGGAGCTAGCCAAGATGAGAACCCCTCCCACCACCTCTATGAGGAGCTAGCCAAGATGAGAACCCCTCCCACCCCCTCTATGAGGAGCTAGCCAAGATGAGAACCCCTCCCACCCCCTCTATGAGGAGCTAGTCAAGATGAGAACCCCTCCTACCCCCTCTATTGATTGATTGATTGATTTTTATTGTGGAGTAAAAGACAGCATCCAAGGGATAAAAACATGAGAAAGTGCAAGCACTTATTTCCATCATGGTCCCTGATTTTGGACATGGACAGACATCATAAAACATAGAGCATCATAATAAAACATAATAAAACAGAGCATCATAATAAAACATAGAGCATCATAATAAAACATAAAGCATCATAATAAAACATAGATCATCATAATAAAAAACAGAGAATAAAACATAATAGCAACCCCATACAAAAAAAACACTCCCTACCCTCTCCTTCCTATGGCTATTCTATACTTCACTGGCTAGCCATTTCTTTGTGGCACGTCTAAAACTTCCCCCTCTTCTATGTTTTTCAGGGCCACTGGAAGCTTGTTCCACTCCAGTGCTGCAGAATATAAAAAAGTATTTGTGCCCATTAGGGAGTTAAATTTTGGCAGAATAAAATCCGTACTGCTCCTTCTAGTGGTTTGTCACGGAATCGATTAAAATAATTAGATAGATATTTCGGACCTGTATTTTGAACTATCTTGAATGAGGAGCTAGCCAAGATGAGAACCCCTCCTACCCCCTCTATGAGGAGCTAGCAAGATGAGAACCCCTCCTACCCCCTCTATGAGGAGCTAGCCAAGATGAGAACCCCTCCCACCCCCTCTATGAGGAGCTAGCCAAGATGAGAACCCCTCCTACCCCCTCTATGAGGAGCTAGCCAAGATGAGAACCCCTCCTACCCCCTCTATGATGAGCTAGCCAAGATGAGAACCCCTCCTACCCCCTCTATGATGAGCTAGTCAAGATGAGAACCCCTCCCACCCCCTCTATGAGGAGCTAGTCAAGATGAGAACCCCTCCCACCCCCTCTATGAGGAGCTAGTCAAGATGAGAACCCCTCCTACCCCCTCTATGAGGAGCTAGCCAAGATGATGAGCACGTTCAGCCACAGACTTATGCCCCCCCCGACACTCCACTAACCGTCTTGGCCAGTCAGCCATCAACGTATGACAGATATCGTGCCAGTTAGGGTACCTTGTGTATACTTCACCTTGTGTATACTGTTTACTTTTACTCTTACTCATAGTATATATTCAGATTAACATTTTCTATTGCCTATATTTATTGTAATGTATAATATAACCGATAGGGCACACAGACCCTCATCTGCACCTTTGTTTTTTGTTCTCATATCTTTAATATTCAGAGTTAATTATAATGTTTTACACCATTTATTCTTATCGTATTTTCATATTCAGATACAATTGTATCCCCTATGTTTATGTCTTTCTACTATTACCCTGCCCATATCTGTACCCCCCCCCCCCTCATCGTAATGATGTATTGTGTGTTTTGATGTAAATCAAGATCCGTGGTCCGAGGTATTATGAATACAAATCTGAATACTAATATTGAAAAATGTATATCAGAAAGATTAGTAAACAATTCCTAAAGTCCAATAAAAAAAGGTATTACAATATGGATCCATACTGTTAGTGAAATAAATATGCTCTTTCATTAGTATGGTCAGCAAGAGTTAAGAAGAAGGAAGAAGGAAGAAGAGAGAAGAGAGAAGAGAGAGAGTATGGGAGGGTGAAAGAGAAGAGAGAAAGAGAGAGAGAGAGGGTATGGGAGGGTGGAAGAGAAGAGGAGAGAGATTATGGGAGGGTGGAAGAGAAGAGAGAGAGAAATAGTATGGGAGGGTGGAAGAGAAGAGAGAGAGAGTAGCATTGTACAAAGAGAGTCATTGTACTTGATTCATATTCAACATGAGATCATCTGGCATGTGAGTTCTCATGATACATGCATACTGACTATGTCCATAATTAGTCCATAAGGTACATCTCCCTTCATTGATTATATGATAGGCTGTTTACATCATATTGTCATAAACAGATACTGAGCAGAGTCAAGAGTCCATTTAGAGTGAACATAGTGTACAGAATATTCATATAAGGATGTGTGAATCATCTTTCCTCCTTACACCCACGCTGCTATGACATCTGCATTTCCCCAAGAGGATATATCTTATCTTATCTTAAAACCACAAAGAGACCCTGCTAGGTGAGAAACAGCAGAGCTATCGGATGAGAAAACTAGATAACAAGAAAGCAGAAATTATTTCTTTTTTTTGTATCCACTTTTTCTCCTTATTTTCAATTTTTCTTCCATCCCAATTTCGCATTTCCAATTCTTCCCTCCCCTGTCTTGAACGTTGCTAGACTATGCCTCCCACTGGTTGGCCATAGTGAGGATAGAAGCCTTGCATCACGTGTCCCCTCCGGTACACGAGGAGGCAGCCTGTCGCATCTTTTCACCGCAGCAGCTCGAACTCTCAGTGGCGAGGAGTAACGAGTGGGAGGCTCACGCTGCCCCCGATACTTCCTGTTTCCGCCCAACCGACCTGTAGGAGTCGCTGTCCACAACGTCCAATCCCCACCCACCGGCTTTCCCACCCTCTAACACTGCCAGTTGTGTTAGTATGACGGCCGGTCAAGCCGGTAGCAACGCCGAGAGCTGGGCTCGATACCAGCATCTCCTGCGTTAGTGGCGAGCGCCTTGCCCACTGCGCCACTTAACCACCCCGCAGAAATTATTTCTATACATGCATGTGAATGTGCTGACGTTGAAATGATACATGTCAGCCGGCCATCAGCTGATGTAGAACGCTGTCTTGTATCACCCAGCATGACAGCAGAACAGCTCTAACTAGTGCAGTCAGTCTGACTGGACTGATGAGCAAGATTCTACCTCTTTCCCATCACACAATCTGACACATAATAAATGTAACAGATGACCAACATTTGTATGGAGGCCTTTACTGAAAAACAACGATTATTTTGCACATCATTTTGCACATATCCCCAAACTGTTAACGGTTTTGCTCAAATTAATTTAGCTTGACAGTTATTGAGGGTTTATAAATTTGGATATGTCCTCCAGTGATGTCATTGGATGACATTGAATCCTTGTGTTAATTACAGCTCAATGCTCCCTATTGCAATGTCTGCTGTTTTTATTTTTAACATCTCCACCATTTAATTTGGCTTGGGAGGAGGTGGAGGTGGTGGATTCATATAAGTTCCTTGGGGTACACCTGAACAATAAACTGGACTGGTCGGACAACACAGAGGCCCTCTACAGGAAGGGACAGAGCAGGCTGTTCTTCCTGAGGAGACTCAGGTCCTTCAATGTTTGCAATAGACTGCTGCAGTCATTCTACCAGTCTGTAGTGGCCAGCGTCCTCTTCTATGCTGTGGCATGCTGGGGGAGCTACACCAACTCGAGGGACACCAACAAACTGAACAAGCTGGTGAGGAAGGGTAGCTCTGTGGTGGGAGTCGAGCTGCTCAGACTAGAGGTGGTGGCAGAGAGGGGGATGAGAAGGAAGTTGGCTGCTATCCTGGAGAATCCCTCCCACCCCCTCTATGGTGAGCTAGTCAAGATGAGAAGCACGTTCAGTCACAGACTCATACTCCCCCGACACTCAACTAACCGCCTCGGCCAGTCCTTCATACTAGCGGCCATCAGGCTCCACAACAGTGGGCAGGGACTGCTGCCAGACATCCAACTACAACTACTAGGAACCTAAAAGGACAATAACACTACCTTATGCATACCGCACCTTATGTGAATACTGTATACTTCAGTTAGTTAGTTAATTATATTGATTTGTTATATTGTTTACTGCTTGTTTTTACTACCTGTACCTCCCCTCCCCCATGCTGCTATGATGCCTGCATTTCCCCAAGGGGATCAATAAAGGAATATCTTATCTTGAAACTCTTAATGCAAAGTTCTAAACGGACTTGCCGAATTCTTACCTTAAGACATTACATCCTATGCTGAAATGCAAAGTGCAAAACTGTTGATACAAAGTGCCAAACTCTAAATCATATGCTCCATTCTCAGAATACAGCCACCTAATATTACAACAATGTTCAATTGCTTATTGCTACAAAGGCAGATCACTAAATCAATATTTTTTTGTACTAATGTCTCATTACCTTCAACAACCTTGCCCAGTTGAGGAGCATTGCAATACAATTGATAATCTCTTCACCACTACATAAAAGGCTGCTTATAACCCTGAAGAAAGGAGCAACATGGAGCAAGTCGGTGCAGCTGAGGTTGGCAACGAAGGACAGGGTCGTGGTCGTGGCCAAGGAAGCAGAAGAACATCTGTCTCAAATGAAATTATAACCACAATTGTTGACCACGTAATACAGTAAACCGAGGTCTAGCACTGGCTGAAGCTGGCAGGGTGGTGCAGCCAAACCTGAACAGGTCAACGGTGGCATGCCTTATACGATTTTTTACAGTAAGAGAGATAATGGCCTGGCCGTGTGGCAATAAAAGAAACTTGAAACTTGAATGGGTAAGTCAATATGTGTAATTTACTGTACAGTAACTGTATATCGAAATTACAGTAATTGTAAAATGTATATTGTTGTCTGTTACAGTATATTTCATAAATACTAAAGGTGTGAATTATTTCTGTAATTGTTATTTTTACTGTACTTTAGAACTGAAGGAGCACCACCAAGTGGAGGACGTGGCCATCTTCTCTCTGTGCAATACTTACAGTACTTTACAGTAGTTTGTTTACTGTAACTGTTTTTGTTTTTACTTTAAAATACAGAGCATTACTGTAGGTATTTTCCTTGACTGTAATGATTCAACTTTAAATACTGTAATCAAATATTTAGTTTGTCTTTCATAAAAACACAAGCACTATACTGAAGTCTATCACAGGGGTTATGAGGAAATTACCATTACATAGTCTATTTTGGTAACAAGTATTTTGTGTTTCACTGCATTATTTGATAAATACCAAGTTTGTTTATTATTTGTCATAGTAAAATACAAAATACTTTATAATGAAATGATTTTTTCTGTATGAGCCCCTGAGAGTGTGCTTCATACAGTAATAGATAAAAGATATTAAATAGTGCAGCCGGGTAGCGCAGCGGACTAAGCGTCTGCCTACCACCACAGAGTCAGTGGGATCGAATCCAGCTGTGGTGCTTCCGGGTTGGCCGACCGTCCATACTAACACAATTGGCAGTGTTAGCGGGTGGGAAACCCGGCGAGGGTGGGTCCTGGTCGTTGTAAACAGCGACTCCTACAGTTCGGTCGGGGCGCCTGCACAGCAAGGGAAGGATCTAGGAGAGGTAGTGTGACCTTCCACACGTTACACTCTCCCAGTGAGAGTCTGCGCTGCCAGGTGAAAAGAAGCGGTTGATTGGCTACACATGTGTCGTTGGAAGCATGTGATAGTCTCCGCCCTCCCAGACCGACGGTAGGGGGTAGAGTGCGCAACGACCAGGAAGGGGATTGGGAATTGGCATAACGACTAACATTGGGAGGGGAGAAAAATGGAAAAAGAAGGGGGGAAAAAGATCATTAAAAAAATTATAATAATAAATATTAAATAATAAAAAATTCAAATAAGTAAAAAGTATGTAGAATAAAGGAGTGTTCAGTCAATATACATATATACAATATACAATACAGAGTAAAATGAGTAACAGTGAGGTACAATGCAGAAGTGCAATGAGGTATGAATTGTAGTGCAAATCTCTTTAATAATAGATAAATATAAAGTGTGTTAAAGTGTCTAAAGTGAGTCAAGTGAGTGATAAGGTGAGTGGTTTTAAATGCTTTTAAAGTGGTTTTAAATGCTCACTTAATTGATTGAAATATCTAATGTTCTGGTGCTGTGATAAGCTTTTGATTATACTATTCTCTGATTTGACACTGGTATTTTTATTTTGCCTGCTATATTGCATTATGAACCCAAAATTAGCAGTATAGCATTCTGTGTTAAGAGTGTTGCACATTGAAAGTCACTAAGCCAAACAAGGAACAGCAAAAGTGGACAAACCATGGCTGTAGTCAAGAAGCTGATGGGAGATGGGTGTGTCCGTCTTCCCTATGACCAGTGTTGGTCCCCCTGGCTCCCGGTGACACACATGAATCAGAACATTCACTGACCAGCCACATTCAGTCAGTCACAATGTCAAACAGACTCTCCACCGCTCTCCACCTAGTCGACCAAGACCACAGAGTCACACAGACTCTCCACCTAGTCGACCAAGACCACAGAGTCAAACAGACTCTCCACCTGGTCAACCAAGACCACAGAGTCACACAGACTCTCCACCGCTCTCCACCTAGTCGACCAAGAACAGAGTCAAACAGACTCTCCACCTGGTCAACCAAGACCACAGAGTCAAACAGACTCTCCACCTGGTCAACCAAGACCACAGAGTCAAACAGACTCTCCACCTGGTCAACCAAGACCACAGAGTCAAACAGACTCTCCACCTGGTCAACCAAGACCACAGAGTCAAACAGACTCTCCACCTGGTCAACCAAGACCACAGAGTCAAACAGACTCTTCACCTGGTCAACCAAGACCACAGAGTCAAACAGACTCTCCACCTGGTCGACCAAGACCACAGAGTCAAACAGACTCTCCACCTGGTCAACCAAGACCACAGAGTCAAACAGACTCTCCACCTGGTCAACCAAGACCACAGAGTCAAACAGACTCTCTACCTGGTCAACCAAGACCACAGAGTCAAACAGACTCTCCACCTGGTCGACCAAGACCACAGAGTCAAACAGACTCTCCACCTGGTCAACCAAGGCTACAAAGTCTCGCTCAAATCTCCTGTCCTGCAAACCCACCTGCACCCTGATGAATCATCCCAAAGACATTGTATCATCAAAGACATCATGCATGCAATCCATGAAGCAAAATGGCGCCACAGCTCTCGCCCTTACCTGGCAACTCTTCCTTTTCACCTCCATGTCACAGACACCTTCATATATAATTATAAATACATGCACACATAAAACCTACATACATTGGCACGTATAATTTAATGTACCTACAGATATCCAGATATCGTTTTCCGCCCCTGTGATGATACAATTGAAAATCATCTGATAATTATTAAAATATATGTTTCACATTATGCCACTCAGACAAGGCTATATGAATGAATTAATGTTATGTCTCAGTGTCCAAGCTTCATCTAAATAATCCACAAAGGGAAATGTTTCTTGTATAGAATTTTCAGTATTTCTGACTCTCTATTTTAATCTTCTAATCTATGTCAGAATCAGAATCAGAATCTATGTATCTATACGGATAAGGATAAAGATGAACTTTATGTATCCCCTTGGGAGAATTAGGTGACATACACATACAGCCATAGCCTCATTATACAAATATTCCACAATCATTACATTGACAGTAATAATGGCACACATAAAATCACACAAGCATGTACATTTGTTGAAACATGCCAACTACAGTAGAAATGTATCTTATCAAACAAACCCTTCTTCCGACCATTATACAGAAGGCAGTATGAGACTACATTTATAAAAAAAAAAAATTTAAGTTTGTTTTCAAATTCTTAGCCCACATAAATGACAAGCCTATGCTGTTCTTCAGTGAGTATGCTCTGGCCAAGGTCCACACAAAATGCTCTCTATGCTCAAGGTCCACTCTCACTCCCTCATTCACACTTTCTCTCACTCTCTCTCACACACAGCTTTTGATGTTATAATGCATCACAGCCCATCTTTTACACATCTTACAGCACCATTAAAGGGACAGGTCAACATTATGGGAAATGTGTTTATCGTCTTCTTCAGAGTCAGACAAACTTTTTTTAAAATGTCCTCTGTGCGTTCAGTAGAAAGCTATCCGGCTGCAAGCTAGCCTTGCGTAGCAAACAACAATGGAAATGGATATGGACCAGCTAAATCAAATCAAATCAAATGTATTTGTAAGGCCCGACAACACGCGTTAATGTCCCCATGGGCCGGACACATCTTCTTTATACAAGTCAAGAAGAAACATCACAATAAATCAAGAACAAAACAAAAACACCATAAAGTCCAAAATAAAATGTAAAATAAATAAATGCAACAATCAATCTATCAATCAATCAAATTTATTTGTATAGCACGTTTAAACATGACGCTTGTCAACCAAAGTGCTTCACATAGCTAAGCTAAGTACAAAGAAAAGTATAAAATAAACAGAAAATAAAATAAAATCAACGGATAGACATAGGAAAAACAGAACAACATGTCAACAAGTACGGCAAGAGTCAAAGTGAGTCAGGGAAGGCCAGGTGTTATAGGTGGGTTTTGAGTTTTGATTTAAAAGACTCGATGGAGGGGGCAGATATGATGGACATGGGGATGCTGTTCCAGAGGTCAGGGGCTGCGACCGCAAAAGCACGTCCCCCCCTAGACTTGAAGTTAGACCTACGAGTGGTTAGGAGACCCTTATCAGCCCATCTGAGGGCCCTGGCGTTGGTATAGGGGGTGAGGAGGTCTGCTAGGTAAGCAGGGGCACATTCCCAGACATACCCCACGCAACGGTAAGGAAAAACTCACTAAAAACCTAGCAATAGGAAAAAAACACCACAGCAAAGTGGAGGAGAGAAACCTTAGAAGGGCCATTCAAGGGGGGGCTCTCTCTTCTTAGATGTTGGTGATAGTAGTGTTGCTGTTAGGGTTTGAAACCGACCTCAAACGCACAGCACAGACAGGTAGTTCAGAGTTAGCCAAATACTAGGGCGTATTTATTTACAGAGTCAAAAAAGGGTAAAGTAACAATTATGAAACAACAAGGGAGACTGCCTTCGGCAGAGTTATCTGCGGCTCTGCAGATTCTCCTGGTGATAGCGGTGGGGAATCGGTATGTGACGTTGTAGCGGCTCTGCTGATACTCCCAGCCTTCACTCGAGGTGGAAAACGGAGAGAGAGAGGTATCAAAAACAGTCCAACGAAACACAGAGGCAGTGTGGTTCCCTCCTCCCTTAGCTGTGTCCAGAACCAATTGACAGTGACAATCTTCAGTGTTCCCCACAACACACAATTTAGCTGAGTTCAATGCAAACAAAACGATATCTTCAGTGTCTCTTCTAAACACACAATTCAGCTGAGTCCAGTGCCAGCAAAAATGATAATCTTCGGTGTTCGTCAAACACACAGACAGAATAATCCAGAGGGGTTTGGTTCCAACTCACCAACGCGTAAAGCGGGTAAACGAGGCGCAGCTCCAAACGGGGAACAAGGTTCTCACCAGCGGTTCTCCACAGAAAAGTCCTGGAGGGAAAGTAGACGAGGAACAGCAACGGGGAAAAAGTAGGCAAATGCAGTTGTATTCCAGAACGACCCGACAATGATAGAAAGAAAGTCCAGGTATATAAAGCCCTCTGGGGCGCTAATCACAAACTATGACAGCTGCGTGATGAAATTGGCAATTGCTCAAAAAGCGTGTGGCGGGGAATGCACCAATCAGCACCGTACCTCAGAGGAGCGTGTGGCGGGGAACGAACCAAACCTCACAGTACCCCCCCCTCCACTGGAGCCACCCGGCGACCAGCCCGACCCGGCTCGCCCGGATGGGCACGATGGAAGTCGGTGATCAGGCCGGGATCCACGATGAGCTGGCGGGAGACCCAGCTCCGTTCCTCCGGGCCGTACCCCTCCCAGTCCACCAGGTACTGGAACCCCCGACCCCGCCGTCGAACGCCCATCAACCGGCGGACCTGCCACTGGGGGTGACCGTCCACCATCTCGGGAGGAGGCTGTTCCGGAGCAGGAGGCATCAGGGGACTGAGAGAGACAGGCTTAACCCGAGATACATGGAAAACGGGGTGAATGCGCATGGACGCAGGAAGCTTAAGACTCACCGCCGCCGGACTGAGCACCTTCAGAACCTCAAAAGGACCAACGAACCGGGGGTTAAGCTTCTTGGCCGAGGACCGAAGCGGAAGGTCCTTTGCAGAAAGCCACACCCTCTGCCCAGGGTGGTACGTCGGCGCAGGGACCCGGCGCCGGTCAGCCCCACGACTGGCGCGCTCCGATGACCGGAGCAGCGCAGTCCTGGCGATCTCCCAGACCCGACGGCACCGGTCGAGATGGTCCTGTACGGAGGGAACTGCCACCTCCGACTCCTGTGCAGGGAAAAGAGGGGGTTGGTAGCCCAGGGATACCTCAAAAGGTGAGAGGCCGGTGGCGGAACTGACCATGGAGTTGATGGAGTACTCGACCCAGGGAAGGAAACGGCTCCAAGAAGCGGGTTTCTCGGCAGCCACACACCGAAGAGCAGACTCCACGCTCTGGTTCATCCTCTCCGTTTGTCCGTTAGGCTGGGTGGCAGGCGAACCGGCTGGTATGGCCCCACTGGAGGACCCGGGACCAGACTGAGTCGGGGACGAAGAGGCGATGAACCGGTACATTGCCTGGAGTGCGATGGAAGCGTAGGGCACGCCTTACCACCCCCTCGATGCCCAAGGTGACCACTCCCACCACCCTGGCCTCTGGGAGGATGGGAGTCGGGTCCTCAGCGGTTGGACCCCCCTTGGAGTGTAACCGGGACAGGGAGTCGGCCTTCGTGTTGCGGGAACCAGGGCGAAACGTCAGTGAGAAGTCGAACCGACTGAGGAAGCTGGCCCATCTTGCCTGCCGGCCATTGAGGCACTTGGAAGCACGGATGTACGTCAAGTTCTTGTGGTCCGTCCAAATGGTGAATGGCTCCTCGGCCCCCTCTAGCCAATGACGCCACTCCTCCAAGGCAGCCACAACCGCCAGCAGCTCCCGATTGCCGATGTCATAGTTCCTCTCGGCAGGGAGGAAACGACGTGAGTAGAAGGCGCACGGATGTACCTTCTGGTCAGTTGCCGACCGCTGAGATAAGATAGCCCCTAGTCCAGTATCCGAGGCGTCCACCTCTACGATGAACTGTCTCTTGGGGTCTGGATGGAGCAAGACCGGGGCGGTAGTGAACCTCTTCTTGAGGGAGCGGAATGCAGCACACGCCGCTGGGGACCAGTCGAACGGCAGGGCGGGAGAGGTTAGCCTGGTAAGTGGTTCCGCCACCTGACTGTAGTTCCGGATGAATCTTCGGTAGAAGTTGGCGAACCCGAGGAAGCTCTGTAACTCCTTCCGAGAGGTGGGTTCCGGCCACTCCTCCACGGCCCGGATCTTGCGAGGGTCAGCTCGGGTCAAGCCTCTCTCCACGATGAAGCCCAGGTAATCGACGGAGTCGGAGTGGAATCGGCACTTCTCTGCCTTGACGAAGAGCCGATTGTGGAGGAGGCGCTCCAGCACACGGCGGACATGCTGGATGTGTTCCTCGAGGGTCTTGGAGAAAATGAGGATGTCGTCTAGGTATACCACCACAAACTCCTCCAGCATGTCACGAAGGACGTCGTTCATGAGCGCCTGGAATACCGCCGGAGCGTTGGTGAGGCCGAACGGCATTACCAGGTACTCGTAGTGGCCCCTGGGAGTCTTGAAGGCGGTCTTCCACTCATCGCCCTCTCGGATACGGACCAGATGGTAGGCACTCCGGAGGTCCAGCTTGGTAAAGACAGTAGCCTGGGTGAGAGGCTCGAAGGTGGAGTTCATGAGAGGAAGAGGGTACTTGTTCTTAATGGTGATCTCGTTGAGCTGGCGATAGTCGATGCAGGGTCGAAGGTCATCGTCCTTCTTCCCAACAAAGAAGAAACCGGCCGCCACAGGGGAGGAGGAAGGCCGAATGAGTCCTGCTTCCAAGGACTCAGAGATATACTGATCCATCGCTGCCTTCTCAGGGACGGTCAGACTGTAGAGGCGGCTGCCGGGAAGGGGAGCTCCTGAGTTCGATGGCACAGTCGTAAGGCCGGTGAGGCGGAAGGGCCTGAGCCCTGGACTTACTGAAAACCTCCTCGAGGTTGTGGTACTCGGGGGGGTATAGTCGAGAGGTCCGGGGGCGGCTCACAAAGGGATCTCCGGGGCGAGGGACAGGACGCCGCCTGAAGACACTGGGCATGACAGGAGGAGCTCCACCCCCTGATGGTACCGGAGGACCAGGCGATGTGGGGCTTGTGCAGCGCGAGCCAGGGCCGGCCCAGGACTACTGGGACAAGAGGGGATCTGGTGATAAAAAACTGGAGTCTCTCAACGTGGTTACCAGCAATGGTGAGAAGGACAGGACAGGTGCGTTGAGTGATGTCAGCCAGGCGGTGCTGGTCCACGGCTCACCAGGATCTCCCGGGGTCCCGGCGAGCCTGGTCTTTTGGCCGGGTGGGGCAGTTGGAGATACGGTGCCCATCCCGACCGCAGTAGAGGCAAAGGCCGGACCTGAACCTTGCCTCCCGTTCAGCCTGGCTAAGGTGTGAACGTCCCAGCTGCATGGGTTCCTCCTCGGGCACCGAACGGGAGGGGAAGGAACCACCAGTTGTGGTGGGAGCAGGACGGACCGCAGTACCGTCACGAGTGCGGGGGGTCTGGGGAACTTCTGGAGGTCCCAGTCGGGCTCTCTCACGCCTTCTCTCCCGGAGGCGTCCGTCGATGCGAATGGCGAGGCTGAATAGGTCCTCGAGGGACTCAGGTTCCTCACGGGTCGCGAGCTGGTCCCTGACAGCGTCATTGAGCCCCCTCATGAAGGTGAGACGAAGCGCTTGATCGTTCCAACCGCTCTCCGTTGCCGCCAGTCTGAACTCCAGCACGTAGTCGGTGACCCCGCCACTGCCCTGCCGGAAGGTGCCCAACCGAGCTCCTGGGTCCTGGCCACGGGCTGGGTGGTGGAAAACCCTGCGGAGCTCTGCCACGAAGTCTGGGTAGGAAAAACAGAAATCAGCCCCCATTGCCCAGGAGGCAGTAACCCACTGTGCTGCCCGGCCTGAGAGCAGGTTAGTCATGTAAGCCACTCGAGCTCCCTCTGTAGTGAATCGGCTGGGTTGATGAAGAAAAACCAACTCACATTGCATGATGAATGTGGCACAATCCTCGAAGTTACCATTGAACAACCGTGGTTCAGAGAGATGGGGCTCCCGAGGTGCGGGATCGGGAGGCGTGGGGCCTGCCACGGCTGCGGGTTATGCTCTGGCCGAGGCTCCTGAAGTAGGTGGGGTTACAAGCAGGGTGTTAAATGCTTCACTCAGCGCTTGTGTTACGTACCCCCGTGGGGAGACGCAACACAAGGCCACAGACAGGGTAGGTGAGGGTGCAGTGACACAAAACGCCAGATACGGATTGCAAAATAATAATATTTATTTCACAAATGAGGATCAGCAACACAGAGAGCAAAGAGGACCTACCAGTGAGCACCAAATAATATCAAAAGGAAACAAAAGCCCACCCCCCCCTTTACAGGCACGGACGCCCCAAAGTACAGGAGGTGGTGCTCACTCTAAAGCTGGTGTCTTTAACAGTAGTTCTCCTACGTGATGCAGATGTAGACCCAGGGTATCTTCCTGCCCTCAATGTCCCTGTGTGCGAAACAAAAGGTTAGCAACAAGAAAAGAAACAATCACCACAAACCGGGTGACGAATTGATACACAAATACACAATACAGGTTATGGGTAACAGACAAAATATATAACAGGCAGGATCACACAAGATACAATACTATACAATACCAATGGCTAAGCCACCAGAGCCTTGCCCAGCTCTCACACCATCGGTAGCTCAACAGAGCTGTAAGTGGCTCATGTAACAGACATGAGCCCCACAGAGCTTTAACTAGCTCTCTCGATACTACAAGCCCAACAGAGCTTTACCTGGCCCATGAACCAAATATGAGTCTAAACACAAAACAAATGAGAGCCCCTTTTACAACACCACCAGATAGTTACCAGACACCGACCGGGCTCTGGCTAACAATGCATACACAGGGATTATATGAAGGGATGTGGAGGTCAATTAGGCTGATGAGCCTCAGCTGCTGTTGCTGCTGCTTCTTCTGTTGGTTGGAGTGGAATGGTGATTGACCCTGAGAGGTAGATAGATTATACAGGAGGTACATAACACATATTATATACATATAATCCCCCATACAATATAATACTACATGCATACATAATGATATAAGGACAGAGTCCGTAACAGCTTGTAATTGGTGGAGAATATCAGCCTGCTGATTACCCTGGGCTGTCTGCTGGGTAGCCAGAGAGCAAAGGGACTCCTGAATAGGCAGGACCTGGGCTCGGAGCTCCTGTACAGCAGCCGCAGCCGCATCTAACTGTAGGCTGTGGTCGTTGGTTAATTCAATCTGGACCGCCAACGCTGTTCTGACTCTGTGTCGGCTGAGGTCGTCATGGTCGGGTCGTAATGTTAGGGTTTGAAACCGACCTCAAACGCACGGCACAGACAGGTAGTGTATTTATTTACAGAGTCAAAAAGGAGTCAAGTAACAATTTCGAAACAAAAAGGGAGACTGCCTTCGGCAGAGTTATCTGCGGCTCTGCAGATCCTCTTGGTGTTAGAGGTGGGGAATCGGTGTTGACGCCGTAGCGGCTCTGCAGATACTCCCAGCTTCAACTCGAGGTGGAAACGGAGAGAGAGAGAGAGATCAATAACAGTCCAACATAACACAGAGGCAGTGCGGTTCCCTCCTCCCTTAGCTGAGTCCAGAACAAACAAAAAACGATAATCTTCAGTGTTCTCCACAACACACAATTTAGCTGAGTTCAGTGCAAACAAAAACGATACTCTTCAGTGTCTCTTCTAAACACACAATTCAGCTGAGTCCAGTGCAAGCAAAAATGATAATCCTCAGTGTCTCCTTTAACACACAATTTAGCTGAGTCCAGTGCAAGCAAAAATGATACTCTTCAGTGTTCTTCAAACACACCAAACAGAATAATCCAAAAAGGGTTTGGTTCCAACTCACCAAGCGCAAACACGTAAAGTGGGTAAACGAGTCGCAGCTCCAAACGGGGGAACAAGGTTTTCACCAGCGGAAATCCACAGATGTCCTGGAGGGAAAGTAGACGAGGCACAGCAACGGGGAACACAGGCAGAAGCAGAAGTATTCAAAACGACCCGACATCGATTGAAAGAAGGTCCCAGTCTATGAAGCCTCTGGGGCGTTAATCACAAACTAAGACAGGTGCGTGATGAAATTGGTAATCGCTCCAGAAGCGTGTGGCGGGGAATGCACCAATCAAACACAGTACCTTAAAGGAGCGTGTGGCGGGGAACGAACCAATCCTCACACTTGTGCTGTATGATGACAATACATTGGAATCGAATCTCATGTCAACGCTAGGGGTTCAGCAGGTGTATTCTGAATGACAAGTATGACAACATCACCGTTGTGAAGGGCATATGGGCAGATTGCAGAATGATTTTTTTGTTTTGTTTACTAGTACTCGCCAGAATCTTCATGAATCACTCGCCAAACATAAAAAATACTTGCATTTGGCTAGTAAAGTGGCCTAATTTCCTCCCCTGTTCCCTTATTTCAATGTCCTTTTTTCTTTTTCTTCTTTCTCTGTCAGGTGCATTTCCCATCTCACCCTTTTCAAGTGGGTCCCATCTTTTTTCAAACACCGCGCAAATGTGGCCTGTTCGGTGTCCACTGTGAAGGGCTGACGAAGCAGGTGAATTACCTGATTGATGAAGGGATGTCGACTGGTAAGGACAGCAACGCCGTTATCAGCTATGTGCAGTGGTCACCAACCCGTCGATCTTGATCGACTGGTCGATCTTTGAGACTGTCCCTGTAGATCTTTCCATGAAAATTCAAAATTCAAAAAAAAATAAAACCCTTTTTTTTATCTTACCCTGAGAGTCCACATTACAGTTCTACTTTTGTTTTGATGTGAAAAGTGATGCTGCACTTAGCACTGACTGAGAAAGTACACATACAGTTCTACTTTTGTTTTGATGTGAAAATGATGCTGCACTGACTGCACTTAGCACTGACTGCACTTAGCACTGACTGAGAAAGTACACATTACAGTTCTACTTTTGTTTTGATGTGAAAAGTAATGCTGCACTTAGCACTGACTGAGAAAGTACACATTACAGTTCTACTTTATAAAATGCTAATTGTAAATATGTTTGTCAATGTTAATAATATGAGAAAGTCCACATTACAGTTCTACTTTTGTTCTGATGTGAAAAGTGATGCTGGACTTAGCACTGACTGCACTTAGCACTGACTGAGAAAGTACACATTACAGTTCTACTTTATAAAATGCTAATTGTAAATATGTTTGTCAATGTTAATAATATGAGAAAGTCCACATTACAGTTTTACTTTTGTTTTGATGTGAAAAGTGATGCTGCATAAGATGACTGCACTTAGCACTGACTGAGAAAGTACATAATAGTTCTACTTTGACGTTTTAATGTTGGACCAAAGCATTGCATGTAATTAGAATACAGGCAAATAAAAGTCATTTAGTTTAAAGTACAATCTTGGCTGTCTTTTTCTCTCAACGCTTCAATAGGTAGATCTTGCCTTCACCAAAAAAAAAATTTATCTTGGGCTTAAAAAGGTTGGTGACCACTGGCTATGTGGATCATTACTTCACCAACTATGGAGTTGGAGAAAAGTACGTCGACCTGCACTGCGACAATTGCTCTGGGCAAAATAAAAACAACTATGTCTTGTGGTATTTTGCCTGGCGCACGATTCACAAACTCCACCTGCAGCTTGGCCTCCACTTCCTGATTGCAGGCCACACTAAGTTTGGCCCCGACTGGTGCTTCGGTTTGATCAAGCAGGTCTACAGGAAGACTGCGGTCGACAACCTGGCAGGCATCGCGGACATCGTGAGGAAAAGCTCTGCAGTGAAAGGAGTCAATATCCCCCAGCTTGTGGGACTGGAAGACGGCACAGTGTTTGTGCAAAGCTACGACTGGCAACAGCATCTGGGTGGCTTCTTCAAAAGATTCCCACAAATAAAGAAATACCAGCACTTCAGGTAATTATTTATATTCTATTGTATTAGTCTCTCTCTCTCTCTCTCTCTCTCTCCCTCTCGCTCTCTCTCACATTACCACACTTGCTCCTCTGTCTGTCTGTCTGTGTCTCTCTCTCTCTCACATCATTTAAATGTGTTGTTTATTCTATTACAGCTTCGATGCCAACAGTCCTGGCATGGTGACGGCGAAATTACACCGTGACGATCCAGAGCCATTCACGTTTTCAACTGTTGAAAGACCCAAAACGCTACCCAACCATCTCTGGTTTTCCAGTCCTCCCCCCACCTGGACTAGACAACGACCGACAGGAATATCTTTTTAAGGAGATAAGACAATACTGTTCTGATGCCGCAAAAGACATTACATGCCCGCTCCCAACGTCTAGAGCACCTCAGAACAAGACTGTACGATGTTAGATACCATGGAGAAGACACATGATTGTTGCATAGTGCATACTTTAACACTTTGATCGCCATGGTTAAATTCATAATTTATCATTCCTCGCCAGGTCTATTTGTCTATGGAGAAGTTCCCCTTCTTTGCAGGGCTATAACTTTTTAAATTGTATTGCTAAATTGACATTATTATGGCCCATTCAATGTCCTATATGTATTGTTCAGGGTGTATCAATGTTATACTTTTTCATTCACATATTCATACTAAAATACGGTCTAAAGTATAAGTATGTTTTTATCGTTTTCTGCAGCTTTCTCCAGAACTTGATTTATAGCCCCAAATGCACTATATTGATGATGAAATACAGTTTGGTAGGAATCTGTGCGAGATAAAAAATTTGAACTGGAGGTGGTTCTATAAGTTACTACTTATCATCTGATGTTGACCGGATGGGCGGGGGGTCGTTTATAATTCCGTGGGCAGCGTTAGATGATTCATCTAGTGTGGGTCATATGATCATCATAGCAGTTTATATCGAACACGGTAATAATACACGCTAAAACTTACCCCAGTCTCCTCGGGCCGTTGGGCGATCAGCTTGGAGTAGACAGTTTTCCATTATGGGATGTTGTTCTAGATCAGGGGTCAGCAACCTTTTTGACATGGAGTGCCTGTTTGAAATATAGTTGTAACTAGTGTGCCTCAACAATATTCCATGCATTGTAATTTTTTTTTCTCATAATCAGGTTTTTTTAATGATAATTTTTACATTATTACATCATTATTGTTATTGTTATTATTAACAATATTATTATGATGGTTGTATCAACCCTAA
This sequence comes from Notolepis coatsorum, assembly GCF_963971535.1. Taxonomy (NCBI): domain Eukaryota; kingdom Metazoa; phylum Chordata; class Actinopteri; order Aulopiformes; family Paralepididae; genus Notolepis; species Notolepis coatsorum. The sequence goes on along the minus strand of NC_140169.1, from coordinate 1,087,847 downwards.
ATCTGAGTTGGGGGGGGGGGGGGGAATGCAATGCAGACAAACAGCTGCATACAGTGCGACCATTTCACTCACATTTGCCCATTCATTTTTGGACACATCACACACCATCGGTGTGTGTACTGTACGTGTGCTGTCATAGCTCCACCTACAGGCCTAATGGAGAACACCAGGAGAACACCAGGATGTGAATGGAGGGTGAATGTGAGGTATATCATGTAAATAAGTTTTGATTGATCACAAGACTACACTGTAAAAAAATAAATAATAATAAGTTACCAGAACTTAAATATATTGAGTTCAGTTACTGTGCATTAAGGTTTTCAGTTTTCAATCCATAATAAGTTAACAGAAAAATAAGTACACAACCACATTATATGCAGGCACGCGTGCCTAGGGTTGCCTACCCCTGTTCTAGATGAACCATTTCCAGGTTGTATAATAGTATATACGTCCAAATAACGTTGTTTATTGAGTTAGGGCGAGCGATTGATGAGTCAGTGTGTTGAGATGGAGTCCTGCTAACGATCGCGAGTGCCCGGACGAAATATGGATGAGCACTTCCTGTTTGACGAGAGAGTTGAGTGGAGCTCTGCTGTATATCTCAGGTCCCCGGAGGAGAAATATGATTTCGATCACAGATTTTTGAAATATTGATATCAAAGACGAGTTACGGCGTCTTCTGCAGAATGAGCATGGCTAGGAAAGACGTCCAAAGGCATTTTCGGCGACCATAGTGTTAACATGAACACACACACTGCTGCACACGCTCACATGTAAGGTCGCTTTAAAAAAATAAACAAGAACAGGAGTGGTTCTTGTATAGTAAAAGCTTTTGTAAAACTCATGTGCATACATTATGTCTTACTCTTATTACTTGTATTATTGCACAAACGTCGCATTCTCATCCTATTGGATTCTTATTATTGCATTCTTGACTTGACTTGATAGTATAGTTAGTAACATAGAACATAGATAGTATAGCATAGGGACATAGAAGAATTGTATTGTTGTGTGTAGAGAGCAGAGAGACACACACACAAACACACCATAGGTCACTTTGAAAAAGACACTTTAAGAAAATAACTTGTTGTGATTGTTGCATAGTGCATACTTTAACATGAACACACACACACACGCTCATGCTGCACACGCTCACATGTAAGGTCACTTTAAAAAAATAAACAAGAACAGGAGTGGTTCTTGTATAGTAATATAGTGCAATATTGATGGCATTCCCCCAGGCCATCAGAGTCTTGAACACTGAACGCTCCACACACAAGCACACACACACACTGTACTAGTATAGCATATGGACATAGAAGAATTGTATTGTTGTGTACCGGTACATGTACATTATATTTTTATTATTATTACTATTACTATTGTTTTATTGCACAATCGTAGCGGGCATGGCCAACCGCATTTCACTGTATGCCCTGGTATGTATGCGATGAATAAACAAAACTTTAAACTAAATGGAAAGGTCACTTTAAAGGAAAGAACCGATGTGGTTCTTGTATAGTTTAGATTATAGTAGTATAGCATAATGACAGTTGAAACTGTATTGTATTAGCATGTCTATTTTTATCATGCACATCTTATGCCTTCTTATTACCTGTTTTTTATGTATTTTATTATTAGTATTATTGCACAATCGATGCGGGCATGACCACCTGCATTTCACTGTATGCCCTGTGACGAATAAACCTCTTGAATTGATTTGATATTGTCTGATGATTTGTCATGCAATGATAATATTTCGATTACATACTGTAATGGAAAATATTAAAGGACTAAACGATGAGCCGTTTATTACTATATACTTGTATCACGGTACATAATAATATCCCCATTTACTCACTTGTTACACTGTATATTGTCAATGTACTTTACTGTTACCTTTCACTCTGACACACTGGAGGGTGCATTACTAATATTTTGAGTACTTGCTGATACAGAGTGCCACTATGAGTTGCCTTCTTTACTTGATATTGACCATTGGCTTTACTTGAGTCAGATTTTGAGACGGTACCCATACTTTCACTCAAGTATAATTTCTGGGTACTTTTTACACCCCAGGTAGGATAGTTCTATGAATTGATCACAGACACAAGTGTTAATATAAAGAGAAATGTCCATCGTTACTAATTTCTGGGTACTTTTTTACACCCCTACTAAGAACTCCTACAGAAATATTGATGAGTATTTTGGTGGCTGGTACAATGTGATGATGAGCAAAGACAGTCCAGCTTTTTAGTTCAATAATATACTGCAAGGGGGGGGGGGGGTACAAGCAGTGTAAACAAATAGTACTATAGTACTACAATACAATACAAAATGTTTGATTTTGTATCTGATCTGTCATGACAGCATGACTGTCACAGCACTTAATTATGTTAATACTATTCAGGGAGAGGTGTGGCTGGGAGGTATCGTTTACGCCCAGCAGAAACCTGGCGTTAGGTGTCAAATCTTTAAGAGCTGTTTTCTCTGCTTAACACTTTGGGTGCCGGAGGTTAAATTCATGATATACCATCTGTTGCCAGCTCTATTTAACATGGAGAAGTTCCCCTTCTTTGCAGGGCTATAACCTTTTAAATTATATTGCTAGATTGCCATTATTAGGGCCCATTCAAAGTCCTATATGTATTGTTCATTGTGTAGCAACGTTAAACTTTTTCATTCACATATTCATACTAAAATATGGTCTAAAGTATAAGTATGTTTTCATCTCTTTCTGCAGCTTTCTCCAGAACGTGATCTATAGCCCCAAATGCATTATATTGATGATGAAATACAGTTTGATAGCAATCGGCTCGATATAAAAAATTCCAACTGCACGTACTTCTGGAAGTTACTACACGTCATCTGATGTTGACCGGATGGGCGAGGGGGCGTTTATAATTCCGTGGGCAGCGTTATACCATTCATCTAATGTGGGTCAAATGTTCATCATAGCAGTTAGTATCGAACACGGTAATTTTACACGCTAAAACTCACCCCAGTCTCCTCGGGCCGTTGGGCGATCAGCGTGGAGTAGACAGTTTTCCATTATGGGATGTCGAAATACCCGGCCCATTTCCAGGTTGTATAATAGTATATACGTCCAAATCATGTTGTTTATCGAGTTATTGGCAACGGATCGCTATGTATTGTGTCGAGCTCGAGTCCCGGGACCTATAGCGAGTGCCCGGAAGTAATATGGGTGATCACCACTTCATCCACATGACTTCCTGTTTGGCGATCTGCCGATCGGCCACCAGATGGCGCTCTTGAACCGCTAGAGAGTTGAGTGGGGCTTTTCGGTGGGTCTCAGGGCTGTGGATGGAAAATATGATTCCGATCACAGATTTTTGAAATATTGATATCAAAGACGAGATACGGCGTCCTCTGCAACTTGAGCATGGCTAGGAAAGACGCCGAAACTCGTCCTTTGGCAATTAAAGTGTTAAGTCTCTGGGGAAAAAAGACTGCTACAAGATTTAAAATTAGCACATCACAATAATAACATTATCAGATTTCAAAGTATGACATCATTTGAAAGCTTACATTCTGTACTTTCACAATCTGGAACAATCTGGAAAATGAAAATGTAGACATGTGGGCACAATCACTGGTCGCGGTCACATATACTATCGATAATCTAGCGTTTATTTGAAAACTATTCATAAATAGGCCGAAAAATTACAACGTTTTTGTGTATTCTAAAATATTCCAGTACAGGGCGTTTATTATGTAATCTTTTTATTTTCCTTGAAAACGATGGCTTTTCAAAATGCTATAAAATGAAAATGAACCGATAAAAAAACAATCCGCTTCGACAATGTTGACTGGAAAACGAGCCATTGTTAAGCGACGGGCAGATTAGACACATAGCCATAATTTAAAACATAGATTAGGCGTTATTAACGCTAACATTGAAGTGGATGGTTAGCTTAGTTTAGATTATAGTAAGTATAGCATAATGACAGAGTTGAAACTGTATATTGTATTAGCATGTCTATTTTTATCATGCACATCTTATGACTTCTTATTACCTGTTTTTTATGTCTATTTTATTATTAGTATTATTGCACAATCGATGCGGGCATGACCACCCGCATTTCACTGTATGCCCTGGTATGTATGTGACGAATAAACCTCTTGAATTGATTTGATATCTCTGTCTGCTGATTTGTCATGACATGATAATATTTCTATTACATACTATTATCATACTACTGCTACTACTATTATTATTACTACTACAATACAAAGTGTTTGATTTTGTATCTGATCTGTCATGACAGCATGCCTGTCACAGCACTTAATTATGTTAATACTATTCAGGGGAGAGGTGTGGCTGGGAGGTATTGTTTACGCCCAGCAGAAACCTGGTGTAGGTGTTAAAATGTGGGCTCACCTTTGAGAGCAGTTTTCCCTGCTTCAGTCTCTGGGGAAAAAAAGACTGCTACAAGATTTAAAATGAGCACATCATAATAATAACATTCTCAGATTTCAAAGTATGACACATCATTTGAAAGCTTACATTCTGTACTTTCACAATCTGGAAAATGAAAATGGAGACATGTTGGCACAATCGCTGGACTCGGTCACATATATGGGCTAGAGTGCCAGTAAGGAAGTCAATGGTAGGTCGGGGACATTTGCGAAGGCTTAACACATTGGTTGCCAACAACGAGAGATCTCGTTATTGGCCGCCATGCGTTGGTTGCCAATAACGAGATTTCTCGTTATCGTTATTTCTTTTATTAGCGATATCCATACATTTTTCATCCATCCAGCCTGACGTTATCATTGGGAATGGCTCTGAGCTTGAAAAGGGCAAATACCGCCGCCTATCGTCTCCCGGATGGTAATGCACATCATTGGATTGGATTGGATTGGATGAAAAAGTGCATCAGAGAAAAACTCCGGTCCAGGGTTTCCCCATCTCTGGCAAGCAGTGTCTGTTACCACATTCACTGGGGAGGCTCGGAGCAGCTTTCGATTATGTGTTTCGGACTATAACGTTGGATCAATAAACGGATCAATATTTGGAATGGCGATCAGGAATCGGATTAATCTTTTTGCAGAACATCTGATGTGAGGTAAAGACTCTATTTTACCAGTATTGGGTTAATCAGATGTTTTTTTCATAGCGATCACAACGTGTCTGTGTGTGTGTGCGTGTATGACGTTAGCGCTGACCAGGTCATGGATAATAGATTTTTCAGCCCGCTTCTCTAGCGTGCATAAGTACACATATACTATCGAGAATCTAGCGTTTATTTGAAAACTATTCATAAATCAGCCGAAAAATTACAACGTGTTTTGTGTATTCCACTAAAGGGCTATTATCGTGGAATTTCTCTGAAATTACTCGAACTCTCCGAAACTATACTCGTATTCAAAACGGTATAAAACGGAAATGTACCAATGAAAAAACAATCCGTTTCTACTTTTTCTCCCATTTTCAATTTTTCTCCCATCCCAATTTCGTATGATCCAATTCTACCCTCCCCTGTCTCGAACGTTGTTAGACCATGCCTCCCACTGGTCGGCTGCAATGTGGACGAAGCCTTGCATCACGTGTCCTCTCCGGTACACGAGGAGGCAGCCGTCGCATCTTTTCACCTGCACAGCGCGATCTCTCAGTGGCGAGGAGTAACGCATGGGAGGCTCACGCTGCCCCCGATACTTCCTGATTCTGCTGTACAGGCGCACCAACTGACCTGTAGGAGTCGCTGTCCACAACGTCCAATCCGCACCCACCGGCTTTCCCACCCCCTAATACTGCCAATTGTATTAGTATGAACGACCAGCCAAGCCGGAAGCAACACTGAGAGCTGTCACGTGACAGAATGTGGATGCTAAGAAGAATTCTACAAAATAACACAGAAGTACAGATATAAAATCCACTCTGTGCCAAATATATGACAATACATTTTACATTTCAACATTAAAATATATGTTTATGTGTTTTGTTTTAACCCTTTAACACATTGACCGCCAATCACGTTGTACGACGGGTTTGCTGGTCATGCGAATTCTGCCAAACCACGGCGTACGACGTTATTGAGATCATATTTAATTTTTTCGCAATGGTATTCATAATTCCGCCACCCAGCCTCTGCTGAGACAGTGGGACTCTGCACAACCGTGCAACGCTTCAATACCGCCGCCTGGTGGATGATCGGGCGAGTTACAACCGGAAATGGATCTCTGGTGATCTCGGTGCATCTGGGAAATCCGTCCGGCAGTCACATATTGTTGCGGGACTCTAGACACACATCCGTGTATATGGATCGCTGCCATAACTCAATAATTGATATGATTTGTGCGTTTATTGCGCCATACAAACCGGAAATGGATCTAGTCGATCGACGTCAAATAAGTGGGATCTTTTTCTTTCAGTCTCATCGGCGAACGGTAAGAGGACAGTAACGTTACTTTCAGCTTGATTGTTTATTCTTTTCAATGCAAACCGCTCTGATCAATATATCACCCATACTACATAAAGCATTTACTGACGATCACGGAATTATAAACGACCCCCCCCCCCTTTCATCCGCGCATGAGTCATAACATTTAGGATCGTATTCAGTTGGATTTTTTAATATAGCGTGTATCGCAAATAAACTGCAATCGATAATCTATATTATGCGTTTAGACCTATAACTAGCGTTCTAGGAATTACTGCAGAAAACGATAAAAACACTTATATTCTAGACGGTATTTTCGTATGAATCTATGAATGAAAAAGTATAACGTTCCTACATCCTGAACGATAGATAATCGATGTTGAATGGGCCATAGTAATGTCAATTTAGCAATACAATTTAAAAAGTTATAGCCCTGCAAAAAAGGTGAACATCTCCATAGGCTTAGAGTGGTGGCAGTGATCATACATTGATGGATAGAGGCCATTGGGGCCCGTCTAATATAATGGTAGAGGGCCAGCTTTTGTAAACAAACGTGGGGGTGTTTGTACAGCTAAATCTATACTTTATAGTATTGCTATCTGTCCATTCTCATTGTCAATTGAGTCCATAAACCGTCCCTTCAAAATGGCTTAAAGAAAAAAAAATCTTCAATAGGTTCTCATTTTATAGCGCCGTGAATATAAGCGTTATACGGGATTTGGGACTAGTATATTTTCTGGAAGGCTAGATATAGGGCTAATAGCTGCTAACGTTATATCCAATGGCATTTCCGTTTGACAGATGCTACAGAAATAACTCAAACTGCATATGATCGGGACTATCCCAAAGCATGTATGCATGAAAGGGGGGGGGGCGGGGGACGTCGTTTATTATTATTGATTACCAATAACCGTGTTCGTCTAACTAGCCACATAGGCCGATCGGCTGGATGGCTATCAAAACAATGCCGGATCGGGCTGTAATTTACGTGAAAAAGATCTTACCGTGGTCCGGGCTGATCCCCCGAGCATTTCCCCGTTATCGATCGCCATCTGGTAGATCGATATGTCCATTGGCTGATGATAAATCCCCTTATTGCATGGTGAAATCTGTGATTCAAAACGTAATCCAAGCTACATGATGCACATCCAGAATCCTGCTACTGAAATCTCTGTTGAAAGAAAAAAAAATAGACTGATCCGTTCAGCCACAGGGCACACTGCAGTAGCACGATAGCGCCCCTAAGAGGATCTGGCCGGTATTGCACCTTGTCGAATTGATTGAGTAGGGAAAATCTGCAGTGCCGCTCGGCGATCCTTGAATAGGTTATTAAAATGGAATAAAAGCAATAACAACTTCCCACGGATATGTCCGTGCCTCTGTCCACAACGCCTGTAACTGTTCCGCAACAGTAAGTGACTTCCGGGGTAGGCCTGATTGGCCCCGACAGGCACGTGACGCGGCAAACTCAGGACGCGCAACGAGGCTGCTGAGAGCTGTCGCGCGGAAATAGGCTGTCTATTGCCATTCTCTAACACAAACTCTAACCTTAACCAGCTCCTTAACAGCGCCTAAACTTAACCGTTCTAACCTTAACCAACTCCGAAACAATGCCTAACCTTAACCTTAACCATGCCTAACCTTAACCATAGAAAGAATATTGCCATTCTCTAACACAAACTCTAACCTTAACCAGCTCCTTAACAGCGCCTAAACTTAACCGTTCTAACCTTAACCAACTCCGAAACAATGCCTAACCTTAACCTTAACCTTAACCATGCCTAACCTTAACCGGCGAAAGAATACACGTTAAAAAAAAAATCACGTTAAAAAAAAAAGATTTGATGGGATTTGAACTCGTCAACAACGGACCGCAGGATCGCAGGACCGCTGCTCTGCCAGGTGAGCTGAAGCGCCGAATGAAAGTCATGGCGGATTTGGACGGTTACGTAATTCCGCAAGCTCTGCCGCTCCGCTCCGCGGGGCGTGCCGCGCGGCAGAGAAAGTTGCGCGTCACGTGCCTGTCGGGGCCAATCAGGCCTACCCCGGAAGTAACTTACTGTTGCGGATAAGCTATAAGCGTCCACAACGCATGGATTCGAAACACGGAGATCTCCGTCCTTGGCCCCCATTGTGTTAATGTTCACTCCAAGAAAACAACTATGTAAAAATTATTCTTTTGTATTTTTAATGTTATTGGGGCACTAATAACAAGAATAATTTTTTTTTTGTATAGACCCCCCAGTTTTTTAAATATAGGCCACTACCAAATGGTTGAGATGCTGCTTGATGGTAAACGTACCTAATACATAATGATACATGTATAATAACAATTATATGATCATTTAATACCTACACATACAAAAAAAAGTAACTAAGTAGAAAAAGTGAAATTACTGGAAAACAAGTCATGTCAAGTACATTTTATTTTATCAAAAGAACTTCCAACACTTGAAATGACACAGTTGTATTGTCAAAAACATACGGGGACTTTACTGTATGTATTTCCCCCTCTCAAAATCACAAAAAAGTACCCATGGGTACTACAGTACCTACAGTACCTAGAGTACTTCTCAACTGGTCTGTGTAAATTATCAAAAGAACTTCACTTCACTTGTACAATTCAATCACTTTGAATGATACATGTGTTTTCAAAAAGGTATGGGGCCTCTATTTGTTTACCCCTCTCAAATTCACAAAAAAGGACCCACAGGGACATGTCCCAAACTATGGTTTTGCATAACGTCGTCACCACTTTGCTCCCTAGAGGTAGCTCCTGCTCTTCCTCACTTAGATCAACATTGAAGAATGTGGACTGCCCTTGATAGAGCAGTAGGTCATCGATGATGCCAGATGAACTGGCATGGCAGAACGCCTTGAAGACACACTTGTCAGGTGTATTGGCAATGTACTGGCGGAGTGTGCCAGCCCTCGTGCCTTTATATGACCCCATGACTTCATCCACACTGTGTTTGTAAGTGGATGGGATGAGGAGACACTGCTTACAAAGCATCTCAAAAAGGGGCCAGATTATGTCAAATCGGTCAGGGCTGCCATCACACTGCTGATTATCATTGAAGTGAATGTAGCGGCGTAACAGCATGAATCTCCTCTTCGGCATGATATCAGCTATCACATTGATACATGATTCAGGATGCCAGTAGTCCTCGATGGCTGGGAAGTGGAAAACGCCCATCAAAAGTAGCATAGCCAGGAAATCTTCAATCTCACCAGGGTTAGTCTTGACTGGATCCTCCAACTCCTGGGCAGAGTACAGATTGGTGTGGTGAGCAGTACGATGAATCATCTCATCAGTGAAAAGTGTTTTGAAGTACTGGAAGGGTGTCTTGACAGCATCTGGGGTGACAAACTGAGTCAGGCACCTGGAATTCCTCAATATCTACATGCTTCCAGATTCTCCTGGCCTCTTTTTCTTTCTTCTCTGTCATTTTCTTCTTCTTTGTGCCTGGGGGTGACCTTTGGTCAGGGGTGTCATTCAGCTCTTCCATGTTGACTGTTTTTAGGGTGTTTTTCCCTTTTTTCTTCTTCTTAGCAGATGTGCTTGTTGAGGGCATCTCCTCCTCGTCCATAGATTCAAAGGAAAGATCCCCAATCACCTCTGCTTGTTTGGGCAGATAATCAGGATTCAGGATCCCCTATCGAGTCATCATAATCACTCAGATCAGCCTCAGAGTCTTGAGGATCTTCTGGTACAAGGGCCAGAAAACCCTGTGGCCTTGAACCATAAAATAATTTAACATCCATCTATTATTTGTAAAACACAGAAACAGAAGGGGGGAGAAAATGCACTATTATATATAAATGTCAGCATGTTTGTTAAAAAAATCATACATAATCAGTATAATAACACTATGAATGTAACATATTAACACTTTGATCGCCGGGGTTAAATTCATAATTTACCATCCCTCGCCAGCTCTATTTGTCTATGGAGAAGTTCCCCTTCTTTGCAGGGCTATAACTTTTTAAATTGTATTGCTAAATTGACATTATTATGGCCCATTCAACATCCTATATATATATTGTTCAGGGTGTAGCAACGTTATACTTTTTCATTCACATATTCATACTAAAATACGGTCTAAAGCAGGGGTCTCAAACTCGCGGCCCGCGGGCCATTCACGGCCTGTGGGATGATATTTTGCGGCCCCCTACTTGACATCAAAGTGTAGTGTTAATGCGGCTCGCGCGCAACTGTTTGCCGAGTCGTTGCGCGAGAGTTGGACGATTATGGGGCTGCGGCACTGCAGATCCAATGATCCGCACGGACGTTAGACGTGTTGCACTCGCTACACCCAGTCTGTAAGCTAATAGCAGTCGCAGAGGCTCTGGCTAGTAGTAACGTTATCATGTTGTGATTTTCGAAGCAAAATAAATATTCAACATTCTCTTTTGAGACTCCGCCTCAGACTCTTATCCTTTGGCACTTGGAACTTACTGTACTTTGCTTGCAGGTCTGCAGCCATTATTGCTGGATTATGAATAGCACCAACTTTAGCCAAGGTACCGTTAGCAAGCTAAGCTAGCATAACACATCCCGTCCGAGCTCCCCGTCACACGCTCTGTCGGGGACAATGGAATTTAAGAAAGTGTATCTGCTGCTAAAATGACAAACAGCATCACACTTTAAAACACGTTGATTTTATAATCATCACTCTCCGCAGGAGATAAATGACGTCATGCGATCGGAGGCTAGAATTTCCGATACTGGTGAATGAATGAAAACTTTATTTAACAGATTGCAGAATGGGTACAATACAGTACGGCTCAATACACACAATTGTTAACGGGATGCAGACCAGAGAAAGACTTTCGTCTTGTTTACATCAGGGTCCCCCATTTTCAATTCATAGTGTGGTCTTCAATTCATATGCCTTTTCATAGATAGATAGATATATTTATAGACATTTTACAGCAGCAAACATGCAAACTAAACGGATGTCCTGATGAATTGAAAATGGGGGACCCTGATGTAAACAAGACGAAAGTACTTCTCTGGTCTGCATCCCCCCAACAATTGTGTGTATGGAGCCGCACTGCACTGGTATCGGAACAACTCTAATTTGAATGCAACCTTTCCTCAAAATTCAGTGCTAAGAACCACAAAAATAAATGGAATGAAATCATCATATCAAGCTGCAAGCAGAATTATTGTTAAATCTATGTCACAACGAGAAAAAGCAACCAAGTCCTCACTCAGTGGCAAGAAGCCATTCTCTCTTTCTGATGCATACATAATAAAATAATGTATGACTGAAGTGATGGAGACCATGTTTGAAGGCAAACAAAAGCAAATCCCCCTCAGATCGCACAGCAACCAGAATAACTGAAATACTGGCTGGTGATTTGATTAAACAGCTTTGTGATAGAATAAAAAAAATGCACAGTGCATTTCCATAGCTGTGGATTAGTCCACTGACACCACTGAGAAGCCTATGTTCTGCAGAACCGTTCATGTTCTGAAATGTTATTGCTAAAGATTGAGAAGATTGGATCAGTTGTACTTTTTTTTGGAATACTTGAAACCCTTTTTTTGTGGAATATTTGATGCGGCCCAGCCTCACCCAGACTCTACCTCCAGCAGCCCCCAGGTAAATTGAGTTTGAGACCCCTGGTCTAAAGTATAAGTATGTTTTTATCGTTTTCTGCAGCTTTCTCCAGAACTTGATTTATAGCCCTAAATGCATTATATTGATGATCAAATACAGTTTGGTAGGAATCTGTGCGAGATAAAAAATGTCAACTGGACGTGCTTCTAGGAGTTACTACGTATGATCTGATGTTGACCGGATGGGCGGGGGGTCGTTTATAATTCCGTGGGCAACGTTATATCATTCATCTAGTGTGGGTGATATGATCATCAGAGCAGTTTATATGGAACACGTTAACACTATGGTCGCCAAAAACGCCGTAGGACGTCTTTCCTCGCCATGCTCATTCTGCCGAAGACGCCGTAACACGTCTTTGATATCAATATTTCAAAAATCTGTGATCGAAATCATATTTCTCCTCCGGGGACCTGAGATATACTGCTGAGTTCCACTCAACTCTCTAACGGTTCAAGAGCGCCATCTGGTGGCCGATCGGCAGATCGCCCAACAGGAAGTGACTCGCCAAACAGGAAGTGCTCACCCATATTTCGTCCGGGCACTCGCGATCATTAGCAGGACTCCATCTCAACACACTGGATAATCAATCGCTCGCCCTAACTCAATAAACAACGTTATTTGGACGTATATAGTATTATACAAGCTGGAAATGGTTCATCTAGATCAACAGCCCATAATGGAAAACTGTCTACTCCAAGCTGATCGCCCAACAGCCCGAGGAAACTGGGGTAAGTTTCAACGTTTATTATTACCGTGTTCAATATAAACTGCTCTGATGATCATATGACCCACACTGGATGAATCATCTAACGTTGCCCACGGAATTATAAACGATCCCCCGCCCATCCGGTCAACATCAGATGATAAGTAGTAACTTCTAGAACCACCTCCAGTTGAAATTTTTTATCTGGCACCGATCGCTATCAAACTGTATTTCATCATCAATATAGTGCATTTGGGGCTATAAATCAAGTTCTGGAAAAAGCTGCAGAAAACGATACAAACATACTTATACTTTAGACCGTATTTTAGTATGAATATGTGAATGAAAAAGTATAACATTGCTACACCCTGAACAATACATATAGGACATTGAATGGGCCTTAATAATGTCAATTTAGCAATACAATTTAAAAGGTTATAGCCCTGCAAAGAAGGGGAACTTCTCCATAGACAAATAGAGCTGGCAAGGAATGATAAATTATGAATTTAACCATGGCGATCAAAGTGTTAAAAAAAAACGCTGAATCTTACCGTAGCTTCCTCATAGCGTTGGGCGATGAGCGTGGAGCAGAGATATTCCTATTATGGGATGTAGAAATACCCGATCCATTTCCAGGTTGTATAATAGTATATACGTCCAAATCATGTTGTTTATCGAGTTATTTGCAACCGATCGACATCCATTGTGTCAAGATGGAGTCCTGCTAATGATAGCGAGTGCCCGGACGAAATATGGGTGAGCACCACTTCATCCGCATCACTTCCTGTTTGGGCGAGCGGCCGATCGGCCACCAGATGGCGCTCTTGAACCGTTGGAGAATTGAGAGGGGCTCATCAGTACATATAATGTCTCCGGGGGAGAAATATGATTTCGATCACATATTTTTGAAATATTGATATCAAAGACGTGTTACGGCATCTTCGGCAGAATGAGCATGGCGGGGAATGACGAGTTTCGGCGTCTCCGGCGATTAAAGTGTTAACAATAATGCATCAACAGAAGTGTTTTATTCAATACAAAATAGTCAATTTGAATGAGATTAGCATAACTTCACCAAACTGTTACCAAATGGTTGAGTTTCTTCTCCATGCAAAATATTACCATAAATTGTCCACTCAGCCGTCTGGTAGAGCATCTTTTAAAAAAAAATGTGACCCTTATAAAAATGTTTTGTGTTGCATCAAGTTACATAATTATGTTACGTAATGTGTTAGATGATATAATATGTTGAAAAAACTAAGCTTACCTTTGAAAATCCAGCCAAAAATAGTTCACATGTCAGGAGAGATTTTTCTGTTTCTAACTTGCTGGTAGCACACTGAGTGAGAAGGCTACTGACAAAAAGCAGAGTACCATCTAGTGGATTTTTTTGGCATAGCATACGTGAACCGAATGGTAGAGATGGCTCAAAAAGGCTCAGTTAAGTTTAACACATTTTTCAATGAGAGATAGTGACAAAAAATGTGCTATTCCAAATGGTTGAGCAGACTTAAAGTTTTGTATTATTTGACCAATGTCCATTTTAATAATAATAAGTTATGAGATCATTAACACAATGGTGGCCAAGCACGGAGATCTCCGTGTTTCGATTCCACCTGTTGTGGAGTGTGGACAGAGGCACGGATATATCCGTGGCAAGTTGTTTTTGCTTTTATTCCATTTTAATAACCTATTCAAGGTCGCCGAGCTGCCCTGCAGATTTACCCTACTCTTTGAATTCGCCAACGTGCAATACCGGCCAGATCATCTTAGGGGCGCTGTCGTGATAATGCAGTGTGCACTGTGGCTGAAGGGAGCATTCTTTTTAAATTAAAATTTTTATTTTCCAGTAGCTGGATTCTATATGTGTAGCCTGTACCTTGGATTACGTTTTGCATCGCAGATTTCACCATGCAATAAGGGGATTTATCATAAGCCAATGGGAATATCGATCTACCAGATGTCGATCGATAACGGGGAAATGCTTTGGGGGATCCCACCGGACCACGGTAAGATCTTTTTCACGTAAAGTACAGCCCAATCGGGAATTGTTATGATACTCAACCAGGCGTTCGGCCTATGAGGCTAATGAGGCTAACGCGGTTATTGGTAATCAATAATCAGAAACGACGTCCCCCGCCCCCCCTTTCATGCATACATGCTTGATGATCGTGCCGATTAATTAGACTCATCCCAGTGGCCGCGATTGTGTTAAAACAGTGACAGACGGATTTCACTTTTTAGTGCTGTTTGCAAAACCTGGTGTGGTCAAATAACTTCAAATCGCAAACTGCACTAATAGATAAACTACTGGATTGGAGTGAATCTTTCTTGCCAAGACTCATCCCGACATCCACAAGTGTGTTGAGAAAGCAGACAATGAATATTGACTGAAATACAAGGTAAGAACCACTTTACTTCAATGTTATGACAGGATTTTTTTCAGATATGTATTCACAACATAGCTAGCTAAAAACGACAAGTTCTAAGCTACATTTTGATATATAGGTTGTTGTTGGTTGATCCAATTCCATGATGCGCTCTGGGATTTTGTGGTGATACTAGGAAGCAAATGTAAACGAGTGACTGCGAGCAGCCTGTCAGCAAACAGAAGCCGCAGCAGGCAGCAGCTTGCAGTGGAGTTTGTAACGTTAGCTTGCTTCGGTCTGACTTTTAGCTAAACTAATCACTGTCAAACAAAGCTGTTAGCTAGCTAGTAATGAGCACTTCTGCTTCTGCTCCATGTCTGTGTGTGAGAGAGGGAGAGGGGGAGGGGAAGAGAGGAGAGAAGGAGGGGGCTGTGAGATATCTGATATCTGACTCATCTGCGTATTTAGACCACTATCACTGGGGCACGTGGAAGTGAAGTAATGCTGGCCATATAAGGGTGAATGGAGGAAGAGAGGATGAGGAGGAGTGCGTGGTGGATGGAGAGGGGGATGAAGAGGAGTGTGTGGTGAACGTGAGGGGAGAAGGAGGGGGAGTGAAGTACGCTCGTGCTGCGACTATGACAGGACCCCCCTCCCTTGTAGGGACCAACGAAACGGGGGGTTAGTTTACGTGAAACGGATTTGAGTGGCAGGTCCCGAGACGAGAGCCATACCATCTGACCTGGTTGATAGTCGGGAGCCGGGGTCCGGTGGCGATCGGCGAAGCGACGGTTCTGGTCCGTAGAGCGGAGGAGCGCGGCCCTTGTGTCCTCCCAAATTCTCATGCAGCGGCGGAGGTGGTCCTGCACCGACGAAACGGCGATCTCCTCCTCCTGGGCAGGGAACAGCAGGGGTTGGTAGCCCAAGGACGACTCAAAGGGGGACTGACCTGTGGCCGCTGAAGACAGGGAATTGTGGGCGTATTCGATCCATGGCAGGAAGGTGTTATGGTTTGAAACCGACCCCAACAGCACGGCACAGACAGGTAGTTCAGAGTTAGCCAAAGACTAGGGCGTATTTATTACTGAAACCGGAATGAGCAAAATGACAACAAAAACACAAGGGGAGAATGTTCTTGGCAGAGTTGTCCGCGGCTCTGCAGCACGTTTCCTGGGCGGAGAGGCACCGGGGCGTAGCGCCTCTGCCTCTGCTGCTCTGCAGCTACACCTCGATCCAACTCGGGAACAGAGAGAGAGAAAATGTTACTAGGCGAGCAAACGGAATTACAGGTAGTCCAGTACTGTCCTTAGCTGAGTCCGTGATAACAACAAGCGGTTCCTCTTCAGTGTTAACTTAGCTGAGTCCGTGATAACAACAACTGGCTCCTCTTCAGTGTTTAATAAACACACAAAAACAGAAAGGTCTCGAGTCCCGGAAATTACGAGAAAAACAGCCTCCACAAAAAGAACGTTCCAAAAACTCACCAAGGCGCAAAGCGCAA
Organism: Notolepis coatsorum; assembly: GCF_963971535.1. Classification (NCBI taxonomy): domain Eukaryota; kingdom Metazoa; phylum Chordata; class Actinopteri; order Aulopiformes; family Paralepididae; genus Notolepis; species Notolepis coatsorum. The sequence continues at coordinate 1,071,240 of NC_140169.1, read as the reverse complement.
AGCGGTCTACGAGGCAGGGGTCCAACGAATGGCAAGCAAGCAACAGCGGTTCCACCAGACGTCCTGAGAGAAAAAAGCGAGGGAACAGCACGGGGAAAACAGGTAGCAACCAGTGGAATTCCAAAACGAACCGACAACGAATGACAGAAAACCCCGAGTATATGAAGGGCTCTGGAGAGCTGATTACAACACACAACAGGTGCGTGACGGCAATTGGTACTTGACCTTGAAGCGCGTGGCGGCAACGGGCCAATCCTCACAGTACACCTTGAAGCGTGTGGCGGCAATGGGCCAATCCTCACAGAAGGTGCTCCAGCCGGAGGGGTCCCGGGGCTGTCACGCAGCGGAGGGCGGATCCCAGGTCCTGGTTGGCCCGCTCAGACTGGCCGTTGGTCTGAGGGTGGAACCCGGAGGAGAGGCTGACCGTGGCCCCCAGGGCCCGACAGAAAGCCCTCCAGACCTGGGAGATGAATTGAGGGCCCCTGTCGGAGACGATGTCCGCCGGGATCCCTTGGAGGCGTAAGACGTGGAGTACCATCAGGTCTGCGGTTTCTGCAGCAGAGGGGAGTTTGGGGAGAGCAACAAAGTGCACAGCCTTCGAGAAACGGTCAACAATAGTGAGGATGGCTGTGTTACCGTGTGAGAGGGGAAGGCCGGTGACGAAGTCCAGGGCGACGTGCGACCAGGGCCGACCGGGAACAGGGAGCGGACGAAGGAGCCCGGTGGGCGGTCGATGGGAGGCCTTTGCACGAGCACAGACGGTGCTCCTCTCTCATGGAGACCCACCACAAGTGCCGTTTCAGCAGGGACAGGGTACGGTCGATCCCAGGGTGGCAGGCGAACCGGGAAGCGTGAACCCACTCGAGCACCTGGGAGCGGACAAGGTCAGGGACAAAAAGCCGGTTAGGTGGACCGTTACCTGGGTCCGGCTGAGCACGCTGAGCCTCCCTGACGATGGACTGGATCTCCCAGGTGGCGGTGGCCACCAGACAGGATGTGGAGAGGATGGTGTCGGGGTGTGCGGGACCCTCCTCGGGGACAAACTGCCGGGAGAGAGCGTCTGGCTTGGTGTTCTTGGAACCAGGCCTGTAGGTAAGGGTGAAATTAAAACTGGCGAAGAACAGCGCCCAGCGAGCCTGGCGGGAGTTCAGGCGCTTGGCCGTCTGGACGTAGGCGAGGTTCTTGTGGTCCGTCCAAACCAGGACCTCCAGCCAGTGCCTCCATTCCTCCAGGGCTAGTTTGACCTCCAGGAGCTCCAGGTTTCCGATGTCATAGTTGACCTCGGCTGGGGTCAGGCGGCGCGAGAAGAAGGCGCAGGGGTCGGTGACGGAGCGTTGGGAAAGGACCGACCACCTCCACCACGAACTGGCGGGACGCGTCCGGCTGGACGAGGATGGGTGCGGTGGTGAAGCGCCGGCTTTGCTCATCTCTGCTTGCTGCTCTGGGGTTAGTTTCTCCCCCATGTTTTCCCCTGGATCTTGACCGGGGGTTCTTATTTCTCTTTCCATCATTTGGGCCATCGAAGCCCCTTCGGGGAGCTAGCGTCTCCTGTGCTTGCATCTCCTGAGCGAGCATCTGCTGCGCCAGCTTCTCATGAGCTAGCATCTGCTGCGCCAGCATCTGTTGTGCTAGCTTCTCTTGAGCTAGCGTCTGATGTGCTAGCATCTGTTGTGCTAGCTTCTCTTGAGCTAGCGTCTGATGTGCTAGCATCTGTTGTGCTAGCTTCTCTTGAGCTAGCGTCTGATGTGCTAGCATCTGTTGTGCTAGCTTCTCTTGAGCTAGCGTCTGATGCGCTAGCATCTGTTGTGCTAGCTTCTCTTGAGCTAGCGTTGGTTGCGCCAGCTCCTCCAGAGCTAGCATCTCTTGTGCTAGCTTCTCTTGTGCTAGCTTCTCCTGAGCTAGCTTCTCCTGAGCTAGCGTTGGTTGCGCCAGCTCCTCCTGAGCTAGCATCTCCTGGGCTAGCTTCTCTTGTGCTAGCGTTGGTTGCGCCAGCTCCTCCTGAGCTAGCATCTCCTGTGCTAGCTTCTCTTGTGCTAGCTTCTCCTGAGCTAGCTTCTCCTGAGCTAGCGTTGGTTGCGCCAGCTCCTCCTGAGCTAGCATCTCCTGGGCTAGCTTCTCTTGTGCTAGCTTCTCCTGAGCTAGCTTCTCTTGTGCTAGCTTCTCCTGAGCTAGCGTCGGTTGCTAGCTCCGGCTATTTAGCCTGCTGTTAGCTCCTGGCTTTGTTAGCCTGTTGTGAGCTAGTTAGCTCTTGGCTAGTTAGCCATCAATTCACTCTTGGCTTGTTAGCCAGTGGGGAGCTAGTTAGCTCTTGGCTAGTTAGCCATCAATTCACTCTTGGCTTGTTAGCCTGTGGGGAGCTAGTTAGCTCTTGGCTAGTTAGCCGATGGTGAGCTAGTTAGCTCTCGTCTGGCTAGGGCCAGCTCATTTCCAGTTAGCTCTGGCTTGTTAGCCGATGGTGAGCTAGTTAGCTCTCGTCTGGCTAGGGCCAGCTCATTTCCAGTTAGCATTCAGTTCGCTTGTGGCTAGTTAGCCTGCATTCCAGTGGGCTCCGTTTTGGTTGCCTCATGTAGCCTCGGGCTAGGTAGCCATCCAGTTAGCATTCAGTTCGCTTGTGGCTAGTTAGCCTGTGTTCCAGTGGACGCCGTTTTGGCAGCCTCACGTAGCCTCGGGCTAGGTAGCCATCCAGTTAGCATTCAGTTCGCTTGTGGCTAGTTAGCCTGTGTTCCAGTGAGCGCCGTTTTGGCAGCCTCACGTAGCCTCGGGCTAGGTAGCCATCCAGTTAGCATTCAGTTCGCTTGTGGCTAGTTAGCCTGTGTTCCAGTGAGCGCCGTTTTGGCAGCCTCAGGTAGCCTCGGGCTAGGTAGCCATCCAGTTAGCATTCAGTTCGCTTGTGGCTAGTTAGCCTGTGTTCCAGTGAGCGCCGTTTTGGCAGCCTCACGTAGCCTCGGGCTAGGTAGCCATCCAGTTAGCATTCAGTTCGCTTGTGGCTAGTTAGCCTGTGTTCCAGTGAGCGCCGTTTTGGCAGCCTCACGTAGCCTCGGGCTAGGTAGCCATCCAGTTAGCATTCAGTTCGCTTGTGGCTAGTTAGCCTGTGTTCCAGTGAGCGCCGTTTTGGCAGCCTCACGTAGCCTCGGGCTAGGTAGCCATCCAGTTAGCATTCAGTTCGCTTGTGGCTAGTTAGCCTGTGTTCCAGTGAGCGCCGTTTTGGCAGCCTCACGTAGCCTTCAGTTAGCACCAGCTTATTAGCCGGCACTGCCAGCCTGTATGGCTGCGCTGATGTCTCTCTAAACTGCCAGACATTTTAGAGAGAGGGTTTTCTTTACTTTCTTTTTCTTTAATCCAATTTTGCGGCCTCAACCGCTCCACCAGCAATGCCCCCACTATGCAGATGCCTTTAATTTGCCACTGCTTTCCACCGAGGGCCATACAGATCAATATCCTTTGTCTGGTGTATTCTAAAGCTCGGTTCTCCGTTTTTCAATATTTCTAGTTTATTTTATTTTGGCTGTTATCTTACCGATCTCAGCCCTAACCCAAGGGACGCCATGTTAAGAGCTACAGGTAGTCTCTATATATCTCAATCACCTACTCGAGATATAAACCCGTGGCCGCTCGATATCCCCCGGCGAGGTGCTAAACTCGCCAAGTTCTCGAGTCAATTACTATTTCTGTCAAGATTACTTCAAGTCACTGGTCTAGTTATCTCCAGTTGATATGAAATGTAAGTATGAAGAGTTGTTAATCTCTTCTTGTTTGTAATAAACCGAATATGTCTAGGAGAACTCTTATAGACTATAATAACAATTATATTATTATTATTACCATCATCATTATCATCATTTTACGAAAGGGCTTGTAATACTGCTCATTTGAAAGCTTGGTTGCATTACTACTTTGTTAATAAGTATTACCACTGTACTAACACGTAATCATTGTTTGCACGCCCCAGTACCTCCTGTCCTCCTCTCCTCCTCCGCCAGCGGGACCGACCATCCAATCCTGCAGTGATTTAGACGATCGATTTCCCACATAACTCGACAGAGTCCGTCGGACACAGAGATACCGGAACCCGCAAACAACAAACATTTCCATGTATAGTATTTATACAGTACATAGCATATATATATATATATATATATATATATATATATATATATATATATATATATATATATATATATATATATATATATATATATATATATATATCTTTTAGCTGAAAAGCATTAACCAGTCAATTGATTCAATCTGTATTAGGTTACATTACATTCATAGTCACCCTCCATAGGAAATCAGGGCGTCGGCAGGCATCGTGGCACATTGCTGGCAGAAATCAGTCCAAGGATTCAAAAGATATTATAAAAAGCTGTTTTTATTTAGAAAGGTACAAAAAAGGACTGTATTGGAAATATCCATTACAGTTTAAAAGATTATATAAAACAAAACATCCTATCTCTAAGATCGCAATAGCCTGACACGGCTTGTGCCTGCCATGGAAAACTCTGAAATTCTGGTCTATCGAATGGGAGCAGTCATTTTTATATCATGTCAAGACCTCTGTTCTATTGGCCCAAAAACAGTGATATCACTGTGATGTCATTTCACTAGCCAACCAACGTACAATATATAGTAAGGATGGACTCCTCCCCTTCTAGTTGTTACATCTACTGGAGAAGTAACAGATTACCTTGTGTTGGTAAATCCCTATCTGTTACTAACAGGATACCAGAGGCCCCAAGGTTGTCTTTACATTCCTTAGTGGCCAAACAGTATTGAAGTGAAAGCAATTCACACTTCTTGCATGAGTATATAGTACATAGCCCAACACATACTACAGATATATACAGATACACATACATGTATAATACAGTACATATATATATATAGTACATACAGTATATACATATATATACACATACTTGTACCAATCATTGGTTATATGTCTACTCTATGCTGGACAGGCAAGGGTTAACATGTGTGCCAACCTGCTGTTTTTCATTGTGCAGAGCAGCATGCAGGCGCTGTCTCTATGGCCGCATTCCTAAGGGTAACTCCTTACTGCATGTTGGGCAGAAGAGAATGGCCTGTGTACACTTGTGAATACAAAGTGAAGTGAATACACTTCCTGCATTATAAGTGTATAAAGAGTATACAGGTCATATACATAGCTCCAATCATATATAAGAACAGGATGTCATAATAACCAGTGTCACTAGTTGACTTGTGGCACTTAACATGTGTTTACACATAACGTGTTTCTTCTCAATTCCTTTCTGACTGGGCATTACCAGCCAGAATACATATCACATCTAGACACCTATAGTAACATATGCCTAGATTTAAAACAAATATATACAATAAACCTATTGTATTGATTCCATTGATTCCATTCTCCAGGATCACGCAAGATATTGTAGTGTACACAAGTTACTGTTCCGGAGTCCACAGTCCATAGTTCTCACAGTTTTACACAAGTGGGAGGAAGAATCTACAGACATTCCCCATAATCATATATAAGAACAGGATGTCATAATAACCAGTGTCACTAGTTGGCTGTGACACTTTACAGAGGGTTATATTTTTTTGCAGGGGGCGTTAACACTTTAATCGCCGGAGACGCCGAAACTTGTCATTCCCCGCCATGCTCATTCTGCCGAAGACGCCGTAAAACGTCTTTGATATCAATATTTCAAAAATCTGTGATCGAAAACAGATTTCTCCCCCGGAGACCTGAGATATACTGCTGAGCCCCACTCAACTCTCTAACGGTTCAAGAGTGCCATCTGGTGGCCGATCGGCAGATCGCCCAACAGGAAGTCATGTGGATGAAGTGGTGCTCACCCATATTTCGTCCGGGCACTCGCTATCGTTAGAGGGACTCCATCTTGATAACACGGGACAGCGATCGGTTGCAAATAACTCGATAAACAACATGATTTGGACGTATATACTATTATACAACCTGGAAATGGATCGGGTATTTCTACATCCCATAATAGGAATATCTCTGCTCCACGCTCATCGCCCAACGCTATGAGGAAGCTACGGTAAGATTCAGCGTTTTTTTTTAACGTGTTCCATATAAATTGCTCTGATGATCATATCACCCACACTAGATGAATGATATAACGTTGCCCATGGAATTATAAACGACCCCCCGCCCATCCGGTCAACATCAGATCATACGTAGTAACTCCTAGAAGCACATCCAGTTGAAATTTTTTATCTCGCACAGATTCCTACCAAACTGTATTTGATCATCAATATAATGCATTTAGGGCTATAAATCAAGTTCTGGAGAAAGCTGCAGAAAACGATAAAAACATACTTATACTTTAGACCGTATTTTAGTATGTAGTATATGTGAATGAAAAAGTATAACGTTGCTACACCCTGAACAATAGATATAGGACATTGAATGGGCCATAATAATGTCAATTTAGCAATACAATTTAAAAAGTTATAGCCCTGCAAAGAAGGGGAACTTCTCCATAGACAAATAGAGCTGGCGAGGGATGGTAAATTATGAATTTAACCCCGGCGATCAAAGTGTTAAGTGGAAGGAAAGCCGACTTCTGCCAATTTATCTTAAATCCCGATAAATCGCCAAAGTCCTCAATCAACTTGAGAAGATGAGGCATTGCGGTGTTGGGGTTTTGCATGAACAGTATTACGTCGTCCGCATATAAACTAATTTTATGTTGTGTGCCCTTGATTACGATTGGTTCTATGGATTGGGATTGTCTTATATATTGTGCTAAAGGCTCTAATGATAAATCGAATAGTCCGGGACTAAGAGGGCAACCCTGTCTAGAAGAGCGTGATACCGGAAAGATTTCGGAGGTGATTAAACCTGTTGTAATCATGGCCGATGGGTCTTTGTATAATGCTTTTATCATATCAATGAATCCTTTTCCTAACCCCATCCTTTCTAATACTGCCCATAGATACGACCATTCCAACCTATCAAAAGCTTTCATTGCATCCAGGGACAGCATCGCCTTAGGTGTGGTGTCGTCCTTGTTAGCATCTAGTACGTGTAGTAATCATCTTATGTTATCAGTGATCAAGCGGCCTCTTATGAAGCCAGTTTGATCCGGATGAACTAAAGACGTCATATGCTTTTGAAGTCTGATGGCTAATACCTTAGAGCAGGGGTTCCCAACCTTTTTTCCCCCAGGGACCCCCAAACATCTCTGATGAAATTCCTGGACCCCCCTCCTAATAAAATACCATAAAATACTTTTTTTTGTCATTTTAATACTTTTTTTTGTCATTTTAATAACAAACTGCTTATACACAGGCATATGCATCATAATTAGACCCACTATGCTTCTTTGACTTGTGCCTTCAATCAACAAATCTCATCTTGCACCATATGTATTTCAAAATGTTGGCCAATATTTAAATCCTGTATTCATCCTCTCAAATCAGGCCCTAATGGTGAACGGTTTGCATTTATGTTGAATGAAGTAAGAATCCACTGCAGTAAAAATATCCTCACCTCGAGTGGTGGTAGTAAGGTTGACTGACATGAGAATGTCCTGCTTCAGATCCTCATTTTCGATATATTGCACATAAACGATGAGCACAGCCTCGTCTGCGACAGTTGTAGTTTCATCAAGTTGTATGGCAAATGGACCCTTTCTAAGCTTTTCTGACAGCTGCTGCTCGCAATCACTTGACATCTTATCAATTCGGTCTTTCACTACATTGTTCGAGAGTGGTACTGATTTTAGTTTATCCGCCACCTGTGGGCCGCACAGTTTCTAAACCATTTTGATGCAGGCTGGTTTGATGAGCTGCTCGCCAATATTGTGCGGTTTCTTTGCTTTTGCAATTAAAAGCGAACACTCAAAGGAGGCTTCGGTAGCCTTCTGTAAATAACTGCCACCCCTGCTCCACGCTACTCTAACATCAACAGGCTTGTTCGCCTTGAGAGACTGTTCTTTCCTCCGAAAAAAGTCTGGATCCTTCCCAACGGTTTCTGGGTGCTTAGACGCCTGATGTCTCTTCAGCTTGCTGGGCTTCAGGCTCGAGTTTGCCAACTTTTCTCCACAAATCACACACTCAGGTCGTTTGTCTGGTCCCTCAGTGAAGCCCATGGTGATGTAATTTTCGCGATTGCTGTAGGTCCTAACTTTTTTTGCAGATGAGCTGCCGTCATCTCCTTTTCGTTTGTCACACATTTTCGCCTCTGGCGGCTTACTGCAGACGAGCCGAGAAAGTTAACTAGCGTGCTAGGCTAGCTACAGAAAGTGATACAGTCAACTGATTCGCGTTTTAGCGGCTACCCGGTAGCCTACTGTTAACGTTCAAAAATCATGTCTAGATGTTTATTTATTTATCTTTATTTTGTATTGTAGTGGAGAGACTATTCATGCTTCTGATGATAAAAATATGCTAATTAAATATTTCTCTGAAAGAAAAAAAATATAATAATAAAAAAAAAAAAAGACCTCAAATCATCTGTGGTCTGGCGGACCCCCTGCGCCCCCTGGCGGACCCCAGGTTGGGAATCACTGCCTTAGAGTACAGTTTGATATCGGTTCATGTTGTTTATCAAGTTATTGGTAACGGATTGCTATCCATTGTGTCTAGCTCGAGTCCCGGGACTATTAGCGAGTGATCGGACCGAATTGGAATGAGCACCAGCTTCCGTTTCCGGTTTGAGCAATCTGCCACCAGATGGCGCTCTTGAACCGTTGGAGAGTTGAGAGGGGATCAACAGTAGATCTCAAGTCTCCGGGGGAGAAATATGATTGCGATCACAGATTTTTTAAATATTGATCGCAATGACGTGGTAAGGCGTTTTTGGTGACCAAAGTGTTAATTTGATTTTCCAGTCGAACCGAGTCGTTGTATTGTAAAGAAGTAAATAACGTAGAGTAAAGCGTTTCTAGTTCAGCCAGTTTTGAGGATCGATTCTTGCGTATTTTGGAGGAAAAGCTATCGGTGAAATCCTTGATCATTCCCTTTACCGACATCCATAACATTCTGGGGTCCTGCACCGAATTTGCATTCTCCAGTAGGAATAATGAAAGAGCTTCTTTGAATTGTGTAATGAATTCCTTGTTATTAAGCAGCATCGAGTTAAATCGCCATCTTGGGGCTCGGGATGATAGTATACCAAATGTTCCTTTTAGGAGTAAATAACAGTGATCCGATAATGCATTGGGTATCATTTCCACATCATAGTTATCAAATAGTCTCGGTGATGCAAAAACATTATCTATTCTGGATAATGTGTTATGTCTCGCAGATCGACAAGAGTACTTCCGGGTCGTGGGGTTGAGTGATCGCCATAGGTCATTTACACCTGTATTCTTCGACCAATCCTTTAATGCATTAGATGAATTTTTTTGTTCGTTGGAAAAGGAGGGGTAAGATTTATCCATCCCTGGATCCCAAATGGCATTAAAAATCCGCACCAATTATAAATGAGTATTCAGGAAGGTCTAACATTTTTCTGGTAAGTGTAGTGAAGAAATTAGCTTTGTACAAATTTGGGGCGTATACCGCTACCAGCGCTATTTTCCTGTTCTTGTGTACAATCTTAGCTATAGTTATCCGACCATCTGCATCAGACCATACTCCCTTCAATTCAATATTCAACTTCCGTCTAACGACTATGGCAACTCCACGAGTTCTCGTTCCAAAGGAAGAGTGACTAATGTTATGATATGTGTTGTCCGCTAACGTAGCTATGTCTTTCCCTAAAATGTGCGTTTCGCTTAGCAGAGCCACGTCAACCTGTCCGTTTTTCATCAGTGTGAGTACGCTTTTGTGTTTGTGTTGATTATTTATTCCCCCAGTATTCCAAATCATTATATTCAAACTAGCCATAATCTATACATGTTGTTGTGTAGTTGTTGGTAATGCTTCTGGAGTGCGAATCTACAATAGATATACATCCAACTATTGAGGTCCCGTTGAGAGCCGAGCTTAAAAACATACATATATACAAATAATAATCCCCTAATTCCCCCTCCCTCCGAGAGTCGTACAGGACTGTGTTCCATAGACACATCCTACGCGTATGACTCCCTCCCTTAAGCCACCGGGTTGCCCAAAATTAGCTTTCTAACCCTAATCTTCCTATGCTAATTGCCATAGGATCTAAAACTTTCATTCTAATTCAATAGAATGTCACTTTTGGTCTTGCGCCTTCCCATTAACACTTTGATCGCCATGGTTAAAATTCATAATTTACCATCCCTCGCCATCTCTATTTGTCTATGGAGAAGTTCCCCTTCTTTGCAGGGCTATAACTTTTTAAATTGTATTGCTAAATTGACATTATCATGGCCCATTCAAGGTCCTATATGTATTGTTCAGGGTGTATCAATGTTATACTTTTTCATTCACATATTCATACTAAAATACGGTCTAAAGTATAAGTATGTTTTTATCGTTTTCTGCAGCTTTCTTCAGAACGTGATTTATAGCCCTAAATGCATTATATGCATGATGAAATACAGTTTGATAGCGATCTGTGCCAGATAAAAAATTTCAACTGCACGTAGTTCTAGAAGTTACTACGTATCATCTGATGATGACCGGATGGGCGGGGGGTCGTTTATAATTCCGTGGGCAGCATTAGATGATTCATCCAGTGTGGGTCATATGGTCATCATAGCAGTTTATATGGAACACGTTAGAATATAACGCTGCAACTCACCGTGGCTTCCTCGCGCCGCTGGCAGATGAGCGTGGAACAGAATTTTTTCTATTATGGGATGGAGAAATGCCTGATCCATTTCCAGGTTGTATAATAGTATATACGTCCAAATCATGTTGTTTTTTCGAGTTATATGCACCGATCGATGTTCACTGTGTCAAGACGGAGTCTCTCTAACGATAGCGAGTGCCCGGACAACATATGGATGAGCACGTCCGGTTCGACGAGTCATTTCCTGTTGGCGATCTGCCGATCGGCCACCAGATGGCGCTCTTGAACCGCTAGAGAGTTGAGTGGAGCTTTGCAGTACATCTCAGGGCCCCGGAGGGGAAATATGATTTCGATCACAGATTTTTGAAATATTGATATCAAAGACGAGTTACGGCGTCTTCGGCAGAATGAGCATGGCTAGGAATGACGTCTAAACACGTCATCTGCGATTAAAGTGTTAATGTAATAACAATAGTGTGAAAAATGAAAAATATACCTCCATTGATATATTTATTTGAACCTTCTACTAACTTATGTTGGAACCATCAGAAAACAGAAAAGAGTGAAGAAAAATACTAACACCAAAAAAAGTAAGAATTAAAATAAAACTCAACAGAAAAAAATAGATTTTAGAGCTACATTATGTTAAAGTTACAGGCCTTCTTTCTAGGAGTACAGTGTATTCTAGAAAGTTGTAGAATACCCTTGTAAATTCGTAAACACTGCTGTTATGTTCCAGAATGTTCTTCCTGTCCAGGAGTTATGACCTACTAGTGATTTTCCAGCATATTCTATTGTGTCCCTGAGTAGTCGAGAGAAGAGTCCAGAATATTCCAGAGTGTTCCCAATGTCATTATTGGATTATTGCCTCCTCAGAAATCAGAAGTCTATAAATATAGTGCATATCGTTCCGTATTAAACACTATTGTGCCTCAGTGTTGCCAACATGCATATCTGCTGTTGCTTTTGTAGTTGAGCTGTGGTAAAGTAATTCTAATAAAAATAATAAAAGAAAAAATAAAAGAAAATGAGAAAAAGAGAGAGATGAGTAGGCTTGTCTTCTGATTCGAGCCTATGGTACGACCGGCCCCGGGGGTCCAGTATCATGTTGCTTCATGTATTCATCGGCGACTTTAGGTGAGCGTAATCCGAGTCTATTACCATCTTCCCCCAAGATGGATAGAAGGGCTGGGTAACGAAGGCTTGGCTTAAGATTTCTCTTGTATAGCCTCTGCAGCACATCTTTGTAGGGGACATGTAGGGCAATGGCCTCCTTGCATAGATCCTCATAGAAAGACACTGTTTATCACCATATTTCAGTTTCCCCCATTGCTTGCGTGCCCCTCTGATGATCGCGTCTCTTATTTCTGTCTTGCGCAGAGTAGCAATGATAACCCTCGTCCCGTTGTCCTGTGTACCGACTCTATAACACTGGTCCACTAACGGCGCTGTGGATAGGATCTGTTTACCTAGAATTCCTGCTAACACTGTTGGAAATATGTCGTCTGTGCAATTGACTGATTCATCCAATCCCACAATACGGATATTATTTCTACGGTAGTAACGTTCGGTCTCGAGCCGCCTCTCCATTGCTTCCTCTTCGATGTCTTGTATTTTCTTCCGAAGCGCTTTTTCCACCTGTTGTATCTCCTCCGCTATCTCTGTGAATCCATCGTGAACAGTCTTCTCGTTCTCCTTGACTTTCAATGTAATTCCTAGCACCGTGTTCTCCACTGCAGTAATTCACCCGGCCTGTTCCGCGGCCGCTTTTCTAACCCCCCTCGAATTTAGCATCGATGTGTAATTTGAATTCGTCGATGTGTAATTTGAAAGCGTCCATCTGATCAGGTTAGTCAGAGACTTGAAATCGGGTTGTATATCTTCCCTGCTTGTATCAGTTGAGGTTGTAGTATCAGTTGAGGTTGTAGGAGCATTGGGAGACACGGTGGATTTGACGGATATTTTCTTCTCAAATTCCACTGCTTTCTCTCTCACTGTGTTTGTCCCCGCCGTTACCGTTATATTGTCGTCTGCTGTCACCCTCTCGGGGCAAGTCGTCGTCGGGCCCGGTATATTATCAGCTACTGTCTCCCCAACGGGGCTAGTCAACAGCGGTGCTGTTGTATTGGCGGCTGCTGTATCCTTCGAAGAGCGTGTCACAACTTGCGCCGTTGTACTGTCTCCTCCGAGTTTCTTTCCAATCTCTTTCTTGTCCTTAGGTCCCATGTTGAATCTTTATTTCTTTTGATATAGTTAGTAGAAGGTCTTATTTAATATATACGATGAGGTTTAAACTCATTAGTGTTGTTCAAATAAGGTTTTTAAGCGAAATTAACGTGACCAAACGTGTCTGCTACATGTTGCTGTCAAACCAGAAGTATTATCTTAATGTTATAGGACTTATATTATAATGACTTACAAATACAAATACAAATATCCTATCCATATAATACTTCAGCACGTCACAAATATCCATAACATACCACTCTTTTCAAGAACCGTTGTTGCGATATTTTTCCTTAGCCCCTCTATGTCTTCCGGCCTTGTCCCAAAGGTGATGCTCTTCCCTTTCAGAATGCACTCTGCGAACTGAAGATATTGTGTAATTGGATAAATATAAAGTGTCTATGACGAGGTTTATTAAAATTACATAAACAAGGTTTTTGAAATCCCGAAGGAAATAAAACATAATACAATGACATTAAATGTGCACAAGACTCATACAAATGTTCTGATAAACCTGGGGATTTCCTGAGCTGCAAGTATTTTCATATAAAATCAATGTACCAACCTTTAAAGCGAACACTCCACAAGATGTGGCATCTTGTTGCAGAGGGTGAGCGAGAGTGGTACAGGACCATTTGGAGATATTGAGACCCCTCCTTCTCACGAATTCTCTGATTAAGACATAAATAAAGTACAACAGAAATAAATCAGTATATGTAAAGTAAAGGATAAAGTACAGCGAGGTTGTACAGCATATATATGTGTGGGTGTGGGGGGACTTGGAATCAGTCTATGGAAAATGTGTATTGTGTATGACAACATACACAGGACACTGGAGATACTTCACCGTTAATCAATGACAACAAAAATATTCATATATATCATCATTGTCATTTAAAAATTGACAAAAAAGTTACCTTGTCGCCCCTTGACAATGCTTGATTGTCCCGCTTGTTTCCCCAAGTGGGTCCAGCAGCATGCAGCTCCTCTCTGATGGTAGCATAACCTATTGTTCAATGGGGGAAAACAACACCTGCATGTCATTAAAAGTAACATTCATTAATAGGTTGTCATCCTTTTTATCCAGATGTTTACAAAATCTGTTAACACGCTATCACCGGCGTCCAACCTAAACCCCTATACCCCTGGAGGCCGCATGTTTAGCCCCCTATACCACTGGAGGCCGCATGTTTAGCCCCCTATACCACCGGAGGCCCCATGTTTAGCCCCCTATACCACCGGAGGCCCCATGTTTAGCCCCCTATACCACCGGAGGCCACATGTTTAGCCCCCTATACCACTGGAGGCCCCATGTTTAGCCCCCTATACCACCGGAGGCCCCATGTTTAGCCCCCTATACCACTGGAGGCCCCATGTTTAGCCCCCTATACCACCGGAGGCCCCATGTTTAGCCCCCTATACCACCGGAGGCCCCATGTTTAGCCCCCTATACCACTGGAGGCCCCATGTTTAGCCCCCTATACCACTGGAGGCCCCATGTTTAGCCCCCTACACCACTGGAGGCCCCATGTTTAGCCCCCTATACCACTGGAGGCCCCATGTTTAGCCCCCTATACCACCGGAGGCCCCATGTTTAGCCCCCTATACCACTGGAGGCCCCATGTTTAGCCCCCTATACCACTGGAGGCCCCATGTTTAGCCCCCTATACCACCGGAGGCCCCATGTTTAGCCCCCTATACCACCAGAGGCCCCATGTTTAGCCCCCTACACCACCGGAGGCCCCATGTTTAGCCCCCTATATCCGCTTGGAGACGTCCGTACCAGCCCTTACAGATCGTTTTTCACCGGAGCCTAGATCTGCACTCGCTGGAGAACGCTCAGACGCTTTTGGCCTTTTTCTTCTTTCTTTTTACAGCAGAATCCTCAACTCAACTCGACTTTTGACCGTAATATGGATCTAATAAGCTGGGCTTTTACAGCGATTGATCGCATATTCTCTACAAGGAAGCAGAATGCGGATGACCCATTATGCCCCCTTGGGAGCTATCAGGCGGGATACACCATAAATTCTTACGGGACCTGGCTCGCAATATGCTTTTTCCCACTGGAGATAAACGACGTTGAGGACGTATATCTTCTAATTGTCATGCTGCTCGGCCTGGGCACCGTCAGCTGCTGGATCTGGTACTGTCTGAAGCTAATTCGGAAGAAGTTGATTTCCCTGGCCAGGGATCTGGCCGGGATCAAGGAAACCAATATGGAACTGTTTAAGAAGATCGCTGATCTAAGTACCCTGCGTGGTGATGAACAATTGAGCTCCAAGACCATGTTGGAAAGAGGCGAACTCTATCATGTAGACGAACAGTCATGCTTGAAGACAATTCTTGAGAGACTTGCTTCTAACCATGCGGAGGAACTTTCGCGGTCACAGGCCATACTGGACATCACGTCGGAAATCAGGGACGTGAAAATAAGAGTGCCACCGTACCGTAATAGGGGATACGACGATGGTGACGATGTTTAGACAAAATTGACCTGATTTTAACTATATGCGGCATATCTGCCTCGAGCTGCATCTGTTATCACCCCCCCCCCCCCTCCCCCTTCCCACACCCTCCTTATCCTTTCTGCTGTGGAACGGACCGAGGCCAGGGTCAACGCGGAGGAGTTGACTCGCCGGCGATGTGTGATTCTGGGAAAAGAGGGGACGGTCTGTACTAGCTGGAAGCGATAAGATTGATGAGGCCCCCCCCTACCCCCACCCCCCCACCCACCCCCCTCCACCCCATCCGCACCTGCTGTTGTGACTCATCTGGCGCCACAGCCATACGTAGGCTGCCTCTGATGCTCGACGGTGGGGGCCCACCCCTCCCTTGACTGCTCCACAACCAAATTCCCTAACCGCCCCCCCCCCCCCCCCCCCCCACTCCGCCCTCCCTCCAGTTCACCAGGCGCCACAGCCATACGTAGGCTGCCGGCTATCGCATACAGTGTCTCAGGCCTCCTGTAATGCTGACATGTGTCAACAAATGTACATGTCTGTTGAATTTATGCTGTGCCATTGTTACTGTAAAAATGTAATGATTGTGTTGTTGTCAATATCATTTATGAGACGTTGAGCTGTATGTGTGTGTCATGAATTTCCCCAAGGGGATTAATAAAGGAATATCTTATCTTATCTTATCTTATCTTATACCACTGGAGGCCCCATGTTTAGCCTCCTATACCACCAGAGGCCCCATGTTTAGCCCCCTATACCACCGGAGGCCCCATGTTTAGCCCCCTATACCACTGGAGGCCCCATGTTTAGCCCCCTCTACCACTGGAGGCCCCATGTTTAGCCCCCTATACCACCGGAGGCCCCATGTTTATCTTCCTATATCACCGGAGGCCCCATGTTTAGCCCCCTATACCACTGGAGGCCCCATGTTTAGCCCCCTATACCACTGGAGGCCCCATGTTTAGCCCCCTATACCACTGGAGGCCCCATGTTTAGCCCCCTATACCACTGGAGGCCGCATGTTTAGCCCCCTACACCACCGGAGGCCCCATGTTTAGCCCCCTATACCACCGGAGGCCCCATGTTTAGCCCCCTATACCACTGGAGGCCCCATGTTTAGCGCCCTATACCACCGGAGGCCCCATGTTTAGCTCCCTATACCACTGGAGGCCCCATGTTTAGCCCCCTATACCACTGGAGGCCCCATGTTTAGCCCCCTATACCACCGGAGGCCCCATGTTTAGCCCCCTATACCACTGGAGGCCCCATGTTTAGCTCCCTATACCACCGGAGGCCCCATGTTTAGCCCCCTATACCACCGGAGGCCCCATGTTTAGCCCCCTATACCACCGGAGGCCCCATGTTTAGCCCCCTATACCACCGGAGGCCCCATGTTTAGCCCCCTATACCACTGGAGGCCCCATGTTTAGCTCCCTATACCACCGGAGGCCCCATGTTTAGCCCCCTATACCACCGGAGGCCCCATGTTTAGCCCCCTATACCACCGGAGGCCCCATGTTTAGCCCCCTACACCACCGGAGGCCCCATGTTTAGCTCCCTATACCACTGGAGGCCCCATGTTTAGTCCCCTACACCACCGGAGGCCCCATGTTTAGCCCCCTATACCACTGGAGGCCCCATGTTTAGCCCCCTATACCACTGGAGGCCCCATGTTTAGCCCCCTATACCACCGGAGGCCCCATGTTTAGCCCCCTATACCACTGGAGGCCCCATGTTTAGCCCCCTACACCACCGGAGGCCCCATGTTTAGCCCCCTATACCACCGGAGGCCCCATGTTTAGCCCCCTATACCACCGGAGGCCCCATGTTTAGCCCCCTATACCACCGGAGGCCCCATGTTTAGCCCCCTATACCACCGGAGGCCCCATGTTTAGCCCCCTATACCACTGGAGGCCCCATGTTTAGCCCCCTATACCACTGTAGGCCCCATGTTTAGCCCCCTATACCACCGGAGGCCCCATGTTTAGCCCCCTATACCACTGGAGGCCCCATGTTTAGCCCCCTATACCACCGGAGGCCCCATGTTTAGCCCCCTATACCACCGGAGGCCCCATGTTTAGCCCCCTATACCACCGTAGGCCCCATGTTTAGCCCCCTATACCACTGGAGGCCGCATGTTTAGCCCCCTATACCACCGGAGGCCCCATGTTTAGCCCCCTACACCACCGGAGGCCCCATGTTTAGCCCCCTATACCACCGGAGGCCCCATGTTTAGCCCCCTATACCACCGGAGGCCCCATGTTTAGCCCCCTATACCACCGGAGGCCCCATGTTTAGCCCCCTATACCACCGGAGGCCCCATGTTTAGCCCCCTACACCACTGGAGGCCCCATGTTTAGCCCCCTATACCACCGGAGGCCCCATGTTTAGCCCCCTACACCACTGGAGGCCCCATGTTTAGCCCCCTATACCACCGGAGGCCCCATGTTTAGCCCCCTATACCACTGGAGGCCCCATGTTTAGCCCCCTATACCACTGGAGGCCCCATGTTTAGCCCCCTATACCACTGGAGGCCCCATGTTTAGCCCCCTATACCACCGGAGGCCCCATGTTTAGCCCCCTATACCACTGGAGGCCCCATGTTTAGCCCCCTATACCACTGGAGGCCCCATGTTTAGCCCCCTACACCACTGGAGGCCCCATGTTTAGCCCCCTATACCACCGGAGGCCCCATGTTTAGCCCCCTACACCACTGGAGGCCCCATGTTTAGCCCCCTATACCACTGGAGGCCCCATGTTTAGCCCCCTACACCACTGGAGGCCCCATGTTTAGCCCCCTATACCACCGGAGGCCCCATGTTTAGCCCCCTATACCACCGGAGGCCGCATGTTTAGCCCCCTATACCACTGGAGGCCCCATGTTTAGCCCCCTACACCACTGGATGCCCCATGTTTAGCCCCCTATACCACTGGAGGCCCCATGTTTAGCCCCCTATACCACCGGAGGCCCCATGTTTAGCCCCCTATACCACTGGAGGCCCCATGTTTAGCCCCCTATACCACCGGAGGCCCCATGTTTAGCCCCCTATACCACCGGAGGCCCCATGTTTAGCCCCCTACACCACTGGAGGCCCCATGTTTAGCCCCCTATACCACCGGAGGCCCCATGTTTAGCCTCCTATACCACTGGAGGCCCCATGTTTAGCCCCCTATACCACCGGAGGCCCCATGTTTAGCCCCCTATACCACCGGAGGCCCCATGTTTAGCCCCCTATACCACCGGAGGCCCCATGTTTAGCCCCCTATACCACTGGAGGCCCCATGTTTAGCCCCCTATACCACCGGAGGCCCCATATTTAGCCCCCTACACCACTGGATGCCCCATGTTTAGCCCCCTATACCACTGGAGGCCCCATGTTTAGCCCCCTATACCACCGGAGGCCCCATGTTTAGCCCCCTATACCACCGGAGGCCCCATGTTTAGCCCCCTACACCACTGGATGCCCCATGTATAGCTCCCTACACCACTGGAGGCCCCATGTTTAGCCCCCTACACCACTGTAGGCCCCATGTTTAGCCCCCTATACCACCGGAGGCCCCATGTTTAGCCCCCTATACCACTGGAGGCCCCATGTTTAGCCCCCTATACCACCGGAGGCCCCATGTTTAGCCTCCTATACCACTGGAGGCCCCATGTTTAGCCCCCTATACCACCGGAGGCCCCATGTTTAGCCCCCTATACCACTGGAGGCCCCATGTTTAGCCCCCTATACCACCGGAGGCCCCATGTTTAGCCCCCTATACCACCGGAGGCCCCATGTTTAGCTTCCTACACCACTGGATGCCCCATGTTTAGCTCCCTACACCACTGGAGGCCCCATGTTTAGCCCCCTACACCACTGTAGGCCCCATGTTTAGCCCCCTATACCACCGGAGGCCGCATGTTTAGCCCCCTATACCACTGGAGGCCCCATGTTTAGCCCCCTATACCACTGGAGGCCCCATGTTTAGCCCCCTATACCACCGGAGGCCCCATGTTTAGCCCCCTATACCACCGGAGGCCCCATGTTTAGCCCCCTATACCACTGGAGGCCCCATGTTTAGCCCCCTATACCACTGGAGGCCCCATGTTTAGCCCCCTATACCACTGGAGGCCCCATGTTTAGCCCCCTACACCACTGGAGGCCCCATGTTTAGCCCCCTATACCACTGGAGGCCCCATGTTTAGCCCCCTATACCACCGGAGGCCCCATGTTTAGCCCCCTATACCACTGGAGGCCCCATGTTTAGCCCCCTATACCACTGGAGGCCCCATGTTTAGCCCCCTATACCACCGGAGGCCCCATGTTTAGCCCCCTACACCACTGGAGGCCCCATGTTTAGCCCCCTATACCACCGGAGGCCCCATGTTTAGCCCCCTATACCACTGGATGCCCCATGTTTAGCCCCCTATACCACTGGAGGCCCCATGTTTAGCCCCCTATACCACCGGAGGCCCCATGTTTAGCCCCCTATACCACCGGAGGCCCCATGTTTAGCCCCCTATACCACCGGAGGCCCCATGTTTAGCCCCCTATACCACTGGAGGCCCCATGTTTAGCCCCCTATACCACCGGAGGCCCCATGTTTAGCCCCCTATACCACCGGAGGCCCCATGTTTAGCCCCCTATACCACTGGAGGCCCCATGTTTAGCCCCCTATACCACCGGAGGCCCCATGTTTAGCCCCCTATACCACCGGAGGCCCCATGTTTAGCCCCCTATACCACCGGAGGCCCCATGTTTAGCCCCCTATACCACTGGAGGCCGCATGTTTAGCCCCCTATACCACCGGAGGCCCCATGTTTAGCCCCCTACACCACCGGAGGCCCCATGTTTAGCCCCCTATACCACCGGAGGCCCCATGTTTAGCCCCCTATACCACCGGAGGCCCCATGTTTAGCCCCCTATACCACCGGAGGCCCCATGTTTAGCCCCCTATACCACCGGAGGCCCCATGTTTAGCCCCCTACACCACTGGAGGCCCCATGTTTAGCCCCCTATACCACCGGAGGCCCCATGTTTAGCCCCCTATACCACTGGAGGCCCCATGTTTAGCCCCCTACACCACTGGAGGCCCCATGTTTAGCCCCCTATACCACTGGAGGCCCCATGTTTAGCCCCCTATACCACTGGAGGCCCCATGTTTAGCCCCCTATACCACCGGAGGCCCCATGTTTAGCCCCCTATACCACTGGAGGCCCCATGTTTAGCCCCCTATACCACTGGAGGCCCCATGTTTAGCCCCCTACACCACTGGA
This sequence comes from Notolepis coatsorum, assembly GCF_963971535.1. Classification (NCBI taxonomy): domain Eukaryota; kingdom Metazoa; phylum Chordata; class Actinopteri; order Aulopiformes; family Paralepididae; genus Notolepis; species Notolepis coatsorum. The sequence goes on along the minus strand of NC_140169.1, from coordinate 1,050,620 downwards.
GGCCCCATGTTTAGCCCCCTATACCACCGGAGGCCCCATGTTTAGCCCCCTACACCACTGGAGGCCCCATGTTTAGCCCCCTATACCACTGGAGGCCCCATGTTTAGCCCCCTACACCACTGGAGGCCCCATGTTTAGCCCCCTATACCACCGGAGGCCCCATGTTTAGCCCCCTATACCACCGGAGGCCGCATGTTTAGCCCCCTATACCACTGGAGGCCCCATGTTTAGCCCCCTACACCACTGGATGCCCCATGTTTAGCCCCCTATACCACTGGAGGCCCCATGTTTAGCCCGCTATACCACCGGAGGCCCCATGTTTAGCTCCCTATACCACCGGAGGCCCCATGTTTAGCCCCCTACACCACTGGAGGCCCCATGTTTAGCCCCCTATACCACCGGAGGCCCCATGTTTAGCCTCCTATACCACTGGAGGCCCCATGTTTAGCCCCCTATACCACCGGAGGCCCCATGTTTAGCCCCCTATACCACCGGAGGCCCCATGTTTAGCCCCCTATATCACCGGAGGCCCCATGTTTAGCCCCCTATACCACTGGAGGCCCCATGTTTAGCCCCCTATACCACCGGAGGCCCCATATTTAGCCCCCTACACCACTGGATGCCCCATGTTTAGCCCCCTATACCACTGGAGGCCCCATGTTTAGCCCCCTATACCACCGGAGGCCCCATGTTTAGCCCCCTATACCACCGGAGGCCCCATGTTTAGCCCCCTACACCACTGGATGCCCCATGTTTAGCTCCCTACACCACTGGAGGCCCCATGTTTAGCCCCCTACACCACTGGAGGCCCCATGTTTAGCCCCCTATACCACCAGAGGCCCCATGTTTAGCCCCCTATACCACTGGAGGCCCCATGTTTAGCCCCCTATACCACCGGAGGCCCCATGTTTAGCCTCCTATACCACTGGAGGCCCCATGTTTAGCCCCCTATACCACCGGAGGCCCCATGTTTAGCCCCCTATACCACTGGAGGCCCCATGTTTAGCCCCCTATACCACCGGAGGCCCCATGTTTAGCCCCCTATACCACCGGAGGCCCCATGTTTAGCCCCCTACACCACTGGATGCCCCATGTTTAGCTCCCTACACCACTGGAGGCCCCATGTTTAGCCCCCTACACCACTGTAGGCCCCATGTTTAGCCCCCTATACCACCGGAGGCCGCATGTTTAGCCCCCTACACCACTGGAGGCCCCATGTTTAGCCCCCTATACCACTGGAGGCCCCATGTTTAGCCCCCTATACCACTGGAGGCCCCATGTTTAGCCCCCTATACCACCGGAGGCCCCATGTTTAGCCCCCTATACCACCGGAGGCCCCATGTTTAGCCCCCTATACCACTGGAGGCCCCATGTTTAGCCCCCTATACCACTGGAGGCCCCATGTTTAGCCCCTATACCACTGGAGGCCCCATGTTTAGCCCCCTACACCACTGGAGGCCCCATGTTTAGCCCCCTATACCACTGGAGGCCCCATGTTTAGCCCCCTATACCACCGGAGGCCCCATGTTTAGCCCCCTATACCACTGGAGGCCCCATGTTTAGCCCCCTATACCACTGGAGGCCCCATGTTTAGCCCCCTATACCACCGGAGGCCCCATGTTTAGCCCCCTACACCACTGGAGGCCCCATGTTTAGCCCCCTACACCACCGGAGGCCCCATGTTTAGCCCCCTATACCACTGGAGGCCCCATGTTTAGCCCGCTATACCACCGGAGGCCCCATGTTTAGCGCCCTATACCACTGGATGCCCCATGTTTAGCCCCCTATACCACTGGAGGCCCCATGTTTAGCCCCCTATACCACTGGAGGCCCCATGTTTAGCCCCCTATACCACTGGAGGCCCCATGTTTAGCCCCCTATACCACCGGAGGCCCCATGTTTAGCGCCCTATACCACTGGATGCCCCATGTTTAGCCCCCTATACCACCGGAGGCCCCATGTTTAGCCCCCTATACCACCGGAGGCCCCATGTTTAGCCCCCTATACCACCGGAGGCCCCATGTTTAGCCCCCTATACCACTGGAGGCCCCATGTTTAGCCCCCTATACCACCGGAGGCCCCATGTTTAGCCCCCTATACCACCGGAGGCCCCATGTTTAGCCCCCTATACCACTGGAGGCCCCATGTTTAGCCCCCTATACCACCGGAGGCCCCATGTTTAGCCCCCTATACCACTGGAGGCCCCATGTTTATCTCCCTATACCACTGGAGGCCCCATGTTTAGCCCCCTATATCACTGGAGGCCCCATGTTTAGCCCCCTATACCACTGGAGGCCCCATGTTTAGCCCCCTATACCACTGGAGGCCGCATGTTTAGCCCCCTATACCACTGGAGGCCCCATGTTTAGCCCCCTATACCACTGGAGGCCCCATGTTTATCTCCCTATACCACCGGAGGCCCCATGTTTAGCCCCCTATACCACTGGAGGCCGCATGTTTAGCCCCCTATACCACCGGAGGCCCCATGTTTAGCCCCCTATACCACTGGAGGCCCCATGTTTAGCCCCCTATACCACTGGAGGCCGCATGTTTAGCCCCCTATACCACTGGAGGCCCCATGTTTAGCCCCCTATACCACCGGAGGCCCCATGTTTAGCCCCCTATACCACTGGAGGCCCCATGTTTAGCCCCCTATACCACCGGAGGCCCCATGTTTAGGCCCCTATACCACTGTAGGCCCCATGTTTAGCCCCCTATACCACTGGAGGCCCCATGTTTAGCCCCCTATACCACTGGAGGCCCCATGTTTAGCCCCCTATACCACTGGAGGCCCCATGTTTAGCCCCCTATACCACTGGAGGCCCCATGTTTAGCCCCCTATACCACTGGAGGCCCCATGTTTAGCCCCCTATACCACTGGAGGCCCCATGTTTAGCCCCCTATACCACTGGAGGCCCCATGTTTAGCCCCCTATACCACTGGATGCCCCATGTTTAGCCCCCTATACCACTGGAGGCCCCATGTTTAGCCCCCTATACCACCGGAGGCCCCATGTTTAGCCCCCTATACCACCGGAGGCCCCATGTTTAGCCCCCTATACCACTGGAGGCCCCATGTTTAGCCCCCTACACCACCGGAGGCCCCATGTTTAGCCCCCTATACCACTGGAGGCCCCATGTTTAGCCCCCTATACCACCGGAGGCCCCATGTTTAGCCCCCTATACCACCGGAGGCCCCATGTTTAGCCCCCTACACCACCGGAGGCCCCATGTTTAGTCCCCTATACCACCGGAGGCCCCATGTTTAGCCCCCTATACCACTGGAGGCCGCATGTTTAGCCCCCCTATACCACTGGAGGCCCCATGTTTAGCCCCCTACACCACCGGAGGCCCCATGTTTAGCCCCCTATACCACTGGAGGCCCCATGTTTAGCCCCCTATACCACTGGAGGCCCCATGTTTAGCCCCCTATACCACTGGAGGCCCCATGTTTAGCCCCCTATACCACTGGAGGCCCCATGTTTAGCCCCCTATACCACTGGAGGCCCCATGTTTAGCCCCCTATACCACCGGAGGCCCCATGTTTAGCCCCCTATACCACTGGAGGCCCCATGTTTAGCCCCCTATACCACTGGAGGCCCCATGTTTAGCCCCCTATACCACCGGAGGCCCCATGTTTAGCCCCCTATACCACCGGAGGCCCCATGTTTAGGGACCTATACCACTGGAGGCCCCATGTTTAGCCCCCTATACCACTGGAGGCCCCATGTTTAGCCCCCTATACCACCGGAGGCCCCATGTTTAGGGACCTATACCACTGGAGGCCCCATGTTTAGCCCCCTATACCACTGGAGGCCCCATGTTTAGCCCCCTATACCACCGGAGGCCCCATGTTTAGCCCCCTATACCACTGGAGGCCCCATGTTTAGCCCCCTATACCACTGGAGGCCCCATGTTTAGCCCCCTATACCACTGGAGGCCCCATGTTTAGCCCCCTATACCACCGGAGGCCCCATGTTTAGCCCCCTATACCACTGGAGGCCCCATGTTTAGCCCCCTACACCACTGGAGGCCCCATGTTTAGCCCCCTATACCACCGGAGGCCCCATGTTTAGCCCCCTATACCACTGGAGGCTCCATGTTTAGCCCCCTATACCACTGGAGGCCCCATGTTTAGCCCCCTATACCACTGGAGGCCCCATGTTTAGCCCCCTATACCACTGGAAGCCCCATGTTTAGCCCCCTACACCACTGGAGGCCCCATGTTTAGCCCCCTATACCACCGGAGGCCCCATGTTTAGCCCCCTATACCACTGGAGGCCCCATGTTTAGCCCCCTATACCACCGGAGGCCCCATGTTTAGCCCCCTATACCACTGGAGGCCCCATGTTTAGCCCCCTATACCACTGGAGGCCCCATGTTTAGCCCCCTATACCACCGGAGGCCCCATGTTTAGCCCCCTACACCACCGGAGGCCCCATGTTTAGCCCCCTACACCACTGGAGGCCCCATGTTTAGCCCCCTATACCACTGGAGGCCCCATGTTTAGCCTCCTATACCACTGGAGGCCCCATGTTTAGCCCCCTATACCACCGGAGGCCCCATGTTTAGCTCCCTATACCACTGGAGGCCCCATGTTTAGCCCCCTATATCACTGGAGGCCCCATGTTTAGCCCCCTATACCACCGGAGGCCCCATGTTTAGCCCCCTATACCACCGGAGGCCCCATGTTTAGCCCCCTATACCACTGGAGGCCCCATGTTTAGCCTCCTACACCACTGGAGGCCCCATGTTTAGCCCCCTATACCACCGGAGGCCCCATGTTTAGCCCCCTATACCACTGGAGGCCCCATGTTTAGCCCCCTACACCACTGGATGCCCCATGTTTAGCCCCCTATACCACTGGAGGCCCCATGTTTAGCCCCCTATACCACCCGAGGCCCCATGTTTAGCCCCCTATACGACTGGAGGCCCCATGTTTAGCCCCCTATACCACTGGAGGCCCCATGTTTAGCCCCCTATACCACTGTAGGCCCCATGTTTAGCCCCCTATACCACTGGAGGCCCCATGTTTAGCCCCCTATACCACTGGAGGCCCCATGTTTAGCCCCCTACACCACTGGAGGCCCCATGTTTAGCCCCCTATACCACCGGAGGCCCCATGTTTAGCCCCCTACACCACTGGAGGCCCCATGTTTAGCCCCCTATACCACCGGAGGCCCCATGTTTAGCCCCATATACCACTGGAGGCCCCATGTTTAGCCCCCTATACCACCGGAGGCCCCATGTTTAGCCCCCTATACCACTGGAGGCCCCATGTTTAGCCCCCTATACCACTGGAGGCCCCATGTTTAGCCCCCTATACCACTGGAGGCCCCATGTTTAGCCCCCTATACCACCGGAGGCCCCATGTTTAGCCCCCTACACCACTGGAGGCCCCATGTTTAGCCCCCTACACCACCGGAGGCCCCATGTTTAGCCCCCTATACCACTGGAGGCCCCATGTTTAGCCCGCTATACCACCGGAGGCCCCATGTTTAGCGCCCTATACCACTGGATGCCCCATGTTTAGCCCCCTATATCACTGGAGGCCCCATGTTTAGCCCCCTATACCACTGGAGGCCCCATGTTTAGCCCCCTATACCACTGGAGGCCGCATGTTTAGCCCCCTATACCACTGGAGGCCCCATGTTTAGCCCCCTATACCACTGGAGGCCCCATGTTTATCTCCCTATACCACCGGAGGCCCCATGTTTAGCCCCCTATACCACTGGAGGCCGCATGTTTAGCCCCCTATACCACCGGAGGCCCCATGTTTAGCCCCCTATACCACTGGAGGCCCCATGTTTAGCCCCCTATACCACTGGAGGCCGCATGTTTAGCCCCCTATACCACTGGAGGCCCCATGTTTAGCCCCCTATACCACCGGAGGCCCCATGTTTAGCCCCCTATACCACTGGAGGCCCCATGTTTAGCCCCCTATACCACCGGAGGCCCCATGTTTAGGCCCTATACCACTGTAGGCCCCATGTTTAGCCCCCTATACCACTGGAGGCCCCATGTTTAGCCCCCTATACCACTGGAGGCCCCATGTTTAGCCCCCTATACCACTGGAGGCCCCATGTTTAGCCCCCTATACCACTGGAGGCCCCATGTTTAGCCCCCTATACCACTGGAGGCCCCATGTTTAGCCCCCTATACCACTGGAGGCCCCATGTTTAGCCCCCTATACCACTGGAGGCCCCATGTTTAGCCCCCTATACCACTGGATGCCCCATGTTTAGCCCCCTATACCACTGGAGGCCCCATGTTTAGCCCCCTATACCACCGGAGGCCCCATGTTTAGCCCCCTATACCACCGGAGGCCCCATGTTTAGCCCCCTATACCACTGGAGGCCCCATGTTTAGCCCCCTACACCACCGGAGGCCCCATGTTTAGCCCCCTATACCACTGGAGGCCCCATGTTTAGCCCCCTATACCACCGGAGGCCCCATGTTTAGCCCCCTATACCACCGGAGGCCCCATGTTTAGCCCCCTACACCACCGGAGGCCCCATGTTTAGTCCCCTATACCACCGGAGGCCCCATGTTTAGCCCCCTATACCACTGGAGGCCGCATGTTTAGCCCCCCTATACCACTGGAGGCCCCATGTTTAGCCCCCTACACCACCGGAGGCCCCATGTTTAGCCCCCTATACCACTGGAGGCCCCATGTTTAGCCCCCTATACCACTGGAGGCCCCATGTTTAGCCCCCTATACCACTGGAGGCCCCATGTTTAGCCCCCTATACCACTGGAGGCCCCATGTTTAGCCCCCTATACCACTGGAGGCCCCATGTTTAGCCCCCTATACCACCGGAGGCCCCATGTTTAGCCCCCTATACCACTGGAGGCCCCATGTTTAGCCCCCTATACCACTGGAGGCCCCATGTTTAGCCCCCTATACCACCGGAGGCCCCATGTTTAGCCCCCTATACCACCGGAGGCCCCATGTTTAGGGACCTATACCACTGGAGGCCCCATGTTTAGCCCCCTATACCACTGGAGGCCCCATGTTTAGCCCCCTATACCACCGGAGGCCCCATGTTTAGGGACCTATACCACTGGAGGCCCCATGTTTAGCCCCCTATACCACTGGAGGCCCCATGTTTAGCCCCCTATACCACCGGAGGCCCCATGTTTAGCCCCCTATACCACTGGAGGCCCCATGTTTAGCCCCCTATACCACTGGAGGCCCCATGTTTAGCCCCCTATACCACTGGAGGCCCCATGTTTAGCCCCCTATACCACCGGAGGCCCCATGTTTAGCCCCCTATACCACTGGAGGCCCCATGTTTAGCCCCCTACACCACTGGAGGCCCCATGTTTAGCCCCCTATACCACCGGAGGCCCCATGTTTAGCCCCCTATACCACTGGAGGCTCCATGTTTAGCCCCCTATACCACTGGAGGCCCCATGTTTAGCCCCCTATACCACTGGAGGCCCCATGTTTAGCCCCCTATACCACTGGAAGCCCCATGTTTAGCCCCCTACACCACTGGAGGCCCCATGTTTAGCCCCCTATACCACCGGAGGCCCCATGTTTAGCCCCCTATACCACTGGAGGCCCCATGTTTAGCCCCCTATACCACCGGAGGCCCCATGTTTAGCCCCCTATACCACTGGAGGCCCCATGTTTAGCCCCCTATACCACTGGAGGCCCCATGTTTAGCCCCCTATACCACCGGAGGCCCCATGTTTAGCCCCCTACACCACCGGAGGCCCCATGTTTAGCCCCCTACACCACTGGAGGCCCCATGTTTAGCCCCCTATACCACTGGAGGCCCCATGTTTAGCCTCCTATACCACTGGAGGCCCCATGTTTAGCCCCCTATACCACCGGAGGCCCCATGTTTAGCTCCCTATACCACTGGAGGCCCCATGTTTAGCCCCCTATATCACTGGAGGCCCCATGTTTAGCCCCCTATACCACCGGAGGCCCCATGTTTAGCCCCCTATACCACCGGAGGCCCCATGTTTAGCCCCCTATACCACTGGAGGCCCCATGTTTAGCCTCCTACACCACTGGAGGCCCCATGTTTAGCCCCCTATACCACCGGAGGCCCCATGTTTAGCCCCCTATACCACTGGAGGCCCCATGTTTAGCCCCCTACACCACTGGATGCCCCATGTTTAGCCCCCTATACCACTGGAGGCCCCATGTTTAGCCCCCTATACCACCCGAGGCCCCATGTTTAGCCCCCTATACCACTGGAGGCCCCATGTTTAGCCCCCTATACCACTGGAGGCCCCATGTTTAGCCCCCTATACCACTGTAGGCCCCATGTTTAGCCCCCTATACCACTGGAGGCCCCATGTTTAGCCCCCTATACCACTGGAGGCCCCATGTTTAGCCCCCTACACCACTGGAGGCCCCATGTTTAGCCCCCTATACCACCGGAGGCCCCATGTTTAGCCCCCTACACCACTGGAGGCCCCATGTTTAGCCCCCTATACCACCGGAGGCCCCATGTTTAGCCCCATATACCACTGGAGGCCCCATGTTTAGCCCCCTATACCACCGGAGGCCCCATGTTTAGCCCCCTATACCACTGGAGGCCCCATGTTTAGCCCCCTATACCACTGGAGGCCCCATGTTTAGCCCCCTATACCACCGGAGGCCCCATGTTTAGCCCCCTACACCACTGGAGGCCCCATGTTTAGCCCCCTACACCACCGGAGGCCCCATGTTTAGCCCCCTATACCACTGGAGGCCCCATGTTTAGCCCGCTATACCACCGGAGGCCCCATGTTTAGCGCCCTATACCACTGGATGCCCCATGTTTAGCCCCCTATACCACTGGAGGCCCCATGTTTAGCCCCCTATACCACTGGAGGCCCCATGTTTAGCCCCCTATACCACTGGAGGCCCCATGTTTAGCCCCCTATACCACCGGAGGCCCCATGTTTAGCGCCCTATACCACTGGATGCCCCATGTTTAGCCCCCTATACCACTGGAGGCCCCATGTTTAGCCCCCTATACCACCGGAGGCCCCATGTTTAGCCCCCTATACCACCGGAGGCCCCATGTTTAGCCCCCTATACCACCGGAGGCCCCATGTTTAGCCCCCTATACCACTGGAGGCCCCATGTTTAGCCCCCTATACCACCGGAGGCCCCATGTTTAGCCCCCTATACCACCGGAGGCCCCATGTTTAGCCCCCTATACCACTGGAGGCCCCATGTTTAGCCCCCTATACCACCGGAGGCCCCATGTTTAGCCCCCTATACCACTGGAGGCCCCATGTTTATCTCCCTATACCACTGGAGGCCCCATGTTTAGCCCCCTATATCACTGGAGGCCCCATGTTTAGCCCCCTATACCACTGGAGGCCCCATGTTTAGCCCCCTATACCACTGGAGGCCGCATGTTTAGCCCCCTATACCACTGGAGGCCCCATGTTTAGCCCCCTATACCACTGGAGGCCCCATGTTTATCTCCCTATACCACCGGAGGCCCCATGTTTAGCCCCCTATACCACTGGAGGCCGCATGTTTAGCCCCCTATACCACCGGAGGCCCCATGTTTAGCCCCCTATACCACTGGAGGCCCCATGTTTAGCCCCCTATACCACTGGAGGCCGCATGTTTAGCCCCCTATACCACTGGAGGCCCCATGTTTAGCCCCCTATACCACCGGAGGCCCCATGTTTAGCCCCCTATACCACTGGAGGCCCCATGTTTAGCCCCCTATACCACCGGAGGCCCCATGTTTAGGCCCCTATACCACTGTAGGCCCCATGTTTAGCCCCCTATACCACTGGAGGCCCCATGTTTAGCCCCCTATACCACTGGAGGCCCCATGTTTAGCCCCCTATACCACTGGAGGCCCCATGTTTAGCCCCCTATACCACTGGAGGCCCCATGTTTAGCCCCCTATACCACTGGAGGCCCCATGTTTAGCCCCCTATACCACTGGAGGCCCCATGTTTAGCCCCCTATACCACTGGATGCCCCATGTTTAGCCCCCTATACCACTGGAGGCCCCATGTTTAGCCCCCTATACCACCGGAGGCCCCATGTTTAGCCCCCTATACCACCGGAGGCCCCATGTTTAGCCCCCTATACCACTGGAGGCCCCATGTTTAGCCCCCTACACCACCGGAGGCCCCATGTTTAGCCCCCTATACCACTGGAGGCCCCATGTTTAGCCCCCTATACCACCGGAGGCCCCATGTTTAGCCCCCTATACCACCGGAGGCCCCATGTTTAGCCCCCTACACCACCGGAGGCCCCATGTTTAGCCCCCTATACCACCGGAGGCCCCATGTTTAGCCCCCTATACCACTGGAGGCCGCATGTTTAGCCCCCCTATACCACTGGAGGCCCCATGTTTAGCCCCCTACACCACCGGAGGCCCCATGTTTAGCCCCCTATACCACTGGAGGCCCCATGTTTAGCCCCCTATACCACTGGAGGCCCCATGTTTAGCCCCCTATACCACTGGAGGCCCCATGTTTAGCCCCCTATACCACTGGAGGCCCCATGTTTAGCCCCCTATACCACTGGAGGCCCCATGTTTAGCCCCCTATACCACCGGAGGCCCCATGTTTAGCCCCCTATACCACTGGAGGCCCCATGTTTAGCCCCCTATACCACTGGAGGCCCCATGTTTAGCCCCCTATACCACCGGAGGCCCCATGTTTAGCCCCCTATACCACCGGAGGCCCCATGTTTAGGGACCTATACCACTGGAGGCCCCATGTTTAGCCCCCTATACCACTGGAGGCCCCATGTTTAGCCCCCTATACCACCGGAGGCCCCATGTTTAGGGACCTATACCACTGGAGGCCCCATGTTTAGCCCCCTATACCACTGGAGGCCCCATGTTTAGCCCCCTATACCACCGGAGGCCCCATGTTTAGCCCCCTATACCACTGGAGGCCCCATGTTTAGCCCCCTATACCACTGGAGGCCCCATGTTTAGCCCCCTATACCACTGGAGGCCCCATGTTTAGCCCCCTACACCACTGGAGGCCCCATGTTTAGCCCCCTATACCACTGGAGGCCCCATGTTTAGCCCCCTATACCACCGGAGGCCCCATGTTTAGCCCCCTATACCACTGGAGGCCCCATGTTTAGCCCCCTATACCACTGGAGGCCCCATGTTTAGCCCCCTATACCACCGGAGGCCCCATGTTTAGCCCCCTACACCACTGGAGGCCCCATGTTTAGCCCCCTATACCACCGGAGGCCCCATGTTTAGCCCCCTATACCACTGGATGCCCCATGTTTAGCCCCCTATACCACTGGAGGCCCCATGTTTAGCCCCCTATACCACCGGAGGCCCCATGTTTAGCCCCCTATACCACCGGAGGCCCCATGTTTAGCCCCCTATACCACCGGAGGCCCCATGTTTAGCCCCCTATACCACTGGAGGCCCCATGTTTAGCCCCCTATACCACCGGAGGCCCCATGTTTAGCCCCCTATACCACCGGAGGCCCCATGTTTAGCCCCCTATACCACTGGAGGCCCCATGTTTAGCCCCCTATACCACCGGAGGCCCCATGTTTAGCCCCCTATACCACCGGAGGCCCCATGTTTAGCCCCCTATACCACCGGAGGCCCCATGTTTAGCCCCCTATACCACTGGAGGCCGCATGTTTAGCCCCCTATACCACCGGAGGCCCCATGTTTAGCCCCCTACACCACCGGAGGCCCCATGTTTAGCCCCCTATACCACCGGAGGCCCCATGTTTAGCCCCCTATACCACCGGAGGCCCCATGTTTAGCCCCCTATACCACCGGAGGCCCCATGTTTAGCCCCCTATACCACCGGAGGCCCCATGTTTAGCCCCCTACACCACTGGAGGCCCCATGTTTAGCCCCCTATACCACCGGAGGCCCCATGTTTAGCCCCCTATACCACTGGAGGCCCCATGTTTAGCCCCCTACACCACTGGAGGCCCCATGTTTAGCCCCCTATACCACTGGAGGCCCCATGTTTAGCCCCCTATACCACTGGAGGCCCCATGTTTAGCCCCCTATACCACCGGAGGCCCCATGTTTAGCCCCCTATACCACTGGAGGCCCCATGTTTAGCCCCCTATACCACTGGAGGCCCCATGTTTAGCCCCCTACACCACTGGAGGCCCCATGTTTAGCCCCCTATACCACCGGAGGCCCCATGTTTAGCCCCCTACACCACTGGAGGCCCCATGTTTAGCCCCCTATACCACTGGAGGCCCCATGTTTAGCCCCCTACACCACTGGAGGCCCCATGTTTAGCCCCCTATACCACCGGAGGCCCCATGTTTAGCCCCCTATACCACCGGAGGCCGCATGTTTAGCCCCCTATACCACTGGAGGCCCCATGTTTAGCCCCCTACACCACTGGATGCCCCATGTTTAGCCCCCTATACCACTGGAGGCCCCATGTTTAGCCCCCTATACCACCGGAGGCCCCATGTTTAGCTCCCTATACCACCGGAGGCCCCATGTTTAGCCCCCTACACCACTGGAGGCCCCATGTTTAGCCCCCTATACCACCGGAGGCCCCATGTTTAGCCTCCTATACCACTGGAGGCCCCATGTTTAGCCCCCTATACCACCGGAGGCCCCATGTTTAGCCCCCTATACCACCGGAGGCCCCATGTTTAGCCCCCTATATCACCGGAGGCCCCATGTTTAGCCCCCTATACCACTGGAGGCCCCATGTTTAGCCCCCTATACCACCGGAGGCCCCATATTTAGCCCCCTACACCACTGGATGCCCCATGTTTAGCCCCCTATACCACTGGAGGCCCCATGTTTAGCCCCCTATACCACCGGAGGCCCCATGTTTAGCCCCCTATACCACCGGAGGCCCCATGTTTAGCCCCCTACACCACTGGATGCCCCATGTTTAGCTCCCTACACCACTGGAGGCCCCATGTTTAGCCCCCTACACCACTGGAGGCCCCATGTTTAGCCCCCTATACCACCAGAGGCCCCATGTTTAGCCCCCTATACCACTGGAGGCCCCATGTTTAGCCCCCTATACCACCGGAGGCCCCATGTTTAGCCTCCTATACCACTGGAGGCCCCATGTTTAGCCCCCTATACCACCGGAGGCCCCATGTTTAGCCCCCTATACCACTGGAGGCCCCATGTTTAGCCCCCTATACCACCGGAGGCCCCATGTTTAGCCCCCTATACCACCGGAGGCCCCATGTTTAGCCCCCTACACCACTGGATGCCCCATGTTTAGCTCCCTACACCACTGGAGGCCCCATGTTTAGCCCCCTACACCACTGTAGGCCCCATGTTTAGCCCCCTATACCACCGGAGGCCGCATGTTTAGCCCCCTACACCACTGGAGGCCCCATGTTTAGCCCCCTATACCACTGGAGGCCCCATGTTTAGCCCCCTATACCACTGGAGGCCCCATGTTTAGCCCCCTATACCACCGGAGGCCCCATGTTTAGCCCCCTATACCACCGGAGGCCCCATGTTTAGCCCCCTATACCACTGGAGGCCCCATGTTTAGCCCCCTATACCACTGGAGGCCCCATGTTTAGCCCCTATACCACTGGAGGCCCCATGTTTAGCCCCCTACACCACTGGAGGCCCCATGTTTAGCCCCCTATACCACTGGAGGCCCCATGTTTAGCCCCCTATACCACCGGAGGCCCCATGTTTAGCCCCCTATACCACTGGAGGCCCCATGTTTAGCCCCCTATACCACTGGAGGCCCCATGTTTAGCCCCCTATACCACCGGAGGCCCCATGTTTAGCCCCCTACACCACTGGAGGCCCCATGTTTAGCCCCCTACACCACCGGAGGCCCCATGTTTAGCCCCCTATACCACTGGAGGCCCCATGTTTAGCCCGCTATACCACCGGAGGCCCCATGTTTAGCGCCCTATACCACTGGATGCCCCATGTTTAGCCCCCTATACCACTGGAGGCCCCATGTTTAGCCCCCTATACCACTGGAGGCCCCATGTTTAGCCCCCTATACCACTGGAGGCCCCATGTTTAGCCCCCTATACCACCGGAGGCCCCATGTTTAGCGCCCTATACCACTGGATGCCCCATGTTTAGCCCCCTATACCACTGGAGGCCCCATGTTTAGCCCCCTATACCACCGGAGGCCCCATGTTTAGCCCCCTATACCACCGGAGGCCCCATGTTTAGCCCCCTATACCACCGGAGGCCCCATGTTTAGCCCCCTATACCACTGGAGGCCCCATGTTTAGCCCCCTATACCACCGGAGGCCCCATGTTTAGCCCCCTATACCACCGGAGGCCCCATGTTTAGCCCCCTATACCACTGGAGGCCCCATGTTTAGCCCCCTATACCACCGGAGGCCCCATGTTTAGCCCCCTATACCACTGGAGGCCCCATGTTTATCTCCCTATACCACTGGAGGCCCCATGTTTAGCCCCCTATATCACTGGAGGCCCCATGTTTAGCCCCCTATACCACTGGAGGCCCCATGTTTAGCCCCCTATACCACTGGAGGCCGCATGTTTAGCCCCCTATACCACTGGAGGCCCCATGTTTAGCCCCCTATACCACTGGAGGCCCCATGTTTATCTCCCTATACCACCGGAGGCCCCATGTTTAGCCCCCTATACCACTGGAGGCCGCATGTTTAGCCCCCTATACCACCGGAGGCCCCATGTTTAGCCCCCTATACCACTGGAGGCCCCATGTTTAGCCCCCTATACCACTGGAGGCCGCATGTTTAGCCCCCTATACCACTGGAGGCCCCATGTTTAGCCCCCTATACCACCGGAGGCCCCATGTTTAGCCCCCTATACCACTGGAGGCCCCATGTTTAGCCCCCTATACCACCGGAGGCCCCATGTTTAGGCCCCTATACCACTGTAGGCCCCATGTTTAGCCCCCTATACCACTGGAGGCCCCATGTTTAGCCCCCTATACCACTGGAGGCCCCATGTTTAGCCCCCTATACCACTGGAGGCCCCATGTTTAGCCCCCTATACCACTGGAGGCCCCATGTTTAGCCCCCTATACCACTGGAGGCCCCATGTTTAGCCCCCTATACCACTGGAGGCCCCATGTTTAGCCCCCTATACCACTGGAGGCCCCATGTTTAGCCCCCTATACCACTGGATGCCCCATGTTTAGCCCCCTATACCACTGGAGGCCCCATGTTTAGCCCCCTATACCACCGGAGGCCCCATGTTTAGCCCCCTATACCACCGGAGGCCCCATGTTTAGCCCCCTATACCACTGGAGGCCCCATGTTTAGCCCCCTACACCACCGGAGGCCCCATGTTTAGCCCCCTATACCACTGGAGGCCCCATGTTTAGCCCCCTATACCACCGGAGGCCCCATGTTTAGCCCCCTATACCACCGGAGGCCCCATGTTTAGCCCCCTACACCACCGGAGGCCCCATGTTTAGTCCCCTATACCACCGGAGGCCCCATGTTTAGCCCCCTATACCACTGGAGGCCGCATGTTTAGCCCCCCTATACCACTGGAGGCCCCATGTTTAGCCCCCTACACCACCGGAGGCCCCATGTTTAGCCCCCTATACCACTGGAGGCCCCATGTTTAGCCCCCTATACCACTGGAGGCCCCATGTTTAGCCCCCTATACCACTGGAGGCCCCATGTTTAGCCCCCTATACCACTGGAGGCCCCATGTTTAGCCCCCTATACCACTGGAGGCCCCATGTTTAGCCCCCTATACCACCGGAGGCCCCATGTTTAGCCCCCTATACCACTGGAGGCCCCATGTTTAGCCCCCTATACCACTGGAGGCCCCATGTTTAGCCCCCTATACCACCGGAGGCCCCATGTTTAGCCCCCTATACCACCGGAGGCCCCATGTTTAGGGACCTATACCACTGGAGGCCCCATGTTTAGCCCCCTATACCACTGGAGGCCCCATGTTTAGCCCCCTATACCACCGGAGGCCCCATGTTTAGGGACCTATACCACTGGAGGCCCCATGTTTAGCCCCCTATACCACTGGAGGCCCCATGTTTAGCCCCCTATACCACCGGAGGCCCCATGTTTAGCCCCCTATACCACTGGAGGCCCCATGTTTAGCCCCCTATACCACTGGAGGCCCCATGTTTAGCCCCCTATACCACTGGAGGCCCCATGTTTAGCCCCCTATACCACCGGAGGCCCCATGTTTAGTCCCCTATACCACTGGAGGCCCCATGTTTAGCCCCCTACACCACTGGAGGCCCCATGTTTAGCCCCCTATACCACCGGAGGCCCCATGTTTAGCCCCCTATACCACTGGAGGCTCCATGTTTAGCCCCCTATACCACTGGAGGCCCCATGTTTAGCCCCCTATACCACTGGAGGCCCCATGTTTAGCCCCCTATACCACTGGAAGCCCCATGTTTAGCCCCCTACACCACTGGAGGCCCCATGTTTAGCCCCCTATACCACCGGAGGCCCCATGTTTAGCCCCCTATACCACTGGAGGCCCCATGTTTAGCCCCCTATACCACCGGAGGCCCCATGTTTAGCCCCCTATACCACTGGAGGCCCCATGTTTAGCCCCCTATACCACTGGAGGCCCCATGTTTAGCCCCCTATACCACCGGAGGCCCCATGTTTAGCCCCCTACACCACCGGAGGCCCCATGTTTAGCCCCCTACACCACTGGAGGCCCCATGTTTAGCCCCCTATACCACTGGAGGCCCCATGTTTAGCCTCCTATACCACTGGAGGCCCCATGTTTAGCCCCCTATACCACCGGAGGCCCCATGTTTAGCTCCCTATACCACTGGAGGCCCCATGTTTAGCCCCCTATATCACTGGAGGCCCCATGTTTAGCCCCCTATACCACCGGAGGCCCCATGTTTAGCCCCCTATACCACCGGAGGCCCCATGTTTAGCCCCCTATACCACTGGAGGCCCCATGTTTAGCCTCCTACACCACTGGAGGCCCCATGTTTAGCCCCCTATACCACCGGAGGCCCCATGTTTAGCCCCCTATACCACTGGAGGCCCCATGTTTAGCCCCCTACACCACTGGATGCCCCATGTTTAGCCCCCTATACCACTGGAGGCCCCATGTTTAGCCCCCTATACCACCCGAGGCCCCATGTTTAGCCCCCTATACCACTGGAGGCCCCATGTTTAGCCCCCTATACCACTGGAGGCCCCATGTTTAGCCCCCTATACCACTGTAGGCCCCATGTTTAGCCCCCTATACCACTGGAGGCCCCATGTTTAGCCCCCTATACCACTGGAGGCCCCATGTTTAGCCCCCTACACCACTGGAGGCCCCATGTTTAGCCCCCTATACCACCGGAGGCCCCATGTTTAGCCCCCTACACCACTGGAGGCCCCATGTTTAGCCCCCTATACCACCGGAGGCCCCATGTTTAGCCCCATATACCACTGGAGGCCCCATGTTTAGCCCCCTATACCACCGGAGGCCCCATGTTTAGCCCCCTATACCACTGGAGGCCCCATGTTTAGCCCCCTATACCACTGGAGGCCCCATGTTTAGCCCCCTATACCACTGGAGGCCCCATGTTTAGCCCCCTATACCACCGGAGGCCCCATGTTTAGCCCCCTACACCACTGGAGGCCCCATGTTTAGCCCCCTACACCACCGGAGGCCCCATGTTTAGCCCCCTATACCACTGGAGGCCCCATGTTTAGCCCGCTATACCACCGGAGGCCCCATGTTTAGCGCCCTATACCACTGGATGCCCCATGTTTAGCCCCCTATACCACTGGAGGCCCCATGTTTAGCCCCCTATACCACTGGAGGCCCCATGTTTAGCCCCCTATACCACTGGAGGCCCCATGTTTAGCCCCCTATACCACCGGAGGCCCCATGTTTAGCGCCCTATACCACTGGATGCCCCATGTTTAGCCCCCTATACCACTGGAGGCCCCATGTTTAGCCCCCTATACCACCGGAGGCCCCATGTTTAGCCCCCTATACCACCGGAGGCCCCATGTTTAGCCCCCTATACCACCGGAGGCCCCATGTTTAGCCCCCTATACCACTGGAGGCCCCATGTTTAGCCCCCTATACCACCGGAGGCCCCATGTTTAGCCCCCTATACCACCGGAGGCCCCATGTTTAGCCCCCTATACCACTGGAGGCCCCATGTTTAGCCCCCTATACCACCGGAGGCCCCATGTTTAGCCCCCTATACCACTGGAGGCCCCATGTTTATCTCCCTATACCACTGGAGGCCCCATGTTTAGCCCCCTATATCACTGGAGGCCCCATGTTTAGCCCCCTATACCACTGGAGGCCCCATGTT
Organism: Notolepis coatsorum; assembly: GCF_963971535.1. NCBI lineage: Eukaryota > Metazoa > Chordata > Actinopteri > Aulopiformes > Paralepididae > Notolepis > Notolepis coatsorum. Next base: position 1,032,411 of record NC_140169.1, on the reverse strand, counting down.
TAGCCCCCTATACCACTGGAGGCCGCATGTTTAGCCCCCTATACCACTGGAGGCCCCATGTTTAGCCCCCTATACCACTGGAGGCCCCATGTTTATCTCCCTATACCACCGGAGGCCCCATGTTTAGCCCCCTATACCACTGGAGGCCGCATGTTTAGCCCCCTATACCACCGGAGGCCCCATGTTTAGCCCCCTATACCACTGGAGGCCCCATGTTTAGCCCCCTATACCACTGGAGGCCGCATGTTTAGCCCCCTATACCACTGGAGGCCCCATGTTTAGCCCCCTATACCACCGGAGGCCCCATGTTTAGCCCCCTATACCACTGGAGGCCCCATGTTTAGCCCCCTATACCACCGGAGGCCCCATGTTTAGGCCCCTATACCACTGTAGGCCCCATGTTTAGCCCCCTATACCACTGGAGGCCCCATGTTTAGCCCCCTATACCACTGGAGGCCCCATGTTTAGCCCCCTATACCACTGGAGGCCCCATGTTTAGCCCCCTATACCACTGGAGGCCCCATGTTTAGCCCCCTATACCACTGGAGGCCCCATGTTTAGCCCCCTATACCACTGGAGGCCCCATGTTTAGCCCCCTATACCACTGGATGCCCCATGTTTAGCCCCCTATACCACTGGAGGCCCCATGTTTAGCCCCCTATACCACCGGAGGCCCCATGTTTAGCCCCCTATACCACCGGAGGCCCCATGTTTAGCCCCCTATACCACTGGAGGCCCCATGTTTAGCCCCCTACACCACCGGAGGCCCCATGTTTAGCCCCCTATACCACTGGAGGCCCCATGTTTAGCCCCCTATACCACCGGAGGCCCCATGTTTAGCCCCCTATACCACCGGAGGCCCCATGTTTAGCCCCCTACACCACCGGAGGCCCCATGTTTAGCCCCCTATACCACCGGAGGCCCCATGTTTAGCCCCCTATACCACTGGAGGCCGCATGTTTAGCCCCCCTATACCACTGGAGGCCCCATGTTTAGCCCCCTACACCACCGGAGGCCCCATGTTTAGCCCCCTATACCACTGGAGGCCCCATGTTTAGCCCCCTATACCACTGGAGGCCCCATGTTTAGCCCCCTATACCACTGGAGGCCCCATGTTTAGCCCCCTATACCACTGGAGGCCCCATGTTTAGCCCCCTATACCACTGGAGGCCCCATGTTTAGCCCCCTATACCACCGGAGGCCCCATGTTTAGCCCCCTATACCACTGGAGGCCCCATGTTTAGCCCCCTATACCACTGGAGGCCCCATGTTTAGCCCCCTATACCACCGGAGGCCCCATGTTTAGCCCCCTATACCACCGGAGGCCCCATGTTTAGGGACCTATACCACTGGAGGCCCCATGTTTAGCCCCCTATACCACTGGAGGCCCCATGTTTAGCCCCCTATACCACCGGAGGCCCCATGTTTAGGGACCTATACCACTGGAGGCCCCATGTTTAGCCCCCTATACCACTGGAGGCCCCATGTTTAGCCCCCTATACCACCGGAGGCCCCATGTTTAGCCCCCTATACCACTGGAGGCCCCATGTTTAGCCCCCTATACCACTGGAGGCCCCATGTTTAGCCCCCTATACCACTGGAGGCCCCATGTTTAGCCCCCTATACCACTGGAGGCCCCATGTTTAGCCCCCTATACCACCGGAGGCCCCATGTTTAGCCCCCTATACCACCGGAGGCCCCATGTTTAGGGACCTATACCACTGGAGGCCCCATGTTTAGCCCCCTATACCACTGGAGGCCCCATGTTTAGCCCCCTATACCACTGGAGGCCCCATGTTTAGCCCCCTATACCACTGTAGGCCCCATGTTTAGCCCCCTATACCACTGGAGGCCCCATGTTTAGCCCCCTATACCACTGGAGGCCCCATGTTTAGCCCCCTACACCACTGGAGGCCCCATGTTTAGCCCCCTATACCACCGGAGGCCCCATGTTTAGCCCCCTACACCACTGGAGGCCCCATGTTTAGCCCCCTATACCATCGGAGGCCCCATGTTTAGCCCCATATACCACTGGAGGCCCCATGTTTAGCCCCCTATACCACCGGAGGCCCCATGTTTAGCCCCCTATACCACTGGAGGCCCCATGTTTAGCCCCCTACACCACTGGAGGCCCCATGTTTAGCCCCCTATACCACCGGAGGCCCCATGTTTAGCCCCCTATACCACTGGAGGCCCCATGTTTAGCCCCCTACACCACTGGATGCCCCATGTTTAGCCCCCTATACCACTGGAGGCCCCATGTTTAGCCCCCTATACCACCCGAGGCCCCATGTTTAGCCCCCTATACCACTGGAGGCCCCATGTTTAGCCCCCTATACCACTGGAGGCCCCATGTTTAGCCCCCTATACCACCCGAGGCCCCATGTTTAGCCCCCTATACCACTGGAGGCCCCATGTTTAGCCCCCTATACCACTGGAGGCCCCATGTTTAGCCCCCTATACCACTGTAGGCCCCATGTTTAGCCCCCTATACCACTGGAGGCCCCATGTTTAGCCCCCTATACCACTGGAGGCCCCATGTTTAGCCCCCTACACCACTGGAGGCCCCATGTTTAGCCCCCTATACCACCGGAGGCCCCATGTTTAGCCCCCTACACCACTGGAGGCCCCATGTTTAGCCCCCTATACCATCGGAGGCCCCATGTTTAGCCCCATATACCACTGGAGGCCCCATGTTTAGCCCCCTATACCACCGGAGGCCCCATGTTTAGCCCCCTATACCACTGGAGGCCCCATGTTTAGCCCCCTACACCACTGGAGGCCCCATGTTTAGCCCCCTATACCACCGGAGGCCCCATGTTTAGCCCCCTATACCACTGGAGGCCCCATGTTTAGCCCCCTACACCACTGGATGCCCCATGTTTAGCCCCCTATACCACCGGAGGCCCCATGTTTAGGGACCTATACCACTGGAGGCCCCATGTTTAGCCCCCTATACCACTGGAGGCCCCATGTTTAGCCCCCTATACCACCGGAGGCCCCATGTTTAGGGACCTATACCACTGGAGGCCCCATGTTTAGCCCCCTATACCACTGGAGGCCCCATGTTTAGCCCCCTATACCACCGGAGGCCCCATGTTTAGCCCCCTATACCACTGGAGGCCCCATGTTTAGCCCCCTATACCACTGGAGGCCCCATGTTTAGCCCCCTATACCACCGGAGGCCCCATGTTTAGCCCCCTATACCACCGGAGGCCCCATGTTTAGGGACCTATACCACTGGAGGCCCCATGTTTAGCCCCCTATACCACTGGAGGCCCCATGTTTAGCCCCCTATACCACTGGAGGCCCCATGTTTAGCCCCCTATACCACTGTAGGCCCCATGTTTAGCCCCCTATACCACTGGAGGCCCCATGTTTAGCCCCCTATACCACTGGAGGCCCCATGTTTAGCCCCCTACACCACTGGAGGCCCCATGTTTAGCCCCCTATACCACCGGAGGCCCCATGTTTAGCCCCCTACACCACTGGAGGCCCCATGTTTAGCCCCCTATACCATCGGAGGCCCCATGTTTAGCCCCATATACCACTGGAGGCCCCATGTTTAGCCCCCTATACCACCGGAGGCCCCATGTTTAGCCCCCTATACCACTGGAGGCCCCATGTTTAGCCCCCTACACCACTGGAGGCCCCATGTTTAGCCCCCTATACCACCGGAGGCCCCATGTTTAGCCCCCTATACCACTGGAGGCCCCATGTTTAGCCCCCTACACCACTGGATGCCCCATGTTTAGCCCCCTATACCACTGGAGGCCCCATGTTTAGCCCCCTATACCACCCGAGGCCCCATGTTTAGCCCCCTATACCACTGGAGGCCCCATGTTTAGCCCCCTATACCACTGGAGGCCCCATGTTTAGCCCCCTATACCACCCGAGGCCCCATGTTTAGCCCCCTATACCACTGGAGGCCCCATGTTTAGCCCCCTATACCACTGGAGGCCCCATGTTTAGCCCCCTATACCACTGTAGGCCCCATGTTTAGCCCCCTATACCACTGGAGGCCCCATGTTTAGCCCCCTATACCACTGTAGGCCCCATGTTTAGCCCCCTATACCACTGGAGGCCCCATGTTTAGCCCCCTATACCACTGGAGGCCCCATGTTTAGCCCCCTACACCACTGGAGGCCCCATGTTTAGCCCCCTATACCACCGGAGGCCCCATGTTTAGCCCCCTACACCACTGGAGGCCCCATGTTTAGCCCCCTATACCATCGGAGGCCCCATGTTTAGCCCCATATACCACTGGAGGCCCCATGTTTAGCCCCCTATACCACCGGAGGCCCCATGTTTAGCCCCCTATACCACTGGAGGCCCCATGTTTAGCCCCCTACACCACTGGAGGCCCCATGTTTAGCCCCCTATACCACCGGAGGCCCCATGTTTAGCCCCCTATACCACTGGAGGCCCCATGTTTAGCCCCCTACACCACTGGATGCCCCATGTTTAGCCCCCTATACCACTGGAGGCCCCATGTTTAGCCCCCTATACCACCGGAGGCCCCATGTTTAGCCCCCTATACCACCGGAGGCCCCATGTTTAGCCCCCTATACCACTGGAGGCCCCATGTTTAGCCCCCTACACCACCGGAGGCCCCATGTTTAGCCCCCTATACCACTGGAGGCCCCATGTTTAGCCCCCTATACCACCGGAGGCCCCATGTTTAGCCCCCTATACCACCGGAGGCCCCATGTTTAGCCCCCTACACCACCGGAGGCCCCATGTTTAGCCCCCTATACCACCGGAGGCCCCATGTTTAGCCCCCTATACCACTGGAGGCCGCATGTTTAGCCCCCCTATACCACTGGAGGCCCCATGTTTAGCCCCCTACACCACCGGAGGCCCCATGTTTAGCCCCCTATACCACTGGAGGCCCCATGTTTAGCCCCCTATACCACTGGAGGCCCCATGTTTAGCCCCCTATACCACTGGAGGCCCCATGTTTAGCCCCCTATACCACTGGAGGCCCCATGTTTAGCCCCCTATACCACTGGAGGCCCCATGTTTAGCCCCCTATACCACCGGAGGCCCCATGTTTAGCCCCCTATACCACTGGAGGCCCCATGTTTAGCCCCCTATACCACTGGAGGCCCCATGTTTAGCCCCCTATACCACCGGAGGCCCCATGTTTAGCCCCCTATACCACCGGAGGCCCCATGTTTAGGGACCTATACCACTGGAGGCCCCATGTTTAGCCCCCTATACCACTGGAGGCCCCATGTTTAGCCCCCTATACCACCGGAGGCCCCATGTTTAGGGACCTATACCACTGGAGGCCCCATGTTTAGCCCCCTATACCACTGGAGGCCCCATGTTTAGCCCCCTATACCACCGGAGGCCCCATGTTTAGCCCCCTATACCACTGGAGGCCCCATGTTTAGCCCCCTATACCACTGGAGGCCCCATGTTTAGCCCCCTATACCACTGGAGGCCCCATGTTTAGCCCCCTATACCACTGGAGGCCCCATGTTTAGCCCCCTATACCACCGGAGGCCCCATGTTTAGCCCCCTATACCACCGGAGGCCCCATGTTTAGGGACCTATACCACTGGAGGCCCCATGTTTAGCCCCCTATACCACTGGAGGCCCCATGTTTAGCCCCCTATACCACTGGAGGCCCCATGTTTAGCCCCCTATACCACTGTAGGCCCCATGTTTAGCCCCCTATACCACTGGAGGCCCCATGTTTAGCCCCCTATACCACTGGAGGCCCCATGTTTAGCCCCCTACACCACTGGAGGCCCCATGTTTAGCCCCCTATACCACCGGAGGCCCCATGTTTAGCCCCCTACACCACTGGAGGCCCCATGTTTAGCCCCCTATACCATCGGAGGCCCCATGTTTAGCCCCATATACCACTGGAGGCCCCATGTTTAGCCCCCTATACCACCGGAGGCCCCATGTTTAGCCCCCTATACCACTGGAGGCCCCATGTTTAGCCCCCTACACCACTGGAGGCCCCATGTTTAGCCCCCTATACCACCGGAGGCCCCATGTTTAGCCCCCTATACCACTGGAGGCCCCATGTTTAGCCCCCTACACCACTGGATGCCCCATGTTTAGCCCCCTATACCACTGGAGGCCCCATGTTTAGCCCCCTATACCACCCGAGGCCCCATGTTTAGCCCCCTATACCACTGGAGGCCCCATGTTTAGCCCCCTATACCACTGGAGGCCCCATGTTTAGCCCCCTATACCACCCGAGGCCCCATGTTTAGCCCCCTATACCACTGGAGGCCCCATGTTTAGCCCCCTATACCACTGGAGGCCCCATGTTTAGCCCCCTATACCACTGTAGGCCCCATGTTTAGCCCCCTATACCACTGGAGGCCCCATGTTTAGCCCCCTATACCACTGGAGGCCCCATGTTTAGCCCCCTACACCACTGGAGGCCCCATGTTTAGCCCCCTATACCACCGGAGGCCCCATGTTTAGCCCCCTACACCACTGGAGGCCCCATGTTTAGCCCCCTATACCATCGGAGGCCCCATGTTTAGCCCCATATACCACTGGAGGCCCCATGTTTAGCCCCCTATACCACCGGAGGCCCCATGTTTAGCCCCCTATACCACTGGAGGCCCCATGTTTAGCCCCCTACACCACTGGAGGCCCCATGTTTAGCCCCCTATACCACCGGAGGCCCCATGTTTAGCCCCCTATACCACTGGAGGCCCCATGTTTAGCCCCCTACACCACTGGATGCCCCATGTTTAGCCCCCTATACCACTGGAGGCCCCATGTTTAGCCCCCTATACCACCCGAGGCCCCATGTTTAGCCCCCTATACCACTGGAGGCCCCATGTTTAGCCCCCTATACCACTGGAGGCCCCATGTTTAGCCCCCTATACCACTGTAGGCCCCATGTTTAGCCCCCTATACCACTGGAGGCCCCATGTTTAGCCCCCTATACCACTGGAGGCCCCATGTTTAGCCCCCTACACCACTGGAGGCCCCATGTTTAGCCCCCTATACCACCGGAGGCCCCATGTTTAGCCCCCTACACCACTGGAGGCCCCATGTTTAGCCCCCTATACCATCGGAGGCCCCATGTTTAGCCCCATATACCACTGGAGGCCCCATGTTTAGCCCCCTATACCACCGGAGGCCCCATGTTTAGCCCCCTATACCACTGGAGGCCCCATGTTTAGCCCCCTATACCACCGGAGGCCCCATGTTTAGCCCCCTACACCACCGGAGGCCCCATGTTTAGCCCCCTATACCACTGGAGGCCCCATGTTTAGTTCCCTATACCACCGGGGGCCGCATGTTTAGCCCCCTATACCACCGGAGGCCCCATGTTTAGTCCCCTATACCACTGGAGGCCCCATGTTTAGCGCCCTATACCACTGGAGGCCCCATGTTTAGCCCCCTATACCACTGTAGGCCCCATGTTTAGCCCCCTATACCACCGGAGGCCCCATGTTTAGCCCCCTATACCACTGTAGGCCCCATGTTTAGCCCCCTATACCACTGGAGGCCCCATGTTTAGCCCCCTACACCACTGGAGGCCCCATGTTTAGCCCCCTATACCACCGGAGGCCCCATGTTTAGCCCCCTATACCACTGGAGGCCCCATGTTTAGCCCCCTATACCACCGGAGGCCCCATGTTTAACCTCCTACACCACTGGAGGCCCCATGTTTAGCCCCCTATACCACCGGAGGCCCCATGTTTAGCCCCCTATACCACTGGAGGCCCCATGTTTAGCCCCCTATACCACTGGAGGCCCCATGTTTAGCCCCCTATACCACTGGAGGCCCCATGTTTAGCCCCCTATACCACTGGAGGCCCCATGTTTAGCCCCCTATACCACCGGAGGCCCCATGTTTAGCCCCCTATACCACCGGAGGCCCCATGTTTAGCCCCCTATACCACTGGAGGCCCCATGTTTAGCCCCCTATACCACTGGAGGCCCCATGTTTAGCCCCCTATACCACTGGAGGCCCGATGTTTAGCCCCCTATACCACCGGAGGCCCCATGTTTAGCCCCCTATACCACTGGAGGCCCCATGTTTAGCCCCCTATACCACCGGAGGCCCCATGTTTAGCCCCCTATACCACTGGAGGCCCCATGTTTAGCCCCCTATACCACTGGAGGCCCCATGTTTAGCCCCCTATACCACCGGAGGCCCCATGTTTAGCCCCCTATACCACTGGAGGCCCCATGTTTAGCCCCCTATACCACTGTAGGCCCCATGTTTAGCCCCCTATACCACTGTAGGCCCCATGTTTAGCCCCCTATACCACTGGAGGCCCCATGTTTAGCCCCCTATACCACCAGAGGCCCCATGTTTAGCCCCCTATACCACCGGAGGCCCCATGTTTAGCCCCCTATACCACTGGAGGCCCCATGTTTAGCCCCCTATACCACTGTAGGCCCCATGTTTAGCCCCCTATACCACTGTAGGCCCCATGTTTAGCCCCCTATACCACTGGAGGCCCCATGTTTAGCCTCCTATACCACTGGAGGCCCCATGTTTAGCCTCCTATACCACTGGAGGCCCCATGTTTAGCCCCCTATACCACCGGAGGCCCCATGTTTAGCCCCCTATACCACCGGAGGCCCCATGTTTAGCCCCCTATACCACCGGAGGCCCCATGTTTAGCCCCCTACACCACTGGAGGCCCCATGTTTAGCCCCCTATACCACTGGAGGCCCCATGTTTAGCCCCCTATACCACCGGAGGCCCCATGTTTAGCCTCCTATACCACTGTAGGCCCCATGTTTAGCCCCCTATACCACTGGAGGCCCCATGTTTAGCCCCCTATACCACTGTAGGCCCCATGTTTAGCCCCCTATACCACTGGAGGCCCCATGTTTAGCCCCCTATACCACCGGAGGCCCCATGTTTAGCCTCCTATACCACTGTAGGCCCCATGTTTAGCCCCCTATACCACCGGAGGCCCCATGTTTAGCCTCCTATACCACTGGAGGCCCCATGTTTAGCCCCCTACACCACTGGAGGCCCCATGTTTAGCCCCCTATACCACTGGAGGCCCCATGTTTAGCCCCCTATACCACTGGAGGCCCCATGTTTAGCCCCCTATACCACTGTAGGCCCCATGTTTAGCCCCCTATACCACTGGAGGCCCCATGTTTAGCCCCCTATACCACCGGAGGCCCCATGTTTAGCCTCCTATACCACTGTAGGCCCCATGTTTAGCCCCCTATACCACCGGAGGCCCCATGTTTAGCCTCCTATACCACTGTAGGCCCCATGTTTAGCCCCCTATACCACCGGAGGCCCCATGTTTAGCCTCCTATACCACTGGAGGCCCCATGTTTAGCCCCCTACACCACTGGAGGCCCCATGTTTAGCCCCCTATACCACTGGAGGCCCCATGTTTAGCCCCCTATACCACTGGAGGCCCCATGTTTAGCCCCCTATACCACCGGAGGCCCCATGTTTAGCCCCCTATACCACTGGAGGCCCCATGTTTAGCCCCCTATACCACCGGAGGCCCCATGTTTAGCCCCCTATACCACCGGAGGCCCCATGTTTAGCCCCCTATACCACCGGAGGCCCCATGTTTAGCCCCCTATACCACCGGAGGCCCCATGACACAACATGTTTAACCATGAGACCTTTTAACTCACCATCAACATCCAGTGGCTGTTGTTTTTATTCACAAGGCCAACGATGACTTTGTACATCTGTGGATCAAACTAAAATTAAAAAGCAGTGTTAGAAAAAGCATATTTGTACATAACTTTGTAGGACTAACTCAAAGATGCTTACAGAAATTAAATGAAACGTCCGGAAGCCCTGCCAAAAATGTAAGGTTTGACCTGAGCGTGGCACTAGAGTTAAGGTCATGGTGTCACCAAAATCGATAGGGTTCATCCTCCAGCAAGCACAAGTCTAGACATACTGTAAAATCTCCCGCCAGGGAATAACAATAATGACGTTTGTTTGATTTAAAAAATGGTCAGACATCTCTTATTGAAAGAAAAATATATATAACTGAACCTACTTTAAGCATTCTTTTGTGCATTCTGCTTGTCCCATTCCAGATGTCGGTCATGGCATAGCTATCAACAGCAAATGCCCTATTGACCGACCGTTTGTTGTGGTCCCTGACCAAGACCTCCATGTAAGCATTGATAACCTGAGATGAAATTACATATTAGAAGATGATCTGTTTTCAGTTACTGCATGCATTCACATTGAAAACACAGATTTACTGTACCTCACTCTCCAACTCCTGATTTGGGGCTGTTCTAACTATGTCACCATAGTACAGTCTGTAGGGCCCAACATGGGCTAATATAACATATGCAGTATTGCCTGCCCATGCATCCATCACACCTGGGGAAAAATATAATACATAAGAATTGCATATTGAAGACTCAATTTCCAGAACAGAATTTGCTTCATTATTGTCAGAAATGCATAACATTACTAGTATTACTTCACTGCACATAAAATTACATGTAGGTAAATACAATAAATATATTTCTCAGCTAACAGAGCTGCCAATGTAATTATGCTAAAACTATTGCCTTTGTATAAATTCACATTGACAACCTGTTTGATCAGGTATCCACTAGTGTAGAATGAGAGAACGAGGGCTCCCAAGAGGCAAACTATACATCAAAAAAGTGAAGAAAGACACCTTGAATGCACACAATTTTTGAATTGCTCAAATACAGTATAGTGCTTGAGGAAGAGCTTTTAGCTTGAAACAATTTGCCCTTGTAGACTGCATCTGAGCCATATTCATTGGGTTATATGCCTTTAATGCACTTCTAATCTGTAATATTTGAGCAATTACACATGTATTTTGCATCGCAATGTCTTCCCACCTTAATTTTTTAGACATTTTGTCAATTTGATTTATAATAAATACATTTATCTGTGGTGGGGATTGTGGAATATAATAATGAGAGAATGATTCCCCAACTCTCTCATGTAAAGACATTCCCCTCCCCTTTCTCCCCAATCCTGTGCCCCCCCCCCTCTCTGTGGAATCCCTCATGTAAAGACATTCCCCTCCCCTTTCTCCCCAATCCTGTGCCCCCCCCCCCCTTTCTCCCCAATCCTGTCCCCCCCCCCTCTCTGTGGAATCCCTCATGTAAAGACATTCCCCTCCCCTTTCTCCCCAATCCTGTGCCCCCCCCCCCTCTCTGTGGAATCCCTCATGTAAAGACATTCCCCTCCCCTTTCTCCCCAATCCTGTGCCCCCCCCCCCTTCTCCCCAATCCTGTGCCCCTCTCCCCAAACCTGTATCCCCCCCCCATTTGACCTATCAAATGGGACCACATCCCCCCCTTGTTAACTATATAAGTCTCCTCCAGAGATCAAACCAGGTCTTCTTACCTGGGTAATTTCAGCTGATCACCTGGGGCGAAGAGCCTCAGCCATTCTCTCTTGTACTATGTATATTTCTATCTGTCTGGATAATAAACCATATTATCTTGACCTCGGTTGACTGAGAACATTCTTCTTCAGGATATCCACAAATATCCCACAATTGGCATCTACGAACTTGTGACGGACTCTTTGCGTCCTACCGGCGTGCTGTATTGTTTCATCTATACAGAGAAAAGTGAGTCTAATAGACTGGTCGACAAATATATGGCAAGGAATTAAAACCTTCCCGCTTTTCTCTGTGCCAGGTGAATATTACAGAATGTTGTCAAATATTGAGATCATGGCTGAGTAAGAATAGCGTGTATTAATATATCTGATCTGTATTGAGATTCGTTACCGGGGAATGCGTGTACCCGGGTCTTATCAGGAGGTTCTGATAGGATTTGCTAGGTTGAAGTGCTATTCCTGGTCGAGTTGGAGCCGATCAAAAGCTAAGGCACACAGTAAAGGTTGTTGGATTGCTAACCCAAGTCTAGCTGATGCAGACTAAAATATAGGCAACAAAAGAAGAAACGTGGTTTACACATTGGTAAAACCAAGGAGCTGATCGTGGATTATAGGAGAGGACTAGGGATGCCCCGATCACGTTTTTTGCCACCGATACCGATCACCGATCGTCGTGAGCCATATCGGCCGATACCGATCCGATACCGATCGTTTTTGATTAAAAAGAAATTAAAAATTATTTTATATAAAAAGTTTTTTTTTTTTTTTTTTTTTTATAAAATATATATATTATATAATTAGACTTGTACTTGTATTATCTGCGAGACATCGCCACCACGCAACAAGCTCCACTGTCTGTGTGTACTCTAGTAGCCTCCAGCTACGGCCAGGATTCCCCGGAGCTGCACCTGGACCTATACTCGAGTAGCCTCGAGCAGAGCTACGGCCAGGATTCTCCGGCGCTGCACCTGGACCCTATTGGCATAACGTTACTTAACTGTGCTCAGCAAGCCCTCAGCTCGAATACGCATCGAATCAGTGTTATAAGACATTGATATCAGGAGCTATCTGTAGCTACTGCTAGCCGGATATATAACGTTAATACAACGCCTCAGTGAATTATTTAGTTCAATGGGACATTTCGTTTTGAACGGTGAACTAACTTGCGCTAACGTGAGCTAACAGGTAGCATACACGTCTCTACTAGACTTTGTGGAGCGTTTGTTGATGTCAGGAGCTATCGGTAGCTGGCCGACTAGATGTTATAAGACATTGATAAGACATTGATATAAGACATTGATATCAGGAGCTATCTGTAGCTACTGCTAGCCGGCTAGATGACGTTAAGACAACTATTTAGTTCAATCGGACATTTCGTTTTGAACGGTGAACTAACGTCAGCTGACGCAAGCTAACAGAGCTATCAACATGGACCACTAGACTTCTGGGGCATTTGTTGATATCCGGAGCTATCAGTAGCTAGCCGGCTAAATACCGTTAGACAATGCCTACTAAAAGTGAATAGTTGACTGGGTAATTTTGTTTAAACAGTAACGATAGCTAGGTAGCTAACGTTAGCTCAGGTCGAATGCACTATCTAGACTCAGCAGAGGAGGTCCGCCTCCTCTGTGTTTACAAACTCTACACGGGTACGGGCGGGGCTAGGGAGGAGGAGCAGTTTGCAGGTCCTGTGCGTCTGAGACAAGCGAGTGAGATATCCACTTGATCAGTTTCCGCGATCGGCGAATATGACTAATTATCGGAATTCCCCGATCGCATATTTATACTAATTATCGGCCGATAACGATCGGTGGCCGATCGATCGGGGCATCCCTAGAGAGGACAGCAGGAGACACACACACCACTGATGATTAACGGGGCTACCGTGGACAGGGTGAGCAGCTTTAAGTACCTGGGGGTCCACATCTCAGAGGATCTGACATGGTCAACACACATAGACACAGTAGTAAAGAAGGCGAAACAGCGCCTCTACCACCTGAGACAGTTAAGGAAGTTCAGAGTATCGGGGAAGATACTCCAGTCCTTCTACTCAGGAGCTGTAGAGAGCATCTTGACCGGAAACATCACTGCCTGGTATGGAAACAGCACGGCACAAGACAAGAAGGCCCTACAGAGAGTGGTGCGCTCAGCCGAGCGTACCACGGGTATTGCACTACCTCCCCTGCAGGTTCTATACAACAAGAGGTGCAAATCCAGAGCCTGCAGGATAATGAAAGACCCTCACCACCCCAATAACAGCCTGTTCCAGCTGCTGAGGTCAAGCAGACGCCTGCGAACCCCAGCTACTAGGACAGAGCGGCTTAGGCTCAGCTTCTTCCCCCAGGCCATCAGAGTCCTGAACAATGAACATTGAGTACCACTGTAACACTTTAGCATGAGCGGGCACACACTCAGGCCGCACGCACCCTCACTTATTGCCAAAAGGAAAGGCCACTTTAAATTAGTATTAGCAACAGTAACAGTGTATTGCACTACTATTACTACTACTGTTAACTGTCAACTGTTACCCGTCATTGCACAAATTTATTGTTACCTGCTACCTGTTATTGCACAATTTTATTGCACACATTTTTTGTATTGGATTCTATTATATGTTATATGTTGTACCAATTGCACATCGTTGCGGGCAAGACCACCCGCATTTCATTGTATATCCGTATGCCGTGACAAATAAAACTCTTGACTTGACTTGACTTGATAACATGCATGACTAACAAACTAATACATTTCCATGACTGCAAATATCAAACCGCCAAGAGGTACACAATGATTATCAACAACATTGATCATTTAGCTGACACTTTTATCCAAAGCGACTCACAGGTTCTGTACGACAGGACATCAGGAAGGGCACAACTCTATCAGCTGAGTAACAATGTTCATCAAAGTGTTGAGTGCTACAGTGTAGGTTAGTTTATTAGGACAAGTGCATGACAGTAAGGTTAGATGACAAAACGAATGATTGTTTTTCATGCAAAATTAACTGGCTGCCTAGATTTTATGTTTTTTCCCCATGCTAAATTATGATGAGAAAACCAGAGAAGTCACGACCCAAACACTAAGGACAGGTTAGTACGAAGATGCGTCGACTCAATGGTAAGTAAAATAAAGAAAATGCACGATGGTATTACACAATGAAATGAATTAACCCCAAAATGATTTTCCTCTTTAGCAGAAAGGCGTTGAATCATTTATGTGAGGAGGTTTTCTAAGACAATTTTTATCATCCTCAGATCACAAATTGGTGAGAGGAAAGGACGAGTGAGACAACGCGTGACCTGAACCACGAACGACGGCGGGACCAGGGACCTGAGCGACCCACAACAGCAGAGGACCACGAAGGACACCGCCAAGGAGCTGCGGACACAACCAGGACGACGACAGCAACCGTGGGAGAGCGCCATCCAACCCAGCCCACACAACACAGACGTCCCCAAGGAAGGGGAATATAGACAGGAAGGACGACATGCGGCCTCACCCCGGCGGCCCACGGCAGACCAAACCCATCACCTGCAGATGGGAACCAGAGCCCCGACCATCAAGATGGATTCCGATGATAAGATTGCCATCCGGTGAGAGAGAACGTCCTGCTGACTGGCCACCACACCGGCGGGCCCTCGCCCTCCATCAAGTTGTGCCACGGTGACGGGGAGAGAACAGCGAAACCAGCACAACACGTTCGGGAACGCCCTGACCACCATGTCTCTAGGCCTGATGAAGGCCAAGCGTGAGCACAGTGGCAGATATGTGATGGTAGAAGAGAACAACACAGGCTCCAGGAAAAGAGTCTGCAAGGCCACTATAGTTGACCGCCACACTACTACCAGTGACCCTGTGACTCTTGACAAAGTACACAGGGAATGGACGGCGACCTCCTATAGGCCCCCTCTGAATGATGGAGGAGTGAATGTTCCCGACTGCACCATCAAAAAGAGAGACATCATCAGAGACCTGTGGACCAAGAGGCATCTGAACACACATTGTCCACATTGTTATGTATTTATTAAATTTTTACTGTGTTACTGTTTGGCCCTGCCACACGACAGACAGAGAACACCTTGTCAACAGCGACGCAACATCATTCAGATTAATACCTTCACAAACAAGAACAGCCTCACAATTGTATGTATCTGGAAAATGATGAACTAGGGATATGATGAAAAGAAATCAATGAGATAGCATTAACAATGGTTAATAATAATGAGCTAAAATGTATTGCTGAAAGGAAGAAGTAGTCACATGATCACATTACATCACATTTGAATTACTTAAGTTACAAAATTGTCTGATTCTAAGTAAAGACCAACAAAACTGAGGCAATCACAGATGAAAGTGACACTCAAACTCAGGTTAAATACAACTGGATCTTACATAATTTCATCAAGAATCATTATAAATTGTGCATATATATATATATTTTTGAACAGTTTCCCATAATCAATCATGTTAGTTTTATTAACCACTAGCTTAACGGTTGTTAAAATGTTTTTGTACACATTAGCCACTAGGTTAATGCTTATGTGTAAATCCTATTCCTAATAATTATGCACACGATTTTGTGTTTTCACCCTGTGCACTCTGACCACACAGAGACAGTGTTCACATGTATTTAATTGGTTTATTACTATGCCTGTATGTACAACCATGACATTAGCTCCCCTGAGTCACGACATGAACGACTGAAGGTATGCCAAGATATGTGCACAGCTATAGCTTCTAATAAGTATGTTAATTGTTGTTTGATATCAGAGTTGAGGACCACTCATTTATATAGGTATTTTGAGCGGTTAAATCAGACCATTATTAATAAAAGAAAAGGGTGATATCTATTCCTACATCTCTGATATAAAAATAACAGACTTTAGTCCAGTCAATCATGTCATGAATCACGTATGTAAATATTTCTATTTTAAACTGTTATGCCAACCAACAGACCACATTAGCCAAAATTTTCCTTTATTTTAAATTGTTTTCTATTTCATTCATTATCTGATAACCGATGGATTACATCGGCCCCATTCTATTACCATATCTATTCACTCTTACCTGTTCCAAATAATCCTGGTATAATATATATTAATCTCACCCACATTATAATAGAGAAAAGTGAGTAACTGTGGAATATAATAATGAGAGAATGATTCCCCAACTCTCTCATGTAAAGACATACCCCTCCCCTTTCTCCCCAATCCTGTGCCCCCCCCCCTCTCTGTGGAATCCCTCATGTAAAGACATTCCCCTCCCCTTTCTCCCCAATCCTGTGCCCCCCCCCCCCTTCTCCCCAATCCTGTGCCCCTCTCCCCAAACCTGTATCCCCCCCCCCCATTTGACCTATCAAATGGGACCACATCCCCCCCTTGTTAACTATATAAGTCTCCTCCCGAGATCAAACCAGGTCTTCTTACCTGGGTCATTTCAGCTGATCACCTGGGGCGAAGAGCCTCAGCCATTCTCTCTTGTACTATGTATATTTCTATCTGTCTGGATAATAAACCATATTATCTTGACCTCGGTTGACTGAGAACATTCTTCTTCAGGATATCCACAAATATCCCACAGGATCAAGGTGGAGGCAGGGGTGGTGGTGGTGGAGGCAGGCGTGGAGGCGGAGGCAGGGGTGGAGGCGGAGGCAGGGGTGGTGGTTGAAGGAGGGGTGAAGGCGGAGGCAGGGGTGGTGGTGGAGGCGGAGGCAGGGGTGCTGGTTGAAGGAGGGGTGAAGGCGGAGGCAGGGGTGGTGGTGGAGGCGGAGGCAGGGGTGGTGGTGGAGGCAGGCGTGGAGGCGGAGGCAGGGGTGGTGGTTGAAGGAGGGGTGGAGGCGGAGGCAGGGGTGGTGGTTGAAGGAGGGGTGGTGGTGGAGGCAGGCGTGGAGGCGGAGGCAGGGGTGGTGGTTGAAGGAGGGGTGGAGGGGGAGGCAGGGGTGGAGGCGGAGGCAGGGGTGGTTATAGCAGGGGTGGAGGTGAGGATCTTATGAGGATTTTTCTCAATGTCTTATGAGGATTTTTCTCAATGTATTTTTTGAGGTGGTCAATGTTTATTTTCGGAAAAACACGACCTCCCTCACCCTCAAGATCTGCACTCTTTTCCACTAGAGCTACAATTATAAACGGCCCCAAGTAGTCCATCTCCATCTTCCCCCCCTTTCGCTGCTGGCTACGCACATTAAGGCGCCACACCTTATCGCCGACCTTAAATTTCGGTTCACCCTGCATGGCTTTCTTGTTGGCGTGTATTGCTATTGTTTTTTTTGTGGCATCTCGAGCAGCCTGCAGGGCCTCACTGATGCGAATGATGTCCTCTGCAGGGCTGTCGTTCTCCACAATACTCTCCACGCTGCTGTCAACCTGTTCAAAAGAATAGTTTTATAAATATTATAACATACTACATATCGATACAAATTCTAAAACACCAACAAGTTAAAGCAATCAGTTCAAACAGAAAATACTATGTACTTCTCAGGGACCTCGCACGGGTATCTGGCTTCCCTGCCAAACATCATGTAGAAGGGAGACATTTTAGTGGTCATCTGCGTCTTGGTCCGTAGACCAAACATGACCGCATCCAGATGGAGGTCCCATGTCTCGGGCTTCTGCCCTACAAGTTTTTTCAGTGATCTGAAATGTGATAGGAAAAGAAAAGGTATTTTTAGTTGAGCTGAGAAATATTTGCAAAACTGTTGTAAGGATGCTGTCTGTGTACAGTCTGTGTATGTATGTATTTATTGAGTACATATTGTCAAGTTTGCAGACGACACCACCGTGGTGGGACTAGTCAGCAACAATGACGAGTCGGCGTACAGAGAGGAGGTCCAGTACCTAGTTCTGTGGTGTGCTAATAACAACCTGGCCCATCCATACCGTTGAATATGTGAATATGTGTGTAAGTACATTGGCTGTTAACACTTTGATTGCCTAAGGCTAAATTCATGATATACCATAGGTTGCCAGCTCTATTTGTCTATGTAGAAGTTCCCCTTATTTGCAGGGCTATAACTTTTTAAATTCTATTGCTAAATTGCCATTATTAGGGCCCATTCTGTTATGGTTTGTAACCGACCCCAATCGCACAACACAAGACAGGTATGAGAGTAAGCCAAAACAGGGCAAATATTTATTATAGAACAAAAAGCGGCACAGTCCCTTTAAGGGAAAACACAAAAACACTAGAGTCAAGGAATTATGGAAAATGCGGCACTGTGCCTTTAAGAGGCGAACAGGCTAAGGGACTAAGGCTAAGGGACAGGGCCAGGGCTAAATGTCAAGGACCAGGACCAGGGGCACTGGAGAGGGGGACAGGGACAGAGGCCCGGAGAGGCGGGCTGGAGACAGGGACAGAGAACAGGGTTAAGGCCTTGGACAGGGCGAGGGCCAGAGCTGCTTACAGGGATGAAGACAGGGTTCCTACGGGAGGAGGCCGGGCACGGGGACAGGGGCCCGACAGCGGGGGCCTGGCACGAGGATCCTCCTCCTCCTCTTCGGATGCTGCAGACGGGCAGCGCAGAACAAAGGGGGTCCCAGGGGACCGGGATGGGAACACGCCGTCCTCCCGTGGAATACTAGGGAGCGACGACGAGCCTGGGTCCAAGGGGAACGGGATGGGCACACGCCATCCTCCCGTGGAATACTAGGGAGCGACGACGAGCCTCACCCCAGGAACGAGGATCACGAAGAGACGCCTTCCTCCCGTGGAATCGGGAGCGATGACGAGCCGGCTTGACGTCTGGAGTGGGAACACTGGAAAACCTCCCGTAGAGAATTAGAGAGCGAAGACGGTGTCCCACTCCAGGCAAACGGCGACAGGTGGTGATGGCTGGCACGTCGTCTCATGCCGGAGACGCGGCAGGTGATGGTAACGTACAGGATGGTAACGTACAGAACTCCATGAACACAGACACAGATACAGAGTCCAGAACACAGAACGACCCGACAAGGACTGGAGGGGAGTCTGCAACCTAAGTACTCTCCAGCAGATTGCAACCTCCCAACAGGTGCGTGAGGGTAGAGGAACAGAATGTCCAAGGGTGGGGGCTGGTGAAGAGTAGGAGGCAGGCAAAAGTTCTCACAAGGGTGGGGGCTGGTGAAGAGAGTAGACAGGGAAAAGCTCAGGGAACAGGCGAATCCTCACAATTCAATGTCCTATATATATTGTTCAGGGTGTAGCAACGTTAAACTTTTTCATTCACATATTCATACTAAAATATGATCTAAAGTATAAGTATGTTTTCATCTCTTTCTGCAGCTTTCTCCAGAACGTGATTTATAGCCCCAAATGCATTATATTGATGATCAAATACAGTTTGATAGCAATCGGCGCGATATAAAAAAATCCAACTGGACGTACTTCTGGAAGTTACTACACATCATCTGATGTTGACCGGATGGGCGGGGGATCGTTTATAATTCCGTGGGCAGCGTTATACCATTCATCTAATGTGGGTAAAATGTTCATCATAGCAGTTAGTATCGTACACATTGAAAAATAACGCTGAATCTTACCGTATCTTCCTCGCGCCGTTGGGCGATGAGCGTGGAACAGACATTTTCCTATTATGGGATATAGAAATATCCGGTCCATTTCCAGGTTGTATAATAATATATACATCCAAATCATGTTGTTTTTTCGAGTTATTTCCACCGATTGTTCACTGTGTGAAGACTGAGTCTCTCTAACACTAGCGAGTGCCCGGACCCCATATGGAGTGAGTCCTACCGGGTTAAAGGTAACATCCGTTTTTTCGATCTGCCGATCGGCCACCAGATGGCGGTCTCGAACCGCTAGAGGATTGAGAGGAGATCACACTTGTGTCTAAGGCCCCCGGAAAGGAAATATGATTCCGATCACAGATTTTTGAAATATTGATATCAAAGACGAGTTACGGCGTCTTCGGCAACTTGAGCATGGCGGGGAAGGACGCCTAAAAGCGTCTTCCGGCAGTTAAAGTGTTAAAAGGTTTGTTGATAGTGCACCGGATGTTTTCAGTCCAAGACAAAGAGGTTTAAAAATAGTAAAGGAACCGGGGATTTCATAAAAATAGAACACTACAGCTTGCATTCCACTGTATGTTGATGCATTTGTGAAAAAAGTAATTGTTTTGAATTTATACACACACACACAAATCATTGTCAGTCATGTCTGGAAGTCCAGTACGCGTGAATACTTTCGGCAATACTTTCGGCAACCAACAAGCCCTTCCTACTCATAGTCCTTGTAACTGCCTCTGTGTTCAGTTTAAGTTTTGGTTCCTACCTAAAGGCTGCTAGTGTAGTGATTGTGATGGTACATAATTCACCCACGCCACGCACTATTGTTAGGAACATTCTACAACATTAGTTCCGCCAGAACATTCTGGCACGTGTGTGATGATGTCATAGCTGAACATGCTAGAACATTCTAGAGCATTAGCTCTGCTACAACATTCTGGAACGTTCGTGATGATGTCATAGCTGAACGTTCTAGAACCTCGCACATCCTTATATGTGGCAGTTCCGGCCACCGACAGCCTTTTGTGTAAAGAGTTCATAGCATCAAGAAAGAAGATCAAGAAAGAAGATGATAAAGTCCATAATTTCCTCTCTTATTGCATGCAGCCAATAAGGTACGTTTGGTGTCGTCAGTGTTGCTATGTGTAGGCCCATGCCATGTAGCTAAGGTGCTAACTAAAGGCTTGCTAAGCATCAATGATTATTGAAGGACTTAATGTATTTGTAGGTTAAGTTAATTTGGTTAACAACATTGCAAAGACATGTGACACTAAGAGACAAGTAGAAATAATATGGATGTATGTTGTTAGTGTTTGATCTGTGATTTATTTCATGTATGTGTTTCACAGTTCTCACGGTCCGGATTGAAATAAATCCAACCAGTAATATAAAGAACGTGTTGCTGTCATCATTGCATTAGAGGGAGTTACAGTCCTCATACAGTCCTCATATGCAATATAATATACTTATGAATATGCCCCACTGCATTTTGCTCACCTTTGTATGGTGCCGTTCATCCTCTCCACAAGACCGTTAGTTTGTGGATGATATGGTGCACAAAGGCTTCTCTTAATCTGCAGGATGTCACACACATCAGTGTTGATCTGTTATTACAGAAATACATTTATCTCATTTAAATACATTGAATTGTCAATCGAGTAATGATATTTTAGTCTGCCCCACAATGTGTTTGTAGCTACATTGCAAGTATTTTCATCGTACCTGATTAACAAATTCTTTCCCCTGGTCTGTGAGGATCCTCTTGGGAGATTCAAATTGGTGGACACACTTTAGGATGCAGCCAGACACCTGAATGAATGAATGAATGAATGAATGAATGAATGAATGAATGAATGAATGAATGAATGAATGAATGAATGAAAACTTTATTTAACAGATTGCAGAATGGGTACAATACAGTACCTCTTTGGCTGTCTTAGTTTTTAGGGGGTATGCTTGTGCCCATTTGGTCATGTAATCTATCATGACGCAAATATAGCTATACCCCTCTGCTGTCTTCGTCAGCCTGCCTATCAGGTCCATGCCGACCAGCTCAAATGAGTGCGTGACCTAAAAGACATGAATAGGTTTTCTTATTTTTTTGCTGTCTCAAATAAAGAGTATTAAGACAGGCACAAGATGAAGGAATTAGGAAAAAGATTTGATATTTTACAATTATTGGGGTGTAACGCTTTTCCTCCTTAATCGGGATTCCACTGGCCTGGCAATCCACACACTGGGCCACCTGAATGACAAGAAGGAAGAAAAGGGTGTGAATTACTAGAAGACATATACTTACATTTGAGATTTTTTTTCTTTTTTAGTTTGTCTTAATCATCTCTTAAATATAATCACATGTAAGTCGCTTCATACATCTTATGCTCATGTACATTTACATGTAATATATATATATATATATTTTTTTTATGAATACGTTTTTACTGCTTGTCTCACATGGATGACACGTGCGTTGCGTGTGTGTTTGCGTGTGTGTGTGTATACAGTGTGTGTGTGTGTGTATACAGTGTGTGTGTCTTCTATTTGTGTGTGTGTGTTTGTGCACAGGCATTTTTAACAAATCAATTACGTGAAATAAATAGGCTAAATACCACCTTTTTATTCTTATAACATGGCTATAACAGTGGCGGCTCCTGTGACTTTACTTTGGAGGGGCGCTTATGCGCATGTGCGATTTTTTTTATCTTCAGCTGTGCTGCGCACCAGTGTGCAATTACTGCAATACCACATTTTCCCAGGCGGTGGCGCCATTGCTCCATGTAAATGACAGAACACACTGTGTATTGGTCCTTAATACAATCAATGTGGAGATGAAGTGGGGGAGACCCGGGAGACTTGTCGTCGTCCTCCCTGGATCAAATCAATGAGGACAGGACACTTGACTTGTCTTGGTAAACAGGACAGGTCTATGTATTGTGTGGAGTCGACTAGTATATTGATATTGTAATTTGTACAGGTTGATAGTGACTTGTGTAAGTAACACTCAGTCATTTATCTCCTGTCGTTAACAACAGAGCCTGAGGGGGGGGGGGGCTGCCATCAGTGTGAATGATGAAATGTGAGGAACAAATTGTAAAGAGCTTTAGCATTTAAAATACTAAAATATGTATTGTACAGAGCTAATTAAATAAATAAAAATAAAAAACGACATGATATAAACCTCACTGTTACTCTGTATATAATGTATATTGACTGAACATTCCTTTACTTACTCCTTTTTTTACTGCATGTAGCACAATCTCAGGGGCTCATACAGAAACAAGCATTTCATCATAAAGTATTCTGTATTTTGTTGTGACAAATAAACAAACTTGAAAGGTTTAAGGTGAAAGAACATTTATTATGGTGCTTCAATGACCAATTATGAACATATACCTAGTAAATAAAGATATAAAGATAAAGATAATAAAGTAATAAAGATAAAAATATGGTCTTATATGAGAAGGGCTACCCAGTGTGCAAATTGTGCAAAATAGACAGTACAAGACAAGTCCTGAGATAAAATGCAATACAAATGCTACTACTAACTATATATGTACATACAAGAAGAACCACAACAAGTTTGTTTTTTTCTTAAAGTGACCTTTTTCACCTTCCTGTGACATTTTCTTATGTGTTTAAAGTGACCTGTGGAGAGATCAGTGTTCAATGTTCTTCTGGGGAAGAGGCTGAGCAGTGAGCAGCACAATATTTGTCTTACAAAAATCTTAGATTAGAAATAACCAGTGCCATCAAATAAAAATTAAAATAAACTCAAAGTGAAGTGGCTCACAGCCATGCCACCTTGTGGCTTTACTATTTGTACATACATTTGGCCCTTCTCTCTTTGAGAGATGCAAATCTCTCAATGACTCTATTGTTAAAGTCAGGGATGTCTTTGATGAGTTTCTTCTCCATGGAGAGCATGGCCAGTGCATTGAGACGATCCTGTGACATGGTGTTCCTGAGGAAGGTCTTGATTCTCTTCAGCGTTGAGAAGCACCTCTCTGCTTCAGCTGTGGTCATAGGAGTTGTAATCATGATCTTCAGCAGAGTCACAGTCTCTGAGAATGTGTCATGGAGATTGTTCTCCATGAAGAGCTGGTATAGAGTCACAGCTCCAGTGCAGCTTTTGAAGTCATCATTGCCGTAGATGAGTGACAGTTCAGTTTTCAGCTTGGTCTTGTTCAGCATTGGGTAAGCCTCCACGGTGGTGTTCAGTGCTGCTTCAGGGAACCGGTTGTTGTACTGCTGGAATTTGTCTCCCAGGAGCAATGTAGCACTGATCAGGTGCTTGGTAAAGGAGAATCTCTCCTTTGCATGGGCCAAGATCGTGTCGCAGACCTAAAAAATAGAATAGAATAGAAATACCTTTATTATCCCGTAGGAAATTTGACACTGCAAATCGCTCAACATTTAAACATTTGGACACGACAGGTCACAAATTAGAATAATAACACAAATCAAATCAAGTTGCCTAGGATAAGAGTAGAGTAAAATAGAATAAAATTAAATGAAATAAAATATACAGAAATAAATACAGTAAGAATATACTGAGCATACTGAGCATGGGGGAAGCAGTGTAAACAATTTGGTCAATATAACAATGATCATAACAATTTGGCCTCCTGCCACTATTGAGCTGCCGCTCTGTGCTCAGTGAATGAATACACTGATTTAATACAATGTGGAGGTGGGGGAGACTCGTCCTCCTGTCCTGGATCAAATCAATGAGGACAACAAGAACAGCCTGAGGGGGGGACACACACACAAAAGAACACAAAATATACACATTCCTGTGAAGGAAGGTCTGGAAAGGTGTGAGGGGGGGGGGGGGGGGGGGCTGCCATCGGTGTGAATGATGAATGTGAGGAAAAAATTGTAAAGAGCTTTGGCCTTTGGATAAAAGCGCTATATAAATGCAGCCATTTACCAATATCAATCTATCAATATACAGTCAACTCGAGAATTATTGGCAATATAAAATAATTAAAAACATTATTTTATAAAAGACCCACAACACCATTATATTCTATCTCACCTCTGTAGCGATCCTCTGCAGTTCTTCTGGGGTCATCTGAGTTCTACGTCTCTCGCCCGGTGGCTGCTGAGAGGTCCATTCGCCGCAGAGAGTAGGGAGGGCGTCTCTGAACAGAACAGAACAGAAGAGAAAAGCTAAGCTTTGGTTGCCACTTGCCAGGTAAAATAACATGACATTGTGTAATCAGGTTATAAACAGAGGGTGGAGATTTTAATTTACCTGATCTTCTGCACGTTGTCTGTGAACTTCTGTATGATTCCCTGGACAAAGACTGTGTCGATGGCGCGCTTCTGGAGCTGGTTGTACAGGATGTCCACATGAGGCATGATGCGATGGAACAGTTCCAGGAAGAAGATGAACTTAGCATCCTCCAGTAGTCTCACAAACCCCCCTGCTTCTCGGATAGTAGCCTGATCAAACGTGCCTGAGTCCCGGATGTCTTCAAAACACAGGATGAGGTCGTCTTTATGCTCATACACAGTGTTCACACTACGGCTGTGGAAGTTCCATCTCACTGTGGTTGCTCTTGGGAGTCTGTGTGCTACCACTCTATCAAGCACACTGGTTCTCTTGGGAGACCTTGCAAAAAATACAGTGAAGCCAGCCAGGTCAGAGAAGAACTGTGTGACTCTGGAGATGTGAGATGTCACCTGCTGCATGATGAGGTTCAGTTGGTGAGCATAGCAGTGGACATAGTGTTGATAGTTTTTTAGTTCATTGATCTAGTAAAATTTGATGTAAAATGTCTATCTTATATCTGCTCGTGCAGGCTGCACCCTGCTCTCTGTCTGCCTTCTCCCTCCCTGCATTGGCGTGACCTGCTGACCTCGTGGCTGTCTCCTTCCACACACACCCATTAACACACACACAGGGCCCCCTGTACACACACACGCGCCTCACACACACACATACACATGTCTCCCTCACACGCACACAAACTCACACACACACACATACACATGTCTCCCTCCACACACACATCTCCCCCACCCAGCTGTCGGGGCCCCTTTGATTTGTTGGGGTGTTGTTCGAGACTAGGGGTCTCTCCTTGCCTATACATCTGGAACTCATTAGCCCCCCTTCTGAAACAAGCACACACACAGACAAGCACACACACACACCACACACACCCATACATACACACACAGATACATATACACACATACACCCCTCCCTTTCTCCCTCCGTGCAAGAGGTATAAATATGTCATGTAATGTGGATATTCTTTCTTCTACTGGTGTGCGAGAGGAGCGAGAGGATGAGCCTGTGCGGGGTGACTGTTCTTCTTCTCTGTGTGATGAAATAAAAGCTCCGTTTGAAATACTCTGTCGTTCCGCGAATCTTTTGACTATATCAATTCAAGAACTCACGAGGGACAGGTTATCCCTTTCAGTGTGCATTCACATAGACATCTTGAATCTTCTTCTGCACACCACCTGTGGCTCCTCTCATGACACTCGCACCATCAAATGCGTCGGAAATGAGCTTGCTCTTCTGGTCATCAGGGAGGATGGAGCTCAACCTAGTTAGAAGGGCTGTGGCTATGGAATCAGCTGTGGCAGTCTGGAGAGGTATAAACTCAAAAAACCTCTCTTACACAACGTGGGCTTTATCAATGTATCGCATCACAAGCACCAGTTGACACTCAGTGGAAATGTCTGTAGTTTCATCAGCCTGGATGGAGACAAAGTCTGCACTCCGAATTTCTTCTATGATATACTCTCTCAAAACTGAGAGCATACAGTCAAGGAGTTCATTCTGTACAGTCTTAGATGTTCCCTTAAACACAGTCGCATTCTCCAGATGCTCTTGGATAACTGCATCTAGTGATGCTACGAAATCCACCAGGCCTCTGAAAACACCAGGATTAGATGAGCCTTCACTTTCATCGTGTCCACGAAGAGCTAACTCAAAAGCACCACAGAACTTCACACAGTCTATTATTTTAGACAGGATGTGTTTGTTTTTGTCAACCTCTTCATTGTGCTTGCGGATCCCAAGTCTGTAGCATGATTTAAGCTGAGTGGCAATGTTTACTCTTCCAAACATGGCTAGCCGCATAGCATTTTCCATGTGGACTCTGCTCATTTCATGTTTCTTTGTTTTATCCGAAATGTGCTTCAAATCGGTCATACCAGTCTGAACCCATGCTGGATCTGATCCATTCGTTTGAAAAAGGAGGCAGGGAAAGCAAAATAAAGCATTGGTTTCACTGCATGCAGTTAGCCAAGATTTCTTACCAAACCAACTTCTGTTAAACGACCGAGTATATTGTCTCCCTCTATCCATGGCGGGTTGCTTAATGGTGATCTCAGGTTGGTGTGGTCCAAGTAGTTTCAAATCTTTTTTTTCTTGCATTGTCCATCTTTCAAATGGTGTTGATTTGATGGATTTAACAGAATTATCCAATTCCATGGTGGTAGCTTTAGCTAACTATAAATCTAAATGAAAATACTCAGTCCTTGAATAAACCGAAAGCGTCTTTTCTCTATGACTGAGCTGCTGTGCATCCGACCAAGAACTACCTCCTGGCGCATTCTATCATCCTGCTGAGTCTAAGCCAACCCGAGAAATGCGGCTACGGAAAAAAGTACTGGCATCGCGTCGGGCAATCAGAGAGCGTCTCCGCGAAATGCGGCTACGGAAATTCTAAGACGCTGCTAGGCTGCTTCATAGACCGCTTCAAATCGCGCCCGGTTTCCAACATAATACATCATATTTCAATGCACAGAGCGTTATGCACTGATTGGCAGCGACGGATACAGCGATGACGCACTCAGAGCGTTATTGCGTCTAGCCCGGGCGAGAAATACGGCTAGGAGAAATGCGGCGGGCTATGCGACAGTGAGTGTTCAGGAAAACGTTTTTTTTATTTGATCTATTAACGTTATATTGTGCATTGGAAACACAAACATACTTAAAATGAGTAAATATTATTCATTTTAAACATGTTTATATTATTTATAGGGCTATAAAACAAAAAACAAAACAAAAAATCCTTTTCTTCTCTCATTTAATAGGTGGGTCGGCGGTGGGTCGGCGCCCGAGCGCCCCCGGTGGCCAGCCGCCACTGGGCTATAACCATATCTAACCTTCACAGTGTGTCTGTGTGTGTCTTCTATTTGTGTGTCTTCTATTTTTTTTTGTGTGTGTGTCAGTTATTTTTTTTACCAAAGGACTCAAAGAGGTCTCATATTGCAGCAGGGCAAACTATAGACTTTAGAAAGAAAGAAAAATGCATTAAAGAAGCTTTGCCCCTAAAAATCGGACTGACTTAATTTCATATGCATCAAATCAAATCGAAGTTATCCACAAATAACATGTACAATAATGTCAAAATGAGCATAAAATGATCAAAGGATGAAGCACTAAAAAAGTCACATAATAGCTCTGCACTTGACGCTTTAACATATTCTACCAAGTGCTTATTTACCCATGTATGGATGTCAACGGACATTCCAGGCCAGTAGAACCTTTTGCTAATGGCCATCCTGGTCTTTTTTTGGCCACAGTGTGCCCCTTCACTGGTGGTGTGCACAGTGGTGCAGTCGTGGTCACACCCGGTTACACGCCGTGTTACCAGATCACTGAGGCAGAAGTATGCGCGATCGCGCACGGATGTGTACTTGCGTATACGCGCACACAAAAATGCGCTGTATCCATTCGTTGTGACTAAGTACCCGGCCACCGTTTTACATAACAAAAAGCGCAGGTAGACTAAGTGTCTGGGTGTTGGCTATCTGAATGCATCTCCCCCTTCATTCTGTGTGACACAGGCAGTGGAGGTTGATAGATTTAGTTCATTGATGATGCCTGGTAATATCTGATATCTGTGCTTAGGCTGCACACGCTCTCTGTGTCTCTCTCCCCCTGCATGTGGCGTGACCTGATGACCTCTGGCTAGAGGTTCCTTCTACACAGGGCCCCGTGCACACACATGCAAAATCATGTAGCAGAACATGCAAAATCCTAGTTCCCTTGGCAGTTATACATGCAAAATCATGTCCCTCCCTTTCAGCACACACACACCAGCACACACACACACACACACAAGCACACACCACACAAACACCCATACATACACACACAGAGACATACACACACACCCCCCTCCCCTTTCTCAAGAGTGTATAAAGTGACATGTAATATGGACATTCTGCCTCTTTTGTCTACTGGTGATGTGCCCGCGCGGGGTGACTGACTGTCTTCTTCTCTAATGAATAAAAGCTCCGTTTGAGAAATACTCTGTCTCCGCTTCGTCTTTCGGCCGACTGGTCCACAACTAAATCAATTAAGAACTCACGACCAGGGATAGGCTAATCCCTAACAAGGTGAATACTAATGTGGCTCGGAATTCGAGATGGGGGTCTACCTGCTTATGATATTGAATCAAGCGTCTGTGCTGCGCGCCAGCTTTCCACGCGCACATTCACACAAATAGAGAGCAAGAAGAGCTTGTATGATAGAAAGATTGCACTTGCGTATATGCGCTTGTGTGTGTGTGTGTGTGTGCGTGCGTGTGTGTGTGTGTATAAATCAGTTCTGTGCGCATGTGTGCACGTGGCGTGGCGTGTTACCAGTTCCCATATTACGACTGCACCACTGGGTGTGCATATTGTGGAATATACTGGCTGCCTCCTCAGGCCCACACACCACCTTAATAAGACCATCAAGACCATCTGTCTTCTTGTAGAAGAGTTTTCCATCTTTAGAAAAAAACAAGTAGGCTATATTAGTTTGGATTATAAAATAAAAGCAGTAGTAATGAAGAGACCACATGCGCCAATTCTCTAGAGCAAAAAATTAACATCCATAGCCATCCATAGCCTAACCACATCCCACATATCATCTTATGTATAGCTTTATTAGGCTAAAATATAAAATCGATACATGTTCAAACTCTTAATTACTTAACACTTACAATTTGGATATTGAATATTCAGATACGACATACGAGTCAAATTGGGTGAAGGCCCCGCCCGCCCGACTGGATTATTATGACCATTTATAAATGAGGATTGTTTCACATTTAGGATGGAATACTTTACACTGTATACAGTACCTTGCACATCATAGACGTTGGCCTTCTTACGAAAGTTACTTTTATCCGTCCTTGGCATTCCTGTGGGATATATACCAGTGATTTTGTAGTGGCACACTTGCTGGTACAACTCTTGATCCATCTTGCTTGTAATTGTCGTAAATGACTTTGCTCTTCACATGTGATACACCTTTACGTACGGTATACGTCATGGCCAAGAAACAGCTACAAATGATTGTTGAAACTCGGTAGAACTGAAAACATGAACACTAACCCTTTCTCTGCCACGCTTATGTACATCCTTATACCATCCTCTGCCAGCTCTATTTGTCTATGGAGAAGTTCCCATTCTTTGCAGGGCTATAACTTTTTAAATTGTATTGCTAAATTGACATAACTATGGCCCATTCAACGTCAATTATCTATCGTTTAGGATGTAGCAACGTTCTACTTTTTCATTCACATATTCATACTAAAATACGGTCTAAAGTATAAATATGTTTTTATCGTTTTCTGCAGCATTCTGCAGAACGTGATTTATAGCCCTAAATGCATTATATTGATGATCAAATACAGTTTGATAGCGATCGGCGCCAGATAAAAAATGTCAAATGTACGTGCTTCTAGAAGTTACTACTCATCATCTGATGTTGACCGGATGGGGGGGGGGGGGGGGGGGTCGTTTATAATTCCGTGGCCAACGTTAGATGATTCATGTAGTGTGGGTGATATGATCATCAGAGCAGTTTGTATCGAACACGGTAATAATAAATGCTGAAACTTACCCCAGTCTCCTCGGGCCGTTGGGCGATCAGCTTGGAGTAGACAGTTGAGTAGATGAACCATTTCCAGGTTGTATAATACTATATACGTCCAAATAACGTTGTTTATTGAGTTAGGGCGAGCGATTGATTATCCAGTGTGTCGAGATGGAGCCCCGGGAGCTATAGCGAGTGGCCGGACCGAATTTGGATGAGCACCAATTTCCGTTTCCGGTTTGCTGTTTGGGCGATCCGCCGATCGGCCACCAGATGGCGCTCTTGAACCGTTGGAGAGTTGAGAGGAGATCAACAGGAGATCTCAAGTCTCCGCGGTCGAAATATGATTGCCATCACAGATTTTTGAAATATTGATCTCAATGACGTGTTACGGCGTCATTGGCAGATTACGCATGGCGGAGAATGACGTGTTAACTCGTCCTTGGCGATTAAAGGGTTAATACCGTCTTGAATATAAGTATGTTTTTAAGGTTTTCTGCAGTAATTCCTAAAACGCGAGTTATAGGCCCTGACGCATATGATAGATTATCGATTGGCGTTTCTTTCCTATACACGCTATATTAAAAAATTAAAATGTATATGATCGGTTGACATTATGCTTCATCATGTGTGAAGGAAAGGGGGGGGGGGGGTCGTTTATAATTCCTTGATTGTCAGTAACGTCTTTTTTTACTATGGGTTGATAGGTTGATCAGATGGATTGCCGTGAAATGAATAGACAATCGGGCTGAAAATAACGTTAGTTTCCTCTTACCATTCGCAGATGAGACTGGAGGAAAAATATTCCAATTATTTGACGTCTATCTGCTAGATCCATTTCCGGTTTGTATGACGCAATAAACGCCAAAATCATATTGATTATTGCATTTCGAAAGCGATCCCAATGCACTCGATTGTGTATATTGATCCACGCTACAAGATATCTCTGGCGGAGGAATTTCCTCGATGCACCGATCGCCACTTCCGGTTTGGCTTGGAGTGTAACTCGCCCGACATCCACCAGGCGGCGGTATTGAGGCGTTGCAATATCAGAACAGGGTCCAGCTGCGATCCGGAGGGAGGCTGGATGAATTATGAATGCCATGGCGAAAAAATTTAATATTGATCCCAAAAACGTGTTAACACGTTGTTGGCGCACAACGCATGGCGGGCAATAACGTGTTAACACGTTGTTGGTGTCCAATGTGTTAACAATTGTGTGTATTGAGCCGTACTGTATTGTACCCATTATGCAATCTGTTAAATAAAGTTTTCATTCATTCATTCATCCAGTTTTGTTTTTGTGGTTTGGTTGAATGAATGAAAACTTTATTTAATAGATTGCAGAATGGGTACAATACAGGACACTACGGCTTAATACACACAATTGTTAAGGGGATGCAGACCAGAGAAAGACGTTGTCTTGTTTACATCAGGGTCCCCCATTTTCAATTCTTAATGACATTTATGACATACATGACATCATGACATTTATAATGTTGTGGAAAAAAAGTCTGCACACCGTTCCCAAGTTTTAATGTACTTGAACACAACGTTTCGGCCTGTGGCCTTTTTCAAGTGTCAACGACATGTGAAAAGGGGTGGGGTATATATACATATACAAATTAAGGGTCAAGGTTGAGCCAGGTCACAGTTCAAATCAATTAGCCTATAGGCTACACATTTACAGACCATATTGCAGCTCAAGTGCCAGACATACGGTACATAGTAACAATAACAGTAGTACAGTAGTTTAGTTTAGTTTACGGTAGTTTAGTGGTTAAATGTGCCAAAATAGAGAAAAAATATATAATAAGAAAACTTAAAAAACAGAAAAATGTATTAAAAAAACACAGAATCAGACAGAATGTGTGTATTTACAGGAAGGGTTTGATGTCAAACTCTTCATTCAGTCCAAGAGGGGCCATAGTCTGCAGGGTGTGAATATGGTAGGTCTCTCTCTGCAAAAGTAGTTTGCCATGGTCTCCTCCTCTCGCTGGTCTCTCTACCTTTTCAATGCCTGTGTATCTTAATGTGCTGATATTGTGTCCTGCCTGTCTAAAGTGTACTGCAACCGGGTTATGTTCATCACCAGGGGAGGAAATTAGGCCACTTTACTCGCCAAATGCGAGTATTTTTTACGTTTGGCGAGTGATTCATGAAGACCACTCGCCAGTCTGGCGAGTATACAAAAAAAAAAAAAACATTCTGCAATCACTGCACTGGCAAACGGTGCGTGTCTTCTGAGTGCTCGCTTTAGTTGACAGTGCCACGAGAGCACTGCACAAGACCACCCGCGGACATATAATGTTTAATAAAAGTTCGCGCAGTACTGGCCAACCCGCGGACATATAATGATAAAAGTCCTGCGTTACTAGGCTAGCCATCAGGAGCACTCTCAAACGGATAACGTTAAACACAGCAGAAGATGGAAAACAGACAGACTGACCAACGGGGAACTGCATCCAACCCTAGCACAACCCTCGAGTATAAGTTACTAAGGACACATTTAAATCACAGAGGTGTAATGTTAGTCTACTGGAACTGTATACAGTGGTTAGCTTCTAGTTAGCGTTTTAACGTTAGCCCCGTGTGCTCAAAGCAGCCAGCTAGGTGTATCTGTTATGACTATAATGTTTCCAAAAAAGCACCGGACTACGACGTAAGGTTAGACATTTTATTTCATGCTCAAAAGCCCCTGGCTTGCACATCGCAGTCACGAAAGGGGCTAGCTAAGCTCAACCAGTGCACTGTGCACAACAGCACACCAACCCAACTGACGTTACCACAACACTTGACGGTACTTCACTTCACAGCACTGTCGTAAGACCACCGTGCTGTCTTAAAGGCACAGTGTGCCTACCCAGATGCATACACAACATTGACGAGGCTTGACAACCGAGGTTCAAAGTTAACTTGATTGATTGATTGAAAACTTTATTAACAGATTGCAGAATGGGTACAATACAGTACGGCTCAATACACACAAGAGTTAAGGGGATGCAGCCCAGAGAAAGACTTTCGTCTTGTTTACATCAGGGTCCCCCATTTTCAATTCATCATAACATATGACATACAGATAGACTACTGCTACATCTATACATTTCACATCTATCTATACACTTCACAACATACTTCGGTTTTTTTCTTTCACTGCCCAACCCAGTCCAACCCAGCATCTTTCACTGCCCAGTTCAGCCCAACCCAGTCCAGAATAGATACCTCTTTCATGTTAATATGTTTTATGCTAATATTGTGGAGAGTAGAGATTAATGTTTTATGCTAATAAATATTTTAAAGAGTAGAGACACGGTGTGATTATTTTACTATGATTGAAAATCTATTTAGACGAAGACATACAAAGAAGTAATTATCACAATTAGCGATTTTTTTTGTCTGGTAAAAAATCTGTTTGGCTGGTAAAAAAAATCAGATACTCGCCAGTTGGCTGGTAAGCCAAAAAGTTAGTTTCCTCCCCTGTTCATCACCACATCTGATGTTGCTGCGGTGTTCGCTGATGCGTATTTTAAGTTGCCGGTTGGTTTTGCCTACATAGCTCAGGCCACAAGGGCATTTGATTAGGTAGATGACATGAGTGGAGCTACAGGTGATGAAGCCACGGACTCTGAGGGTTTTACCATTACGTGAATAATGAAAATGTCATCAATGTAGCGCTGATATATCAATATGTCTAGGATTTTTTTTTTAACAACAGGGTCCAATATATATTGATTCTCAAACTGACCCATATACAGATTAGCATAGTTGGGGGCCATAGTACTCCCCATGGCCGTACCCTTGGTTTGAAGATAGTGATCTGATTTGAACTTAAAGTAATTGTTGGTCAGTACAGTTTCCATTAGGTCACATATGCAGGTAGTACTGGGTTTATCAGTGTCGGGTCTGAGGCTCAGAAAGGTACGTGCCGCTTCAATCCCACCATCATGTGGGATGTTGGTGTACAGACTAGTCACATCTAAAGTGACAAAAGTAGCCTTGTCTGGTAGTACAGTGGCATTTAGTTTGTGTATATGAGGGAAGGGAGGTCACCCATGGCTTGAGACAGTGGTCCACAAAAGTGGAGATGTTGGTGGTCAGAGATCCGATACCACTCACAATGGGTCTGCCAGGAAGGGGGGTTGTTTGGGATTTGTGGATTTTGGGAAGGGTCAGACAGTAATTTACTGTAAAACGACTGATCATTTAATTGTCTCATAATTTCATTTTCATAGTCCACAGTGTTCTGAAGTACAATAGCACCACCTTTGTCCGCTGGTCGAACAATCAGTGTTTGTCCTTGCCTACGGTAGTGATAGCCTCTCTTTCCGCTTTACACATGTTGTTGTACACTTTATATTCCTGTTTGTTTTTTAAGATAGCCTGTACATCATTTTCTACTAAACGACAATATGTGTCGAGGGATGCATTGCGATTTCTTGGGGGAATAAAAGTGGATTTCTTCTTGAATGGTGTAATAGGTTTACTCACTGTTGGTCTGAGAGGGGGTGGCGCTGCGCACGGGGACATGAGTAACTGGGCTGGTGGCTCCTCCAGAGTGGAAGAACTCTTTCAGTCTCAGGTCGCTTTCACACAGGGGCTGTTTGGTCCGGACTTTCGGACCAGAATTCGATAGTCCGGTTTTTCGGGTCTGTGTGAATGCGCGTCGAACTCGGTTCGCGGACCAAACAGTCGAACTCTGGTCCGCCTGAAAACGTCGGTCTCGGTTCGGCTTCATCGAACCAAACGCGAACCAAATATAGGAAGTGATTATTATTACCACTGCTCGCAGCACTCACTGCAAAACAAGCACACTGCATCTAATCTCTCTATCTATCTATCTGTGCATCTTGGGAAGAAGGAAGAAAAAACGCGGCTTATTATTATTACCGAGGCGCGCGGCTTATTATATTATTAATAAAACAGCT
This sequence comes from Notolepis coatsorum, assembly GCF_963971535.1. Taxonomy (NCBI): domain Eukaryota; kingdom Metazoa; phylum Chordata; class Actinopteri; order Aulopiformes; family Paralepididae; genus Notolepis; species Notolepis coatsorum. Next base: position 996,813 of record NC_140169.1, on the reverse strand, counting down.
ACTTGTGGGCACTCATAAAAACACTGTGGTCTACAAGTTGTTTAGCGAGAGGATGGTGGTAATGTGCTTCAATAGAACAATGGATCAATGCCATGTCAAAACTCGGCTCCGCTGATCTGGAGGGCTCCGCAGTCCACACACAGACACACACACGCGCGCGCGCGCACACACGGGATCGCAGCCACACACACATTTCCACTGTCCAATAGACAAGCGCCCTTTTCGACCGCGTGACATTGTTCAGAAGGTCTCGGTCCGCCTGACAGATTTCTATGTGAAAGCAGGCGAACCAAATGAAGAATGCAACAATGTTGCAACTTCACCCCCAGAACCGCACCGAGTCTACCAAAACTATATGTGAAAGCGACCTCAATGTTCTGAAGAACTTGTGGAAGTCTATGATGGTATCAAAGTCGTTGGTGGTGGTAGTGGGTACAAACGACAACCCCTTACTAAGGGCTGTGATGCAGATCTCTGTCAGTGGCGCCGTGGAGAAGTTCATGATTGTGTTACGCTCCGGGTTTGATAGGAGTGTCCTCTTCTTCCGTATGCCTCGTTTGGTGCGATATCTTCTCTGTCCGCCCCTGCGGGGGACACCCGCCCGCTGACGTCGTCCTTGGGGTTCCCCTTGAAAAAACGCTCCGCGTCCTGATTGGCTGCTGGTGTCTGACTCTGCCGAAGTTGAGGAGAGCCAGCCGGCTTGTGCGTCACGGTCAGAACCTCTGCCTTGCTGTCTGCGGTTTCCTCTGTGTTGGTTGGCAGTCTTCCTCCAAAAATAAAAGTTTTCCTCCTTGTAGTCCTTGGTATCGCATGAAAACTTCCTGCGTTTGTTTATCTTGGTCTCGTTGGAATGCTTCTCTTTCAAAAGTTCCAAATGTTTCTTCAGTTCCGTCATTCTGGTTTTATCTGTAATTTCGGCATCTAGACGATCCATTGCCTCTTTGTGCTCGTTTCTGGTTTTGGTAAGTTGCTCGCTGGTTTCTTCTATAACCAGTGCCATTAAGTCCAAAGAGCATTTGTTGAGAATCTCACACCAGCGATCGCAGAACGTGGGACTATTGAGTCCAAGCGCTGGTGCTTTTTGAATACGTAGTCCTCTCGGGATAATCTTGTTCCGTAGGTATAGGCATAGGGACATACATGACATACAGGTATATAGTACTTTACATTTGTGACATATACGATATGCAAATATACAGTACTGTTACCCATAGATCCTAACATATATATATATATATACATAAATACATACGGTGGGGTGAAGCTCTCATCGAACATCAACACAAACGTGTCCTTGTTTACATCCGTGAATAGATAATTTTGGATGTAAGAGGCCAATCCAAACCCGGCTATGTAGGACGTTTTGTCTTTGCCGCATGTTAATGTCTTAGCGATTTCCGAGTCAGGGAACATAGCACGGAATACCTCTCCTAGTCCGTCATTGCCATTGAAGGACTGGTTCTCTGTGACAATGTTCAGAACCCACAGTACCTCAGCTTCAAGCGTTGCGTGGAGCCGAATGTTATCCAGACTTCTGTTGGTGCAGATGTTATAATTGGTGTTGCAGGTGGTAGTCCTACCTGAGATGGCGCAGCTGATGTGGAGGCAGGGGCCGAAAAGAAATGCAAAATAGTAGTTTGCAGGCGGGCTTTTGCAGAGGTACGCTTAGCGGTCAGCATGTGCGACTCGACTGCTTTTTTTTTTTTTGCAGCGGGCCTCGTAATGGTCTTTGACTGGGACCAACCATGGTGCAAACAGTGGATTGTCGAGCCAGTTCTCGTTAAATTGGCACTTTCCCATATTAACGAGTGCAAAAGCTAAACTAAACGCAACGTTAGCGTTATCACTTCCGCTTCGCCTTGCTAACGTTAGCTAGACTCCGTTGCTGAAATAGTTCCCGGCCAACATAAGGACCTGTGTTGGTTCCGCCCCATTCCGGTCTGCATGATGCTACAACACGGTAAATAAAATGTCCCGACTTTATCTCCTGTTAACCGTTTTCCCCCAGATGTCATAATAAAACATACGATGACATGGAATTTTATCTCTCCTGTCGAGCCCACAGCAATTCCTTTCTTTTCATCCAAACTGCAAAAATCCAACAAACAAACAAATTAATTCAATACAATGAATAATATTATCTAATATAGCTGCCTGGAACTTCTCACATTTCAGTACATAATAACATTACTGTATAATGAGTTATTTTATTGAAAACATAACATAAACAAGGCTATGCAAAATAAATGACCAGATCAGTTCACAGTTGTGAGTCTCACGTTATTACAAGAATACTCAACATGCATTATGCTTCATTAACACTTTGAGCGCCACGCCGTGTTTTCCTTTTTACCCCGTTGATGCCACGGTCCATGGCCCATGTAACGTTAATATCGCCTAATCTATGTTTTAAATTATGCTATGTGTCTAATCTGCCCATCGCTTATCAAATAATCATTTTCCAGTCAACATTGGCAAAGCAGATTGTGTTTTTATCGCTTAATTTCCTTTTTATAGCATTTTGAAAACCACTCGGTTTCGAAGAAAAAACAACACATTCCCTGATAATTGCCTTTTACTGGAATATTCCAGAACGTTATCATTTGTCGGTCTATTTATGAATAGTTTTCAAATAAACGCTAGATGGTCGATAGTATATGTGTGCGCACGCACGCTCGTGCCGTGCGCTGATAATCGCTGCTATTATTTCCTCATGGCTTTTACAGTGAAACAGCCATATCACATATAGTGGAAACGCTTATATCTCTATGAAAACGAGTCTGATTATCATAACACTGATAACATAGATTCCTTACCTGACATCAGATGGTATCCAAATGGTATATTCCAATTCCTGATCACCATCCGAAAAAATCGATAAGTATATTGATCCAACGTGTGTACAGTATAACCCATGCTCGCCGCGGCTCAGAGGCTCCAGAATGAACTCTGGTAACTCCGGCTGCATCAGTGGACTGGAAAGTGTGGACTGGAATATTTTTTTTCCCCCATCCATTTTCATTGAGTCCATTCCAAAAGGGTGATTTACCATCTGGGAGACGATAGGGGGCGCTTTTTTCACATCTGATCGCCGGCGGCCTCTGGATCTCCAATGGTAGGCTCGCGTGATGCAATATGATTTCAGATCGCTAATAAAAAAAATGAAAAAAAATCAGAGAAAAGCCGTGACGTGGCTTTCAACGTCACAATCGTAAACCCGAGATTAGCCGTGAGTGGCGCTCAAAGTGTTAACAGCAGGGTTTGTACACCTTTTCCAAAGCAAAATGCAAGCACTTTTCAAGGTGCATTTTCAAGGTGCATTTTCAAGATTTTCCAGCATCTTATGCGGCTGTGGTAAATTAAATATGACATGACAATGGTGACATCCATGTGGTTGACAGGGTCAGCATAGTCAACCTGGAGAAGCTTTCTGTGGTAGTTGCGTCCTTCATGACACTGGGCTTGATAAACTTCTCCATTAGACTCCTCAGCATATTGGTGAGATCCTTGATGTCGTCACCAGTCCGCGTACCCTCTTCTAGTAGTAAACGCCCCAGTGCATAGATTATTATATTCCACCAGGGCAGTGGCGTAACTCTGTTGCTAGTGGTGCGGGGGACAGATTAGGGGGCGTGGTCAGCGACGTCACCTACCTACATTTTTTTTCTAACACCAGGTGTGCAATACGCATTTTCCCAGGCGGTGGCGCCATTTCTCCATGTAAACGACACACTGGGCTCAACAGAAACAACAATTATTTGTTGTGACAAATAATAATAAACTAGGAGGCGCCGGCGACAGCGTAGCAAAACTTAGTTTGGAAGAAGTAGCTTTCTCCTCTTGGGCCATCCTTGCGTTGTTGCATGCAGGTAGGACACATACTGTCTAATATGTGGCGACAACAACAACAACGAGTCGTGTTTTCATGCATTCTGATCTGCTGTTCATCACCTGCCGCGGTGATCTGCAACAGCTGATCTGCTTTTCATGAATGAATTAATGAAAACTTTATTTAACAGATTGCAGAATGGGTACAATACAGTACGGCGCAATACACACAATTGTTAAGGGGATGCAGACCAGAGAAAAACGTTTGTCTTGTTTACATCAGGGTCCCCCATTTGCGAGTGCTCGCTTATGCCTGTGTTTTTTACTGTTGTGAAGCACTGTGAACTGCAACCTCTGTATGAAAAGTACTATACAAATAAAGTTATTATTATTATTATTATTAAGTGTATGCATCCGCCGCGGTGCGGCATTTTTCACTATCAGTATATTAAATTAGCCATTGTTTTTGGTCCTGGCCAGACCTATTTGCCGACCCCTGACGTATTTGAACACACACCTCGGCTGACGACCCGAGCTATTATTATGCAAAGACGAGTACTACTGTAGCGAGTCACAGTGCTGGCCGCGCGGTCGCATGTTCGTTTATTATCCATGTATTATCTTTGGACGGTAAAAACGTGGGGGGGACAAATTCTGCATTCTGAAATCATGCGGGGGACATTTCCCGGGGACCCCCGACCCCCCCCCGACCCCCCCCCCCCTTAGTTACGCCCCTGCACCAGGGGGCAACCTACCGCCACTGAATCATATGCATTATAAGAATGGCACTGTATATTTCATTCACGGTTCTTGCTGCATCCAAATTTAGTTGGCTATAAGGCCATTTATAGGCCTATGGTATTCTATATTCTATAATAATATTTCAAATAGCATGTGTCCGGATGGCAGAATTCAGTACTGTATCTAAACATTGTTTAATCATCTTCTTCCCTTTATTAATTTGCTTAGATTTTTTCATGTCAGGTCATTTTTAACATGGTGTTATTCATATTCACTGTCAAAGATGCAAAGAAAAATTATAATTTATATTCTCCTTTGTTTCATCACAATTTACTCAAGCCTAATAACATACACAATAAAATCATTAAATGAGGCCAATAAAAAAAAATTCACATCATAAATAAATAAATAAATAAATAAATAAATAAATAAATAAATAAATAAATAAATAAATAAATAAATAAATAAATAAATAAATAAATAAATAAATAAATAAATAAATAAATAAATAAATAAATGCACAGATTAGCAACACCAGGCATGCACTATAAATAATAATGAAATAAATAATAAATACCTTATCCGGTTGATGGGTCGTCCGGTCATCAAACCGGATAGTGCGGCAAAGCTGGGCGAAACGCTTCTCTGAAATATTGCTCCGTGTACTCTGTGTTGGGGTTGGACATCTCGAAGTCGGACAGGGCGCTCTCCACGGCCTCCTCATCGTAGTCCATCTGGTACTCTTGGGTAACGTTACTGTTTGAAGTAGCACTAACTATACTTTGAACAGACTACCAGTCGCGTGCTACAGAGATATCTGACTATGGCAAGCCGTTTTAACATTTATTCCCATTTTCTAGCTAGCTGGGGACCTAGCTAGCTCATTCACAAGGACAATTTTGCGAATGAACTAGCTGGGTACCCAACTAGCTCATTCGCAAAGATGACCTATTCATTCACAAAGACACATTTGCGAATGAGCTAGCTCACTACCTAGGTTGCAAATGTGTCAGCTAGCTGGGTACCTAGCTAGGTAGCACGTGTCTTAGCTAGTTAACTAGCCGGCTTTGTCCCATAGGCTTTACACCAAATTTTGCCTCAGCTAGTAGCTAGCTCATTCGCAAAATGGTCCTTGCGAATGAGCTAGCTGACACATTAGCTAGCTCATTCGCAAGGACCATTTTGCGAATGAGCTAGTTGGTTACCCAGCTAGCTAATGTGTTTTTGCAAATGAACTAGCTGGGTACCTAGCTAGCTCATTCGCAAGGACCATTTTGCGAATGAGCTAGTTGGTTAACCAGCTAGTTCATTTGCAAAAACACATTAGCTAGCTGGGTACCTAGCTAGCTCATTCACAAAATACTCCTTGTGAATGAGCTAGCTAGGTACCCAGCTAGTTCATTCGCAAAGACACATTAGCTAGCTGGGTACCCAACTAGCTAGCTTGTCTTTGCGAATCAGCTAGCTGGGTAGCTAGCTAGCTCATTTGCAAGGACACATTTGTGAATGAGCTAGTTGGTTAACCAGCTAGCTAATTCATGAGTGTTTGGGGGCGGGGGGTGTTGGTGTTTGGGGGCGAGGACCAGGCCAGCAAGGCCTCACCTCCATACTAGTATAGCTGGGCAGGCATAACAGAGTGTGAATGAGCTAGTTCGTTAACCAGCTAGCTCATTTGCAAGGACCATTTTGTGAATGAGCTAGTTCGTTAACGAGCTAGCTCATTCGCAAGGACACATTTGTGAATGAGCTAGTTCGTTAACCAGCTAGCTCATTCGCAAGGACACATTTTGTGAATGAGCTAGTTCGTTAACCAGCTAGCTCATTCGCAAAGACCATTTTGTGAATGAGCTAGCTGGGTACCCAACTAGCTCATTCACAGGAACAATTTTGCGAATGAACTAGCTAGGTACCCAACTAGCTCATTCGCAAAGATGACCTAGCTCATTCGCAAAGACACATTTGCAAATGAGCTAGCTCACTACCTAGGTTGCAAATATGTCAGCTAGCTGGGTACCCAGCTAGCTAGGTAGCATTCGCAAAGACACATTAGCTAGCTGGGTCATTCGCAAGGACCATTTTGCGAATGAACTAGCTTGGTACCTAGCTAGCTCATTCACAAAATAGTCCTTGTGAATGAGCTAGCTAGGTACCCAGCTAGTTCATTCTCCAATACACATTAGCTAGCTGGGTACCTAGCTAGCTCATTCGCAAGGACCAGTTTGAGAATGAGCTAGTTCGTTAACGAGCTAGCTCATTCGCAAGGACACATTTGTGAATGAGCTAGTTCAGCTAGTTCATTCGCAAGTGTCTCAGCTAGCTCTGTACTTGCAAGTGTCTGAGCTAGCTGAGACGAGTAGCTGACGTCTGGGGGCGGACGTCTAGGGGCGTGGTACATGACGTAGCTGCTGGTATTTGCATTTCAATGATAGGGCACATTTGATTGGGTCATTCTGAAGTCTGGGGGCAGGGCTAGGCATACAGAAATACGGCTACAGCCCTTTCCGTGCACCCCGGTTCTGTTTATAGTCCCCAGCTAAACAAAATAAGCAGACGCTCTAAAACAAGACAATGGAGTTATCAGCGGACATTTTCAACAAAACAATTATAGAAACGTGTGAAGTGCACAATATTTCCTCGTTTAAGCCACTGCAACGGCTTTGCCTGAACAATTTGCTACATGACCGGGACGTTCTCGCTTGTTTGCCGACAGGATTCGGGAAAGGTTTGGTTTTCCAAACATGGCCAACGGCATGGAGCATATTAGCAAAGACTTACGGCTATTCCAAATGGCTACGTTGTGTTATGATACAGGAGCTAAATAGGAAGTGTTGAGGTCGTTGTAAAGAGGTTTGAAAATACGCGTCTTGCGAGAGCGGCGGGATTTGGTGTGTAATGACTAGCGATGAATATTATGTGTTTTAAATATGTATATAAGTTGATTGCTTTAAAAACTGATAGAAATGTCGTATTTACGCTGTTTAAAACGGGCTGATGGACGAAAATCTTTGGTTTTAGCTAATATTATGTGTTTTAAATATGTTGCGACCGTCGGATTGTTGTTAAAAACGCCGGGATACTAGCTAAGGTGTGGGGGAGTTGGCGTATATAAGTTGATTGCTTTAAAAACGGAGAGAAATGTCGTATTTACGCTGTTTAAAACGGGGTGTTGGGCGAAAATCTTTGGTTTTAGCCTAACATATGGGGTGGAGTTCAATTCGCGAGCAGGTAAGGGGCCTACGTAATGTTTAAAGAACAAGATCTAAGGTTATGTGGAATTTACAAATATAGATGTGAAGAAAGATTTTGAAAAGATGTTTTAATTTTCTGTTAAATTAGATAAGTTGCCGGTGAGGAAACGTTAGAGGACGTGGCGAGGAAAGATTACGTATGTCCGCTTCCGGTTTGCGCGATGAGCTCTGGGTATCGTAGTGTTAGTGTTTAACGTTATGCAGTGTTTATGTTTCAATATTGTGTGTTTGTGAATGTTAAATGTGGGGAATGTTTGTGCTGCTGTGACACATAAAATCCTTTAGCATAAAATAGGAATAACGTTGCACCCACTGAAGTGTGGCATGTAAAATCAAGTGTTGGTTTGTTGTTTTGCCCTTGGCTCACCCTTGAGTTACCATATTGTGCTTCCTTTATGTTAATAAATATAATTTTTGTTTACAAACCTGGTCATTTCTGTCAACCAACAGGCTCATTGAAGAAATAGATGTTGCATGTTTTCTGTATGAGTGATACATTTACTATATTACTGTATAGATGTTGCATGTTTTCTGTATGAATGCATTTGAGAACAGTGGACAGTTAAACATATGATAAGAATAATAATCTGGAGCTCTATATTCTGGAAACACCTCAAGGACCCCTGGGCCCCGTTCCCCGTACCTGGATAACTGAGTTAGCCGGATAACTTTCGGTTAAGTCTGACTTAAGCCGGACTTTCCGGCTCCCCGTACCTGGATTGTCCAAATCACCATGACAACAGATCCAAAAGTTTGAGCCTGGTCGAAAGCAGGGTTTAAGTTCAAGTTAGCCGGATGAAGCACAGCCACGCCCCCGCAAAGAAAGTGACAGCGCATTTCCTGAAATTATTCCCACAGTCTAGGATCTGCTTTATACCATTCTGAATTACGTTTTTGTGCTCCATTCTTCCAGAGGGGGCTTTTGAAATGTAAAATAGACCCAAAATGCTGATACTAAATTCACTTTGTCCTAAATAATGCACGTTATATATACCGTGGCGCTCGCTCGGTGCGATGTACACATTATGTGGTTATTCTAACAACGCGCAGCATTGCAAATGTGAATCCCGCGGGGATATTTTTAATGATTGAAACCTATCGCTCGTTTGGCTCTGATTCCTTTCATATTCTCCGCTGTGGATGTTTAATGGAGCGCCTGGATTGTGTTTCATTCAAGCATAAAATTGAAGTGTCTATGCGTGGATTGTGGATCTTGTCTCGTTCATTAATGTATAAACAATGAATTTATCCCATCTGGCACAGTGGCTCAGCGGTAGTGCTCAATCCTGGCAACCCAGCGACCGGTGTTCGAAACCCCGTCTTTCCAATATAATTTTTTGGAATATAATATTAATGATTATACGCCAAAGTAGCCTAGTTTCAAGTTAAAATATTATAAATCTACATGCATTGAGGATGTCATTCTTTATATAGCTCTCAACGTGCACCAAATTGAATTATTCCTACATCGCAAAAAGAAGGGGAAGACTAGGTTTCGAACCCCGGTCGTCTGCGTGAAAGTCAAAAGAAGAACCCGTTACACCACAGTGGAGATAAGTAAAAGATCGACTATACATCAATCAATGGGAAGAGAGCCGTATCGTTATTTTGTATAACTGTTTAACAAATTATTTTCGCTAGCAAGATCTCATTTGATTATTCAATCCAGCAGGCAAGTTTAAAGAAATATAATCTGATTGATTGAGGTAATGAGGGACTTAAAATTAGCCTATAGATAACGCATTTAACTTGTCGGCGAGGCGATTGAGCCGTACTGCAATATGTTACTAAAGTTTTAAATCAATTAATCAATCAATGCCGCTAGATAATCAGGATCTCTGCTCTCGACACTTGCTGCCTTCTCGGCTGAGGCGGGCACGCGCACTTATCCTGGGTCTCAAGTCTGGCTTGAGTTAACGAGACTGAATCCACCTTCGAGGAACAGGAAAATCCCGGCTTCAAACATCGGGTTAACTGAATCTGGATAATGACATCTTGATCGACTTAGTTGAACCAGGTACGGGGAACGGGGCCCTGGTGGTCCATAGACTCTGTGTTGAGAACCAAGATAGTAGCAAGCCACTAAGGAGATATGCATACCTGACTGTCTTGCTTGCTGTCTGTGCAGTGTACTGCATACCCCCCACACAATTTACAGATGCAACTATACAGTGACAATGGAAATACCAGAGCCAATGGCCCAGTCATATGTAATAAGCATTTGTATAGCAAGTGAGATACAGTGGCCACGTCCATCTCACAATTTACATTCACATCATAATAGATTTGCAATTTAAAAGTCAGCATTATTCATGCTGAATACATACAGACAATATCATCCCCTTCAAAACCCAGTCTCCCACTCTCTTCCAACCCACACATCTGAGAAAAGTAATCTTAAGTGGATTATCAAAGAAGGGATCTTTTTGGACTTCTAGGATTCACTGTTTAACAACATTACAGATTATACTTTTAACAAAGGGACTCGGGTCTGGTTTGTGTCTAATGATAGTTTTATAGACCGAGTAGATTATCTGCAGAGTTGGCACAGGATGAGTAGATCATAATCTGTATTTTTTTTTTTTTTTTTTTTTTTTTTTGTCTTCTTGTCCGTGTCGTGCATTTATTGGTCCAGGTCGAAACGAGAGCCGGTGCTTTTTCTTCAAATGACGAGGTGAGCTGAAAACCCATTACTAAATGTTCAGCAAATTGGCAAATTCCAAATTTAGAATAGGTGTGTCATTTGAATGAAATATGCCTGCATAGGATTTCGTGCAGTTGTTGTTTTCTTTATCGAGTGAAGGTCTGATAAATAGGGTTTGAGGCCTAAGGTCTGATAAATAGGGTTTGAGGCCTAAGGTCTGATAAATAGGGTTTGAGGCCTAAGGTCTGATAAATAGGGTTTGAGGCCTAAGGTCTGATAAATAGGGTTTGAGGCCTAAGGTCTGATAAATAGGGTTTGAGGCCTAAGGTCTGATAAATAGGGTTTGAGGCCTAAGGTCTGATAAATAGGGTTTGAGGCCTAAGGTCTGATAAATAGGGTTTGAGGCCTAAGGTCTGATAAATAGGGTTTGAGGCCTAAGGTCTGCCAAATAGGGTTAGAGTCCCCGGGTTAAAGTCCCACCAGAGGTTAAAGTTCCCATCAAAGGTTAAAGTCCTGAGAGGGTAAGACGGGGGTTGAAATTCAGAGAAGGTTAGAGGCCTGGGGTGGGGGTGGTTGTGGTAAGAAAATGTGTGGATGTGGAAAAGCAGTGTTTTAACAGGGATTTTGTGTCTAATGGCTAATTGGATCTTAACGGAAAGGATTGAAGACAAATAATTTCTGCAAATCTTTAAGATTACTATCGTGACGGGGTTGGGATCATTAGGGGATACAGAACTGATGCTTTCTTTTATTTCTAATTTGGACTGATGCAATGGAGAGGAGCACTTTTAGCATCCTATTCGGTTGTTATACACACGAAATTGTTGCAATTTAACAGTATGTAGTTCATTTAATATGCTATACTGAATTCCATTATTACATGGTTTGGATAAAGGCATGTTACCATTGTTACTTAGCTCATCCTATTTGGTTTTAACCACACACATGAAATTGTCACAGTCTAATAGTATATATAGGTCATGATTGTAAATTTTTATTTAATTACTCTGGGCGAAGTTTTATGTATTATAAGGCTGTGTGTAGTCTGTTCTCTCAGTCTTAGCTCCTCTCGCTCTTGAGCGTGACCTTTGCTCTTTAAGGGGCCCACACACACACTCGTGCAATTGTTACCCAGCACACACGCACGGCGTGACTCGTTGGAGGTTGCTGCCTATCTCCCATATTAGAGACGGAATAGATTGGTAGGGCTACTCTCTCTCAAATCAATTCAGGCCCCACGCTGGGATTGATTGATCGCTGATCGCTGTCACCAGCTGATAGACTGAAAACAGTCACCGTGCCAGCCTGTGCCACGCCCTGCAATTGGCAACTCTAAATTTATGAATATTTGTCATTTAATGAAGAAGGATACCTGTGTCAGCACAACCCCATAGCCTAGGTGTTTCTGAGGACACAAAGTCCAAATAATATGGTGAACCGGTTTCATACATTTTTCTTTTATTTTCTTCCGTTTGATATACATAGTATACGGTAAAGGTTTTAAAAGTGGGGTTAGAGTCCCCGGGTTAAAGAACCCTGGTTAAAAGTCCTCCGTGGTTAAAGGCCTATATAGCACCGTTCCACGTAGCCCACGTAGTCACGGCTGCATTTTTATAGGGGTGACAAAAGTATGAAGTTCCATAGTGATGGGTAAAGCCATGTGTCCAGTCGAGTCAAGTGGATATATGAATATTCGTCACGGGATACAAAACCGGTGCGTTATGTTGTTGATAAGGAGGCCATTATCATTATATTATAATGAATAGTGGTAGGGAGGCCAACCTATTATTATTAGAATAAATAACCTATTATTATTAGAATGAATATCGTCCATATTGCATTAGTGTGCTGCTCTGTGGTAGAGGGATGCGGCCGCGGAGCGAGGGAACAGGTCTCTCTCCACATTGCAGTTTAATCATGATCCAATTCTTTAGCGGAGTTCTCACTCGCTGTCTCAGCACACATGAAGCGCGCACCGCGCACTGCTGCTGCTGCTGCTGCTGCTACCCCCTCCCCACCTGTTGCATGTAAACAGAGGCTATTGCCTCACCGTGACGTTAGTCTAGTCAGTGTGGGACCTTCGTGAGATAACGTTAGCTACCGTTACAAAATGACCCAGTCAACTATTCACTTAGTTTAATACATGACTTTGAGGCATTGTGTAACGTTATCCAGCCGGCTAGCTACGGATAGCTCCCGACATCAACAAATCCATCAGCAATAGTCCAGTGCATAATACCTCGGTTGGCTAGGTAACTAGTCACTACGAAATGTCGCAGTAAACTAAATAGTTCACTGAGGCGTTGTCCCAACGCCATCCAGCAGTAGCTACAGAAAGCTCCTGGCATCAATGTCCTACAAGCGTCCTGCAAGCTACCTACAACAACAACATGCGTATTCGAGTCCCTGGTTTACATCGCATGAGTGAGGGCTGCTGACTAGGGTCCAGGTGCAGCGCCGGAGAATTCTTTTGCATGCTGATTCTGAATGTAGCGTTTAGGGTCCAGCTGCACCCCCGGAGAATCCTTGCTCGAGTATACACACAGACAGTGGAGCTGTTTGCAGACAGCGAGGTGGCGATGTCTCGCAGATAATACAACTACAAGTATGATTATATAATATATATATATTTTATTCAAAATAATAATTATATAATTTTTTTTTAATCAAAAACAATCGATATAAATAATGGTAAAATAGTTATTTAAAAATTTGCCCCTAAAAAAAAAAAGAAAAAAAAATATTTTTTGCCCCTAAATTTCTCATTTAGGGGCAAGTGTGCCCCTAAGTGAAAAAGCTTAGCGTACAGCCCTGTGGGGGCTATGGGTTTTACGTCTAGGTCAGGCATTATAGCTCAGCTACAATCAATGGGCGCAGAGAGATTTGTGTCAATGTCAATCCGTGACGTAGCATTTTTTAAAGAAGGTATGTTGCGAAATGGGGCAGGAGAAGGAAGGGTGATTACGTTTCCCCCCCTCAATCCCCATTAATCTATCTTGTGTTCCCTCTCTCTTAGGCCTAAGGGGGAGTGGGTGTAGACTGGATGTAGACTGGAATTAGCTGAGATTAGGGGTGGAAAGGGAGGAAGCCCTGCGTATTAGGCACTGTTTGTTTGCCTAATACGATACTAAATTCCAACTAAAACATGTGTGTGTTGGTACCGGTGTGAAAGGTTGTTGTATTTGAGTGATAGGTTTTGTTTGTCATGGTTCCTGGAGTATGGGTGTGAACACCGCAGCCAGGCACCGCTGGCACCGCAGATCAGTCACCGCTGATCGTCGTCTACGACACGCAGTTCATCCACGACTAGAACGGGGGAAGCGGCCGCAGGGGAGACACTGAGCTGAGTTTGAGTGGTGGTGGGCCGGCCGGCGAGGGGTGGAGAGGACAGTCTGAGACACTGGGAAGGCAGCGGACCGGAGGAGGTACGTTTGTCTAGGGGACCGCACCCTGGAACGGGGACCAACCTCAGGAGGTCAGCCCTTGCCCTCCAGAAGACGGGGCCGACCCAGGTGGGCGGTGCACTGTGACAGAGGGAAGGAAGCGCCCTGATGGATGTTGTGTGTGCCTACGGGAACCAGCTCAGGAGGAGACCCACGTCCCCTAGAAGACGGGACCAGGGGTGCACTGTAATAGAGGGGGGGTTCCTCTGGGTTAGGTGATGGGTAAGGGGGGTCCGGTGGGGTTACGTGCTATCTTCTGTTAAGTTGCCAGAAGTGTGTTTCTCTCTTTCTTCTCTCTCTCTCTCCCGCTTTCTCCCCTCCCTCTATCTCTCTCTCTCTGCTCTCTTGGTGTTGATTATCCTGTCTGGTATTGGATGTGATGCATGTAATGAGGTGACGATCGACGGACATAGATCAATGAACTGTGTGTTGACGTTTTATTTAACGTCAAAAGGGGGAATTATGACGAATATCCTCTATATACTCATTAGAATATTGTCTACTCATGGGATATTGTATACTCTTATGTGGGACAATGTGTGTTTTGTTTTGATTTGTTTTATGTGAATTTTAGTCTGATTTTCTAATGATCCTTCGGCATAGAGATTGCAACCATTGAAAATCATTGCATTATTTTTTCTTCTTTTTCATTTGTGAGTTTGGGTGGTGGTGACGAAGTATGACGCGGATGTGCCGGAACTTGGAATCTGAAAGTTGAGTGGTTCTTGCGCATTTTTATGTATTTCAATCAATGGGTTTTCTCATAAATAAGTCTGGATGCATTGTACTGGTTGTTGAGTAAGCTATGTGGTGTTCTGTGTTCTGTGAATCTGAAAGGCTGTCGGGTTGGGGAGCGACCATGGACGCGATGGGGAACGGTCGGCTGTCATCCACTTCCTTGGGGACGCTGTGGTCATGCTGAGAACCGTACCGAGGCCCTTCTCCGCCGGTGGTGGGGTGGAAATGAAACCCGGCCGATATCACGAGATGTCACGAGCTGTCGCTCGCTGGTCGCCTAAAAATGTAGGGCTGATGCCGGATTGAGGGGGAGGGGCCGGCAACAGGACTTCGGCCTGGATTCAGTATGATGCAGTGTCCTCTGGGGGAGGTGATGGCTGACTGACGAGGAGCGCTCTCTGCCTGATGGCCTGCGGGGGATTGGTGTTGAGACTGTGAGATTCACAGTCTCAAAGGGGGATTGTGTGAACTGTGTGGACTCCACACAGCAACTGAATGGTGGACTCAACAACTGAATAAATTACTGAATTTAAATAATTAATTGAAATAAGAATATTAGAATAATAGATGAGAAAGTGTAAATTGATTGAAATTATGCAAAATGTGACTGAACTAAAACTGGACTGTCTTATAAATTGATTGAAATTATGCAAAATGTGACTGAACTACAACTGAGCTGTCTTGAAATATGAGTGATATTGTGCAAAAGAAAACTGACCTGTCTGAACTGTCTTACATAGTATTTCAGGCATGTGCATTGTGCGAAAGCGGTCAAGCATCATTTCCATATTTTACCGGTCCTGGTTAAGGTTAAATCAACGTCAGTTTATTGTTATTTTTTTTGTGTTTTCATTCCTCTATGAATATACATTCCTGGGTTATATTGGGTAATTGTAATTAGTATTTCACGTGTTTTGATCTATGGCCTGCCCATCTACGGCCCTGACGAACACTGGACGCTACTGGATGACCACTGGACCATCTAATTGTCACATGTCTCTGCTATACCATACGCTTCGTGCTATGTTTGCCTCTGGGCCCCCGTATAGTTAAGCTTCACGCTTCTATGATATACACGCCTGCCTTGGATTAAGTGCAGGTCTGGTGTATTGATGACAGTGTTGGTGGTCATCCGATATGTAGGTATATGTCCGAAAATGTACTCTATTTTGTTCCTGACCTTGGCCTAGGGAGGGGATTAGGCACCCCGAACCTCTAGGCCAAAACAGGCGGCAGTGGGCTCGCAAGAGTCTGGGCGCACGTTAAACAGGAACTATAGTGCAAGGGAGTGACTGAAGGCCCTCGTGTGTAACGAGGTATGAATTAACATACCACTGTGGTACCGTCTAGTCGGCCCAGGAAACGTCGCACGTAAGTTGGTGTGGGCACTGGGTGGTACGTGGACGACAGTTCACACCTAGGAGCAGGGCGGTGCACCGGAGGGGGCACAGCGCCTGCCGTGAACAGGCAAGGCTGGCGAAAACGGTCAATATTTCCATGCCCAGAGCAAGCGGGGTGGGGACAAGACCGTCGGTTTCTAAACTGAGTGGCTGATAGGTACTACGGACAGTCAGCCGCTTGGGGTCCTGACTTGATGACGGACTATGAGGTCGCTATCGACTGGGTCGCCAGCCGGTTGGGAGAGCGTTATGACCCTGTTTATAGTCACAGAAACGTGGGATGTGACCGTGAGTGACTGGACAACAGTGGCATAAATGCACCTGGCTCAATGTACAGTCAGGCCACAGTAACCTTACTAGCCGATACAGGGTTAGTAGGCGAGCTGTGCTTCTGTGATCAGTGTTTTTGAAAAGAAAATGCTGGGAAGCAGAGGGATGGGGGTGTCAATTCAGAGGAATCTGAATTGTCTCTCCTAAGATTGGAAAGGGACCCAGCCTTAAACTGCACCTGAAGGTAAAATAAGGGGACTTCTTCTGTTCATGTGAGGAGACCTTGGCCTGGAAGTGGAGGCCTGTATCCTTGGTTGGGTGAGAGGGGGTCCAGTGTAGGCGGCGATGCGGCCCTGAAGGGCCGGTCTCCCCACACGTGGCATCTCCTGATCCTGGCGGGGAGAGGTGCATCTAAGTAGGGCAAGCAGTGCGTCCGAACGGGAGGAGGGTACTCTTAACTGGAAGGAGGTTAAAAGGGTCAAAGTGTTTTGACAGGTCCATGCTTAGTGTATGTCTTGATGAGTGATGGTTGTGTCATATTGTTGGGTGCACAATGAATTGTTGTGTTGACATATGGATTTATATGTCAAAAGGGGGATTGATAGTTTTAATTCATTGATCTGTTGTCAATATCTTATATATCTTACGTCAGATGTCTCTGTGTAAACGCAGGCCCGATGAAACGGTCTCTGTGTAAACATACTGTAGGGCCCCATTTGAAACAGTCTGGACAGGTGCATGATGATATCAGAAGCATGCAAAAGCCCACACACACACCGACACACACACACTCACACACACACACACCAACACACATGCACACACACAAATTATATGCCGTCATCTCACACACATAGAGAGACATACACACCCCTCGAGAGTGTCTCACTTTAGCACACACACACACCGACACACACACACTCTAACACACACACACACACACACACACACACTCTAGCACACTAACACACATGAACACACAGAAAAGCATCTGATGAGGAGAGCGGAGGAATCAGCCCCTCCTTTCCCCCATCTAAGCAAACACCAGCACACACACACACACACACACACACACCACACAGACACCAATGCATACACACCGAGAGAAATACACACACCATCTGATAAGGAGAGTGGAGGAATACAGCCCCTCCTTCACCCCATCTAAGCAAACACCAGCACACACACACACACACACACACACACCACACAAACATTCATGGATACACGCGGAGAGGGATACACACACCATTCTGACGAGAAATGTATAAATGATGTGACGATGTATTGACGAAACCACCACTTGGCACTGGCTCGCTCGGTGTGCGGAGGTGCGTGGTCCGGATTGTGGTCTACTTGTGCTGTGACGGTTCAGTAAAACTCTGCAGATTGCCATCTGACTCTGTCTCACTCTCTGTTCACCTCGCCGACATTCAATCAAAGAACTATGAGGGAATTCCTTTCACTAACCAACCACTTTCCTACTAAGTAATCTACCATGCCTATATTACTACCTACTATGCCAATATGTCTTTAATATTATGCACTCAAGACTGTAGCACACAATGGCGGCTGAGTGGTGCAAGGCGCTCCCCACTAACGCAGGAGATGCTGGTATCGAGCCCAGCTCTCTGCGTTGCTACCGGCTTGGCCGGCCGTCATACTAACACAATTGGCACAAGGGGTCAAATGCATCTAACATGCTTTCCATCCTCGCCATTCCTTTATCCTATTAATACCGAAATTAACGTTGGGTGAGCTAACTAAGCTAAGCTGATAGAGAGAGCAGCAGAGGTCCACTAGGGACTGGGAAGGAGGGGGGGTTACTGCATTCTATAGCCCCACTAACAGGATCTGGCCGGTACTGCACCTTCTGACTCCCAATATGCCTTTTCCAGCCAAAATACAGCACTGTGATAGGATATTAATATCGAGAAAGAAAAAAAACGAACCAAAAACAGTGATCAGGAGGTCTATTTGTATTAAAAACAATAGATTGTTTTTCATTTAAATGTCTGGAAGAGATCAAAAATAAAAATGTCATGATATTTCCATTGCAAAAAAGGAGGTAGGGACCGCACTCGGAATATCGTTGTTTTTATTTTCAAGTTGTTATAGTGCACAAAACGTTTTCAGCCATCCGGCCTTCATCAGTGTGCAAATGACAAATGTGACAAACACAACTTAAATAGGCTGTACTTGACAACAGGTGGGAACAATCGGCAATCAGTCAACAGGCTAGGTTGACGTCATGATTAGTAGCAGGGCTAGATTGACAGGTAGATATCACAATATCACATAAATGTGTATGATGGCAATGTATGAAAACAACAAATTGATACATATTACAATACAATATTTTCAGACCTGTATGGAATAAAAAAAAAAAAAGGCAGTACATTGGGGGTATCAGGTTGTTAGACCGTTCATTAAACAGTGTACTAGTTTTTTTCTCATACAGTAGATAACTTTAGATAGCACCTCAAGGAATGGAGCTCATATAGTAGATAACTTAGGATAGCACCTAAAGGAATGGAGCTCATATAGTAGATAACTTAGGATAGCATCTACAGGAATGGAGCCAAAATGGACTCTTCATTCATCCCAGATGGAATACATAGATTACAATATATAATATACAATTTACAACTCTGTATGGAACAAAAACACAGTACATTGGGGGTATCAGGTTGTTAGACCGTTCATTAATCAGTGTACTAGTTTTTGTTTATACAGTAGATAATTTATGATAGCTAAAGAAATGGAGTCAAATTGAACTCTTCATTAATTCAACTGGATACATAGATTTGAGCCGATGAATCCATACACATTCCCGTTGCAAAAGAAGTTGTTCATGGTTGCCACCCCTTCTATTAAGAAAAAGCATCTCTAGACCTATGCACTTGAGGTAATTAATTTTATGATCCATTTCGTTAAAATGTCGTGCCACAGGGGAATTAATGTCAGTCCGCTTTATATTGCTTCTGTGTTCGTTCAATCTGATTTTTTATTTGCGGGATGTCTGTCTAATATAGTATTTTTTACATGGGCAGAATAATAGATATATTATGTGTGTGGAATTGCATGTTATTAGCGATCTGATCTTGTAATTCTTCCCGGTGTGGGAGTCGTGAAATGTGTTTGTTTTGATCATGTGGCTGCAAGATGTGCATGATCTACATGGGAAGCTTCCATGAATAAAAGGCTCTGGCTTTGAATACGAGTCCGCTCTAACAAGGCGGTCCTTCAGGTTTGTAGCCCTTTTATTTGTAAAGCCTGGAGGGTGTTGGAAGCGATCATTTAAAGTTCTATCCGATGATAGAATGTGCCAGTGTTTCATGACTGTGGACTTGATAACGTAACTAAATGGATCATAAGTAAGGACATAATTAATGGTGCCTGGTGTTCCGTTTCTTTCTTTCTTCCGGAATAGTTATTTTCTTTCAATTTGGTTTACAGTGGCCATGGCAGAGTTAAGACACTGCTTTGGGCCCTTTTCATCAAATCGTCCCAACATATTTTCACTTTCGGAGTGGAACTCCTCTTGAGAGCTACAGATACGTTTGAGTCTGTATAATTGACTTACAGGCAGGCTTTTCTTTAAAGGCACCGGGTGGTGACTAGAAAACTGTAGGAGATTGTTTTTATCCGTTGGTTTTCTGTAGATGGTTGTGGCAATTAGGTTATTAATTTTAGTTAGTTTTACATCTAGGAAGTGAATGGATTCTCGGCTCTTTTCCATACTAAACGTGATGGATTCTACACAAGAGTTCAAATAAGACAAAAAGGATGACAGCTCTATCTCATTTCCTGACCAGACCATGAAAACATCATCGATAAATCGAACAAAGTATTTGATATAGGGTCCATACAACGCATTGTTGTAAATGAAGTCCTCCTCGAACTTACCCATAAATAAACACGCATAGGCGCATGTGGATGGGGATCCCATAGCAGACCCATATTCCTGTTGGTAATAGGTATTTTCAAACATAAATACATTTCTATTCAGTGTAAATTTCATCAGTTCCATGATAAATTCATGTGGAGGCGTTTGGTCTGGGTGTTTACCTAGGAAATGGTTCAAAGCTTCTAGACCAAGGTTGTGGTTAATGTTGGAATATAGCGAAGTAACGTCTAGGGTTACAAGAATATCACTGCAAGAATATCACTGTCACCAATATTTCTGACTAAATCTAGTTTAGATAGAAAGTCAGAGGTATCTTTTATATACGAGGGAAGTTTCCAAACCAGTGGTTGGATGTGATAGTCTACAAACTTGGAGGCATTCTCTGTGAGGGACCCTCTCCCCGAGATTATTGGTCGGAGTGGAGGGTCGTTTGGACATTTGTGCACCTTGGCTAAACCATAGATAACAGGTGTGATAGGGAACTCATCCACCAGGAATTTAGCTTCTTTTGCAGTGACCCATTTATTTTCTTCAGCTCTTTTGATTATCTGTTTCAATTTTAGGTTGTAGTTATTCCTGGGATTCAGTAAAATTCTCTTATAATATTTGGTGTCAGTTAACACTTTGATCGCCATGGTTAAATTCATAATTTACCATCCCTCGCCATCTCTATTTGTCTATGGAGAAGTTCCCCTTCTTTGCAGGGCTATAACTTTTTAAATTGTATTGCTAAATTGACATTATTATGGCCCATTCAATGTCCTATATCTATTGTTCAGGGTGTAGCAACGTTATACTTTTTCATTCACATATTCATACTAAAATACGGTCTAAAGTATAAGTATGTTTTTATCGTTTTCTGCAGCTTTCTTCAGAACGTGATTTATAGCCCCAAATGCATTATATTGATGATGAAATACAGTTTGATAGCGATCGGTGCCAGATAAAAAATTTCAACTGGAGGTGGTTCTAGAAGTTACTACTCATCATCTGATGTTGACCGGATGGGCGGGGGGTCGTTTATAATTCCGTGGGCAACGTTAGATGATTCATCTAGTGTGGGTCATATGATCATCAGAGCAGTTTATATCGAACACGGTAATAATAAACGCTAAAACTTACCCCAGTCTCCTCGGGCCGTTGGGCGATCAGCTTGGAGTAGACCGTTTTCTATTATGGGATGTTGATCTAGATGAACCATTTCCAGGTTGTATAATACTATATACGTCCAAATAACGTTGTTTATTGAGTTAGGGCGAGCGATTGATTATCCAGTGTGTCGAGATAGAGTCCTGCTAACGATCGCGAATGCCCGGACGAAATATGGGTGAGCACTTCCTGTTTGGCGAGTCACTTCCTGTTGGGCGATCTGCCGATCGGCCACCAGATGGCGCTCTTGAACCGTTAGAGAGTTGAGTGGAGCTCAGCAGTATATCTCAGGTCCCCAGAGGAGAAATATGATTTCGATCACAGATTTTTGAAATATTGATATCAAAGACGTGTTACGGCGTCTTCGGCAGAATGAGCATGGCGAGGAAAGACGTCCTACGGCGTTTTTGTCGACCATAGTGTTAACATCTCTTTGATTTTTTCACTGTATCTAGATGTATCCATTATAGAGATTCCACCGCCTTTGTCACAAGCCTTAATGGTGATATTTTGTTGAAATATGACACGTATATCACGTATATTTATAGCAAAGACATTCTCCACCATACAAAGCCCAGTTCCCTTAAATTCTCTCTCTCTACGGACACTTAGCTGGCCAGAGGGCAGGCATTAAAGCGTTCCGTCTCTGGACGGATATCCGTCCATTTGATTTGGAGATTCCGTCATTTGATTCGGAGTCGTGACGGATTTTAACCTGAGCCAATCAGAGGCGTCAAAAATATCCTTTTTTCCCCCTACCGCGGCCGCACCAAGCAGTCATTTGCGAGCAATCGGCAGCAATTTACAGCCCTTTCACCCGCCTCCGCTGTGCTCAGCACCAATGGGAAGCGCCCATTTTCTTTTGAGTCTCTGAAACTCCGCCATTGCTCTCTAGCGTCTAGCATGTCTAGCTCTACTCGCGAGTAAACTTGACTCATCAACAACATGCAGCAATTTTTACGAGACCGTAAGTTCATTTGACTTATTCTAGTCTAAAGAAACATATATATTACTATTGCTATTGATAAATCTAGGTAACGTGAATGCCACAAAACGAATGCCTTTTGTTAATCAGAACGTTATTTACGCGACAAGCAGTGTGTTGTTGTTGTTGTTGTTGGTGGTGTTTCGTGTGTGTGCTTGCGCCGCTCGCTTTCTGATAAATGTATGAATGTTGATAAATCTAGGTAACGTTAATGCCACAAAACGAATGACTTTGTTAATCAGAACGTTATTTGCGTTATCAATTGTTTTTAAGCTCAATAAACGTCTTTCTCCCATTTGTCCGGGAGATCTCTGGGTAACAGTACTGTATATTTGCATATCATATATGTCACAAATGTAACATTACTATATGTAGTATGTCATGTATGTCACTATGAATTGAAAACGGGGGACCCTGATGTAAACAAGACGAACGTCTTTCTCTGGTCTGCATCCCCAATTGTGTGTATTGAGCTGTACTGTATTGTACCCATTTTGCAATCTGTTAAATATTGATTGATTGTTATTAACAGATTGCAGAATGGGTACAATACAGTACAGCTCAATACACACAATTGTTAAGGGGATGCAGACCAGAGAAAGACTTTCGTCTTGTTTACATCAGGGTCCCCCATTTTCAATTCATAACATATATGACACACATGACATACAGATAGACAATACTGCTACATCTATACATTTATGACATACCAGATTTACAAATACAGTAGCCTATTGTTTGTGATACAAAAATAGTCTAAAAAGAGTATATACATTTGACGAAGAAACTGTACATTGGAGGTGGTTGGGTGGGTGGGATGGGGGGGGTTGTAACTGTACATTGGATTATCGACAAAACCTTACTTGGTCCCAAGAAGAGGGTCTTGTGTATTAAATAAAGTTTTCATTCATTCATTCACTCTGGATCTTGTAAATCCAGTAGCAATACACACAATTGTTAAGGGGATGCATACCAGAGAAAGGCTTTGTCTTGTTTACATCAGGGTCCCCCATTTTCAATTCATAGTGACATTTATGACATACACAACATACATGACATCATGACATTTATGACATAGGGACATACATGCCTTACAGGTATATAGTAATAGTACTGTTACATTTGTCACATATACGATATGCAAATATACAGTACTGTTACCCAGAGATCCTAACAATTAATATATACATATGATGAGGAGGAGACTGTACATTAGGAGGGGGTGAGTGGGTGGTAAAAAAATATATACAAACGGTGGGGAGGAGACTGTCCATTGTTGTTGTGGCATAATTGCGAAACGTGTTTAGTCCCTTGTTTGTATGATAACAAGCCGTTTAGTTCATGGTTCAAAGTAATGGGAAAAGGGTGCTAGCTCGCCATCAATCAGAAGCTAGCCACAAGACTTGCATTCACGCTCTCCAGCACACGGCCTCCCTGCCTGGCACAACAACCACAACAGTAGGGTCTATAGTCACAGTCAGGACAGTAGGCTCTACAAGTAGGCTCCCTTAAAACGCTAACGTTATTAAAAAAAAAAATACAGTGGAGGTTAAAATAAGAATATGACTTGGCCAGAAAAAAAGTTCAGTCAGGAGAATTTTTTTTGCTTTAATCCCTGCCAGAGGGCCACTCACAGATTCTTATCAGTAACCATACAAAACACACACACATACACTCTCACTCCACACACACACACAAACCTACACACACGCACACATCTCCAACACACACACACACACACAGACATACATACACCCTCACTCTCAACGCGCACACAGTGACTCCTTTGGTGAGAGATCTCACCAGAGTAGCCCGGATCAAATAATTCAACTCATTGTGACAAAATGCCACAAGCCAACTAATATACGACCCGGTCAACCACTGGTCACATACTCCAGTCTCCATTAATCACAGATCGTTATCATAGAGACACACACGCACAAATGCGCACGTAAATGTGCGTACCACGCACTCGTGCACGGCGGACATAGAGGTGGACCAATACACACAACGTGCACGCAGGACGAAAACCACAACCACACTGATCAATTGGGGGACCAATAAAACACCCTGACAGAGAAACCACTGGACTTCACTTCACTTCTTCTTGACTTCTGCTTGACTTGGACTGGACACTGCTGCACGGACGGACTGGACAGACGAGACTGGACTGACGGGCCAAATGACTTGCCTGTTTTTTCTTCCTTTTATACTCGACCGGCCGGTTGTAACAATCTAGATTTCAATTGTACCTTGCTATATTCACCTTTTATAATACTTTGCGTATTAACTTTTTATATTACATTGCTTGTTCACTTTTTATAATAAATACCTTCAAAAGTGTTTCATCTCTTATATCTTTAAATATCTTATTACAACTTTCACGACTGAGTCTAAAACGTGACAACATCTCTTTGATTTTTTCACTGTATCTAGATGTATCCATTATAGAGATTCCACCGCCTTTGTCACAAGCCTTAATGGTGATATTTCGATTCTTGGCTAGTTGGTCTGCAGCCTTGTTTTTGTTGATTTAAATGTTACTGATTGTGTTAAATGGGCATATAATATCGTCTCATATCGATCGCAGGCACCTGAATCGAATCGTATGGTATCGTGGCAGACTTTGTGATATCGGAAAATATCGTATCGTTGTCCAAAGAATCTATATTGTATCGTATCGTGATGAAACTGGTGATTCCAACCCCTAGTCGGTTGGGTGACGCCGGTACGGCGGAAACAGGAAGTATCGGGGGCAGCGTGAGCCTCCCACTCATTACTCCTCGCCACTGAGAGTTCGAGCTGCTGCGGTGAGAAGATGCGACAGGCTGCCTCCTCGTGTACCGGAGGGGACACGTGATGCAAGGCTTCTATCCTCACTATGGCCAACCAGTGGGAGGCATAGTCTAGCAACGTTCAAGACAGGGGAGGGAAGAATTGGAAATATGAAATTGGGATGGGAGAAAAATAGAAAATAAGGAGAAAAAGTGGATAAAAAAAAGACTGTAGCACACAAAATTACACTTTCCCAAAACCCATCTCGCTCCTCACAGCCGTGGACATCAGTCCCTCCATGTCATGCTCGTCGACAACTCCTCTCGGCAGGTAGAGTTCCAGTGCGCATGTTGATGAGTAGGGCAGTCTGCGGACGCCCTGCTCATTGCTGTAGAACTTGATTCCCACTTTGGCTTGAAACCCGAGGGCGGGAACAGCGTCTGCGCCGGTAATGAAGACCAGCAGGTCTGAAAATGTGATCTCTGTCTCCCGTTCTGTAGGTAAAAAAGCATAGAAATAATGTTTCAGAACCATCCTATTGCAAATGTACATTGAGTGAACAACTCTATCCGCCATTTTGTCCGTTTACTTTGCAAGGTGACATTTATTTTTCCAGACACTGTAGGAGACCAGCCTAGAAGAGTGAATATCCCTCACTTACTGACTCCGGTCTGTCCACATTGTTGAAAATTCATGCAGTTTCGGTCTTCGGCCACCAGGGTCAAATCAATTGCTCAATCTGGTGCTCAACTGTGGATGATGGATCAGATTTGGTCTGGCTTGCCTAGTCCTTGTTTTTATCAAATGTAAAAAAAAAAAAGTACCATCCACCATGGTGATAAACAGCTCCCATGCATAGATGGTGTCCTCCTCCTCATCCCGCGCGTTGCTGCCTTGATCGCTGTAGTGGATGGTTGTGAGGCCCCTGAACGTCGCCCGTGTCATCGGTTGACGACAGTCTGTGAAGACTGGGAGGAAAGCCTCCCAGTTTCTGAGGCAGCACTGCCAAAACCGGCCGATGTCGTCCAGGCCCCTGGTGAACTCCGACACCATGCTCAACACCCTACAAAACAAAAACATGATGCATATATTTTAAATGTATAGAATCGACATGATCTACCTAGCTTGTACACGGGTGCTCTTTCTCCCCTGTGCAACTACTGTGGAGACAACTTGTAATTAGCAGACTGGGTTATCTGGGAATTACCCTCACCTACAGCGGTGCCTTTAACCCCGTAGGTGTGGATTATGTAAGGGATAATGTATAGCTACAAGGTCATTGTCGCTAAATAATTGACCGAGTGAAGGTCAATTATTTTGCGACAATGACCTCGTAGCTATACATTATCCCGCTTATTACAGGGCTAACTTACTAACAATCAATTCATTTTACACCATCGACAAGACGAGATCAAATGCAGACGCAGTTCTGTTGCTCCTCGCCGGCAGGTGTGTGGACTGATTGCACCTGATGCAGTGCAGCTGTAAAGCTTAGCTTTCGTGACTGCGATCAAAATGCTTGATTGTGATTGGTCAATAGCGATCTGTTGCCCCTAACAGCGGTCATTATTGCGCGTTGCCCGTAGCAACGGTGAATTATGGAGAAATAATTGACCGCTGTCAGGGGCAACCGACAGAAATAAAAGTCAAAAAGTTTATTTCGTGCCCTGTGATCAGGGCTTGTTATCATAGCCATCCACCCGGTCAGCGAATGTGGCTACTGAGGCTAACGCGGTTATTGGTAATCAATAATCAGAAACGACGTCCCCCGCCCCCCCCTTTCATGCATTCATGGTGGACCATCATACCGATCATATGCAGTTTGAGTTTGAACTGTAGCTTCTGTATATCCAAAATGCGTTAGTAGTTTAGCGGCCTGTATCTCGCCTTCCAGGAAATATCCCAGCCGAAATCCCTTATAACGCTTATATTCAAGACGCTATAAAATTAGAACGTATTGATGAAAAAATTATTTCTTTAAGCCATTTTGAAGGGACGGTTTATGGTGTCAATTGACAATGAGAATGGACAGATAGCAATACTATAAAGTATAGATTTAGCTCTACAAACAGCCCCACGGACTATGCAAGTCTATTATGAAATGCTGGCCGTCTAGAATGATTTTAGACAGATCCAAGTGGCCGCGAAAGTGTTAAACAACAGCTTTATTATGACATCAGGTTATTGGATGATCAGTCAAATCAGGGGCGTATCTAGACCAAGCACTACACTGGGGCCGATTTTGCCCGGTTTTTGGGCGAAAATGGGCAGATTTTGTAACTATTTTATTTTTAACTTTATTTCGGTTTTAGGGTTAGGGTTAGGTTAGATGCATCCATCTGTATGGAGAATGGGAGGGGTTTGTCTGATGTTAAAGGTGACATGCATTATAAATGTCATTTTTCAGTCTCTAGCATTGTATTATAGTAATAGGAGTTAGTATCAATGTGTTTTTGTGTCTAAATACCATATTGGCGGATTGCTCTCATTCAGCTCAGACCATTTCCTGCTAGATTTAATTAGGTCATCCTGATTTGAGGCATATTGTGATGTCACCGGGGCCTGGGTAAGCGGACAGTGATGCGATTGGCTCTATGGTTGGAGCTAATGCCCGCCCATAATCTACCTAGACTACACAGCGAGTGGAAACCACTTCCTCATACTGCGAGGCAGAGTGAAACCGACACCTCTGCATGCACTCTGCGAGGGAGAGAGAGATAGAGAGGGAGAGAGAGAGAGAGACCACTGTGCAAACACTCCGCGCGCAGGTCCCCCCCCCCATTCGGGAGCACACCCCCCCGAACGGGAGAGGGAGAGAGAGAGAAGGGGACCCGCACAGAAACACCGCCCCGCGGAGAGCAGAATTCAGTTCAGAGTTCAGTTCAGAGTTTTTATTTGCCACATGGAATCATACAATCAGAGTTTCTTCATTACACAATCATAAATAACATTCCATGGACAAAAGGAGCAGGAAGAAGAATAAATCTTATAGTTACCTGCCCCTTATTCCTAAACTAAAGAAGTATTTACTTAATGGTCGGCGTACAACCTAATTTACACAAATAATAATTTATACCATTATACAAGAAAATCCCAATCCAGTTAAACAAGAAAAAAATTTAATAATAATAATAATAATAATAATAATAGAATAAAGAATAAAAGAAAGAGAGAAAAAAAAGAAAAGAAAATATCTCACTATTCAGATCACATTTGATTTGCATACTGACATTTTTTTTTATTTTTATTTTTTTTATTGATAAACACTATTACATCCCTTAAGCTCGCTTTGGAGAGAATTCCACAACTTTACACCAATAACTGAAGGACATCTGTTTAAGTGTGGTACGTGCAAACTGATGTTTAAAATTGTATTTTCTCCTACTAAACTCACTTTCTAAATGAAAAAGATTTTGTAGTTTTTCTGGCAGTGTATTATTTCTTGCCCTAAACATAATTAACATTGTTTGAAACTTAACCATGTCTTCAAGTTTAATTATTCTAGATTTAATAAATAATGTATTTGTGTGTTCTCGATAACTCACTTTATGTGTGATTCTTATGGCCCTCTTCTGTAGTATATATAATGGTTTTATATTGGTCCCATAAGTATTCCCCCATACTTCAACACAATAACTGATATAAGGTGAGATGAGTGAACAGTAGAGTATTCTCATTGCCTCATACTCTAACACATCCTTTACTTTATTCATAACAAAAATACTCTTGGACATCTTTTTTTTAACGTGTGCTATGTGCGATTTCCATGTTAATTTATCATCCATAATCACACCAAGAAAACGAAATTCATTAACTCTCTATATCAACTCCATCTATTGTCAGTACTATATTTTCATCTAGTTTTCGATTGCCAAAAATCATAAATTTAGTTTTTTTCAGATTCAGTGATAGCTTATTTACATCAAACCATTTCTTTAGCTTTGTCATTTCATACACAATATATTCAGCTAGTTCCTTTAAATTATTTCCAGAGCAAAAAAAATTGGTATCATCAGCAAACAAGACAAACTGTAATAGTTTTGAAACATCACAAATATCATTAATATATAAAAGAAAGAGTTTGGGCCCCAAAACCGAACCTTGCGGTACCCCACATTCAATTTTCATGAGCTCAGATTTGACATCTGCCAACTGCACATATTGTTGCCTATTGTGGAGATAACTACTCAACCATTCTAGAACCATTCCTCTCACACCATATGAGCGTAATTTATAAATTAGAATATTATGATCTAAGCCTTTTTTAAATCAATAATAGAATGATACAGAGGGAGAGAGTGAAAGAAAGAAAGAAGAAAGGAAGAGAGAGGGAGGGAGGGAGAGAGGGTAGGGGGGGGGGGGCTTATCAATAACGGCCTGTCTTTTTCCACTGCAACAGCCCCTGGTCTGCTGGACGCACACAAGGAAGTGAATCCTCTCTCTCTCAGCTCTCTCTCTCTCTCTCTCTTTCTATCTCTCTCTGTCTACCAGTCGCAGACTGTGTGGGCTGACTGTCACTCAAAGTGCTTATGGGCGGAGCCAGGCCATAACAGCCTGAAATCCTGAGGCTGAAAAATGATGGTTTTGAGTACTTGATTAGAAATATAAAACAATGCATTTAAAAAAAATAAAAATTTACAGATGTCTTCAATAGACTCACAGGAATTGTGTAAAGTTGCCCAAATAGTGCTAGGAATAGCAATGCAGGTCCTCTTTAAGGCATTGAGAACATCACCCACTGCTTTTGGAGCAAGGACCAGAGCCTCTGCCTTTGTTCTTCCTAAAGTCATTTTCTTCACTATTTTGGAATCATGTAGAATCTTTTGATTGAGCTTGTTTTTTTTTAAGAAAAAAATTATAATTTAGAAGCCTTTATTTCATATTCGACGCAGACGGTAGGCTATATATAGCACATTTTGTTTGGTTTTCAGTTTTCAATCCATAATAAGTTAACAGAAAAAATAAGTACACAACCACATAATTTCAACCTAATAAAACTATGTTTATTGTCATTGTTTTAAGAACACAAGGTGACTTGGTAATACTCACATTTTGAGTAAAAATAATCCCACTGGTCACAATGGTGACCGTAATAATGTTTTTGTTATAAGGCTCTGAAAATGTTACTGAATGATGTATCAATGTATTTCCAGCTAAATTGAAATAATAAAGGGTCTCAATTAGGGATGCTCGATATTGGCTTTTTTACCGATACCGATATTCCGATATTGTCCAACTCTTAATTTCCGATACCGATACGATACCGATATCAACCGATACCGATATATGCAGGGTTTCCCCCCAAAAAAACAGAATAATTTCAGGTAACTAATAATTTCACTGGATGCATTCAAAAGGCTTTCTAAATGTAAGCATTATCTGTGCAAAATATGATCATTAAAAAAGTTCAAATTAACATACAAGTTGTTGAATTAAACCAACATGCATACTTTTGACAATAAATAAAATAAGAATTGGTTCTTACTTGCTTGCCTGGGTAAATAAAGGTTAAAAAAAAAAAAATTGTTTTTTTTGAATTTTTTTACCGATACCGATATTTTACGATATCACATTTTACTGCCGATATCGGCCGATAATATCGGTCGGCCGATAATATCGGACATCCCTAGTCTCAATTAAATATGTGTAGTGTCTGTGAGAACTGGGGTCTGGAGCACAGCCCAATTGCTGAATACACGAGAAGAGATAGGAGCGGTTTCAAGGGTGTTTAATGTCAATTGAGCAACACAGGAATTGGGGGGAAATAGAACAGGGTTATGTTCTGTCCTGTGGCTGCCGCGGCGGCAGTGAGCGAGCAAGCGGTCCTGGTGCTTGTCGTGGGAGCTGCTGGGTGGCAGCGGGAGAATAGGTGTTCCTCTTCGGGAACAGGTGACGTCCAGACAGGGACGGCGGTCCTTTGGGGCACAGGAGAGAAACGGGTTAGAGCAAGCAAATACACGGAGGGTATCTAGCAGCAGAGCTTTCGGCAGAGACGTCGTACCTGGGCAGTGGTAATTAATACCACGACAGCTTCTGGTCAGCGTCGAGGTGTAGAAATAGTCCCCCCATCAGGGAAGGATTGAGTGCAGCTGGGGAGAGTGGGGTGCTTGACCGTGTGTGAATTAGGGGGATGGAATACAGCTGGGCGAATGAGGGTGAAGGAAGGGGTGACTGAAGAAAGAGAGGATGAGGAGGAGTGCGCAGTGGATAGAGAGGGGGATGAAGAGGAGCGTGTGGAGGACGTGAGGGGAAAAGGAGGGGGAGTGAAGTAGGCCCGTGCTGTGATTATGACAGTGTCACATGACCAGAACTCAGTCGTCGCAAGGTTTAACTGAGGCTGCGTTAACATGATGGCACACCCTCCTCCAATCCCTCCACCGGAGCAAGGCCAGAGAGAGAGAGAGAGGAGAGAGAGAGAGGAGAGGAGAGAGAGGGAGAGGAGAGAGAGAGAGAAAGACGTTCAAGTTAACACGCCATGTGTAGGAAAATAAACAGCTGCCGCAGCCTACCTGAGATCCCTGGCACTGTTTTGCTTACTTGGTTCCTTTAAGCTGCACACCGGAGCATCTTTTAATCCAGCTGTTTGCTGTTCTCTGATATTTTCTGACATTTCGTTGATGCGTCGCTTGACACTTCGAGCTGACATGGGGATATCTGTTATCCTTGATTTGATTGTCTCTTTGTTTGGCAAGCCTTCAACATAAGTACACACAGCACGGCCCTTCTGACACACAAACCCGTTGTAGTCTGTCCACGAGGGCTGGAATGCCCGAATTTCTTTTGCTTTAACTTTCTTAGCTGGCGGGGTTGCCATCATGACAGAATGTGACCGCAGCACTGTGTGCTTTTACCTGTGAACTACGCGAGGCCAGCTGACTGCTGGGATGTACCATGTATTAGCTGTCATAGTTGTCATAGTCACAGCACAAGCGTACTTCACTCCCCCTCCTTCTCCCCTCACGTTCACCACACACTCCTCTTCATCCCCCTCTCCATCCACCACGCACTCCTCCTCATCCTCTCTTCCTCCATTCACCCTTATACGGCCAGCATTACTTCACTTCCCGTCACCCAACCCAGCTGCACCTCATCCCTCTGATTCACACGCTGTCAGGCACCTCACTCCTCACAGCTGTACTCTATCCCCCGTTGATGAGGATCCTACTTCTACCCCACGACGCTGACCAGAAGTCGTGGTACGACGTCTCTGCCTGAAGCTCTGCTAAACCTACTCTTGTATTTCCTTGCTCTAATCCGTTTCTCCTGTGCCCCAGGATCCCCGTTCCAGTGCGCCGTCCTGCCTGGACGTTCCATGCAGCTCTCTCTGACACAGACTGGTGTCCCTCTGCCCGCAGCTGCGTGTGTGTGTGTGTGTGTGTGTGTGTGTGTGTGTGTGTGTGTGTGTGTGTGTGTGTGTGTGTGTGTGTGTGTGTGTGTGTGTGTGTGTGTGTGTGTGTGTAAATGGCTGCATTTACATAGCGCTTTACAATTTGTTCCTCACATTTTACCCATTCACTCAGACGTTCACACACCGATGGCGGAGGCAACCATGCAAGGTGCCAACCTACCTGCTCATCAGGAGCAATTAGGGGATAAGTGTCTTTAAACAAAGCACAATTGATGCAAACACAGACAACGTGTTGTAAATGCTAGTACAGTAACATCCACCCCCCTGCGTCCTGTATCAGCCGCGCCGGGCGTGCCCGCTGGCCATAATGGGGGTTATCTCTTCTCGGCCTTTTGGCTAAGATCAAGTGGATGACCGGTGTATGCTGTTCCTGGTTTTGTTTGCTTGTTTATTATTTTTCTCACATTTCCACAGTCGTGCGGTGTATGGGACTGGAAATTGAGTTTTTTTTATTGTTTGTGCTGGCTTCTCCCTACGATGGCCAGCTTCCACGGCAGTCGACCCCTAGGGCTGGGTTACGGTTTTCGGCGAGGTTCATATGGAAGGATGGAACGATGCCCATGTGGAACAGAGATGTGTTTGTGGATGGTGTCATCATGACTCAACTCAAGTTGAAGGCGGACGATATTTTTTGCATCCAGCACAATGCCCAGGAGAGGGGCTACGATGTTTCCTTCAGATCCAGTTTGGGGCTCCAGGGGGTTTTGGAGGACTGCAAGCGGATGGAGGCTGATGTCGGACCCCTCAGCCATTTCGAGGTGTTTTCTCTGGACAGGCTGAATTTTCGAGTTATCAATGTCACAATGTACAACCCGTACGTGATCGATAAGGAGGTGACTGATTTTTTGGCCCCCTACGCTGAGGTGATATCTGAGGTCCGGATGATCAGAGACAGACGTGGGATCTGGACGGGGCGGAGGCAGGTGCAGGTGCTTCTAAAGGCTGATCCCGGTGGCTGTGACGGGCTGGCTCATCCCCCAGCCTTCTTTTCCTTGGGGCCTGATAGGGGGTATTTGTTTTATAATAACCAGCCCCCTTTCTGCCGAAGGTGCCGGGTGGCAGGGCACTCTGACGGAAAGTGTGGGGAGGTGAGGTGCCACCATTGCAAGGAGGAGGGCCACATGGCTAAAGATTGTAAGGTTGGTAAGAAATGCCACAACTGCAGTTCCACCGACCACCTGGTGAGGGCCTGTCCCCAGGAGCGGCGGTATTTGTCAGTGGTGGTGATGGGGAAGGAGCTTGCGCCGAAGACCGGAGAGGAGGAAGAAAGTGCACCAGTGGCACCAGCACCAGCACCAATAGAGGCGATTCCTGTGGAGGAGGACGCAGAGGTGGAGACGGTACTCCTGGTTGTCAACAAGACAGTTTCCCCTTTGTCTTCCGATGGAGAGGCGATGGACGAGGAGGAGGTGGCCGGTGGAGCCAGCGGAGCCAGTGGAGCCAGTGGAGCCAGAAAACGGAGGTTAAGGGTTAAAAGGACTACACCTGGGTCAGAAGGTATGGGGACAGGGGAAATTACCGGTGGGGGCCCACAAAAAAAGGTAAGGGGAGGGAAGGGAGGTAGGGTGGCCCTCTTAGTGCAACAGGTCGGTGGGGAGCAGGGGGTTGGTGGGGGAGTGGGTTTGGCGGATGTTGAGGCTGAGGGGGAGGGGGGTGATTTACCGGTTTCCCCTGTCCTGGACAGTACGGACAGTATGGACCTTTTTGAGACTCCAAGCCTTGGGGAAGGGTTACAGGTGGGAGCACCCAACACTTTGCCTGCTTCTTGGGATAAGGGGGAGGATGGGGAGGACAGTTAAAAGTGGGGGTAGGGGTATTATTGTGGGTTGGTTTTTTGTTTAATTTAATTTTATTAATGTCAATGGCTTTCACAGTGGGCACTTTTAATGCACGGGGGTTGAGGGGTTCTGTTAAGAGGAGGGGCTTTTTTGATTATGTTGCCTCACTCAGGCTTACACTTTGTTTTGTTCAAGAGGTGCACTTACGGGATGGGAGGGATTGTGGTGTGTTTTCAAAGGAATGGGACAAGGGGGAATCGTTTTGGTCAGTGGGGGGGGTTCACTCATCTGGTGTGGGGATACTGTTTGGAAATCGGGAGGCAAGGGTGGTGGGTTCTTTTGTAATTGTGCAGGGGAGGGTTATGGGGGTTGATGTGAATATTGGGGTTTTGAAATTGAGGGTGGTGGTGGTGTACGGGCCACAGAGGGCGGGTGAAAGGAGTGCCATGATGGAGGCTTTAAGGCCTTTTTTTGCCACAAACAGGCAGATGGTGGTGGGGGGTGATTTTAATGTGGATCTGGGGAGGGTGGGTGATCCAAGTGCTGGGTGTGTGGGTTCTTTTTTTAAGGGGCAGGGGCTTGTAGATGGAGGGAAGGCACTTACCCCTCGAATAGATGGTCCCACATGGCGTAACTCCCGGGGGGTAGCCAGGCGTCTCGATTATGTGTTTTTTTCTCGGTCCTTGGTCCTATTGTCGGGCCGGGTGGTCCCTGTTTTTTTCTCTGACCATGATGGGCTCCTCTTTCGGGTCCGGTCTAGCGCTCCTGTTTTCGGCCCCGGGTACTGGAGGTTGAACTCCAGTGTCCTTGGCGAGGATGAGTTCTGCAGTAGCTTTGTCTCCTTTTTCCGGGGGCTCGAGGGACTTAGGGCTTTGTTTTCTGGTGTGGTGGAGTGGTGGGAGGGGGCTAAGGAGAGGATAAAGGGGTTTTGTATTATGTATTGTCAACGGAGGGCGAAGGAGGCGGGGAGGGAAGTGCTCCGTCTTCAACACCTCCTCGAGCTCGAGTACACTTTGGGTAACCTAGGTGGCGCTGTAGACCAGCGGGCTTGTGACTCCCTTAAGACAGAACTTAGGGATGTCTATGAGGATAAGGCCCGTGCTTACCTGACGCGGTCACGTCGTGAGTTCTTGGAGAAGAATGAGACGTGTTCCGCAGCCTTTTTCAGCAGCGTGAAGGCTGATAAGGGAAGGAAGGTGATATCGGGAGTTAGGGACAGTCAGGGTCAGGTGGTTACTGAGACAGGGGAGATGGTAAGGGTCGCAACCGATCACTTCCGCTCCTTCTTCTGTGAACGAGTGGTGGATGAGGAGCGAGCAGAGGCTTTTTTGCAGCTTGTGGCTCAGAGGGTACCGTCAGACCTGGCTGAGGCTTTGGAGGCCCCTCTCTCTCTCGAGGAATTGGAGGGTGCCCTTCGTAGAATGGGCAAGCGTAAGGTTCCGGGCATCGATGGCCTGCCGGCTGAGTTTTATCTCATGTTTTGGGATATTCTCGGCCCGGTGGTTCTCGAGGTCCTGACCGAGGTCCTCCGCACAGGGGCACTGGGAGGGTCAATGGCTAAGGGGGTGATCTCACTTCTGTTTAAGAAGGGGGACGCCTCTGACCTTAAGAACTGGCGGCCATTGACCATGCTGTGTGTTGATTACAAGCTTTTGGCTAAGGTTCTCACAGACCGTCTGTGCACAGCTCTCCCAGATGCGGTCCATGTGGACCAGACGTGTGGGGTGGCTGGGCGCTCGTTGAGATGGAATCTCCAGCTCATCAGAGACGTCATCGCTTGGGCAGAGGATCGGGACCTGCCACTTATGGTGGTGGGTCTTGATCAGGCCAAAGCCTTTGATAGGGTTCACTGGGGTTTTATGTTCAAAGTTTTAGAGAGAATAGGCTTAGGGCGGGTTTTTGTTGGGTGGCTGCGTACTCTGTACACAGCAGTGGGGAGCACGGTTTCTGTTAATGGGCACTTGGGGGAGTTTTTTGGGTTGCACGCAGGGGTAAGACAGGGGTGTCCGCTCTCTCCCCTGCTCTACGTCCTTTATATGGAGCCCCTGGCGGCGGCCATTAGGGCTGACCCGGGTGTGAAGGGTATCCTGGTACCAGGCAGCAGGGGCCTGAGGGTCAAGTTGTCGCAGTATGCGGATGATACCACACTGCTACAACATCACCTCCTGGTTTGGGAATAGCACTGCACAAGACCGTAGCAGACTACAAAGAGTGACACGTTCAGCCGAACGCACAATTAGAGGGGGGCTTCCCACCCTCCAGAACATTTACAACAAGCGGTGCAAGGGGAAGGCTAAGAGAATTATTAAGGACTCGAGCCACCCGAACAACTGCCTCTTTGAACTGCTGCCGTCAGGCAAGCGATACCGGAGTCTTATGGCGAGCACAGAAAGACTCAGAAGGAGCTTCTATCCCCAGGCCATCAGGCTGCTAAACGAACAATAATCGCTAAACGAACAATAATCACTATGCAACAACCATCAAATGCACACAGCACACACACCCACACGCACACACTCACTCAAACAAACAACACACTGCAGCACCCACTCTCCACACTTTAGATCACACAAACACACTTACACTTTATATTTATTGATAAAGGATTTGCACTACAACTCGTACACCTACTGTGAATTGTACCTAAACTGCACCTCGTCCATTTATGCCTTGCACTATATAGCATTGTATATTAGTACACTGCACAGTATTGTATATTGTATGGTAACTACGTCTACGAACATTGTACATATGTCTAAACTGAACACTGTGACCTCTTTTTTTACTTCTAATTTTTACTATGTTTTTATTTCATACTTATCTTGTCATGCACAAACGCAACAGTAAGAAGCATTTTGTACAAAAGTATTCTGTACTTCTGTATGACAACTATTAAAGAAACTTGAAACTTGAAACTTGAAACTTGCTACTGGACAACGATGCGTGTCTGAGTCGGTCTTTGGAGATCTTCCAGGACTTTGGCCGGGTGTCTGGCGCGGAGCTCAACCGTGCTAAATCCTCGGTTAAGTTATTTGGGCGGTGGAAGAGTAGGTCAGACGTACCAGGAGGGCTGTCGCTCTGTGAAGGGGCCCTGAGGATTCTTGGGGTCCTCTTTGAGGCAGCCCACAGTGCCACGGTCAACTGGACCAGGCGAATAGATGCAGTTCATAAAAAGTTTGCCCTCTGGAAGGCCAGGAGACTGACCTTTACGGGGAAGGTACTGGTTTTGAAGGTAGACGTGTTGCCGTCCCTCCTGTAGGTAAAAACTCCCCTCCCAGCTGGTTGGAGGGGAGGAGAAGCCCGATTTCACAAAAAAAAAAAAAAAAAAAAAAAAATCTGTTCTTATCAGTTTAATATCTGATACGTCCCCTACCCGGGGACCATATATTAAATTGATTTTTGGAACAGGGAGATGGAATAGGGGCTTGCTCCGTCCACTCCACGCATCGACCTGGTCTTGCAGTATCTCCAGGAACGGTGCACTAACTCCTCCTAACTTTGTCAAAGTAAATGTTTTGGTACGCTAATCTGCGATCAGTTAAAGGCAATGCAAAAAAAAAGAAATCATTAGATGGGCAATGCTCTGTTTAATCTGCGTTATGTTTTCCCGCCCTTTTTGTTAAAAAAAAAAACGTCCGTGTGTGTGTGTGTGTGTGTGTGTGTGTGTGTAAATGGCTGCATTTACATAGCGCTTTACAATTTGTTCCTCACATTTTACCCATTCACTCAGAGGCACCGATGGCAGAGGCAACCATGCAAGGTGCCAACCTACCTGCTCATCAGGAGCAATTAGGGGATAAGTGTCTTTAAACAAAGCACAATTGATGCAAACACAGACAACGTGTTGTAAATGCTAGTACAGTAACATCCACCCCCCTGCGTCCTGTATCAGCCGCGCCGGGCGTGCCCGCTGGCCATAATGGGGGTTATCGCTTCTCGGCCTTTTGGCTAAGATCAAGTGTAGTATCTGTTCTTATCAGTTTAATATCTGATACGTCCCCTACCCGGGGACCATATATTAAATTGATTTTTGGAACAGGGAGATGGAATAGGGGCTTGCTCCGTCCACTCCACGCATCGACCTGGTCTTGCAGTATCTCCAGGAACGGTGCACTAACTCCTCCTAACTTTGTCAAAGTAAATGTTTTGGTACGCTAATCTGCGATGGGTTAAAGGCAATGCAAAAAAAAAGAAATCATTAGATGGGCAATGCTCTGTTTAATCTGCGTTATGTTTTCCCGGCCTTTTTGTTAAAAAAAAAAAAAAAACGTCCGTGTGTGTGTGTGTGTGTGTGTGTGTGTGTGTGTGTGTGTGTGTAAATGGCTGCATTTACATAGCGCTTTACAATTTGTTCCTCACATTTTACCCATTCACTCAGACGTTCACACACCGATGGCGGAGGCAACCATGCAAGGTGCCAACCTACCTGCTCATCAGGAGCAATTAGGGGATAAGTGTCTTTAAACAAAGCACAATTGATGCAAACACAGACAACGTGTTGTAAATGCTAGTACAGTAACATCCACCCCCCTGCGTCCTGTATCAGCCGCGCCGGGCGTGCCCGCTGGCCATAATGGGGGTTATCGCTTCTCGGCCTTTTGGCTAAGATCAAGTGTAGTATCTGTTCTTATCAGTTTAATATCTGATACGTCCCCTACCCGGGGACCATATATTAAATTGATTTTTGGAACAGGGAGATGGAATAGGGGCTTGCTCCGTCCACTCCACGCATCGACCTGGTCTTGCAGTATCTCCAGGAACGGTGCACTCACTCCTCCTAACTTTGTCAAAGTAAATGTTTTGGTACGCTAATGTGCGATGGGTTAAAGGCAATGCAAAAAAAAAGAAATCATTAGATGGGCAATGCTCTGTTTAATCTGCGTTATGTTTTCCCGCCCTTTTTGTTAAAAAAAAAACGTCTGTGTGTGTGTGTGTGTGTGTGTGTGTGTGTGTGTGTGTGTGTGTAAATGGCTGCATTTACATAGCGCTTTACAATTTGTTCCTCACATTTTACCCATTCACTCAGACGTTCACACACCGATGGCGGAGGCAACCATGCAAGGTGCCAACCTACCTGCTCATCAGGAGCAATTAGGGGATAAGTGTCTTTAAACAAAGCACAATTGATGCAAACACAGACAACGTGTTGTAAATGCTAGTACAGTAACATCCACCCCCCTGCGTCCTGTATCAGCCGCGCCGGGCGTGCCCGCTGGCCATAATGGGGGTTATCGCTTCTCGGCCTTTTGGCTAAGATCAAGTGTAGTATCTGTTCTTATCAGTTTAATATCTGATACGTCCCCTACCCG
The DNA here is from genome assembly GCF_963971535.1 of Notolepis coatsorum. Taxonomy (NCBI): domain Eukaryota; kingdom Metazoa; phylum Chordata; class Actinopteri; order Aulopiformes; family Paralepididae; genus Notolepis; species Notolepis coatsorum. The sequence goes on along the minus strand of NC_140169.1, from coordinate 957,187 downwards.
GGGACCATATATTAAATTGATTTTTGGAACAGGGAGATGGAATAGGGGCTTGCTCCGTCCACTCCACGCATCGACCTGGTCTTGCAGTATCTCCAGGAACGGTGCACTCACTCCTCCTAACTTTGTCAAAGTAAATGTTTTGGTACGCTAATCTGCGATGGGTTAAAGGCAATGCAAAAAAAAAGAAATCATTAGATGGGCAATGCTCTGTTTAATCTGCGTTATGTTTTCCCGCCCTTTTTGTTAAAAAAAAAACGTCTGTGTGTGTGTGTGTGTGTAAATGGCTGCATTTACATAGCGCTTTACAATTTGTTCCTCACATTTTACCCATTCACTCAGACGTTCACACACCGATGGCGGAGGCAACCATGCAAGGTGCCAACCTACCTGCTCATCAGGAGCAATTAGGGGATAAGTGTCTTTAAACAAAGCACAATTGATGCAAACACAGACAACGTGTTGTAAATGCTAGTACAGTAACATCCACCCCCCTGCGTCCTGTATCAGCCGCGCCGGGCGTGCCCGCTGGCCATAATGGGGGTTATCGCTTCTCGGCCTTTTGGCTAAGATCAAGTGGATGACCGGTGTATGCTGTTCCTGGTTTTGTTTGCTTGTTTATTATTTTTCTCACATTTCCACAGTCGTGCGGTGTATGGGACTGGAAATTGAGTTTTTTTTATTGTTTGTGCTGGCTTCTCCCTACGATGGCCAGCACTCCACGGCAGTCGACCCCTAGGGCTGGGTTACGGTTTTCGGCGAGGTTCATATGGAAGGATGGAACGATGCCCATGTGGAACAGAGATGTGTTTGTGGATGGTGTCATCATGACTCAACTCAAGTTGAAGGCGGACGATATTTTTTGCATCCAGCACAATGCCCAGGAGAGGGGCTACGATGTTTCCTTCAGATCCAGTTTGGGGCTCCAGGGGGTTTTGGAGGACTGCAAGCGGATGGAGGCTGATGTCGGACCCTCAGCCATTTCGAGGTGTTTTCTCTGGACAGGCTGAATTTTCGAGTTATCAATGTCACAATGTACAACCCGTACGTGATCGATAAGGAGGTGACTGATTTTTTGGCCCCCTACGCTGAGGTGATATCTGAGGTCCGGAGGATCAGAGACAGACGTGGGATCTGGACGGGGCGGAGGCAGGTGCAGGTGCTCCTAAAGGCTGTTCCCGGTGGCTGTGACGGGCTGGCTCATCCCCCAGCCTTCTTTTCCTTGGGGCCTGATAGGGGGTATTTGTTTTATAACAACCAGCCCCCTTTCTGCCGAAGGTGCCGGGTGGCAGGGCACTCTGATGGAAAGTGTGGGGAGGTGAGGTGCCACCATTGCAAGGAGGAGGGCCACATGGCTAAAGATTGTAAGGTTGGTAAGAAATGCCACAACTGCAGTTCCACCGACCACCTGGTGAGGGCCTGTCCCCAGGAGCGGCGGTATTCGTCAGTGGTGGTGATGGGGAAGGAGCTTGCACCGAAGACCGGAGAGGAGGAAGAAAGTGCACCAGTGGCACCAGCACCAGCACCAATAGAGGCGATTCCTGTGGAGAAGGACGCAGAGGCGGAGACGGTACTCCTGGTTGGCAACAAGACAGTTTCCCCTTTGTCTTCCGATGGAGAGGCGATGGACGAGGAGGAGGTGGTCGGTGGAGCCAGCGGAGCCAGTGGAGCCAGTGGAGCCAGAAAACGGAGGTTAAGGGTTAAAAGGACTACACCTGGGTCAGAAGGTATGGGGGCAGGGGAAATTACCGGTGGGGGCCCACAAAAAAAGGTAAGGGGAGGGAAGGGAGGTAGGGTGGCCCTCTTAGTGCAACAGGTCGGTGGGGAGCAGGGGGTTGGTGGGGGAGTGGGTTTGGCGGATGTTGAGGCTGAGGGGGAGGGGGTTTGTTTACCGGTTTCCCCTGTCCTGGACAGTATGGACAGTATGGACCCTTTTGAGACTCCAAGCCTTGGGGAAGGGTTACAGGTGGGAGCACCCAACACTTTGCCTGCTTCTTGGGATAAGGGGGAGGATGGGGAGGACAGTTAAAAGTGGGGGTAGGGGTATTATTGTGGGTTGGTTTTTTGTTTAATTTAATTTTATTATTGTCAATGGCTTTCACAGTGGGCACTTTTAATGCACGGGGGTTGAGGGGTTCTGTTAAGAGGAGGGGCTTTTTTGATTATGTTGCCTCACTCAGGCTTACCGTTTGTTTTGTTCAAGAGGTGCACTTACGGGATGGGAGGGATTGTGGTGTGTTTTCAAAGGAATGGGACAAGGGGGAATCTTTTTGGTCAGTGGGGGGGGTTCACTCATCTGGTGTGGGGATACTGTTTGGAAACCGGGAGGCAAGGGTGGTGGGTTCTTTTGTAATTGTGCAGGGGAGGGTTATGGGGGTTGATGTGAATATTGGGGTTTTGAAATTGAGGGTGGTGGTGGTGTACGGGCCACAGAGGGCGGGTGAAAGGAGTGCCATGATGGAGGCTTTAAGGCCTTTTTTTGCCACAAACAGGCAGATGGTGGTGGGGGGTGATTTTAATGTGGATCTGGGGAGGGTGGGTGATCCAAGTGCTGGGTGTGTGGGTTCTTTTTTTAAGGGGCAGGGGCTTGTGGATGGAGGGAAGGCACTTACCCCTCGAATAGATGGTCCCACATGGCGTAACTCCCGGGGGGTAGCCAGGCGTCTCGATTATGTGTTTTTTTCTCGGTCCTTGGTCCTATTGTCGGGCCGGGTGGTCCCTGTTTTTTTCTCTGACCATGATGGGCTCCTCTTTCGGGTCCGGTCTAGCGCTCCTGTTTTCGGCCCCGGGTACTGGAGGTTGAACTCCAGTGTCCTTGGCGAGGATGAGTTCTGCAGTAGCTTTGTCTCCTTTTTCCGGGGGCTCGAGGGACTTAGGGCTTTGTTTTCTGGTGTGGTGGAGTGGTGGGAGGGGGCTAAGGAGAGGATAAAGGGGTTTTGTATTATGTATTGTCAACGGAGGGCGAAGGAGGCGGGGAGGGAAGTGCTCCGTCTTCAACACCTCCTCGAGCTCGAGTACACTTTGGGTAACCTAGGTGGCGCTGTAGACCAGCGGGCTTGTGACTCCCTTAAGACAGAACTTAGGGATGTCTATGAGGATAAGGCCCGTGCTTACCTGACGCGGTCACGTCGTGAGTTCTTGGAGAAGAATGAGACGTGTTCCGCAGCCTTTTTCAGCAGCGTGAGGGCTGATAAGGGAAGGAAGGTGATATCGGGAGTTAGGGACAGTCAGGGTCAGGTGGTTACTGAGACAGGGGAGATGGTAAGGGTCGCAACCGATCACTTCCGCTCCTTCTTCTGTGAACGAGTGGTGGATGAGGAGCGAGCAGAGGCTTTTTTGCAGCTTGTGGCTCAGAGGGTACCGTCAGACCTGGCTGAGGCTTTGGAGGCCCCTCTCTCTCTCGAGGAATTGGAGGGTGCCCTTCGTAGAATGGGCAAGCGTAAGGTTCCGGGCATCGATGGCCTGCCGGCTGAGTTTTATCTCATGTTTTGGGATATTCTCGGCCCGGTGGTTCTCGAGGTCCTGACCGAGGTCCTCCGCACAGGGGCACTGGGAGGGTCAATGGCTAAGGGGGTGATCTCACTTCTGTTTAAGAAGGGGGACGCCTCTGACCTTAAGAACTGGCGGCCATTGACCATGCTGTGTGTTGATTACAAGCTTTTGGCTAAGGTTCTCACAGACCGTCTGTGCACAGCTCTCCCAGATGCGGTCCATGTGGACCAGACGTGTGGGGTGGCTGGGCGCTCGTTGAGATGGAATCTCCAGCTCATCAGAGACGTCATCGCTTGGGCAGAGGATCGGGACCTGCCACTTATGGTGGTGGGTCTTGATCAGGCCAAAGCCTTTGATAGGGTTCACTGGGGTTTTATGTTCAAAGTTTTAGAGAGAATAGGCTTAGGGCGGGTTTTTGTTGGGTGGCTGCGTACTCTGTACACAGCAGTGGGGAGCACGGTTTCTGTTAATGGGCACTTGGGGGAGTTTTTTGGGTTGCACGCAGGGGTAAGACAGGGGTGTCCGCTCTCTCCCCTGCTCTACGTCCTTTATATGGAGCCCCTGGCGGCGGCCATTAGGGCTGACCCGGGTGTGAAGGGTATCCTGGTACCAGGCAGCAGGGGCCTGAGGGTCAAGTTGTCGCAGTATGCGGATGATACCACACTGCTACTGGACAACGATGCGTGTCTGAGTCGGTCTTTGGAGATCTTCCAGGACTTTGGCCGGGTGTCTGGCGCGGAGCTCAACCGTGCTAAATCCTCGGTTAAGTTCTTTGGGCGGTGGAAGAGTAGGTCAGACGTACCAGGAGGGCTGTCGCTCTGTGAAGGGGCCCTGAGGATTCTTGGGGTCCTCTTTGAGGCAGCCCACAGTGCCACGGTCAACTGGACCAGGCGAATAGATGCAGTTCATAAAAAGTTTGCCCTCTGGAAGGCCAGGAGACTGACCTTTACGGGGAAGGTACTGGTTTTGAAGGTAGACGTGTTGCCGTCCCTCCTGTACCTGGCGTACATCTTTCCGATGCCGGCCAGCATGCGGAGGCCGCTCACTCGGCTTGTGTTTCGTTTCATGTGGGGGGGGAGTTATGAATACGTGGCGAGGGCACGCATGTTGGCTCCGGTGGGGGAAGGGGGGAGGGACGTGCCCCATTTCCCACTCAAGTTGGACTGCATTTTTGTTTCTTTTTTGCTCAAAGAATTGTCCTCTCCGGTAGTCCATCCATCTGGCTACTTCCTCCGGTTCTACTTTGCCTATCCGGCAAGGAGGGTCATGGCCTGGTCCAATTCGGCCCCCCGGGCGGAGCAGTTGCCGTGGCATTTTGGCCACGCGGCAAAGTGGCTGCGGGCTCATCCTGGGGTTTTGGAAGGGGATGTGGGGTTGGACCAGAAGAGGCTCTATGCCGAGGTGAGACAGGGAGTGACCGCGCCAGCTGTGGTGGGGATACCCGCTACAGTTTGGTTGTCGGTACAACTGCCTGGCCTGGACAATGGGCTCAAGGATTTAGGATGGCTGATGTTACACAGGAGTTTGCCGGTGCGTGAGATCATGCACCGGCATGGCTTGGCGAGATCCCCGGTGTGCCCCAGAGCTGGTTGCTTTGTGGACGAGACTATTAGACACGTCATGTGGGACTGTCCTTTTGCAGGGGTGGTGTGGGCTAGGGCATCTGTGTTGATTGGGAGGTTGGAGGGGAGTGTTGGGGTCACATGGGCAAGATTGGAGAGAGGGATTGGGAGAGCTGGGGGGGGGCGTAGGGGGCGTCTCCTGCAATGGCTGCTCATGGGCCTTTTTAAGAAGGGGCTGTGGGAGGCCAGACAGGCTCTGGTTAAAAAGGCGGTGGATTGGGGGGTGGAGGGGGTTGTTAGGAGAGTAGAGGGGGACGTAAAGGGAAGGATGCGGTGGGATGTGAAGAGGTGGGGACATCATGCTGCTAGGGAGAGATGGAAGGGGGGTTTAGGTTTGATGGAAGGGATGTAGTGGTTGCTTAGGATATTGACATATGGTTTTTTTTGTGGAGACCGGAAAGTGCATAAGTGGAAAATGGGGACATGGTTTTTTGTCTTGGATAGTGGGCTATTGTTTTGGGTGGGATAAAGGGAGGTTTTGGTTAACAGTGGGTGGTTTAATTTGGGGTTCATTTTCATTTTCAACTGTAACAGGGACAGCATACAATAAGGAACATAAAATGAAAATGTAGAAATGCAAATGTTCAGGAAAGTTTTGTTTGGATTAGTAGGGAAAGGTAAATTAAGAATGTGTGCACATGTATGGGTGTTTTAAATAGTATGATAGGAAGTCGTTTTGTAGTTTGTATGGTATAGGGACAGATAGGATGTGATAACATGTATATGATTATTTTTGATATAAAATTAAGAAAGAAGGTAAAAACTCCCCTCCCAGCTGGTTGGAGGGGAGGAGAAGCCCGATTTCACAAAAAAAAAAAAAAAAAAAAAAAAAATCTGTTCTTATCAGTTTAATATCTGATACGTCCCCTACCCGGGGACCATATATTAAATTGATTTTTGGAACAGGGAGATGGAATAGGGGCTTGCTCCGTCCACTCCACGCATCGACCTGGTCTTGCAGTATCTCCAGGAACGGTGCACTAACTCCTCCTAACTTTGTCAAAGTAAATGTTTTGGTACGCTAATCTGCGATGGGTTAAAGGCAATGCAAAAAAAAAGAAATCATTAGATGGGCAATGCTCTGTTTAATCTGCGTTATGTTTTCCCGCCCTTTTTGTTAAAAAAAAAACGTCTGTGTGTGTGTGTGTGTGTGTGTGTGTGTGTGTGTGTGTGTGTGTGTGTGTAAATGGCTGCATTTACATAGCGCTTTACAATTTGTTCCTCACATTTTACCCATTCACTCAGACGTTCACACACCGATGGCGGAGGCAACCATGCAAGGTGCCAACCTACCTGCTCATCAGGAGCAATTAGGGGATAAGTGTCTTTAAACAAAGCACAATTGATGCAAACACAGACAACGTGTTGTAAATGCTAGTACAGTAACATCCACCCCCCTGCGTCCTGTATCAGCCGCGCCGGGCGTGCCCGCTGGCCATAATGGGGGTTATCGCTTCTCGGCCTTTTGGCTAAGATCAAGTGTAGTATCTGTTCTTATCAGTTTAATATCTGATACGTCCCCTACCCGGGGACCATATATTAAATTGATTTTTGGAACAGGGAGATGGAATAGGGGCTTGCTCCGTCCACTCCACGCATCGACCTGGTCTTGCAGTATCTCCAGGAACGGTGCACTCACTCCTCCTAACTTTGTCAAAGTAAATGTTTTGGTACGCTAATCTGCGATGGGTTAAAGGCAATGCAAAAAAAAAGAAATCATTAGATGGGCAATGCTCTGTTTAATCTGCGTTATGTTTTCCCGCCCTTTTTGTTAAAAAAAAAACGTCTGTGTGTGTGTGTGTGTGTGTGTGTGTGTGTGTGTGTGTGTGTGTGTGTGTGTGTGTGTGTGTGTGTAAATGGCTGCATTTACATAGCGCTTTACAATTTGTTCCTCACATTTTACCCATTCACTCAGACGTTCACACACCGATGGCGGAGGCAACCATGCAAGGTGCCAACCTACCTGCTCATCAGGAGCAATTAGGGGATAAGTGTCTTTAAACAAAGCACAATTGATGCAAACACAGACAACGTGTTGTAAATGCTAGTACAGTAACATCCACCCCCCTGCGTCCTGTATCAGCCGCGCCGGGCGTGCCCGCTGGCCATAATGGGGGTTATCGCTTCTCGGCCTTTTGGCTAAGATCAAGTGTAGTATCTGTTCTTATCAGTTTAATATCTGATACGTCCCCTACCCGGGGACCATATGTTAAATTGATTTTTGGAACAGGGAGATGGAATAGGGGCTTGCTCCGTCCACTCCACGCATCGACCTGGTCTTGCAGTATCTCCAGGAACGGTGCACTCACTCCTCCTAACTTTGTCAAAGTAAATGTTTTGGTACGCTAATGTGCGATGGGTTAAAGGCAATGCAAAAAAAAAGAAATCATTAGATGGGCAATGCTCTGTTTAATCTGCGTTATGTTTTCCCGCCCTTTTTGTTAATAAAAAAAAAAAAAAAAAAAAAAAAACGTCCGTGTGTGTGTGTGTGTGTGTGTGTGTGTGTGTGTGTGTGTGTGTGTGTGTGTGTGTGTGTGTGTGTGTAAATGGCTGCATTTACATAGCGCTTTACAATTTGTTCCTCACATTTTACCCATTCACTCAGACGTTCACACACCGATGGCGGAGGCAACCATGCAAGGTGCCAACCTACCTGCTCATCAGGAGCAATTAGGGGATAAGTGTCTTTAAACAAAGCACAATTGATGCAAACACAGACAACGTGTTGTAAATGCTAGTACAGTAACATCCACCCCCCTGCGTCCTGTATCAGCCGCGCCGGGCGTGCCCGCTGGCCATAATAGGGGTTATCGCTTCTCGGCCTTTTGGCTAAGATCAAGTGTAGTATCTGTTCTTATCAGTTTAATATCTGATACGTCCCCTACCCGGGGACCATATATTAAATTGATTTTTGGAACAGGGAGATGGAATAGGGGCTTGCTCCGTCCACTCCACGCATTGACCTGGTCTTGCAGTATCTCCAGGAACGGTGCACTAACTCCTCCTAACTTTGTCAAAGTAAATGTTTTGGTACGCTAATCTGCGATGGGTTAAAGGCAATGCAAAAAAAAAGAAATCATTAGATGGGCAATGCTCTGTTTAATCTGCGTTATGTTTTCCCGCCCTTTTTGTTAAAAAAAAAACGTCTGTGTGTGTGTGTGTGTGTGTGTGTGTGTGTGTGTGTGTGTGTGTGTAAATGGCTGCATTTACATAGCGCTTTACAATTTGTTCCTCACATTTTACCCATTCACTCAGACGTTCACACACCGATGGCGGAGGCAACCATGCAAGGTGCCAACCTACCTGCTCATCAGGAGCAATTAGGGGATAAGTGTCTTTAAACAAAGCACAATTGATGCAAACACAGACAACGTGTTGTAAATGCTAGTACAGTAACATCCACCCCCCTGCGTCCTGTATCAGCCGCGCCGGGCGTGCCCGCTGGCCATAATGGGGGTTATCGCTTCTCGGCCTTTTGGCTAAGATCAAGTGTAGTATCTGTTCTTATCAGTTTAATATCTGATACGTCCCCTACCCGGGGACCATATATTAAATTGATTTTTGGAACAGGGAGATGGAATAGGCGCTTGCTCCGTCCACTCCACGCATCGACCTGGTCTTGCAGTATCTCCAGGAACGGTGCACTCACTCCTCCTAACTTTGTCAAAGTAAATGTTTTGGTACGCTAATCTGCGATGGGTTAAAGGCAATGCAAAAAAAAAGAAATCATTAGATGGGCAATGCTCTGTTTAATCTGCGTTATGTTTTCCCGCCCTTTTTGTTAAAAAAAAAACGTCTGTGTGTGTGTGTGTGTGTGTGTGTGTGTGTGTGTGTGTAAATGGCTGCATTTACATAGCGCTTTACAATTTGTTCCTCACATTTTACCCATTCACTCAGACGTTCACACACCGATGGCGGAGGCAACCATGCAAGGTGCCAACCTACCTGCTCATCAGGAGCAATTAGGGGATAAGTGTCTTTAAACAAAGCACAATTGATGCAAACACAGACAACGTGTTGTAAATGCTAGTACAGTAACATCCACCCCCCTGCGTCCTGTATCAGCCGCGCCGGGCGTGCCCGCTGGCCATAATGGGGGTTATCGCTTCTCGGCCTTTTGGCTAAGATCAAGTGGATGACCGGTGTATGCTGTTCCTGGTTTTGTTTGCTTGTTTATTATTTTTCTCACATTTCCACAGTCGTGCGGTGTATGGGACTGGAAATTGAGTTTTTTTTATTGTTTGTGCTGGCTTCTCCCTACGATGGCCAGCACTCCACGGCAGTCGACCCCTAGGGCTGGGTTACGGTTTTCGGCGAGGTTCATATGGAAGGATGGAACGATGCCCATGTGGAACAGAGATGTGTTTGTGGATGGTGTCATCATGACTCAACTCAAGTTGAAGGCGGACGATATTTTTTGCATCCAGCACAATGCCCAGGAGAGGGGCTACGATGTTTCCTTCAGATCCAGTTTGGGGCTCCAGGGGGTTTTGGAGGACTGCAAGCGGATGGAGGCTGATGTCGGACCCCTCAGCCATTTCGAGGTGTTTTCTCTGGACAGGCTGAATTTTCGAGTTATCAATGTCACAATGTACAACCCGTACGTGATTGATAAGGAGGTGACTGATTTTTTGGCCCCCTACGCTGAGGTGATATCTGAGGTCCGGAGGATCAGAGACAGACGTGGGATCTGGACGGGGCGGAGGCAGGTGCAGGTGCTCCTAAAGGCTGTTCCCGGTGGCTGTGACGGGCTGGCTCATCCCCCAGCCTTCTTTTCCTTGGGGCCTGATAGGGGGTATTTGTTTTATAACAACCAGCCCCCTTTCTGCCGAAGGTGCCGGGTGGCAGGGCACTCTGATGGAAAGTGTGGGGAGGTGAGGTGCCACCATTGCAAGGAGGAGGGCCACATGGCTAAAGATTGTAAGGTTGGTAAGAAATGCCACAACTGCAGTTCCACCGACCACCTGGTGAGGGCCTGTCCCCAGGAGCGGCGGTATTCGTCAGTGGTGGTGATGGGGAAGGAGCTTGCACCGAAGACCGGAGAGGAGGAAGAAAGTGCACCAGTGGCACCAGCACCAGCACCAATAGAGGCGTTTCCTGTGGAGAAGGACGCAGAGGCGGAGACGGTACTCCTGGTTGGCAACAAGACAGTTTCCCCTTTGTCTTCCGATGGAGAGGCGATGGACGAGGAGGAGGTGGTCGGTGGAGCCAGCGGAGCCAGTGGAGCCAGTGGAGCCAGAAAACGGAGGTTAAGGGTTAAAAGGACTACACCTGGGTCAGAAGGTATGGGGGCAGGGGAAATTACCGGTGGGGGCCCACAAAAAAAGGTAAGGGGAGGGAAGGGAGGTAGGGTGGCCCTCTTAGTGCAACAGGTCGGTGGGGAGCAGGGGGTTGGTGGGGGAGTGGGTTTGGCGGATGTTGAGGCTGAGGGGGAGGGGGTTTGTTTACCGGTTTCCCCTGTCCTGGACAGTATGGACAGTATGGACCCTTTTGAGACTCCAAGCCTTGGGGAAGGGTTACAGGTGGGAGCACCCAACACTTTGCCTGCTTCTTGGGATAAGGGGGAGGATGGGGAGGACAGTTAAAAGTGGGGGTAGGGGTATTATTGTGGGTTGGTTTTTTGTTTAATTTAATTTTATTATTGTCAATGGCTTTCACAGTGGGCACTTTTAATGCACGGGGGTTGAGGGGTTCTGTTAAGAGGAGGGGCTTTTTTGATTATGTTGCCTCACTCAGGCTTACCGTTTGTTTTGTTCAAGAGGTGCACTTACGGGATGGGAGGGATTGTGGTGTGTTTTCAAAGGAATGGGACAAGGGGGAATCGTTTTGGTCAGTGGGGGGGGTTCACTCATCTGGTGTGGGGATACTGTTTGGAAACCGGGAGGCAAGGGTGGTGGGTTCTTTTGTAATTGTGCAGGGGAGGGTTATGGGGGTTGATGTGGATATTGGGGTTTTGAAATTGAGGGTGGTGGTGGTGTACGGGCCACAGAGGGCGGGTGAAAGGAGTGCCATGATGGAGGCTTTAAGGCCTTTTTTTGCCACAAACAGGCAGATGGTGGTGGGGGGTGATTTTAATGTGGATCTGGGGAGGGTGGGTGATCCAAGTGCTGGGTGTGTGGGTTCTTTTTTTAAGGGGCAGGGGCTTGTGGATGGAGGGAAGGCACTTACCCCTCGAATAGATGGTCCCACATGGCGTAACTCCCGGGGGGTAGCCAGGCGTCTCGATTATGTGTTTTTTTCTCGGTCCTTGGTCCTATTGTCGGGCCGGGTGGTCCCTGTTTTTTTCTCTGACCATGATGGGCTCCTCTTTCGGGTCCGGTCTAGCGCTCCTGTTTTCGGCCCCGGGTACTGGAGGTTGAACTCCAGTGTCCTTGGCGAGGATGAGTTCTGCAGTAGCTTTGTCTCCTTTTTCCGGGGGCTCGAGGGACTTAGGGCTTTGTTTTCTGGTGTGGTGGAGTGGTGGGAGGGGGCTAAGGAGAGGATAAAGGGGTTTTGTATTATGTATTGTCAACGGAGGGCGAAGGAGGCGGGGAGGGAAGTGCTCCGTCTTCAACACCTCCTCGAGCTCGAGTACACTTTGGGTAACCTAGGTGGCGCTGTAGACCAGCGGGCTTGTGACTCCCTTAAGACAGAACTTAGGGATGTCTATGAGGATAAGGCCCGTGCTTACCTGACGCGGTCACGTCGTGAGTTCTTGGAGAAGAATGAGACGTGTTCCGCAGCCTTTTTCAGCAGCGTGAGGGCTGATAAGGGAAGGAAGGTGATATCGGGAGTTAGGGACAGTCAGGGTCAGGTGGTTACTGAGACAGGGGAGATGGTAAGGGTCGCAACCGATCACTTCCGCTCCTTCTTCTGTGAACGAGTGGTGGATGAGGAGCGAGCAGAGGCTTTTTTGCAGCTTGTGGCTCAGAGGGTACCGTCAGACCTGGCTGAGGCTTTGGAGGCCCCTCTCTCTCTCGAGGAATTGGAGGGTGCCCTTCGTAGAATGGGCAAGCGTAAGGTTCCGGGCATCGATGGCCTGCCGGCTGAGTTTTATCTCATGTTTTGGGATATTCTCGGCCCGGTGGTTCTCGAGGTCCTGACCGAGGTCCTCCGCACAGGGGCACTGGGAGGGTCAATGGCTAAGGGGGTGATCTCACTTCTGTTTAAGAAGGGGGACGCCTCTGACCTTAAGAACTGGCGGCCATTGACCATGCTGTGTGTTGATTACAAGCTTTTGGCTAAGGTTCTCACAGACCGTCTGTGCACAGCTCTCCCAGATGCGGTCCATGTGGATCAGACGTGTGGGGTGGCTGGGCGCTCGTTGAGATGGAATCTCCAGCTCATCAGAGACGTCATCGCTTGGGCAGAGGATCGGGACCTGCCACTTATGGTGGTGGGTCTTGATCAGGCCAAAGCCTTTGATAGGGTTCACTGGGGTTTTATGTTCAAAGTTTTAGAGAGAATAGGCTTAGGGCGGGTTTTTGTTGGGTGGCTGCGTACTCTGTACACAGCAGTGGGGAGCACGGTTTCTGTTAATGGGCACTTGGGGGAGTTTTTTGGGTTGCACGCAGGGGTAAGACAGGGGTGTCCGCTCTCTCCCCTGCTCTACGTCCTTTATATGGAGCCCCTGGCGGCGGCCATTAGGGCTGACCCGGGTGTGAAGGGTATCCTGGTACCAGGCAGCAGGGGCCTGAGGGTCAAGTTGTCGCAGTATGCGGATGATACCACACTGCTACTGGACAACGATGCGTGTCTGAGTCGGTCTTTGGAGATCTTCCAGGACTTTGGCCGGGTGTCTGGCGCGGAGCTCAACCGTGCTAAATCCTCGGTTAAGTTCTTTGGGCGGTGGAAGAGTAGGTCAGACGTACCAGGAGGGCTGTCGCTCTGTGAAGGGGCCCTGAGGATTCTTGGGGTCCTCTTTGAGGCAGCCCACAGTGCCACGGTCAACTGGACCAGGCGAATAGATGCAGTTCATAAAAAGTTTGCCCTCTGGAAGGCCAGGAGACTGACCTTTACGGGGAAGGTACTGGTTTTGAAGGTAGACGTGTTGCCGTCCCTCCTGTACCTGGCGTACATCTTTCCGATGCCGGCCAGCATGCGGAGGCCGCTCACTCGGCTTGTGTTTCGTTTCATGTGGGGGGGGAGTTATGAATACGTGGCGAGGGCACGCATGTTGGCTCCGGTGGGGGAAGGGGGGAGGGACGTGCCCCATTTCCCACTCAAGTTGGACTGCATTTTTGTTTCTTTTTTGCTCAAAGAATTGTCCTCTCCGGTAGTCCATCCATCTGGCTACTTCCTCCGGTTCTACTTTGCCTACCCGGCAAGGAGGGTCATGGCCTGGTCCAATTCGGCCCCCCGGGCGGAGCAGTTGCCGTGGCATTTTGGCCACGCGGCAAAGTGGCTGCGGGCTCATCCTGGGGTTTTGGAAGGGGATGTGGGGTTGGACCAGAAGAGGCTCTATGCCGAGGTGAGACAGGGAGTGACCGCGCCAGCTGTGGTGGGGATACCCGCTACAGTTTGGTTGTCGGTACAACTGCCTGGCCTGGACAATGGGCTCAAGGATTTAGGATGGCTGATGTTACACAGGAGTTTGCCGGTGCGTGAGATCATGCACCGGCATGGCTTGGCGAGATCCCCGGTGTGCCCCAGAGCTGGTTGCTTTGTGGACGAGACTATTAGACACGTCATGTGGGACTGTCCTTTTGCAGGGGTGGTGTGGGCTAGGGCATCTGTGTTGATTGGGAGGTTGGAGGGGAGTGTTGGGGTCACATGGGCAAGATTGGAGAGAGGGATTGGGAGAGCTGGGGGGGGGCGTAGGGGGCGTCTCCTGCAATGGCTGCTCATGGGCCTTTTTAAGAAGGGGCTGTGGGAGGCCAGACAGGCTCTGGTTAAAAAGGCGGTGGATTGGGGGGTGGAGGGGGTTGTTAGGAGAGTAGAGGGGGACGTAAAGGGAAGGATGCGGTGGGATGTGAAGAGGTGGGGACATCATGCTGCTAGGGAGAGATGGAAGGGGGGTTTAGGTTTGATGGAAGGGATGTAGTGGTTGCTTAGGATATTGACATATGGTTTTTTTTTGTGGAGACCGGAAAGTGCATAAGTGGAAAATGGGGACATGGTTTTTTTGTCTTGGATAGTGGGCTATTGTTTTGGGTGGGATAAAGGGAGGTTTTGGTTAACAGTGGGTGGTTTAATTTGGGGTTCATTTTCATTTTCAACTGTAACAGGGACAGCATACAATAAGGAACATAAAATGAAAATGTAGAAATGCAAATGTTCAGGAAAGTTTTTGTTTGGATTAGTAGGGAAAGGTAAATTAAGAATGTGTGCACATGTATGGGTGTTTTAAATAGTATGATAGGAAGTCGTTTTGTAGTTTGTATGGTATAGGGACAGATAGGATGTGATAACATGTATATGATTATTTTTGATATAAAATTAAGAAAGAAGGTAAAAACTCCCCTCCCAGCTGGTTGGAGGGGAGGAGAAGCCCGATTTCACAAAAAAAGAAAAAATCTGTTCTTATCAGTTTAATATCTGATACGTCCCCTACCCGGGGACCATATATTAAATTGATTTTTGGAACAGGGAGATGGAATAGGGGCTTGCTCCGTCCACTCCACGCATCGACCTGGTCTTGCAGTATCTCCAGGAACGGTGCACTCACTCCTCCTAACTTTGTCAAAGTAAATGTTTTGGTACGCTAATCTGCGATGGGTTAAAGGCAATGCAAAAAAAAAGAAATCATTAGATGGGCAATGCTCTGTTTAATCTGCGTTATGTTTTCCCGCCCTTTTTGTTAAAAAAAAAACGTCTGTGTGTGTGTGTGTGTGTGTGTGTGTGTGTGTGTGTGTGTGTGTGTGTGTGTGTGTGTGTGTGTGTGTGTGTGTGTGTGTGTGTGTGTAAATGGCTGCATTTACATAGCGCTTTACAATTTGTTCCTCACATTTTACCCATTCACTCAGACGTTCACACACCGATGGCGGAGGCAACCATGCAAGGTGCCAACCTACCTGCTCATCAGGAGCAATTAGGGGATAAGTGTCTTTAAACAAAGCACAATTGATGCAAACACAGACAACGTGTTGTAAATGCTAGTACAGTAACATCCACCCCCCTGCGTCCTGTATCAGCCGCGCCGGGCGTGCCCGCTGGCCATAATGGGGGTTATCGCTTCTCGGCCTTTTGGCTAAGATCAAGTGTAGTATCTGTTCTTATCAGTTTAATATCTGATACGTCCCCTACCCGGGGACCATATATTAAATTGATTTTTGGAACAGGGAGATGGAATAGGGGCTTGCTCCGTCCACTCCACGCATCGACCTGGTCTTGCAGTATCTCCAGGAACGGTGCACTCACTCCTCCTAACTTTGTCAAAGTAAATGTTTTGGTACGCTAATCTGCGATGGGTTAAAGGCAATGCAAAAAAAAAGAAATCATTAGATGGGCAATGCTCTGTTTAATCTGCGTTATGTTTTCCCGCCCTTTTTGTTAAAAAAAAAACGTCTGTGTGTGTGTGTGTGTGTGTGTGTGTGTGTGTAAATGGCTGCATTTACATAGCGCTTTACAATTTGTTCCTCACATTTTACCCATTCACTCAGACGTTCACACACCGATGGCGGAGGCAACCATGCAAGGTGCCAACCTACCTGCTCATCAGGAGCAATTAGGGGATACGTGTCTTTAAACAAAGCACAATTGATGCAAACACAGACAACGTGTTGTAAATGCTAGTACAGTAACATCCACCCCCCTGCGTCCTGTATCAGCCGCGCCGGGCGTGCCCGCTGGCCATAATGGGGGTTATCGCTTCTCGGCCTTTTGGCTAAGATCAAGTGTAGTATCTGTTCTTATCAGTTTAATATCTGATACGTCCCCTACCCGGGACCATATATTAAATTGATTTTTGGAACAGGGAGATGGAATAGGGGCTTGCTCCGTCCACTCCACGCATCGACCTGGTCTTGCAGTATCTCCAGGAACGGTGCACTCACTCCTCCTAACTTTGTCAAAGTAAATGTTTTGGTACGCTAATCTGCGATGGGTTAAAGGCAATGCAAAAAAAAAGAAATCATTAGATGGGCAATGCTCTGTTTAATCTGCGTTATGTTTTCCCGCCCTTTTTGTTAATAAAAAAAAAAAAAAAAAAAAAAAAACGTCCGTGTGTGTGTGTGTGTGTGTGTGTGTGTGTGTGTGTGTGTGTGTGTGTGTGTGTGTAAATGGCTGCATTTACATAGCGCTTTACAATTTGTTCCTCACATTTTACCCATTCACTCAGACGTTCACACACCGATGGCGGAGGCAACCATGCAAGGTGCCAACCTACCTGCTCATCAGGAGCAATTAGGGGATAAGTGTCTTTAAACAAAGCACAATTGATGCAAACACAGACAACGTGTTGTAAATGCTAGTACAGTAACATCCACCCCCCTGCGTCCTGTATCAGCCGCGCCGGGCGTGCCCGCTGGCCATAATAAGGGTTATCGCTTCTCGGCCTTTTGGCTAAGATCAAGTGTAGTATCTGTTCTTATCAGTTTAATATCTGATACGTCCCCTACCCGGGGACCATATATTAAATTGATTTTTGGAACAGGGAGATGGAATAGGGGCTTGCTCCGTCCACTCCACGCATCGACCTGGTCTTGCAGTATCTCCAGGAACGGTGCACTAACTCCTCCTAACTTTGTCAAAGTAAATGTTTTGGTACGCTAATCTGCGATGGGTTAAAGGCAATGCAAAATAAAAAAAAGAAATCATTAGATGGGCAATGCTCTGTTTAATCTGCGTTATGTTTTCCCGCCCTTTTTGTTAAAAAAAAAACGTCTGTGTGTGTGTGTGTGTGTGTGTGTGTGTGTGTGTGTGTGTGTAAATGGCTGCATTTACATAGCGCTTTACAATTTGTTCCTCACATTTTACCCATTCACTCAGACGTTCACACACCGATGGCGGAGGCAACCATGCAAGGTGCCAACCTACCTGCTCATCAGGAGCAATTAGGGGATAAGTGTCTTTAAACAAAGCACAATTGATGCAAACACAGACAACGTGTTGTAAATGCTAGTACAGTAACATCCACCCCCCTGCGTCCTGTATCAGCCGCGCCGGGCGTGCCCGCTGGCCATAATAGGGGTTATCGCTTCTCGGCCTTTTGGCTAAGATCAAGTGTAGTATCTGTTCTTATCAGTTTAATATCTGATACGTCCCCTACCCGGGGACCATATATTAAATTGATTTTTGGAACAGGGAGATGGAATAGGGGCTTGCTCCGTCCACTCCACGCATCGACCTGGTCTTGCAGTATCTCCAGGAACGGTGCACTAACTCCTCCTAACTTTGTCAAAGTAAATGTTTTGGTACGCTAATCTGCGATGGGTTAAAGGCAATGCAAAAAAAAAGAAATCATTAGATGGGCAATGCTCTGTTTAATCTGCATTATGTTTTCCCGCCCTTTTTGTTAAAAAAAACGTCTGTGTGTGTGTGTGTGTGTGTGTGTGTGTGTGTGTGTGTGTGTGTGTGTGTGTAAATGGCTGCATTTACATAGCGCTTTACAATTTGTTCCTCACATTTTACCCATTCACTCAGACGTTCACACACCGATGGCGGAGGCAACCATGCAAGGTGCCAACCTACCTGCTCATCAGGAGCAATTAGGGGATAAGTGTCTTTAAACAAAGCACAATTGATGCAAACACAGACAACGTGTTGTAAATGCTAGTACAGTAACATCCACCCCCCTGCGTCCTGTATCAGCCGCGCCGGGCGTGCCCGCTGGCCATAATAGGGGTTATCGCTTCTCGGCCTTTTGGCTAAGATCAAGTGGATGACCGGTGTATGCTGTTCCTGGTTTTGTTTGCTTGTTTATTATTTTTCTCACATTTCCACAGTCGTGCGGTGTATGGGACTGGAAATTGAGTTTTTTTTATTGTTTGTGCTGGCTTCTCCCTACGATGGCCAGCACTCCACGGCAGTCGACCCCTAGGGCTGGGTTACGGTTTTCGGCGAGGTTCATATGGAAGGATGGAACGATGCCCATGTGGAACAGAGATGTGTTTGTGGATGGTGTCATCATGACTCAACTCAAGTTGAAGGCGGACGATATTTTTTGCATCCAGCACAATGCCCAGGAGAGGGGCTACGATGTTTCCTTCAGATCCAGTTTGGGGCTCCAGGGGGTTTTGGAGGACTGCAAGCGGATGGAGGCTGATGTCGGACCCCTCAGCCATTTCGAGGTGTTTTCTCTGGACAGGCTGAATTTTCGAGTTATCAATGTCACAATGTACAACCCGTACGTGATCGATAAGGAGGTGACTGATTTTTTGGCCCCCTACGCTGAGGTGATATCTGAGGTCCGGAGGATCAGAGACAGACGTGGGATCTGGACGGGGCGGAGGCAGGTGCAGGTGCTCCTAAAGGCTGTTCCCGGTGGCTGTGACGGGCTGGCTCATCCCCCAGCCTTCTTTTCCTTGGGGCCTGATAGGGGGTATTTGTTTTATAACAACCAGCCCCCTTTCTGCCGAAGGTGCCGGGTGGCAGGGCACTCTGACGGAAAGTGTGGGGAGGTGAGGTGCCACCATTGCAAGGAGGAGGGCCACATGGCTAAAGATTGTAAGGTTGGTAAGAAATGCCACAACTGCAGTTCCACCGACCACCTGGTGAGGGCCTGTCCCCAGGAGCGGCGGTATTCGTCAGTGGTGGTGATGGGGAAGGAGCTTGCGCCGAAGACCGGAGAGGAGGAAGAAAGTGCACCAGTGGCACCAGCACCAGCACCAATAGAGGCGATTCCTGTGGAGAAGGACGCAGAGGCGGAGACGGTACTCCTGGTTGGCAACAAGACAGTTTCCCCTTTGTCTTCCGATGGAGAGGCGATGGACGAGGAGGAGGTGGTCGGTGGAGCCAGCGGAGCCAGTGGAGCCAGTGGAGCCAGAAAACGGAGGTTAAGGGTTAAAAGGACTACACCTGGGTCAGAAGGTATGGGGGCAGGGGAAATTACCGGTGGGGGCCCACAAAAAAAGGTGGGCACTTTTAATGCACGGGGGTTGAGGGGTTCTGTTAAGAGGAGGGGCTTTTTTGATTATGTTGCCTCACTCAGGCTTACCGTTTGTTTTGTTCAAGAGGTGCACTTACGGGATGGGAGGGATTGTGGTGTGTTTTCAAAGGAATGGGACAAGGGGGAATCGTTTTGGTCAGTGGGGGGGGTTCACTCATCTGGTGTGGGGATACTGTTTGGAAACCGGGAGGCAAGGGTGGTGGGTTCTTTTGTAATTGTGCAGGGGAGGGTTATGGGGGTTGATGTGAATATTGGGGTTTTGAAATTGAGGGTGGTGGTGGTGTACGGGCCACAGAGGGCGGGTGAAAGGAGTGCCATGATGGAGGCTTTAAGGCCTTTTTTTGCCACAAACAGGCAGATGGTGGTGGGGGGTGATTTTAATGTGGATCTGGGGAGGGTGGGTGATCCAAGTGCTGAGTGTGTGGGTTCTTTTTTTAAGGGGCAGGGGCTTGTGGATGGAGGGAAGGCACTTACCCCTCGAATAGATGGTCCCACATGGCGTAACTCCCGGGGGGTAGCCAGGCGTCTCGATTATGTGTTTTTTTCTCGGTCCTTGGTCCTATTGTCGGGCCGGGTGGTCCCTGTTTTTTTCTCTGACCATGATGGGCTCCTCTTTCGGGTCCGGTCTAGCGCTCCTGTTTTCGGCCCCGGGTACTGGAGGTTGAACTCCAGTGTCCTTGGCGAGGATGAGTTCTGCAGTAGCTTTGTCTCCTTTTTCCGGGGGCTCGAGGGACTTAGGGCTTTGTTTTCTGGTGTGGTGGAGTGGTGGGAGGGGGCTAAGGAGAGGATAAAGGGGTTTTGTATTATGTATTGTCAACGGAGGGCGAAGGAGGCGGGGAGGGAAGTGCTCCGTCTTCAACACCTCCTCGAGCTCGAGTACACTTTGGGTAACCTAGGTGGCGCTGTAGACCAGCGGGCTTGTGACTCCCTTAAGACAGAACTTAGGGATGTCTATGAGGATAAGGCCCGTGCTTACCTGACGCGGTCACGTCGTGAGTTCTTGGAGAAGAATGAGACGTGTTCCGCAGCCTTTTTCAGCAGCGTGAGGGCTGATAAGGGAAGGAAGGTGATATCGGGAGTTAGGGACAGTCAGGGTCAGGTGGTTACTGAGACAGGGGAGATGGTAAGGGTCGCAACCGATCACTTCCGCTCCTTCTTCTGTGAACGAGTGGTGGATGAGGAGCGAGCAGAGGCTTTTTTGCAGCTTGTGGCTCAGAGGGTACCGTCAGACCTGGCTGAGGCTTTGGAGGCCCCTCTCTCTCTCGAGGAATTGGAGGGTGCCCTTCGTAGAATGGGCAAGCGTAAGGTTCCGGGCATCGATGGCCTGCCGGCTGAGTTTTATCTCATGTTTTGGGATATTCTCGGCCCGGTGGTTCTCGAGGTCCTGACCGAGGTCCTCCGCACAGGGGCACTGGGAGGGTCAATGGCTAAGGGGGTGATCTCACTTCTGTTTAAGAAGGGGGACGCCTCTGACCTTAAGAACTGGCGGCCATTGACCATGCTGTGTGTTGATTACAAGCTTTTGGCTAAGGTTCTCACAGACCGTCTGTGCACAGCTCTCCCAGATGCGGTCCATGTGGATCAGACGTGTGGGGTGGCTGGGCGCTCGTTGAGATGGAATCTCCAGCTCATCAGAGACGTCATCGCTTGGGCAGAGGATCGGGACCTGCCACTTATGGTGGTGGGTCTTGATCAGGCCAAAGCCTTTGATAGGGTTCACTGGGGTTTTATGTTCAAAGTTTTAGAGAGAATAGGCTTAGGGCGGGTTTTTGTTGGGTGGCTGCGTACTCTGTACACAGCAGTGGGGAGCACGGTTTCTGTTAATGGGCACTTGGGGGAGTTTTTTGGGTTGCACGCAGGGGTAAGACAGGGGTGTCCGCTCTCTCCCCTGCTCTACGTCCTTTATATGGAGCCCCTGGCGGCGGCCATTAGGGCTGACCCGGGTGTGAAGGGTATCCTGGTACCAGGCAGCAGGGGCCTGAGGGTCAAGTTGTCGCAGTATGCGGATGATACCACACTGCTACTGGACAACGATGCGTGTCTGAGTTGGTCTTTGGAGATCTTCCAGGACTTTGGCCGGGTGTCTGGCGCGGAGCTCAACCGTGCTAAATCCTCGGTTAAGTTCTTTGGGCGGTGGAAGAGTAGGTCAGACGTACCAGGAGGGCTGTCGCTCTGTGAAGGGGCCCTGAGGATTCTTGGGGGAAGGGGGGAGGGACGTGCCCCATTTCCCACTCAAGTTGGACTGCATTTTTGTTTCTTTTTTGCTCAAAGAATTGTCCTCTCCGGTAGTCCATCCATCTGGCTACTTCCTCCGGTTCTACTTTGCCTACCCGGCAAGGAGGGTCATGGCCTGGTCCAATTCGGCCCCCCGGGCGGAGCAGTTGCCGTGGCATTTTGGCCACGCGGCAAAGTGGCTGCGGGCTCATCCTGGGGTTTTGGAAGGGGATGTGGGGTTGGACCAGAAGAGGCTCTATGCCGAGGTGAGACAGGGAGTGACCGCGCCAGCTGTGGTGGGGATACCCGCTACAGTTTGGTTGTCGGTACAACTGCCTGGCCTGGACAATGGGCTCAAGGATTTAGGATGGCTGATGTTACACAGGAGTTTGCCGGTGCGTGAGATCATGCACCGGCATGGCTTGGCGAGATCCCCGGTGTGCCCCAGAGCTGGTTGCTTTGTGGACGAGACTATTAGACACGTCATGTGGGACTGTCCTTTTGCAGGGGTGGTGTGGGCTAGGGCATCTGTGTTGATTGGGAGGTTGGAGGGGAGTGTTGGGGTCACATGGGCAAGATTGGAGAGAGGGATTGGGAGAGCTGGGGGGGGGCGTAGGGGGCGTCTCCTGCAATGGCTGCTCATGGGCCTTTTTAAGAAGGGGCTGTGGGAGGCCAGACAGGCTCTGGTTAAAAAGGCGGTGGATTGGGGGGTGGAGGGGGTTGTTAGGAGAGTAGAGGGGGACGTAAAGGGAAGGATGCGGTGGGATGTGAAGAGGTGGGGACATCATGCTGCTAGGGAGAGATGGAAGGGGGGTTTAGGTTTGATGGAAGGGATGTAGTGGTTGCTTAGGATATTGACATATGGTTTTTTTTTTTTTTTTTTTTTTTTTTTTTTTTTGTGGAGACCGGAAAGTGCATAAGTGGAAAATGGGGACATGGTTTTTTGTCTTGGATAGTGGGCTATTGTTTTGGGTGGGATAAAGGGAGGTTTTGGTTAACAGTGGGTGGTTTAATTTGGGGTTCATTTTCATTTTCAACTGTAACAGGGACAGCATACAATAAGGAACATAAAATGAAAATGTAGAAATGCAAATGTTCAGGAAAGTTTTGTTTGGATTAGTAGGGAAAGGTAAATTAAGAATGTGTGCACATGTATGGGTGTTTTAAATAGTATGATAGGAAGTCGTTTTGTAGTTTGTATGGTATAGGGACAGATAGGATGTGATAACATGTATATGATTATTTTTGATATAAAATTAAGAAAGAAGGTAAAAACTCCCCTCCCAGCTGGTTGGAGGGGAGGAGAAGCCCGATTTCACAAAAAAAAAAAAAAAAAAAAAAAAAAAAAAAATCTGTTCTTATCAGTTTAATATCTGATACGTCCCCTACCCGGGGACCATATATTAAATTGATTTTTGGAACAGGGAGATGGAATAGGGGCTTGCTCCGTCCACTCCACGCATCGACCTGGTCTTGCAGTATCTCCAGGAACGGTGCACTAACTCCTCCTAACTTTGTCAAAGTAAATGTTTTGGTACGCTAATCTGCGATGGGTTAAAGGCAATGCAAAAAAAAAGAAATCATTAGATGGGCAATGCTCTGTTTAATCTGCGTTATGTTTTCCCGCCCTTTTTGTTAAAAAAAAAACGTCTGTGTGTGTGTGTGTGTGTGTGTGTGTGTGTGTGTGTGTGTGTAAATGGCTGCATTTACATAGCGCTTTACAATTTGTTCCTCACATTTTACCCATTCACTTAGACGTTCACACACCGATGGCGGAGGCAACCATGCAAGGTGCCAACCTACCTGCTCATCAGGAGCAATTAGGGGATAAGTGTCTTTAAACAAAGCACAATTGATGCAAACACAGACAACGTGTTGTAAATGCTAGTACAGTAACATCCACCCCCCTGCGTCCTGTATCAGCCGCGCCGGGCGTGCCCGCTGGCCATAATGGGGGTTATCGCTTCTCGGCCTTTTGGCTAAGATCAAGTGGATGACCGGTGTATGCTGTTCCTGGTTTTGTTTGCTTGTTTATTATTTTTCTCACATTTCCACAGTCGTGCGGTGTATGGGACTGGAAATTGAGTTTTTTTTATTGTTTGTGCTGGCTTCTCCCTACGATGGCCAGCACTCCACGGCAGTCGACCCCTAGGGCTGGGTTACGGTTTTCGGCGAGGTTCATATGGAAGGATGGAACGATGCCCATGTGGAACAGAGATGTGTTTGTGGATGGTGTCATCATGACTCAACTCAAGTTGAAGGCGGACGATATTTTTTGCATCCAGCACAATGCCCAGGAGAGGGGCTACGATGTTTCCTTCAGATCCAGTTTGGGGCTCCAGGGGGTTTTGGAGGACTGCAAGCGGATGGAGGCTGATGTCGGACCCCTCAGCCATTTCGAGGTGTTTTCTCTGGACATGCTGAATTTTCGAGTTATCAATGTCACAATGTACAACCCGTACGTGATCGATAAGGAGGTGACTGATTTTTTGGCCCCCTACGCTGAGGTGATATCTGAGGTCCGGAGGATCAGAGACAGACGTGGGATCTGGACGGGGCGGAGGCAGGTGCAGGTGCTCCTAAAGGCTGTTCCCGGTGGCTGTGACGGGCTGGCTCATCCCCCAGCCTTCTTTTCCTTGGGGCCTGATAGGGGGTATTTGTTTTATAATAACCAGCCCCCTTTCTGCCGAAGGTGCCGGGTGGCAGGGCACTCTGACGGAAAGTGTGGGGAGGTGAGGTGCCACCATTGCAAGGAGGAGGGCCACATGGCTAAAGATTGTAAGGTTGGTAAGAAATGCCACAACTGCAGTTCCACCGACCACCTGGTGAGGGCCTGTCCCCAGGAGCGGCGGTATTCGTCAGTGGTGGTGATGGGGAAGGAGCTTGCGCCGAAGACCGGAGAGGAGGAAGAAAGTGCACCAGTGGCACCAGCACCAGCACCAATAGAGGCGATTCCTGTGGAGAAGGACACAGAGGCGGAGACGGTACTCCTGGTTGGCAACAAGACAGTTTCCCCTTTGTCTTCCGATGGAGAGGCGATGGACGAGGAGGAGGTGGTCGGTGGAGCCAGCGGAGCCAGTGGAGCCAGTGGAGCCAGAAAACGGAGGTTAAGGGTTAAAAGGACTACACCTGGGTCAGAAGGTATGGGGGCAGGGGAAATTACCGGTGGGGGCCCACAAAAAAAAGTAAGGGGAGGGAAGGGAGGTAGGGTGGCCCTCTTAGTGCAACAGGTCGGTGGGGAGCAGGGGATTGGTGGGGGAGTGGGTTTGGCGGATGTTGAGGCTGAGGGGGAGGGGGGTGGTTTACCGGGTTCCCCTGTCCTGGACAGTATGGACAGTATGGACCTTTTTGAGACTCCAAGCCTTGGGGAAGGGTTACAGGTGGGAGCACCCAACACTTTGCCTGCTTCTTGGGATAAGGGGGAGGATGGGGAGGACAGTTAAAAGTGGGGGTAGGGGTATTATTGTGGGTTGGTTTTTTGTTTAATTTAATTTTATTATTGTCAATGGCTTTCACAGTGGGCACTTTTAATGCACGGGGGTTGAGGGGTTCTGTTAAGAGGAGGGGCTTTTTTGATTATGTTGCCTCACTCAGGCTTACCGTTTGTTTTGTTCAAGAGGTGCACTTACGGGATGGGAGGGATTGTGGTGTGTTTTCAAAGGAATGGGACAAGGGGGAATCGTTTTGGTCAGTGGGGGGGGTTCACTCATCTGGTGTGGGGATACTGTTTGGAAACCGGGAGGCAAGGGTGGTGGGTTCTTTTGTAATTGTGCAGGGGAGGGTTATGGGGGTTGATGTGAATATTGGGGTTTTGAAATTGAGGGTGGTGGTGGTGTACGGGCCACAGAGGGCGGGTGAAAGGAGTGCCATGATGGAGGCTTTAAGGCCTTTTTTTGCCACAAACAGGCAGATGGTGGTGGGGGGTGATTTTAATGTGGATCTGGGGAGGGTGGGTGATCCAAGTGCTGGGTGTGTGGGTTCTTTTTTTAAGGGGCAGGGGCTTGTGGATGGAGGGAAGGCACTTACCCCTCGAATAGATGGTCCCACATGGCGTAACTCCCGGGGGGTAGCCAGGCGTCTCGATTATGTGTTTTTTTCTCGGTCCTTGGTCCTATTGTCGGGCCGGGTGGTCCCTGTTTTTTTCTCTGACCATGATGGGCTCCTCTTTCGGGTCCGGTCTAGCGCTCCTGTTTTCGGCCCCGGGTACTGGAGGTTGAACTCCAGTGTCCTTGGCGAGGATGAGTTCTGCAGTAGCTTTGTCTCCTTTTTCCGGGGGCTCGAGGGACTTAGGGCTTTGTTTTCTGGTGTGGTGGAGTGGTGGGAGGGGGCTAAGGAGAGGATAAAGGGGTTTTGTATTATGTATTGTCAACGGAGGGCGAAGGAGGCGGGGAGGGAAGTGCTCCGTCTTCAACACCTCCTCGAGCTCGAGTACACTTTGGGTAACCTAGGTGGCGCTGTAGACCAGCGGGCTTGTGACTCCCTTAAGACAGAACTTAGGGATGTCTATGAGGATAAGGCCCGAGCTTACCTGACGCGGTCACGTCGTGAGTTCTTGGAGAAGAATGAGACGTGTTCCGCAGCCTTTTTCAGCAGCGTGAAGGCTGATAAGGGAAGGAAGGTGATATCGGGAGTTAGGGACAGTCAGGGTCAGGTGGTTACTGAGACAGGGGAGATGGTAAGGGTCGCAACCGATCACTTCCGCTCCTTCTTCTGTGAACGAGTGGTGGATGAGGAGCGAGCAGAGGCTTTTTTGCAGCTTGTGGCTCAGAGGGTACCGTCAGACCTGGCTGAGGCTTTGGAGGCCCCTCTCTCTCTCGAGGAATTGGAGGGTGCCCTTCGTAGAATGGGCAAGCGTAAGGTTCCGGGCATCGATGGCCTGCCGGCTGAGTTTTATCTCATGTTTTGGGATATTCTCGGCCCGGTGGTTCTCGAGGTCCTGACCGAGGTCCTCCGCACAGGGGCACTGGGAGGGTCAATGGCTAAGGGGGTGATCTCACTTCTGTTTAAGAAGGGGGACGCCTCTGACCTTAAGAACTGGCGGCCATTGACCATGCTGTGTGTTGATTACAAGCTTTTGGCTAAGGTTCTCACAGACCGTCTGTGCACAGCTCTCCCAGATGCGGTCCATGTGGACCAGACGTGTGGGGTGGCTGGGCGCTCGTTGAGATGGAATCTCCAGCTCATCAGAGACGTCATCGCTTGGGCAGAGGATCGGGACCTGCCACTTATGGTGGTGGGTCTTGATCAGGCCAAAGCCTTTGATAGGGTTCACTGGGGTTTTATGTTCAAAGTTTTAGAGAGAATAGGCTTAGGGCGGGTTTTTGTTGGGTGGCTGCGTACTCTGTACACAGCAGTGGGGAGCACGGTTTCTGTTAATGGGCACTTGGGGGAGTTTTTTGGGTTGCACGCAGGGGTAAGACAGGGGTGTCCGCTCTCTCCCCTGCTCTACGTCCTTTATATGGAGCCCCTGGCGGCGGCCATTAGGGCTGACCCGGGTGTGAAGGGTATCCTGGTACCAGGCAGCAGGGGCCTGAGGGTCAAGTTGTCGCAGTATGCGGATGATACCACACTGCTACTGGACAACGATGCGTGTCTGAGTCGGTCTTTGGAGATCTTCCAGGACTTTGGCCGGGTGTCTGGCGCGGAGCTCAACCGTGCTAAATCCTCGGTTAAGTTCTTTGGGCGGTGGAAGAGTAGGTCAGACGTACCAGGAGGGCTGTCGCTCTGTGAAGGGGCCCTGAGGATTCTTGGGGTCCTCTTTGAGGCAGCCCACAGTGCCACGGTCAACTGGACCAGGCGAATAGATGCAGTTCATAAAAAGTTTGCCCTCTGGAAGGCCAGGAGACTGACCTTTACGGGGAAGGTACTGGTTTTGAAGGTAGACGTGTTGCCGTCCCTCCTGTACCTGGCGTACATCTTTCCGATGCCGGCCAGCATGCGGAGGCCGCTCACTCGGCTTGTGTTTCGTTTCATGTGGGGGGGGAGTTATGAATACGTGGCGAGGGCACGCATGTTGGCTCCGGTGGGGGAAGGGGGGAGGGACGTGCCCCATTTCCCACTCAAGTTGGACTGCATTTTTGTTTCTTTTTTGCTCAAAGAATTGTCCTCTCCGGTAGTCCATCCATCGGGCTACTTCCTCCGGTTCTACTTTGCCTACCCGGCAAAGAGGGTCATGGCCTGGTCCAATTCGGCCCCCCGGGCGGAGCAGTTGCCGTGGCATTTTGGCCACGCGGCAAAGTGGCTGCGGGCTCATCCTGGGGTTTTGGAAGGGGATGTGGGGTTGGACCAGAAGAGGCTCTATGCCGAGGTGAGACAGGGAGTGACCGCGCCAGCTGTGGTGGGGATACCCGCTACAGTTTGGTTGTCGGTACAACTGCCTGGCCTGGACAATGGGCTCAAGGATTTAGGATGGCTGATGTTACACAGGAGTTTGCCGGTGCGTGAGATCATGCACCGGCATGGCTTGGCAAGATCCCCGGTGTGCCCCAGAGCTGGTTGCTTTGTGGACGAGACTATTAGACACGTCATGTGGGACTGTCCTTTTGCAGGGGTGGTGTGGGCTAGGGCATCTGTGTTGATTGGGAGGTTGGAGGGGAGTGTTGGGGTCACATGGGCAAGATTGGAGAGAGGGATTGGGAGAGCTGGGGGGGGGCGTAGGGGGCGTCTCCTGCAATGGCTGCTCATGGGCCTTTTTAAGAAGGGGCTGTGGGAGGCCAGACAGGCTCTGGTTAAAAAGGCGGTGGATTGGGGGGTGGAGGGGGTTGTTAGGAGAGTAGAGGGGGACGTAAAGGGAAGGATGCGGTGGGATGTGAAGAGGTGGGGACATCATGCTGCTAGGGAGAGATGGAAGGGGGGTTTAGGTTTGATGGAAGGGATGTAGTGGTTGCTTAGGATATTGACATATGGTTTTTTGTGGAGACCGGAAAGTGCATAAGTGGAAAATGGGGACATGGTTTTTTGTCTTGGATAGTGGGCTATTGTTTTGGGTGGGATAAAGGGAGGTTTTGGTTAACAGTGGGTGGTTTAATTTGGGGTTCATTTTCATTTTCAACTGTAACAGGGACAGCTTACAATAAGGAACATAAAATGAAAATGTAGAAATGCAAATGTTCAGGAAAGTTTTTGTTTGGATTAGTAGGGAAAGGTAAATTAAGAATGTGTGCACATGTATGGGTGTTTTAAATAGTATGATAGGAAGTCGTTTTGTAGTTTGTATGGTATAGGGACAGATAGGATGTGATAACATGTATATGATTATTTTTGATATAAAATTAAGAAAGAAGGTAAAAACTCCCCTCCCAGCTGGTTGGAGGGGAGGAGAAGCCCGATTTCACAAAAAAAAAAAAAAAAAAAAAAAAATCTGTTCTTATCAGTTTAATATCTGATACGTCCCCTACCCGGGGACCATATATTAAATTGATTTTTGGAACAGGGAGATGGAATAGGGGCTTGCTCCGTCCACTCCACGCATCGACCTGGTCTTGCAGTATCTCCAGGAACGGTGCACTCACTCCTCCTAACTTTGTCAAAGTAAATGTTTTGGTACGCTAATCTGCGATGGGTTAAAGGCAATGCAAAAAAAAAGAAATCATTAGATGGGCAATGCTCTGTTTAATCTGCGTTATGTTTTCCCGCCCTTTTTGTTAAAAAAAAAAAAAAAAAAAAAACGTCTGTGTGTGTGTGTGTGTGTGTGTGTGTGTGTGTGTGTGTGTAAATGGCTGCATTTACATAGCGCTTTACAATTTGTTCCTCACATTTTACCCATTCACTCAGACGTTCACACACCGATGGCGGAGGCAACCATGCAAGGTGCCAACCTACCTGCTCATCAGGAGCAATTAGGGGATAAGTGTCTTTAAACAAAGCACAATTGATGCAAACACAGACAACGTGTTGTAAATGCTAGTACAGTAACATCCACCCCCCTGCGTCCTGTATCAGCCGCGCCGGGCGTGCCCGCTGGCCATAATGGGGGTTATCGCTTCTCGGCCTTTTGGCTAAGATCAAGTGTAGTATCTGTTCTTATCAGTTTAATATCTGATACGTCCCCTACCCGGGGACCATATATTAAATTGATTTTTGGAACAGGGAGATGGAATAGGGGCTTGCTCCGTCCACTCCACGCATCGACCTGGTCTTGCAGTATCTCCAGGAACGGTGCACTAACTCCTCCTAACTTTGTCAAAGTAAATGTTTTGGTACGCTAATCTGCGATGGGTTAAAGGCAATGCAAAAAAAAAGAAATCATTAGATGGGCAATGCTCTGTTTAATCTGCGTTATGTTTTCCCGCCCTTTTTGTTAAAAAAAAAACGTCTGTGTGTGTGTGTGTGTGTGTGTGTGTGTGTGTGTGTGTGTGTGTGTGTGTGTGTGTGTAAATGGCTGCATTTACATAGCGCTTTACAATTTGTTCCTCACATTTTACCCATTCACTCAGACGTTCACACACCGATGGCGGAGGCAACCATGCAAGGTGCCAACCTACCTGCTCATCAGGAGCAATTAGGGGATAAGTGTCTTTAAACAAAGCACAATTGATGCAAACACAGACAACGTGTTGTAAATGCTAGTACAGTAACATCCACCCCCCTGCGTCCTGTATCAGCCGCGCCGGGCGTGCCCGCTGGCCATAATAGGGGTTATCGCTTCTCGGCCTTTTGGCTAAGATCAAGTGTAGTATCTGTTCTTATCAGTTTAATATCTGATACGTCCCCTACCCGGGGACCATATATTAAATTGATTTTTGGAACAGGGAGATGGAATAGGGGCTTGCTCCGTCCACTCCACGCATCGACCTGGTCTTGCAGTATCTCCAGGAACGGTGCACTAACTCCTCCTAACTTTGTCAAAGTAAATGTTTTGGTACGCTAATCTGCGATGGGTTAAAGGCAATGCAAAAAAAAAGAAATCATTAGATGGGCAATGCTCTGTTTAATCTGCGTTATGTTTTCCCGCCCTTTTTGTTAAAAAAAAAAAAAAAAAAAAAAAAAAACGTCTGTGTGTGTGTGTGTGTGTGTGTGTGTGTGTGTGTGTGTGTGTGTGTGTGTGTGTGTGTGTGTGTAAATGGCTGCATTTACATAGCGCTTTACAATTTGTTCCTCACATTTTACCCATTCACTCAGACGTTCACACACCGATGGCGGAGGCAACCATGCAAGGTGCCAACCTACCTGCTCATCAGGAGCAATTAGGGGATAAGTGTCTTTAAACAAAGCACAATTGATGCAAACACAGACAACGTGTTGTAAATGCTAGTACAGTAACATCCACCCCCCTGCGTCCTGTATCAGCCGCGCCGGGCGTGCCCGCTGGCCATAATGGGGGTTATCGCTTCTCGGCCTTTTGGCTAAGATCAAGTGGATGACCGGTGTATGCTGTTCCTGGTTTTGTTTGCTTGTTTATTATTTTTCTCACATTTCCACAGTCGTGCGGTGTATGGGACTGGAAATTGAGTTTTTTTTTATTGTTTGTGCTGGCTTCTCCCTACGATGGCCAGCACTCCACGGCAGTCGACCCCTAGGGCTGGGTTACGGTTTTCGGCGAGGTTCATATGGAAGGATGGAACGATGCCCATGTGGAACAGAGATGTGTTTGTGGATGGTGTCATCATGACTCAACTCAAGTTGAAGGCGGACGATATTTTTTGCATCCAGCACAATGCCCAGGAGAGGGGCTACGATGTTTCTTTCAGATCCAGTTTGGGGCTCCAGGGGGTTTTGGAGGACTGCAAGCGGATGGAGGCTGATGTCGGACCCCTCAGCCATTTCGAGGTGTTTTCTCTGGACAGGCTGAATTTTCGAGTTATCAATGTCACAATGTACAACCCGTACGTGATCGATAAGGAGGTGACTGATTTTTTGGCCCCCTACGCTGAGGTGATATCTGAGGTCCGGAGGATCAGAGACAGACGTGGGATCTGGACGGGGCGGAGGCAGGTGCAGGTGCTCCTAAAGGCTGTTCCCGGTGGCTGTGACGGGCTGGCTCATCCCCCAGCCTTCTTTTCCTTGGGGCCTGATAGGGGGTATTTGTTTTATAACAACCAGCCCCCTTTCTGCCGAAGGTGCCGGGTGGCAGGGCACTCTGATGGAAAGTGTGGGGAGGTGAGGTGCCACCATTGCAAGGAGGAGGGCCACATGGCTAAAGATTGTAAGGTTGGTAAGAAATGCCACAACTGCAGTTCCACCGACCACCTGGTGAGGGCCTGTCCCCAGGAGCGGCGGTATTCGTCAGTGGTGGTGATGGGGAAGGAGCTTGCACCGAAGACCGGAGAGGAGGAAGAAAGTGCACCAGTGGCACCAGCACCAGCACCAATAGAGGCGATTCCTGTGGAGAAGGACGCAGAGGCGGAGACGGTACTCCTGGTTGGCAACAAGACAGTTTCCCCTTTGTCTTCCGATGGAGAGGCGA
Source organism: Notolepis coatsorum (assembly GCF_963971535.1). Lineage (NCBI taxonomy): Eukaryota > Metazoa > Chordata > Actinopteri > Aulopiformes > Paralepididae > Notolepis > Notolepis coatsorum. Next base: position 925,431 of record NC_140169.1, on the reverse strand, counting down.
TGGACGAGGAGGAGGTGGTCGGTGGAGCCAGCGGAGCCAGTGGAGCCAGTGGAGCCAGAAAACGGAGGTTAAGGGTTAAAAGGACTACACCTGGGTCAGAAGGTATGGGGGCAGGGGAAATTACCGGTGGGGGCCCACAAAAAAAGGTAAGGGGAGGGAAGGGAGGTAGGGTGGCCCTCTTAGTGCAACAGGTCGGTGGGGAGCAGGGGGTTGGTGGGGGAGTGGGTTTGGCGGATGTTGAGGCTGAGGGGGAGGGGGTTTGTTTACCGGTTTCCCCTGTCCTGGACAGTATGGACAGTATGGACCCTTTTGAGACTCCAAGCCTTGGGGAAGGGTTACAGGTGGGAGCACCCAACACTTTGCCTGCTTCTTGGGATAAGGGGGAGGATGGGGAGGACAGTTAAAAGTGGGGGTAGGGGTATTATTGTGGGTTGGTTTTTTGTTTAATTTAATTTTATTATTGTCAATGGCTTTCACAGTGGGCACTTTTAATGCACGGGGGTTGAGGGGTTCTGTTAAGAGGAGGGGCTTTTTTGATTATGTTGCCTCACTCAGGCTTACCGTTTGTTTTGTTCAAGAGGTGCACTTACGGGATGGGAGGGATTGTGGTGTGTTTTCAAAGGAATGGGACAAGGGGGAATCGTTTTGGTCAGTGGGGGGGGTTCACTCATCTGGTGTGGGGATACTGTTTGGAAACCGGGAGGCAAGGGTGGTGGGTTCTTTTGTAATTGTGCAGGGGAGGGTTATGGGGGTTGATGTGAATATTGGGGTTTTGAAATTGAGGGTGGTGGTGGTGTACGGGCCACAGAGGGCGGGTGAAAGGAGTGCCATGATGGAGGCTTTAAGGCCTTTTTTTGCCACAAACAGGCAGATGGTGGTGGGGGGTGATTTTAATGTGGATCTGGGGAGGGTGGGTGATCCAAGTGCTGGGTGTGTGGGTTCTTTTTTTAAGGGGCAGGGGCTTGTGGATGGAGGGAAGGCACTTACCCCTCGAATAGATGGTCCCACATGGCGTAACTCCCGGGGGGTAGCCAGGCGTCTCGATTATGTGTTTTTTTCTCGGTCCTTGGTCCTATTGTCGGGCCGGGTGGTCCCTGTTTTTTTCTCTGACCATGATGGGCTCCTCTTTCGGGTCCGGTCTAGCGCTCCTGTTTTCGGCCCCGGGTACTGGAGGTTGAACTCCAGTGTCCTTGGCGAGGATGAGTTCTGCAGTAGCTTTGTCTCCTTTTTCCGGGGGCTCGAGGGACTTAGGGCTTTGTTTTCTGGTGTGGTGGAGTGGTGGGAGGGGGCTAAGGAGAGGATAAAGGGGTTTTGTATTATGTATTGTCAACGGAGGGCGAAGGAGGCGGGGAGGGAAGTGCTCCGTCTTCAACACCTCCTCGAGCTCGAGTACACTTTGGGTAACCTAGGTGGCGCTGTAGACCAGCGGGCTTGTGACTCCCTTAAGACAGAACTTAGGGATGTCTATGAGGATAAGGCCCGTGCTTACCTGACGCGGTCACGTCGTGAGTTCTTGGAGAAGAATGAGACGTGTTCCGCAGCCTTTTTCAGCAGCGTGAGGGCTGATAAGGGAAGGAAGGTGATATCGGGAGTTAGGGACAGTCAGGGTCAGGTGGTTACTGAGACAGGGGAGATGGTAAGGGTCGCAACCGATCACTTCCGCTCCTTCTTCTGTGAACGAGTGGTGGATGAGGAGCGAGCAGAGGCTTTTTTGCAGCTTGTGGCTCAGAGGGTACCGTCAGACCTGGCTGAGGCTTTGGAGGCCCCTCTCTCTCTCGAGGAATTGGAGGGTGCCCTTCGTAGAATGGGCAAGCGTAAGGTTCCGGGCATCGATGGCCTGCCGGCTGAGTTTTATCTCATGTTTTGGGATATTCTCGGCCCGGTGGTTCTCGAGGTCCTGACCGAGGTCCTCCGCACAGGGGCACTGGGAGGGTCAATGGCTAAGGGGGTGATCTCACTTCTGTTTAAGAAGGGGGACGCCTCTGACCTTAAGAACTGGCGGCCATTGACCATGCTGTGTGTTGATTACAAGCTTTTGGCTAAGGTTCTCACAGACCGTCTGTGCACAGCTCTCCCAGATGCGGTCCATGTGGATCAGACGTGTGGGGTGGCTGGGCGCTCGTTGAGATGGAATCTCCAGCTCATCAGAGACGTCATCGCTTGGGCAGAGGATCGGGACCTGCCACTTATGGTGGTGGGTCTTGATCAGGCCAAAGCCTTTGATAGGGTTCACTGGGGTTTTATGTTCAAAGTTTTAGAGAGAATAGGCTTAGGGCGGGTTTTTGTTGGGTGGCTGCGTACTCTGTACACAGCAGTGGGGAGCACGGTTTCTGTTAATGGGCACTTGGGGGAGTTTTTTGGGTTGCACGCAGGGGTAAGACAGGGGTGTCCGCTCTCTCCCCTGCTCTACGTCCTTTATATGGAGCCCCTGGCGGCGGCCATTAGGGCTGACCCGGGTGTGAAGGGTATCCTGGTACCAGGCAGCAGGGGCCTGAGGGTCAAGTTGTCGCAGTATGCGGATGATACCACACTGCTACTGGACAACGATGCGTGTCTGAGTCGGTCTTTGGAGATCTTCCAGGACTTTGGCCGGGTGTCTGGCGCGGAGCTCAACCGTGCTAAATCCTCGGTTAAGTTCTTTGGGCGGTGGAAGAGTAGGTCAGACGTACCAGGAGGGCTGTCGCTCTGTGAAGGGGCCCTGAGGATTCTTGGGGTCCTCTTTGAGGCAGCCCACAGTGCCACGGTCAACTGGACCAGGCGAATAGATGCAGTTCATAAAAAGTTTGCCCTCTGGAAGGCCAGGAGACTGACCTTTACGGGGAAGGTACTGGTTTTGAAGGTAGACGTGTTGCCGTCCCTCCTGTACCTGGCGTACATCTTTCCGATGCCGGCCAGCATGCGGAGGCCGCTCACTCGGCTTGTGTTTCGTTTCATGTGGGGGGGGAGTTATGAATACGTGGCGAGGGCACGCATGTTGGCTCCGGTGGGGGAAGGGGGGAGGGACGTGCCCCATTTCCCACTCAAGTTGGACTGCATTTTTGTTTCTTTTTTGCTCAAAGAATTGTCCTCTCCGGTAGTCCATCCATCTGGCTACTTCCTCCGGTTCTACTTTGCCTACCCGGCAAGGAGGGTCATGGCCTGGTCCAATTCGCCCCCCCCGGGCGGAGCAGTTGCCGTGGCATTTTGGCCACGCGGCAAAGTGGCTGCGGGCTCATCCTGGGGTTTTGGAAGGGGATGTGGGGTTGGACCAGAAGAGGCTCTATGCCGAGGTGAGACAGGGAGTGACCGCGCCAGCTGTGGTGGGGATACCCGCTACAGTTTGGTTGTCGGTACAACTGCCTGGCCTGGACAATGGGCTCAAGGATTTAGGATGGCTGATGTTACACAGGAGTTTGCCGGTGCGTGAGATCATGCACCGGCATGGCTTGGCGAGATCCCCGGTGTGCCCCAGAGCTGGTTGCTTTGTGGACGAGACTATTAGACACGTCATGTGGGACTGTCCTTTTGCAGGGGTGGTGTGGGCTAGGGCATCTGTGTTGATTGGGAGGTTGGAGGGGAGTGTTGGGGTCACATGGGCAAGATTGGAGAGAGGGATTGGGAGAGCTGGGGGGGGGCGTAGGGGGCGTCTCCTGCAATGGCTGCTCATGGGCCTTTTTAAGAAGGGGCTGTGGGAGGCCAGACAGGCTCTGGTTAAAAAGGCGGTGGATTGGGGGGTGGAGGGGGTTGTTAGGAGAGTAGAGGGGGACGTAAAGGGAAGGATGCGGTGGGATGTGAAGAGGTGGGGACATCATGCTGCTAGGGAGAGATGGAAGGGGGGTTTAGGTTTGATGGAAGGGATGTAGTGGTTGCTTAGGATATTGACATATGGTTTTTTTTGTGGAGACCGGAAAGTGCATAAGTGGAAAATGGGGACATGGTTTTTTGTCTTGGATAGTGGGCTATTGTTTTGGGTGGGATAAAGGGAGGTTTTGGTTAACAGTGGGTGGTTTAATTTGGGGTTCATTTTCATTTTCAACTGTAACAGGGACAGCATACAATAAGGAACATAAAATGAAAATGTAGAAATGCAAATGTTCAGGAAAGTTTTGTTTGGATTAGTAGGGAAAGGTAAATTAAGAATGTGTGCACATGTATGGGTGTTTTAAATAGTATGATATGAAGTCGTTTTGTAGTTTGTATGGTATAGGGACAGATAGGATGTGATAACATGTATATGATTATTTTTGATATAAAATTAAGAAAGAAGGTAAAAACTCCCCTCCCAGCTGGTTGGAGGGGAGGAGAAGCCCGATTTCACAAAAAAAAAAAAAAAAAAAAAAAATCTGTTCTTATCAGTTTAATATCTGATACGTCCCCTACCCGGGGACCATATATTAAATTGATTTTTGGAACAGGGAGATGGAATAGGGGCTTGCTCCGTCCACTCCACGCATCGACCTGGTCTTGCAGTATCTCCAGGAACGGTGCACTAACTCCTCCTAACTTTGTCAAAGTAAATGTTTTGGTACGCTAATCTGCGATGGGTTAAAGGCAATGCAAAAAAAAAGAAATCATTAGATGGGCAATGCTCTGTTTAATCTGCATTATGTTTTCCCGCCCTTTTTGTTAAAAAAAACGTCTGTGTGTGTGTGTGTGTGTGTGTGTGTGTGTGTGTGTGTGTGTGTGTGTGTGTGTGTGTAAATGGCTGCATTTACATAGCGCTTTACAATTTGTTCCTCACATTTTACCCATTCACTCAGACGTTCACACACCGATGGCGGAGGCAACCATGCAAGGTGCCAACCTACCTGCTCATCAGGAGCAATTAGGGGATAAGTGTCTTTAAACAAAGCACAATTGATGCAAACACAGACAACGTGTTGTAAATGCTAGTACAGTAACATCCACCCCCCTGCGTCCTGTATCAGCCGCGCCGGGCGTGCCCGCTGGCCATAATAGGGGTTATCGCTTCTCGGCCTTTTGGCTAAGATCAAGTGTAGTATCTGTTCTTATCAGTTTAATATCTGATACGTCCCCTACCCGGGGACCATATATTAAATTGATTTTTGGAACAGGGAGATGGAATAGGGGCTTGCTCCGTCCACTCCACGCATCGACCTGGTCTTGCAGTATCTCCAGGAACGGTGCACTAACTCCTCCTAACTTTGTCAAAGTAAATGTTTTGGTACGCTAATCTGCGATGGGTTAAAGGCAATGCAAAAAAAAAGAAATCATTAGATGGGCAATGCTCTGTTTAATCTGCGTTATGTTTTCCCGCCCTTTTTGTTAAAAAAAAAACGTCTGTGTGTGTGTGTGTGTGTGTGTGTGTGTGTGTGTGTGTGTGTGTGTGTGTGTGTGTGTGTAAATGGCTGCATTTACATAGCGCTTTACAATTTGTTCCTCACATTTTACCCATTCACTCAGACGTTCACACACCGATGGCGGAGGCAACCATGCAAGGTGCCAACCTACCTGCTCATCAGGAGCAATTAGGGGATAAGTGTCTTTAAACAAAGCACAATTGATGCAAACACAGACAACGTGTTGTAAATGCTAGTACAGTAACATCCACCCCCCTGCGTCCTGTATCAGCCGCGCCGGGCGTGCCCGCTGGCCATAATGGGGGTTATCGCTTCTCGGCCTTTTGGCTAAGATCAAGTGGATGACCGGTGTATGCTGTTCCTGGTTTTGTTTGCTTGTTTATTATTTTTCTCACATTTCCACAGTCGTGCGGTGTATGGGACTGGAAATTGAGTTTTTTTTTATTGTTTGTGCTGGCTTCTCCCTACGATGGCCAGCACTCCACACGGCAGTCGACCCCTAGGGCTGGGTTACGGTTTTCGGCGAGGTTCATATGGAAGGATGGAACGATGCCCATGTGGAACAGAGATGTGTTTGTGGATGGTGTCATCATGACTCAACTCAAGTTGAAGGCGGACGATATTTTTTGCATCCAGCACAATGCCCAGGAGAGGGGCTACGATGTTTCTTTCAGATCCAGTTTGGGGCTCCAGGGGGTTTTGGAGGACTGCAAGCGGATGGAGGCTGATGTCGGACCCCTCAGCCATTTCGAGGTGTTTTCTCTGGACAGGCTGAATTTTCGAGTTATCAATGTCACAATGTACAACCCGTACGTGATCGATAAGGAGGTGACTGATTTTTTGGCCCCCTACGCTGAGGTGATATCTGAGGTCCGGAGGATCAGAGACAGACGTGGGATCTGGACGGGGCGGAGGCAGGTGCAGGTGCTCCTAAAGGCTGTTCCCGGTGGCTGTGACGGGCTGGCTCATCCCCCAGCCTTCTTTTCCTTGGGGCCTGATAGGGGGTATTTGTTTTATAACAACCAGCCCCCTTTCTGCCGAAGGTGCCGGGTGGCAGGGCACTCTGATGGAAAGTGTGGGGAGGTGAGGTGCCACCATTGCAAGGAGGAGGGCCACATGGCTAAAGATTGTAAGGTTGGTAAGAAATGCCACAACTGCAGTTCCACCGACCACCTGGTGAGGGCCTGTCCCCAGGAGCGGCGGTATTCGTCAGTGGTGGTGATGGGGAAGGAGCTTGCACCGAAGACCGGAGAGGAGGAAGAAAGTGCACCAGTGGCACCAGCACCAGCACCAATAGAGGCGATTCCTGTGGAGAAGGACGCAGAGGCGGAGACGGTACTCCTGGTTGGCAACAAGACAGTTTCCCCTTTGTCTTCCGATGGAGAGGCGATGGACGAGGAGGAGGTGGTCGGTGGAGCCAGCGGAGCCAGTGGAGCCAGTGGAGCCAGAAAACGGAGGTTAAGGGTTAAAAGGACTACACCTGGGTCAGAAGGTATGGGGGCAGGGGAAATTACCGGTGGGGGCCCACAAAAAAAGGTAAGGGGAGGGAAGGGAGGTAGGGTGGCCCTCTTAGTGCAACAGGTCGGTGGGGAGCAGGGGGTTGGTGGGGGAGTGGGTTTGGCGGATGTTGAGGCTGAGGGGGAGGGGGTTTGTTTACCGGTTTCCCCTGTCCTGGACAGTATGGACAGTATGGACCCTTTTGAGACTCCAAGCCTTGGGGAAGGGTTACAGGTGGGAGCACCCAACACTTTGCCTGCTTCTTGGGATAAGGGGGAGGATGGGGAGGACAGTTAAAAGTGGGGGTAGGGGTATTATTGTGGGTTGGTTTTTTGTTTAATTTAATTTTATTATTGTCAATGGCTTTCACAGTGGGCACTTTTAATGCACGGGGGTTGAGGGGTTCTGTTAAGAGGAGGGGCTTTTTTGATTATGTTGCCTCACTCAGGCTTACCGTTTGTTTTGTTCAAGAGGTGCACTTACGGGATGGGAGGGATTGTGGTGTGTTTTCAAAGGAATGGGACAAGGGGGAATCGTTTTGGTCAGTGGGGGGGGTTCACTCATCTGGTGTGGGGATACTGTTTGGAAACCGGGAGGCAAGGGTGGTGGGTTCTTTTGTAATTGTGCAGGGGAGGGTTATGGGGGTTGATGTGAATATTGGGGTTTTGAAATTGAGGGTGGTGGTGGTGTACGGGCCACAGAGGGCGGGTGAAAGGAGTGCCATGATGGAGGCTTTAAGGCCTTTTTTTGCCACAAACAGGCAGATGGTGGTGGGGGGTGATTTTAATGTGGATCTGGGGAGGGTGGGTGATCCAAGTGCTGGGTGTGTGGGTTCTTTTTTTAAGGGGCAGGGGCTTGTGGATGGAGGGAAGGCACTTACCCCTCGAATAGATGGTCCCACATGGCGTAACTCCCGGGGGGTAGCCAGGCGTCTCGATTATGTGTTTTTTTCTCGGTCCTTGGTCCTATTGTCGGGCCGGGTGGTCCCTGTTTTTTTCTCTGACCATGATGGGCTCCTCTTTCGGGTCCGGTCTAGCGCTCCTGTTTTCGGCCCCGGGTACTGGAGGTTGAACTCCAGTGTCCTTGGCGAGGATGAGTTCTGCAGTAGCTTTGTCTCCTTTTTCCGGGGGCTCGAGGGACTTAGGGCTTTGTTTTCTGGTGTGGTGGAGTGGTGGGAGGGGGCTAAGGAGAGGATAAAGGGGTTTTGTATTATGTATTGTCAACGGAGGGCGAAGGAGGCGGGGAGGGAAGTGCTCCGTCTTCAACACCTCCTCGAGCTCGAGTACACTTTGGGTAACCTAGGTGGCGCTGTAGACCAGCGGGCTTGTGACTCCCTTAAGACAGAACTTAGGGATGTCTATGAGGATAAGGCCCGTGCTTACCTGACGCGGTCACGTCGTGAGTTCTTGGAGAAGAATGAGACGTGTTCCGCAGCCTTTTTCAGCAGCGTGAGGGCTGATAAGGGAAGGAAGGTGATATCGGGAGTTAGGGACAGTCAGGGTCAGGTGGTTACTGAGACAGGGGAGATGGTAAGGGTCGCAACCGATCACTTCCGCTCCTTCTTCTGTGAACGAGTGGTGGATGAGGAGCGAGCAGAGGCTTTTTTGCAGCTTGTGGCTCAGAGGGTACCGTCAGACCTGGCTGAGGCTTTGGAGGCCCCTCTCTCTCTCGAGGAATTGGAGGGTGCCCTTCGTAGAATGGGCAAGCGTAAGGTTCCGGGCATCGATGGCCTGCCGGCTGAGTTTTATCTCATGTTTTGGGATATTCTCGGCCCGGTGGTTCTCGAGGTCCTGACCGAGGTCCTCCGCACAGGGGCACTGGGAGGGTCAATGGCTAAGGGGGTGATCTCACTTCTGTTTAAGAAGGGGGACGCCTCTGACCTTAAGAACTGGCGGCCATTGACCATGCTGTGTGTTGATTACAAGCTTTTGGCTAAGGTTCTCACAGACCGTCTGTGCACAGCTCTCCCAGATGCGGTCCATGTGGATCAGACGTGTGGGGTGGCTGGGCGCTCGTTGAGATGGAATCTCCAGCTCATCAGAGACGTCATCGCTTGGGCAGAGGATCGGGACCTGCCACTTATGGTGGTGGGTCTTGATCAGGCCAAAGCCTTTGATAGGGTTCACTGGGGTTTTATGTTCAAAGTTTTAGAGAGAATAGGCTTAGGGCGGGTTTTTGTTGGGTGGCTGCGTACTCTGTACACAGCAGTGGGGAGCACGGTTTCTGTTAATGGGCACTTGGGGGAGTTTTTTGGGTTGCACGCAGGGGTAAGACAGGGGTGTCCGCTCTCTCCCCTGCTCTACGTCCTTTATATGGAGCCCCTGGCGGCGGCCATTAGGGCTGACCCGGGTGTGAAGGGTATCCTGGTACCAGGCAGCAGGGGCCTGAGGGTCAAGTTGTCGCAGTATGCGGATGATACCACACTGCTACTGGACAACGATGCGTGTCTGAGTCGGTCTTTGGAGATCTTCCAGGACTTTGGCCGGGTGTCTGGCGCGGAGCTCAACCGTGCTAAATCCTCGGTTAAGTTCTTTGGGCGGTGGAAGAGTAGGTCAGACGTACCAGGAGGGCTGTCGCTCTGTGAAGGGGCCCTGAGGATTCTTGGGGTCCTCTTTGAGGCAGCCCACAGTGCCACGGTCAACTGGACCAGGCGAATAGATGCAGTTCATAAAAAGTTTGCCCTCTGGAAGGCCAGGAGACTGACCTTTACGGGGAAGGTACTGGTTTTGAAGGTAGACGTGTTGCCGTCCCTCCTGTACCTGGCGTACATCTTTCCGATGCCGGCCAGCATGCGGAGGCCGCTCACTCGGCTTGTGTTTCGTTTCATGTGGGGGGGGAGTTATGAATACGTGGCGAGGGCACGCATGTTGGCTCCGGTGGGGGAAGGGGGGAGGGACGTGCCCCATTTCCCACTCAAGTTGGACTGCATTTTTGTTTCATTTTTGCTCAAAGAATTGTCCTCTCCGGTAGTCCATCCATCTGGCTACTTCCTCCGGTTCTACTTTGCCTACCCGGCAAGGAGGGTCATGGCCTGGTCCAATTCGCCCCCCCGGGCGGAGCAGTTGCCGTGGCATTTTGGCCACGCGGCAAAGTGGCTGCGGGCTCATCCTGGGGTTTTGGAAGGGGATGTGGGGTTGGACCAGAAGAGGCTCTATGCCGAGGTGAGACAGGGAGTGACCGCGCCAGCTGTGGTGGGGATACCCGCTACAGTTTGGTTGTCGGTACAACTGCCTGGCCTGGACAATGGGCTCAAGGATTTAGGATGGCTGATGTTACACAGGAGTTTGCCGGTGCGTGAGATCATGCACCGGCATGGCTTGGCGAGATCCCCGGTGTGCCCCAGAGCTGGTTGCTTTGTGGACGAGACTATTAGACACGTCATGTGGGACTGTCCTTTTGCAGGGGTGGTGTGGGCTAGGGCATCTGTGTTGATTGGGAGGTTGGAGGGGAGTGTTGGGGTCACATGGGCAAGATTGGAGAGAGGGATTGGGAGAGCTGGGGGGGGGCGTAGGGGGCGTCTCCTGCAATGGCTGCTCATGGGCCTTTTTAAGAAGGGGCTGTGGGAGGCCAGACAGGCTCTGGTTAAAAAGGCGGTGGATTGGGGGGTGGAGGGGGTTGTTAGGAGAGTAGAGGGGGACGTAAAGGGAAGGATGCGGTGGGATGTGAAGAGGTGGGGACATCATGCTGCTAGGGAGAGATGGAAGGGGGGTTTAGGTTTGATGGAAGGGATGTAGTGGTTGCTTAGGATATTGACATATGGTTTTTTTTGTGGAGACCGGAAAGTGCATAAGTGGAAAATGGGGACATGGTTTTTTGTCTTGGATAGTGGGCTATTGTTTTGGGTGGGATAAAGGGAGGTTTTGGTTAACAGTGGGTGGTTTAATTTGGGGTTCATTTTCATTTTCAACTGTAACAGGGACAGCATACAATAAGGAACATAAAATGAAAATGTAGAAATGCAAATGTTCAGGAAAGTTTTGTTTGGATTAGTAGGGAAAGGTAAATTAAGAATGTGTGCACATGTATGGGTGTTTTAAATAGTATGATATGAAGTCGTTTTGTAGTTTGTATGGTATAGGGACAGATAGGATGTGATAACATGTATATGATTATTTTTGATATAAAATTAAGAAAGAAGGTAAAAACTCCCCTCCCAGCTGGTTGGAGGGGAGGAGAAGCCCGATTTCACAAAAAAAAAAAAAAAAAAAAAAAATCTGTTCTTATCAGTTTAATATCTGATACGTCCCCTACCCGGGGACCATATATTAAATTGATTTTTGGAACAGGGAGATGGAATAGGGGCTTGCTCCGTCCACTCCACGCATCGACCTGGTCTTGCAGTATCTCCAGGAACGGTGCACTAACTCCTCCTAACTTTGTCAAAGTAAATGTTTTGGTACGCTAATCTGCGATGGGTTAAAGGCAATGCAAAAAAAAAGAAATCATTAGATGGGCAATGCTCTGTTTAATCTGCATTATGTTTTCCCGCCCTTTTTGTTAAAAAAAACGTCTGTGTGTGTGTGTGTGTGTGTGTGTGTGTGTGTGTGTGTGTGTGTGTGTGTAAATGGCTGCATTTACATAGCGCTTTACAATTTGTTCCTCACATTTTACCCATTCACTCAGACGTTCACACACCGATGGCGGAGGCAACCATGCAAGGTGCCAACCTACCTGCTCATCAGGAGCAATTAGGGGATAAGTGTCTTTAAACAAAGCACAATTGATGCAAACACAGACAACGTGTTGTAAATGCTAGTACAGTAACATCCACCCCCCTGCGTCCTGTATCAGCCGCGCCGGGCGTGCCCGCTGGCCATAATAGGGGTTATCGCTTCTCGGCCTTTTGGCTAAGATCAAGTGTAGTATCTGTTCTTATCAGTTTAATATCTGATACGTCCCCTACCCGGGGACCATATATTAAATTGATTTTTGGAACAGGGAGATGGAATAGGGGCTTGCTCCGTCCACTCCACGCATCGACCTGGTCTTGCAGTATCTCCAGGAACGGTGCACTAACTCCTCCTAACTTTGTCAAAGTAAATGTTTTGGTACGCTAATCTGCGATGGGTTAAAGGCAATGCAAAAAAAAAGAAATCATTAGATGGGCAATGCTCTGTTTAATCTGCGTTATGTTTTCCCGCCCTTTTTGTTAAAAAAAAAACGTCTGTGTGTGTGTGTGTGTGTGTGTGTGTGTGTGTGTGTGTGTGTGTGTGTGTGTGTGTGTGTAAATGGCTGCATTTACATAGCGCTTTACAATTTGTTCCTCACATTTTACCCATTCACTCAGACGTTCACACACCGATGGCGGAGGCAACCATGCAAGGTGCCAACCTACCTGCTCATCAGGAGCAATTAGGGGATAAGTGTCTTTAAACAAAGCACAATTGATGCAAACACAGACAACGTGTTGTAAATGCTAGTACAGTAACATCCACCCCCCTGCGTCCTGTATCAGCCGCGCCGGGCGTGCCCGCTGGCCATAATGGGGGTTATCGCTTCTCGGCCTTTTGGCTAAGATCAAGTGGATGACCGGTGTATGCTGTTCCTGGTTTTGTTTGCTTGTTTATTATTTTTCTCACATTTCCACAGTCGTGCGGTGTATGGGACTGGAAATTGAGTTTTTTTTTATTGTTTGTGCTGGCTTCTCCCTACGATGGCCAGCACTCCACGGCAGTCGACCCCTAGGGCTGGGTTACGGTTTTCGGCGAGGTTCATATGGAAGGATGGAACGATGCCCATGTGGAACAGAGATGTGTTTGTGGATGGTGTCATCATGACTCAACTCAAGTTGAAGGCGGACGATATTTTTTGCATCCAGCACAATGCCCAGGAGAGGGGCTACGATGTTTCTTTCAGATCCAGTTTGGGGCTCCAGGGGGTTTTGGAGGACTGCAAGCGGATGGAGGCTGATGTCGGACCCCTCAGCCATTTCGAGGTGTTTTCTCTGGACAGGCTGAATTTTCGAGTTATCAATGTCACAATGTACAACCCGTACGTGATCGATAAGGAGGTGACTGATTTTTTGGCCCCCTACGCTGAGGTGATATCTGAGGTCCGGAGGATCAGAGACAGACGTGGGATCTGGACGGGGCGGAGGCAGGTGCAGGTGCTCCTAAAGGCTGTTCCCGGTGGCTGTGACGGGCTGGCTCATCCCCCAGCCTTCTTTTCCTTGGGGCCTGATAGGGGGTATTTGTTTTATAACAACCAGCCCCCTTTCTGCCGAAGGTGCCGGGTGGCAGGGCACTCTGATGGAAAGTGTGGGGAGGTGAGGTGCCACCATTGCAAGGAGGAGGGCCACATGGCTAAAGATTGTAAGGTTGGTAAGAAATGCCACAACTGCAGTTCCACCGACCACCTGGTGAGGGCCTGTCCCCAGGAGCGGCGGTATTCGTCAGTGGTGGTGATGGGGAAGGAGCTTGCACCGAAGACCGGAGAGGAGGAAGAAAGTGCACCAGTGGCACCAGCACCAGCACCAATAGAGGCGATTCCTGTGGAGAAGGACGCAGAGGCGGAGACGGTACTCCTGGTTGGCAACAAGACAGTTTCCCCTTTGTCTTCCGATGGAGAGGCGATGGACGAGGAGGAGGTGGTCGGTGGAGCCAGCGGAGCCAGTGGAGCCAGTGGAGCCAGAAAACGGAGGTTAAGGGTTAAAAGGACTACACCTGGGTCAGAAGGTATGGGGGCAGGGGAAATTACCGGTGGGGGCCCACAAAAAAAGGTAAGGGGAGGGAAGGGAGGTAGGGTGGCCCTCTTAGTGCAACAGGTCGGTGGGGAGCAGGGGGTTGGTGGGGGAGTGGGTTTGGCGGATGTTGAGGCTGAGGGGGAGGGGGTTTGTTTACCGGTTTCCCCTGTCCTGGACAGTATGGACAGTATGGACCCTTTTGAGACTCCAAGCCTTGGGGAAGGGTTACAGGTGGGAGCACCCAACACTTTGCCTGCTTCTTGGGATAAGGGGGAGGATGGGGAGGACAGTTAAAAGTGGGGGTAGGGGTATTATTGTGGGTTGGTTTTTTGTTTAATTTAATTTTATTATTGTCAATGGCTTTCACAGTGGGCACTTTTAATGCACGGGGGTTGAGGGGTTCTGTTAAGAGGAGGGGCTTTTTTGATTATGTTGCCTCACTCAGGCTTACCGTTTGTTTTGTTCAAGAGGTGCACTTACGGGATGGGAGGGATTGTGGTGTGTTTTCAAAGGAATGGGACAAGGGGGAATCGTTTTGGTCAGTGGGGGGGGTTCACTCATCTGGTGTGGGGATACTGTTTGGAAACCGGGAGGCAAGGGTGGTGGGTTCTTTTGTAATTGTGCAGGGGAGGGTTATGGGGGTTGATGTGAATATTGGGGTTTTGAAATTGAGGGTGGTGGTGGTGTACGGGCCACAGAGGGCGGGTGAAAGGAGTGCCATGATGGAGGCTTTAAGGCCTTTTTTTGCCACAAACAGGCAGATGGTGGTGGGGGGTGATTTTAATGTGGATCTGGGGAGGGTGGGTGATCCAAGTGCTGGGTGTGTGGGTTCTTTTTTTAAGGGGCAGGGGCTTGTGGATGGAGGGAAGGCACTTACCCCTCGAATAGATGGTCCCACATGGCGTAACTCCCGGGGGGTAGCCAGGCGTCTCGATTATGTGTTTTTTTCTCGGTCCTTGGTCCTATTGTCGGGCCGGGTGGTCCCTGTTTTTTTCTCTGACCATGATGGGCTCCTCTTTCGGGTCCGGTCTAGCGCTCCTGTTTTCGGCCCCGGGTACTGGAGGTTGAACTCCAGTGTCCTTGGCGAGGATGAGTTCTGCAGTAGCTTTGTCTCCTTTTTCCGGGGGCTCGAGGGACTTAGGGCTTTGTTTTCTGGTGTGGTGGAGTGGTGGGAGGGGGCTAAGGAGAGGATAAAGGGGTTTTGTATTATGTATTGTCAACGGAGGGCGAAGGAGGCGGGGAGGGAAGTGCTCCGTCTTCAACACCTCCTCGAGCTCGAGTACACTTTGGGTAACCTAGGTGGCGCTGTAGACCAGCGGGCTTGTGACTCCCTTAAGACAGAACTTAGGGATGTCTATGAGGATAAGGCCCGTGCTTACCTGACGCGGTCACGTCGTGAGTTCTTGGAGAAGAATGAGACGTGTTCCGCAGCCTTTTTCAGCAGCGTGAGGGCTGATAAGGGAAGGAAGGTGATATCGGGAGTTAGGGACAGTCAGGGTCAGGTGGTTACTGAGACAGGGGAGATGGTAAGGGTCGCAACCGATCACTTCCGCTCCTTCTTCTGTGAACGAGTGGTGGATGAGGAGCGAGCAGAGGCTTTTTTGCAGCTTGTGGCTCAGAGGGTACCGTCAGACCTGGCTGAGGCTTTGGAGGCCCCTCTCTCTCTCGAGGAATTGGAGGGTGCCCTTCGTAGAATGGGCAAGCGTAAGGTTCCGGGCATCGATGGCCTGCCGGCTGAGTTTTATCTCATGTTTTGGGATATTCTCGGCCCGGTGGTTCTCGAGGTCCTGACCGAGGTCCTCCGCACAGGGGCACTGGGAGGGTCAATGGCTAAGGGGGTGATCTCACTTCTGTTTAAGAAGGGGGACGCCTCTGACCTTAAGAACTGGCGGCCATTGACCATGCTGTGTGTTGATTACAAGCTTTTGGCTAAGGTTCTCACAGACCGTCTGTGCACAGCTCTCCCAGATGCGGTCCATGTGGATCAGACGTGTGGGGTGGCTGGGCGCTCGTTGAGATGGAATCTCCAGCTCATCAGAGACGTCATCGCTTGGGCAGAGGATCGGGACCTGCCACTTATGGTGGTGGGTCTTGATCAGGCCAAAGCCTTTGATAGGGTTCACTGGGGTTTTATGTTCAAAGTTTTAGAGAGAATAGGCTTAGGGCGGGTTTTTGTTGGGTGGCTGCGTACTCTGTACACAGCAGTGGGGAGCACGGTTTCTGTTAATGGGCACTTGGGGGAGTTTTTTGGGTTGCACGCAGGGGTAAGACAGGGGTGTCCGCTCTCTCCCCTGCTCTACGTCCTTTATATGGAGCCCCTGGCGGCGGCCATTAGGGCTGACCCGGGTGTGAAGGGTATCCTGGTACCAGGCAGCAGGGGCCTGAGGGTCAAGTTGTCGCAGTATGCGGATGATACCACACTGCTACTGGACAACGATGCGTGTCTGAGTCGGTCTTTGGAGATCTTCCAGGACTTTGGCCGGGTGTCTGGCGCGGAGCTCAACCGTGCTAAATCCTCGGTTAAGTTCTTTGGGCGGTGGAAGAGTAGGTCAGACGTACCAGGAGGGCTGTCGCTCTGTGAAGGGGCCCTGAGGATTCTTGGGGTCCTCTTTGAGGCAGCCCACAGTGCCACGGTCAACTGGACCAGGCGAATAGATGCAGTTCATAAAAAGTTTGCCCTCTGGAAGGCCAGGAGACTGACCTTTACGGGGAAGGTACTGGTTTTGAAGGTAGACGTGTTGCCGTCCCTCCTGTACCTGGCGTACATCTTTCCGATGCCGGCCAGCATGCGGAGGCCGCTCACTCGGCTTGTGTTTCGTTTCATGTGGGGGGGGAGTTATGAATACGTGGCGAGGGCACGCATGTTGGCTCCGGTGGGGGAAGGGGGGAGGGACGTGCCCCATTTCCCACTCAAGTTGGACTGCATTTTTGTTTCTTTTTTGCTCAAAGAATTGTCCTCTCCGGTAGTCCATCCATCTGGCTACTTCCTCCGGTTCTACTTTGCCTACCCGGCAAGGAGGGTCATGGCCTGGTCCAATTCGCCCCCCCGGGCGGAGCAGTTGCCGTGGCATTTTGGCCACGCGGCAAAGTGGCTGCGGGCTCATCCTGGGGTTTTGGAAGGGGATGTGGGGTTGGACCAGAAGAGGCTCTATGCCGAGGTGAGACAGGGAGTGACCGCGCCAGCTGTGGTGGGGATACCCGCTACAGTTTGGTTGTCGGTACAACTGCCTGGCCTGGACAATGGGCTCAAGGATTTAGGATGGCTGATGTTACACAGGAGTTTGCCGGTGCGTGAGATCATGCACCGGCATGGCTTGGCGAGATCCCCGGTGTGCCCCAGAGCTGGTTGCTTTGTGGACGAGACTATTAGACACGTCATGTGGGACTGTCCTTTTGCAGGGGTGGTGTGGGCTAGGGCATCTGTGTTGATTGGGAGGTTGGAGGGGAGTGTTGGGGTCACATGGGCAAGATTGGAGAGAGGGATTGGGAGAGCTGGGGGGGGGGCGTAGGGGGCGTCTCCTGCAATGGCTGCTCATGGGCCTTTTTAAGAAGGGGCTGTGGGAGGCCAGACAGGCTCTGGTTAAAAAGGCGGTGGATTGGGGGGTGGAGGGGGTTGTTAGGAGAGTAGAGGGGGACGTAAAGGGAAGGATGCGGTGGGATGTGAAGAGGTGGGGACATCATGCTGCTAGGGAGAGATGGAAGGGGGGTTTAGGTTTGATGGAAGGGATGTAGT
The DNA here is from genome assembly GCF_963971535.1 of Notolepis coatsorum. NCBI lineage: Eukaryota > Metazoa > Chordata > Actinopteri > Aulopiformes > Paralepididae > Notolepis > Notolepis coatsorum. Next base: position 908,219 of record NC_140169.1, on the reverse strand, counting down.
GGTTGCTTAGGATATTGACATATGGTTTTTTTTGTGGAGACCGGAAAGTGCATAAGTGGAAAATGGGGACATGGTTTTTTGTCTTGGATAGTGGGCTATTGTTTTGGGTGGGATAAAGGGAGGTTTTGGTTAACAGTGGGTGGTTTAATTTGGGGTTCATTTTCATTTTCAACTGTAACAGGGACAGCATACAATAAGGAACATAAAATGAAAATGTAGAAATGCAAATGTTCAGGAAAGTTTTGTTTGGATTAGTAGGGAAAGGTAAATTAAGAATGTGTGCACATGTATGGGTGTTTTAAATAGTATGATATGAAGTCGTTTTGTAGTTTGTATGGTATAGGGACAGATAGGATATGATAACATGTATATGATTATTTTTGATATAAAATTAAGAAAGAAGGTAAAAACTCCCCTCCCAGCTGGTTGGAGGGGAGGAGAAGCCCGATTTCACAAAAAAAAAAAAAAAAAAAAAAAATCTGTTCTTATCAGTTTAATATCTGATACGTCCCCTACCCGGGGACCATATATTAAATTGATTTTTGGAACAGGGAGATGGAATAGGGGCTTGCTCCGTCCACTCCACGCATCGACCTGGTCTTGCAGTATCTCCAGGAACGGTGCACTAACTCCTCCTAACTTTGTCAAAGTAAATGTTTTGGTACGCTAATCTGCGATGGGTTAAAGGCAATGCAAAAAAAAAGAAATCATTAGATGGGCAATGCTCTGTTTAATCTGCATTATGTTTTCCCGCCCTTTTTGTTAAAAAAAACGTCTGTGTGTGTGTGTGTGTGTGTGTGTGTGTGTGTGTGTGTGTGTGTGTGTGTGTGTGTAAATGGCTGCATTTACATAGCGCTTTACAATTTGTTCCTCACATTTTACCCATTCACTCAGACGTTCACACACCGATGGCGGAGGCAACCATGCAAGGTGCCAACCTACCTGCTCATCAGGAGCAATTAGGGGATAAGTGTCTTTAAACAAAGCACAATTGATGCAAACACAGACAACGTGTTGTAAATGCTAGTACAGTAACATCCACCCCCCTGCGTCCTGTATCAGCCGCGCCGGGCGTGCCCGCTGGCCATAATAGGGGTTATCGCTTCTCGGCCTTTTGGCTAAGATCAAGTGGATGACCGGTGTATGCTGTTCCTGGTTTTGTTTGCTTGTTTATTATTTTTCTCACATTTCCACAGTCGTGCGGTGTATGGGACTGGAAATTGAGTTTTTTTTATTGTTTGTGCTGGCTTCTCCCTACGATGGCCAGCACTCCACGGCAGTCGACCCCTAGGGCTGGGTTACGGTTTTCGGCGAGGTTCATATGGAAGGATGGAACGATGCCCATGTGGAACAGAGATGTGTTTGTGGATGGTGTCATCATGACTCAACTCAAGTTGAAGGCGGACGATATTTTTTGCATCCAGCACAATGCCCAGGAGAGGGGCTACGATGTTTCCTTCAGATCCAGTTTGGGGCTCCAGGGGGTTTTGGAGGACTGCAAGCGGATGGAGGCTGATGTCGGACCCCTCAGCCATTTCGAGGTGTTTTCTCTGGACAGGCTGAATTTTCGAGTTATCAATGTCACAATGTACAACCCGTACGTGATCGATAAGGAGGTGACTGATTTTTTGGCCCCCTACGCTGAGGTGATATCTGAGGTCCGGAGGATCAGAGACAGACGTGGGATCTGGACGGGGCGGAGGCAGGTGCAGGTGCTCCTAAAGGCTGTTCCCGGTGGCTGTGACGGGCTGGCTCATCCCCCAGCCTTCTTTTCCTTGGGGCCTGATAGGGGGTATTTGTTTTATAACAACCAGCCCCCTTTCTGCCGAAGGTGCCGGGTGGCAGGGCACTCTGATGGAAAGTGTGGGGAGGTGAGGTGCCACCATTGCAAGGAGGAGGGCCACATGGCTAAAGATTGTAAGGTTGGTAAGAAATGCCACAACTGCAGTTCCACCGACCACCTGGTGAGGGCCTGTCCCCAGGAGCGGCGGTATTCGTCAGTGGTGGTGATGGGGAAGGAGCTTGCACCGAAGACCGGAGAGGAGGAAGAAAGTGCACCAGTGGCACCAGCACCAGCACCAATAGAGGCGATTCCTGTGGAGAAGGACGCAGAGGCGGAGACGGTACTCCTGGTTGGCAACAAGACAGTTTCCCCTTTGTCTTCCGATGGAGAGGCGATGGACGAGGAGGAGGTGGTCGGTGGAGCCAGCGGAGCCAGTGGAGCCAGTGGAGCCAGAAAACGGAGGTTAAGGGTTAAAAGGACTACACCTGGGTCAGAAGGTATGGGGGCAGGGGAAATTACCGGTGGGGGCCCACAAAAAAAGGTAAGGGGAGGGAAGGGAGGTAGGGTGGCCCTCTTAGTGCAACAGGTCGGTGGGGAGCAGGGGGTTGGTGGGGGAGTGGGTTTGGCGGATGTTGAGGCTGAGGGGGAGGGGGTTTGTTTACCGGTTTCCCCTGTCCTGGACAGTATGGACAGTATGGACCCTTTTGAGACTCCAAGCCTTGGGGAAGGGTTACAGGTGGGAGCACCCAACACTTTGCCTGCTTCTTGGGATAAGGGGGAGGATGGGGAGGACAGTTAAAAGTGGGGGTAGGGGTATTATTGTGGGTTGGTTTTTTGTTTAATTTTATTTTATTATTGTCAATGGCTTTCACAGTGGGCACCTTTAATGCACGGGGGTTGAGGGGTTCTGTTAAGAGGAGGGTTTTTTTTGATTATGTTGCCTCACTCAGGCTTACCGTTTGTTTTGTTCAAGAGGTGCACTTACGGGATGGGAGGGATTGTGGTGTGTTTTCAAAGGAATGGGACAAGGGGGAATCGTTTTGGTCAGTGGGGGGGGTTCACTCATCTGGTGTGGGGATACTGTTTGGAAACCGGGAGGCAAGGGTGGTGGGTTCTTTTGTAATTGTGCAGGGGAGGGTTATGGGGGTTGATGTGAATATTGGGGTTTTGAAATTGAGGGTGGTGGTGGTGTACGGGCCACAGAGGGCGGGTGAAAGGAGTGCCATGATGGAGGCTTTAAGGCCTTTTTTTGCCACAAACAGGCAGATGGTGGTGGGGGGTGATTTTAATGTGGATCTGGGGAGGGTGGGTGATCCAAGTGCTGGGTGTGTGGGTTCTTTTTTTAAGGGGCAGGGGCTTGTGGATGGAGGGAAGGCACTTACCCCTCGAATAGATGGTCCCACATGGCGTAACTCCCGGGGGGTAGCCAGGCGTCTCGATTATGTGTTTTTTTCTCGGTCCTTGGTCCTATTGTCGGGCCGGGTGGTCCCTGTTTTTTTCTCTGACCATGATGGGCTCCTCTTTCGGGTCCGGTCTAGCGCTCCTGTTTTCGGCCCCGGGTACTGGAGGTTGAACTCCAGTGTCCTTGGCGAGGATGAGTTCTGCAGTAGCTTTGTCTCCTTTTTCCGGGGGCTCGAGGGACTTAGGGCTTTGTTTTCTGGTGTGGTGGAGTGGTGGGAGGGGGCTAAGGAGAGGATAAAGGGGTTTTGTATTATGTATTGTCAACGGAGGGCGAAGGAGGCGGGGAGGGAAGTGCTCCGTCTTCAACACCTCCTCGAGCTCGAGTACACTTTGGGTAACCTAGGTGGCGCTGTAGACCAGCGGGCTTGTGACTCCCTTAAGACAGAACTTAGGGATGTCTATGAGGATAAGGCCCGTGCTTACCTGACGCGGTCACGTCGTGAGTTCTTGGAGAAGAATGAGACGTGTTCCGCAGCCTTTTTCAGCAGCGTGAGGGCTGATAAGGGAAGGAAGGTGATATCGGGAGTTAGGGACAGTCAGGGTCAGGTGGTTACTGAGACAGGGGAGATGGTAAGGGTCGCAACCGATCACTTCCGCTCCTTCTTCTGTGAACGAGTGGTGGATGAGGAGCGAGCAGAGGCTTTTTTGCAGCTTGTGGCTCAGAGGGTACCGTCAGACCTGGCTGAGGCTTTGGAGGCCCCTCTCTCTCTCGAGGAATTGGAGGGTGCCCTTCGTAGAATGGGCAAGCGTAAGGTTCCGGGCATCGATGGCCTGCCGGCTGAGTTTTATCTCATGTTTTGGGATATTCTCGGCCCGGTGGTTCTCGAGGTCCTGACCGAGGTCCTCCGCACAGGGGCACTGGGAGGGTCAATGGCTAAGGGGGTGATCTCACTTCTGTTTAAGAAGGGGGACGCCTCTGACCTTAAGAACTGGCGGCCATTGACCATGCTGTGTGTTGATTACAAGCTTTTGGCTAAGGTTCTCACAGACCGTCTGTGCACAGCTCTCCCAGATGCGGTCCATGTGGATCAGACGTGTGGGGTGGCTGGGCGCTCGTTGAGATGGAATCTCCAGCTCATCAGAGACGTCATCGCTTGGGCAGAGGATCGGGACCTGCCACTTATGGTGGTGGGTCTTGATCAGGCCAAAGCCTTTGATAGGGTTCACTGGGGTTTTATGTTCAAAGTTTTAGAGAGAATAGGCTTAGGGCGGGTTTTTGTTGGGTGGCTGCGTACTCTGTACACAGCAGTGGGGAGCACGGTTTCTGTTAATGGGCACTTGGGGGAGTTTTTTGGGTTGCACGCAGGGGTAAGACAGGGGTGTCCGCTCTCTCCCCTGCTCTACGTCCTTTATATGGAGCCCCTGGCGGCGGCCATTAGGGCTGACCCGGGTGTGAAGGGTATCCTGGTACCAGGCAGCAGGGGCCTGAGGGTCAAGTTGTCGCAGTATGCGGATGATACCACACTGCTACTGGACAACGATGCGTGTCTGAGTCGGTCTTTGGAGATCTTCCAGGACTTTGGCCGGGTGTCTGGCGCGGAGCTCAACCGTGCTAAATCCTCGGTTAAGTTCTTTGGGCGGTGGAAGAGTAGGTCAGACGTACCAGGAGGGCTGTCGCTCTGTGAAGGGGCCCTGAGGATTCTTGGGGTCCTCTTTGAGGCAGCCCACAGTGCCACGGTCAACTGGACCAGGCGAATAGATGCAGTTCATAAAAAGTTTGCCCTCTGGAAGGCCAGGAGACTGACCTTTACGGGGAAGGTACTGGTTTTGAAGGTAGACGTGTTGCCGTCCCTCCTGTACCTGGCGTACATCTTTCCGATGCCGGCCAGCATGCGGAGGCCGCTCACTCGGCTTGTGTTTCGTTTCATGTGGGGGGGGAGTTATGAATACGTGGCGAGGGCACGCATGTTGGCTCCGGTGGGGGAAGGGGGGAGGGACGTGCCCCATTTCCCACTCAAGTTGGACTGCATTTTTGTTTCTTTTTTGCTCAAAGAATTGTCCTCTCCGGTAGTCCATCCATCTGGCTACTTCCTCCGGTTCTACTTTGCCTACCCGGCAAGGAGGGTCATGGCCTGGTCCAATTCGGCCCCCCGGGCGGAGCAGTTGCCGTGGCATTTTGGCCACGCGGCAAAGTGGCTGCGGGCTCATCCTGGGGTTTTGGAAGGGGATGTGGGGTTGGACCAGAAGAGGCTCTATGCCGAGGTGAGACAGGGAGTGACCGCGCCAGCTGTGGTGGGGATACCCGCTACAGTTTGGTTGTCGGTACAACTGCCTGGCCTGGACAATGGGCTCAAGGATTTAGGATGGCTGATGTTACACAGGAGTTTGCCGGTGCGTGAGATCATGCACCGGCATGGCTTGGCGAGATCCCCGGTGTGCCCCAGAGCTGGTTGCTTTGTGGACGAGACTATTAGACACGTCATGTGGGACTGTCCTTTTGCAGGGGTGGTGTGGGCTAGGGCATCTGTGTTGATTGGGAGGTTGGAGGGGAGTGTTGGGGTCACATGGGCAAGATTGGAGAGAGGGATTGGGAGAGCTGGGGGGGGGCGTAGGGGGCGTCTCCTGCAATGGCTGCTCATGGGCCTTTTTAAGAAGGGGCTGTGGGAGGCCAGACAGGCTCTGGTTAAAAAGGCGGTGGATTGGGGGGTGGAGGGGGTTGTTAGGAGAGTAGAGGGGGACGTAAAGGGAAGGATGCGGTGGGATGTGAAGAGGTGGGGACATCATGCTGCTAGGGAGAGATGGAAGGGGGGTTTAGGTTTGATGGAAGGGATGTAGTGGTTGCTTAGGATATTGACATATGGTTTTTTTTTGTGGAGACCGGAAAGTGCATAAGTGGAAAATGGGGACATGGTTTTTTGTCTTGGATAGTGGGCTATTGTTTTGGGTGGGATAAAGGGAGGTTTTGGTTAACAGTGGGTGGTTTAATTTGGGGTTCATTTTCATTTTCAACTGTAACAGGGACAGCATACAATAAGGAACATAAAATGAAAATGTAGAAATGCAAATGTTCAGGAAAGTTTTGTTTGGATTAGTAGGGAAAGGTAAATTAAGAATGTGTGCACATGTATGGGTGTTTTAAATAGTATGATAGGAAGTCGTTTTGTAGTTTGTATGGTATAGGGACAGATAGGATGTGATAACATGTATATGATTATTTTTGATATAAAATTAAGAAAGAAGGTAAAAACTCCCCTCCCAGCTGGTTGGAGGGGAGGAGAAGCCCGATTTCACAAAAAAAAAAAAAAAAAAAATCTGTTCTTATCAGTTTAATATCTGATACGTCCCCTACCCGGGGACCATATATTAAATTGATTTTTGGAACAGGGAGATGGAATAGGGGCTTGCTCCGTCCACTCCACGCATCGACCTGGTCTTGCAGTATCTCCAGGAACGGTGCACTAACTCCTCCTAACTTTGTCAAAGTAAATGTTTTGGTACGCTAATCTGCGATGGGTTAAAGGCAATGCAAAAAAAAAGAAATCATTAGATGGGCAATGCTCTGTTTAATCTGCGTTATGTTTTCCCGCCCTTTTTGTTAAAAAAAAAAAAAAAAAAAAAAAAAAAACGTCCGTGTGTGTGTGTGTGTGTGTGTGTGTGTGTGTGTGTGTGTGTGTGTGTGTGTGTGTGTGTGTGTGTGTGTAAATGGCTGCATTTACATAGCGCTTTACAATTTGTTCCTCACATTTTACCCATTCACTCAGACGTTCACACACCGATGGCGGAGGCAACCATGCAAGGAGCCAACCTACCTGCTCATCAGGAGCAATTAGGGGATAAGTGTCTTTAAACAAAGCACAATTGATGCAAACACAGACAACGTGTTGTAAATGCTAGTACAGTAACATCCACCCCCCTGCGTCCTGTATCAGCCGCGCCGGGCGTGCCCGCTGGCCATAATGGGGGTTATCGCTTCTCGGCCTTTTGGCTAAGATCAAGTGTAGTATCTGTTCTTATCAGTTTAATATCTGATACGTCCCCTACCCGGGGACCATATATTAAATTGATTTTTGGAACAGGGAGATGGAATAGGGGCTTGCTCCGTCCACTCCACGCATCGACCTGGTCTTGCAGTATCTCCAGGAACGGTGCACTAACTCCTCCTAACTTTGTCAAAGTAAATGTTTTGGTACGCTAATCTGCGATGGGTTAAAGGCAATGCAAAAAAAAAGAAATCATTAGATGGGCAATGCTCTGTTTAATCTGCGTTATGTTTTCCCGCCCTTTTTGTTAAAAAAAAAACGTCTGTGTGTGTGTGTGTGTGTGTGTGTGTGTGTGTGTGTGTGTGTGTGTGTGTGTGTGTAAATGGCTGCATTTACATAGCGCTTTACAATTTGTTCCTCACATTTTACCCATTCACTCAGACGTTCACACACCGATGGCGGAGGCAACCATGCAAGGTGCCAACCTACCTGCTCATCAGGAGCAATTAGGGGATAAGTGTCTTTAAACAAAGCACAATTGATGCAAACACAGACAACGTGTTGTAAATGCTAGTACAGTAACATCCACCCCCCTGCGTCCTGTATCAGCCGCGCCGGGCGTGCCCGCTGGCCATAATGGGGGTTATCGCTTCTCGGCCTTTTGGCTAAGATCAAGTGGATGACCGGTGTATGCTGTTCCTGGTTTTGTTTGCTTGTTTATTATTTTTCTCACATTTCCACAGTCGTGCGGTGTATGGGACTGGAAATTGAGTTTTTTTTATTGTTTGTGCTGGCTTCTCCCTACGATGGCCAGCACTCCACGGCAGTCGACCCCTAGGGCTGGGTTACGGTTTTCGGCGAGGTTCATATGGAAGGATGGAACGATGCCCATGTGGAACAGAGATGTGTTTGTGGATGGTGTCATCATGACTCAACTCAAGTTGAAGGCGGACGATATTTTTTGCATCCAGCACAATGCCCAGGAGAGGGGCTACGATGTTTCCTTCAGATCCAGTTTGGGGCTCCAGGGGGTTTTGGAGGACTGCAAGCGGATGGAGGCTGATGTCGGACCCCTCAGCCATTTCGAGGTGTTTTCTCTGGACAGGCTGAATTTTCGAGTTATCAATGTCACAATGTACAACCCGTACGTGATCGATAAGGAGGTGACTGATTTTTTGGCCCCCTACGCTGAGGTGATATCTGAGGTCCGGAGGATCAGAGACAGACGTGGGATCTGGACGGGGCGGAGGCAGGTGCAGGTGCTCCTAAAGGCTGTTCCCGGTGGCTGTGACGGGCTGGCTCATCCCCCAGCCTTCTTTTCCTTGGGGCCTGATAGGGGGTATTTGTTTTATAATAACCAGCCCCCTTTCTGCCGAAGGTGCCGGGTGGCAGGGCACTCTGACGGAAAGTGTGGGGAGGTGAGGTGCCACCATTGCAAGGAGGAGGGCCACATGGCTAAAGATTGTAAGGTTGGTAAGAAATGCCACAACTGCAGTTCCACCGACCACCTGGTGAGGGCCTGTCCCCAGGAGCGGCGGTATTCGTCAGTGGTGGTGATGGGGAAGGAGCTTGCGCCGAAGACCGGAGAGGAGGAAGAAAGTGCACCAGTGGCACCAGCACCAGCACCAATAGAGGCGATTCCTGTGGAGAAGGACGCAGAGGCGGAGACGGTACTCCTGGTTGGCAACAAGACAGTTTCCCCTTTGTCTTCCGATGGAGAGACGATGGACGAGGAGGAGGTGGTCGGTGGAGCCAGCGGAGCCAGTGGAGCCAGTGGAGCCAGAAAACGGAGGTTAAGGGTTAAAAGGACTACACCTGGGTCAGAAGGTATGGGGGCAGGGGAAATGACCGGTGGGGGCCCAAAAAAAAAGGTAAGGGGAGGGAAGGGAGGTAGGGTGGCCCTCTTAGTGCAACAGGTCGGTGGGGAGCAGGGGGTTGGTGGGGGAGTGGGTTTGGCGGATGTTGAGGCTGAGGGGGAGGGGGGTGGTTTACCGGTTTCCCCTGTCCTGGACAGTATGGACAGTATGGACCTTTTTGAGACTCCAAGCCTTGGGGAAGGGTTACAGGTGGGAGCACCCAACACTTTGCCTGCTTCTTGGGATAAGGGGGAGGATGGGGAGGACAGTTAAAAGTGGGGGTAGGGGTATTATTGTGGGTTGGTTTTTTGTTTAATTTAATTTTATTATTGTCAATGGCTTTCACAGTGGGCACTTTTAATGCACGGGGGTTGAGGGGTTCTGTTAAGAGGAGGGGCTTTTTTGATTATGTTGCCTCACTCAGGCTTACCGTTTGTTTTGTTCAAGAGGTGCACTTACGGGATGGGAGGGATTGTGGTGTGTTTTCAAAGGAATGGGACAAGGGGGAATCGTTTTGGTCAGTGGGGGGGGTTCACTCATCTGGTGTGGGGATACTGTTTGGAAACCGGGAGGCAAGGGTGGTGGGTTCTTTTGTAATTGTGCAGGGGAGGGTTATGGGGGTTGATGTGAATATTGGGGTTTTGAAATTGAGGGTGGTGGTGGTGTACGGGCCACAGAGGGCGGGTGAAAGGAGTGCCATGATGGAGGCTTTAAGGCCTTTTTTTGCCACAAACAGGCAGATGGTGGTGGGGGGTGATTTTAATGTGGATCTGGGGAGGGTGGGTGATCCAAGTGCTGGGTGTGTGGGTTCTTTTTTTAAGGGGCAGGGGCTTGTGGATGGAGGGAAGGCACTTACCCCTCGAATAGATGGTCCCACATGGCGTAACTCCCGGGGGGTAGCCAGGCGTCTCGATTATGTGTTTTTTTCTCGGTCCTTGGTCCTATTGTCGGGCCGGGTGGTCCCTGTTTTTTTCTCTGACCATGATGGGCTCCTCTTTCGGGTCCGGTCTAGCGCTCCTGTTTTCGGCCCCGGGTACTGGAGGTTGAACTCCAGTGTCCTTGGTGAGGATGAGTTCTGCAGTAGCTTTGTCTCCTTTTTCCGGGGGCTCGAGGGACTTAGGGCTTTGTTTTCTGGTGTGGTGGAGTGGTGGGAGGGGGCTAAGGAGAGGATAAAGGGGTTTTGTATTATGTATTGTCAACGGAGGGTGAAGGAGGCGGGGAGGGAAGTGCTCCGTCTTCAACACCTCCTCGAGCTCGAGTACACTTTGGGTAACCTAGGTGGCGCTGTAGACCAGCGGGCTTGTGACTCCCTTAAGACAGAACTTAGGGATGTCTATGAGGATAAGGCCCGTGCTTACCTGACGCGGTCACGTCGTGAGTTCTTGGAGAAGAATGAGACGTGTTCCGCAGCCTTTTTCAGCAGCGTGAAGGCTGATAAGGGAAGGAAGGTGATATCGGGAGTTAGGGACAGTCAGGGTCAGGTGGTTACTGAGACAGGGGAGATGGTAAGGGTCGCAACCGATCACTTCCGCTCCTTCTTCTGTGAACGAGTGGTGGATGAGGAGCGAGCAGAGGCTTTTTTGCAGCTTGTGGCTCAGAGGGTACCGTCAGACCTGGCTGAGGCTTTGGAGGCCCCTCTCTCTCTCGAGGAATTGGAGGGTGCCCTTCGTAGAATGGGCAAGCGTAAGGTTCCGGGCATCGATGGCCTGCCGGCTGAGTTTTATCTCATGTTTTGGGATATTTTCGGCCCGGTGGTTCTCGAGGTCCTGACCGAGGTCCTCCGCACAGGGGCACTGGGAGGGTCAATGGCTAAGGGGGTGATCTCACTTCTGTTTAAGAAGGGGGACGCCTCTGACCTTAAGAACTGGCGGCCATTGACCATGCTGTGTGTTGATTACAAGCTTTTGGCTAAGGTTCTCACAGACCGTCTGTGCACAGCTCTCCCAGATGCGGTCCATGTGGACCAGACGTGTGGGGTGGCTGGGCGCTCGTTGAGATGGAATCTCCAGCTCATCAGAGATGTCATCGCTTGGGCAGAGGATCGGGACCTGCCACTTATGGTGGTGGGTCTTGATCAGGCCAAAGCCTTTGATAGGGTTCACTGGGGTTTTATGTTCAAAGTTTTAGAGAGAATAGGCTTAGGGCGGGTTTTTGTTGGGTGGCTGCGTACTCTGTACACAGCAGTGGGGAGCACGGTTTCTGTTAATGGGCACTTGGGGGAGTTTTTTGGGTTGCACGCAGGGGTAAGACAGGGGTGTCCGCTCTCTCCCCTGCTCTACGTCCTTTATATGGAGCCCCTAGCGGCGGCCATTAGGGCTGACCCGGGTGTGAAGGGTATCCTGGTACCAGGCAGCAGGGGCCTGAGGGTCAAGTTGTCGCAGTATGCGGATGATACCACACTGCTACTGGACAACGATGCGTGTCTGAGTCGGTCTTTGGAGATCTTCCAGGACTTTGGCCGGGTGTCTGGCGCGGAGCTCAACCGTGCTAAATCCTCGGTTAAGTTCTTTGGGCGGTGGAAGAGTAGGTCAGACGTACCAGGAGGGCTGTCGCTCTGTGAAGGGGCCCTGAGGATTCTTGGGGTCCTCTTTGAGGCAGCCCACAGTGCCACGGTCAACTGGACCAGGCGAATAGATGCAGTTCATAAAAAGTTTGCCCTCTGGAAGGCCAGGAGACTGACCTTTACGGGGAAGGTACTGGTTTTGAAGGTAGACGTGTTGCCGTCCCTCCTGTACCTGGCGTACATCTTTCCGATGCCGGCCAGCATGCGGAGGCCGCTCACTCGGCTTGTGTTTCGTTTCATGTGGGGGGGGAGTTATGAATATGTGGCGAGGGCACGCATGTTGGCTCCGGTGGGGGAAGGGGGGAGGGACGTGCCCCATTTCCCACTCAAGTTGGACTGCATTTTTGTTTCTTTTTTGCTCAAAGAATTGTCCTCTCCGGTAGTCCATCCATCGGGCTACTTCCTCCGGTTCTACTTTGCCTACCCGGCAAGGAGGGTCATGGCCTGGTCCAATTCGGCCCCCCGGGCGGAGCAGTTGCCGTGGCATTTTGGCCACGCGGCAAAGTGGCTGCGGGCTCATCCTGGGGTTTTGGAAGGGGATGTGGGGTTGGACCAGAAGAGGCTCTATGCCGAGGTGAGACAGGGAGTGACCGCGCCAGCTGTGGTGGGGATACCCGCTACAGTTTGGTTGTCGGTACAACTGCCTGGCCTGGACAATGGGCTCAAGGATTTAGGATGGCTGATGTTACACAGGAGTTTGCCGGTGCGTGAGATCATGCAGCGGCATGGCTTGGCGAGATCCCCGGTGTGCCCCAGAGCTGGTTGCTTTGTGGACGAGACTATTAGACACGTCATGTGGGACTGTCCTTTTGCAGGGGTGGTGTGGGCTAGGGCATCTGTGTTGATTGGGAGGTTGGAGGGGAGTGTTGGGGTCACATGGGCAAGATTGGAGAGAGGGATTGGGAGAGCTGGGGGGGGGCGTAGGGGGCGTCTCCTGCAATGGCTGCTCATGGGCCTTTTTAAGAAGGGGCTGTGGGAGGCCAGACAGGCTCTGGTTAAAAAGGCGGTGGATTGGGGGGTGAAGGGGGTTGTTAGGAGAGTAGAGGGGGACGTAAAGGGAAGGATGCGGTGGGATGTGAAGAGGTGGGGACATCATGCTGCTAGGGAGAGATGGAAGGGGGGTTTAGGTTTGATGGAAGGGATGTAGTGGTTGCTTAGGATATTGACATATGGTTTTTTGTGGAGACCGGAAAGTGCATAAGTGGAAAATGGGGACATGGTTTTTTGTCTTGGATAGTGGGCTATTGTTTTGGGTGGGATAAAGGGAGGTTTTGGTTAACAGTGGGTGGTTTAATTTGGGGTTCATTTTCATTTTCAACTGTAACAGGGACAGCATACAATAAGGAACATAAAATGAAAATGTAGAAATGCAAATGTTCAGGAAAGTTTTTGTTTGGATTAGTAGGGAAAGGTAAATTAAGAATGTGTGCACATGTATGGGTGTTTTAAATAGTATGATAGGAAGTCGTTTTGTAGTTTGTATGGTATAGGGACAGATAGGATGTGATAACATGTATATGATTATTTTTGATATAAAATTAAGAAAGAAGGTAAAAACTCCCCTCCCAGCTGGTTGGAGGGGAGGAGAAGCCCGATTTCACAAAAAAAAAAAAAAAAAAAAAAAAAAAAATCTGTTCTTATCAGTTTAATATCTGATACGTCCCCTACCCGGGGACCATATATTAAATTGATTTTTGGAACAGGGAGATGGAATAGGGGCTTGCTCCGTCCACTCCACGCATCGACCTGGTCTTGCAGTATCTCCAGGAACGGTGCACTAACTCCTCCTAACTTTGTCAAAGTAAATGTTTTGGTACGCTAATCTGCGATGGGTTAAAGGCAATGCAAAAAAAAAGAAATCAATAGATGGGCAATGCTCTGTTTAATCTGCGTTATGTTTTCCCGCCCTTTTTGTTAAAAAAAAAAAAAAAAAAAAAAAAACGTCCGTGTGTGTGTGTGTGTGTGTGTGTGTGTGTGTGTAAATGGCTGCATTTACATAGCGCTTTACAATTTGTTCCTCACATTTTACCCATTCACTCAGACGTTCACACACCGATGGCGGAGGCAACCATGCAAGGTGCCAACCTACCTGCTCATCAGGAGCAATTAGGGGATAAGTGTCTTTAAACAAAGCACAATTGATGCAAACACAGACAACGTGTTGTAAATGCTAGTACAGTAACATCCACCCCCCTGCGTCCTGTATCAGCCGCGCCGGGCGTGCCCGCTGGCCATAATGGGGGTTATCGCTTCTCGGCCTTTTGGCTAAGATCAAGTGTAGTATCTGTTCTTATCAGTTTAATATCTGATACGTCCCCTACCCGGGGACCATATATTAAATAGATTTTTGGAACAGGGAGATGGAATAGGGGCTTGCTCCGTCCACTCCACGCATCGACCTGGTCTTGCAGTATCTCCAGGAACGGTGCACTCACTCCTCCTAACTTTGTCAAAGTAAATGTTTTGGTACGCTAATCTGCGATGGGTTAAAGGCAATGCAAAAAAAAAGAAATCATTAGATGGGCAATGCTCTGTTTAATCTGCGTTATGTTTTCCCGCCCTTTTTGTTAAAAAAAAAAAAAAAAAAAAAAAAGAAACGTCCGTGTGTGTGTGTGTGTGTGTGTGTGTGTGTGTGTAAATGGCTGCATTTACATAGCGCTTTACAATTTGTTCCTCACATTTTACCCATTCACTCAGACGTTCACACACAGATGGCGGAGGCAACCATGCAAGGTGCCAACCTACCTGCTCATCAGGAGCAATTAGGGGATAAGTGTCTTTAAACAAAGCACAATTGATGCAAACACAGACAACGTGTTGTAAATGCTAGTACAGTAACATTGATTGATTGATTGAAAACTTTATTAACAGATTGCAGAATGGGTACAATACAGTACAGCTCAATACACACAATTGTTAAGGGGATGCAGACCAGAGAAAGACTTTCGTCTTGTTTCCACCAGGGTCCCCCATTTTCAATTCATCAGGACATATATGACATACATGACATACAGATAGTCAGTACTGCTACATCTATACATTTATGACATACCAGATTTGCAAATACAGTACTGTTTGTGATACAGAAGGAGTCAAGAAAAGGGAGTATATACATTTGACGTAGAAACTGTACATTGGAGGAGGTTGGGTGGGGGGGGTTGGGTACACTGGGATATTGACAACCATACTGGGTAATTTACATTGGAGGTGGTTGGGGGGGGGGGGGGGGGCACACTGTATAAGCAAGCAAAACTGTACATTGAGGGGGGGGAGACTCTGTACAAACAAACAAAATTGTACATTGGACTATTGACAAAACCATACTAGGTAAATGACTGTACATTGGAGGGGGTTGGGTTAGGATATTTACAGGGGCCAGTGTTGAATTGCAGTCTCCCGTAGGTGTCTCTTGAGAGAGGTTTTGAAAGTGGGTAGTGATCCACATTCCTTTACAGCTTTGGGTAGGGCGTTCCACATTGATGTGGCATAATTGCTAAACGTGTTTAGTCCCTTATTTGAGCCGAATCTGGGTTTAACATGATTTGTGGAGCTCCCTCTGGTGTTGTGATCGTGGTATTCACTGACCTTTGGGAAGTATTTTGCCATGTACATGGGTACCTTGGTCGTGTAGTGTATCTTGTAGACCAGGCCCATTGCAAGTTGCTGTACTCTGTCATCTACTCTAAGCCATCCTAGGTTGTCAAAGTGGGCAGGGGTGAGGTGGGTTCTAGGAGTAAGGTCAAGCAGTAGTCTGACCAGTTTGTTTTGAGATGTTTGTAATTTTGTTTTTAGCGCCTTTGAGGTGCTTTGGTACCATGAGGTGCAAGCATAGTCGTAGTACCCCTGAATGAGTGCTCCTGCCAGAGTCTTCAGGGTATTCTTGTTTACCAGAGAGGAGATCCGGTACAAGAATCGAGTTCATTGGTTGACTTTTTTTATTACATTGGATGCCATTTTGTCACAGGAGAGATTAGCCTCTAGGATGGAACCCAGGTAGGTAATTTCATCTTTCCTTGTGACAATATTGTCACCCACTGTAACTGAGAAGCCGTCGGTCTTGCTGAGTTTGTTATTTGAACCGAAGAGAATGGACTCTGTTTTGCCCATGTGTAATGATAGTTTGTTATCAGCGAGCCATATGCAGATTCTGCCTAGTTCCGAGCTGAGGGTTTTTTCAACCTGTAACTTGTTCCTGTCAGAGACCAGCAGGGCTGAGTCGTCCGCAAACAGGAACAAGTTGCAGTCACAAGCTGACGACATGTCATTTGCATAAATTAGGAACAGTAGCGGTCCTAGTATGCTTCCTTGTGGAACACCACAGCTCACTGTGAGGGGGGGGGATAGGGTACCGTTTACCTCCACCATCTGTTCCCTCCCCTCAAGGTAGGATTGCATCCAGCTCACTGATAGACTATCAAAACCAATTGCTTTTAGCTTGTCAATCAGAATGGAGTGATTGACCGTGTCAAAGGCCTTTTGTAGGTCCAGCATGACCATGCCGCAGTATTTGCCTGCGTCCACCTCTTGTTTGATGTGGTCATTCAAATAGAGAAGGCATGTGTCAGTGGAGTGGGATGTTCTGAAGCCAGATTGGAATTCGTAGATTAGATTTTTTTCCGCTAGGTACTTTTCGACCTGTTCGTAGACTATTTTTTCCATGACTTTCGAGATGGAGGTGAGAATAGAAACAGGGCGGTAGTTGCCTGGGTCTAATTTGCTGCCCTTTTTGTGCAGAGGGGTCACCCTCGCAATTTTGAAGTCCTTGGGGACGTGTCCCTGTTTTATGGAGAGGTTTATTATGTGTGTGATGATTGGGGTGATGGCGGCTGCTGAGTCTCTGAGGAATTTGGAGGGGATGTTGTCATGGCCAGTGGCCTTGTTAGGTTGGAGGGCGCTCAGTTTATTGAGTACCTCATCTGTTGTTACCATTTCCAGCTTGAAGTCGTCCTTGCGGACCCCTAGGTTTTTGTAGTAAGCTACTATGTGTTCTACCCCATAAAGCCCTGAGTGGGAGGGTAGTTTGTTTACCAGTGTTGTGGCTATGTTTGTGAAGAAAATGTTTAAGTAATTGGCTACATCCAGCTTGTCTGTGATGAGCGTGTTGTCCGTTTTTATGTTTATGTTTGAGAATCTGGTTTTAAGTTTTTTACTGCATCCTAGTTGATTATTGAGTAATTTCCAAAGTTCACGTGGTTTGTTTTTGTTTTCCTCAGTTTTGTCATTGATGAAATTCTTTTTTGCAGTTTTGATCATGGAGTTTACGTCGTTTCTTAGTCTGTTTCTTTCTAGTTTGAGTTCAGTCACGTGGGCTTGGAGTTCACTGCTCGTGCTTTTAGTAAGCTTTGACTGACTTTTACGAAACTCAGAGCATTTTTTGTCTCTGGTTTTCATAGCGGCCAGTATTTCGGAGTGCATCCACGGCTCAGCGCGATTTTTTACCCTGGTGGTTCTTAGGGGGGCCATGTCGTTTAGTATTGTTGAGAATTTGGTTTTGAAACCAAGCCATGTTTCTTCAACCAGTGTACCATTGAGTTCATCTGACCAGTCCAGGCTCTCCAGTTCAAGGTTAAAGGCCTCGCTAGAGTAGGTTTTGAGGTCTCTAGATGTGACTGTTTTGTGGCAGCCAGCCTTTTGTTTTAGTTTTTTGCGGGTACAGAATATCATATAATGATCACTTAACCCGCATGCTATAACCCCTTTCTTGGAGATCTTGGACTTGTCGGAGGTCAGAATGAGGTCAATGGTAGTCTGAGTTGATTCACATACACGTGTGGGTTGGGTGATTAGCTGGCTGAGGCCGTGCAGATCACAAAACCTACTGAATGACTTGAAGACGGGTACATCCACCCCCCTGCGTCCTGTATCAGCCGCGCCGGGCGTGCCCGCTGGCCATAATGGGGGTTATCGCTTCTCGGCCTTTTGGCTAAGATCAAGTGTAGTATCTGTTCTTATCAGTTTAATATCTGATACGTCCCCTACCCGGGGACCATATATTAAATTGATTTTTGGAACAGGGAGATGGAATAGGGGCTTGCTCCGTCCACTCCACGCATCGACCTGGTCTTGCAGTATCTCCAGGAACGGTGCACTAACTCCTCCTAACTTTGTCAAAGTAAATGTTTTGGTACGCTAATCTGCGATGGGTTAAAGGCAATGCAAAAAAAAAGAAATCATTAGATGGGCAATGCTCTGTTTAATCTGCGTTATGTTTTCCCGCCCTTTTTGTTAAAAAAAAAAAAAAAAAAAAAAAAAACGTCCGTGTGTGTGTGTGTGTGTGTGTGTGTGTGTGTGTGTGTAAATGGCTGCATTTACATAGCGCTTTACAATTTGTTCCTCACATTTTACCCATTCACTCAGACGTTCACACACCGATGGCGGAGGCAACCATGCAAGGTGCCAACCTACCTGCTCATCAGGAGCAATTAGGGGATAAGTGTCTTTAAACAAAGCACAATTGATGCAAACACAGACAACGTGTTGTAAATGCTAGTACAGTAACATTGATTGATTGATTGAAAACTTTATTAACAGATTGCAGAATGGGTACAATACAGTACAGCTCAATACACACAATTGTTAAGGGGATGCAGACCAGAGAAAGACTTTCGTCTTGTTTCCACCAGGGTCCCCCATTTTCAATTCATCAGGACATATATGACATACATGACATACAGATAGTCAGTACTGCTACATCTATACATTTATGACATACCAGATTTGCAAATACAGTACTGTTTGTGATACAGAAGGAGTCAAGAAAAGGGAGTATATACATTTGACGTAGAAACTGTACATTGGAGGAGGTTGGGTGGGGGGGGTTGGGTACACTGGGATATTGACAACCATACTGGGTAATTTACATTGGAGGTGGTTGGGGGGGGGGGGGGGGGCACACTGTATAAGCAAGCAAAACTGTACATTGAGGGGGGGGAGACTCTGTACAAACAAACAAAATTGTACATTGGACTATTGACAAAACCATACTAGGTAAATGACTGTACATTGGAGGGGGTTGGGTTAGGATATTTACAGGGGCCAGTGTTGAATTGCAGTCTCCCGTAGGTGTCTCTTGAGAGAGGTTTTGAAAGTGGGTAGTGATCCACATTCCTTTACAGCTTTGGGTAGGGCGTTCCACATTGATGTGGCATAATTGCTAAACGTGTTTAGTCCCTTATTTGAGCCGAATCTGGGTTTAACATGATTTGTGGAGCTCCCTCTGGTGTTGTGATCGTGGTATTCACTGACCTTTGGGAAGTATTTTGCCATGTACATGGGTACCTTGGTCGTGTAGTGTATCTTGTAGACCAGGCCCATTGCAAGTTGCTGTACTCTGTCATCTACTCTAAGCCATCCTAGGTTGTCAAAGTGGGCAGGGGTGAGGTGGGTTCTAGGAGTAAGGTCAAGCAGTAGTCTGACCAGTTTGTTTTGAGATGTTTGTAATTTTGTTTTTAGCGCCTTTGAGGTGCTTTGGTACCATGAGGTGCAAGCATAGTCGTAGTACCCCTGAATGAGTGCTCCTGCCAGAGTCTTCAGGGTATTCTTGTTTACCAGAGAGGAGATCCGGTACAAGAATCGAGTTCATTGGTTGACTTTTTTTATTACATTGGATGCCATTTTGTCACAGGAGAGATTAGCCTCTAGGATGGAACCCAGGTAGGTAATTTCATCTTTCCTTGTGACAATATTGTCACCCACTGTAACTGAGAAGCCGTCGGTCTTGCTGAGTTTGTTATTTGAACCGAAGAGAATGGACTCTGTTTTGCCCATGTGTAATGATAGTTTGTTATCAGCGAGCCATATGCAGATTCTGCCTAGTTCCGAGCTGAGGGTTTTTTCAACCTGTAACTTGTTCCTGTCAGAGACCAGCAGGGCTGAGTCGTCCGCAAACAGGAACAAGTTGCAGTCACAAGCTGACGACATGTCATTTGCATAAATTAGGAACAGTAGCGGTCCTAGTATGCTTCCTTGTGGAACACCACAGCTCACTGTGAGGGGGGGGGATAGGGTACCGTTTACCTCCACCATCTGTTCCCTCCCCTCAAGGTAGGATTGCATCCAGCTCACTGATAGACTATCAAAACCAATTGCTTTTAGCTTGTCAATCAGAATGGAGTGATTGACCGTGTCAAAGGCCTTTTGTAGGTCCAGCATGACCATGCCGCAGTATTTGCCTGCGTCCACCTCTTGTTTGATGTGGTCATTCAAATAGAGAAGGCATGTGTCAGTGGAGTGGGATGTTCTGAAGCCAGATTGGAATTCGTAGATTAGATTTTTTTCCGCTAGGTACTTTTCGACCTGTTCGTAGACTATTTTTTCCATGACTTTCGAGATGGAGGTGAGAATAGAAACAGGGCGGTAGTTGCCTGGGTCTAATTTGCTGCCCTTTTTGTGCAGAGGGGTCACCCTCGCAATTTTGAAGTCCTTGGGGACGTGTCCCTGTTTTATGGAGAGGTTTATTATGTGTGTGATGATTGGGGTGATGGCGGCTGCTGAGTCTCTGAGGAATTTGGAGGGGATGTTGTCATGGCCAGTGGCCTTGTTAGGTTGGAGGGCGCTCAGTTTATTGAGTACCTCATCTGTTGTTACCATTTCCAGCTTGAAGTCGTCCTTGCGGACCCCTAGGTTTTTGTAGTAAGCTACTATGTGTTCTACCCCATAAAGCCCTGAGTGGGAGGGTAGTTTGTTTACCAGTGTTGTGGCTATGTTTGTGAAGAAAATGTTTAAGTAATTGGCTACATCCAGCTTGTCTGTGATGAGCGTGTTGTCCGTTTTTATGTTTATGTTTGAGAATCTGGTTTTAAGTTTTTTACTGCATCCTAGTTGATTATTGAGTAATTTCCAAAGTTCACGTGGTTTGTTTTTGTTTTCCTCAGTTTTGTCATTGATGAAATTCTTTTTTGCAGTTTTGATCATGGAGTTTACGTCGTTTCTTAGTCTGTTTCTTTCTAGTTTGAGTTCAGTCACGTGGGCTTGGAGTTCACTGCTCGTGCTTTTAGTAAGCTTTGACTGACTTTTACGAAACTCAGAGCATTTTTTGTCTCTGGTTTTCATAGCGGCCAGTATTTCGGAGTGCATCCACGGCTCAGCGCGATTTTTTACCCTGGTGGTTCTTAGGGGGGCCATGTCGTTTAGTATTGTTGAGAATTTGGTTTTGAAACCAAGCCATGTTTCTTCAACCAGTGTACCATTGAGTTCATCTGACCAGTCCAGGCTCTCCAGTTCAAGGTTAAAGGCCTCGCTAGAGTAGGTTTTGAGGTCTCTAGATGTGACTGTTTTGTGGCAGCCAGCCTTTTGTTTTAGTTTTTTGCGGGTACAGAATATCATATAATGATCACTTAACCCGCATGCTATAACCCCTTTCTTGGAGATCTTGGACTTGTCGGAGGTCAGAATGAGGTCAATGGTAGTCTGAGTTGATTCACATACACGTGTGGGTTGGGTGATTAGCTGGCTGAGGCCGTGCAGATCACAAAACCTACTGAATGACTTGAAGACGGGTACATCCACCCCCCTGCGTCCTGTATCAGCCGCGCCGGGCGTGCCCGCTGGCCATAATGGGGGTTATCGCTTCTCGGCCTTTTGGCTAAGATCAAGTGTAGTATCTGTTCTTATCAGTTTAATATCTGATACGTCCCCTACCCGGGGACCATATATTAAATTGATTTTTGGAACAGGGAGATGGAATAGGGGCTTGCTCCGTCCACTCCACGCATCGACCTGGTCTTGCAGTATCTCCAGGAACGGTGCACTAACTCCTCCTAACTTTGTCAAAGTAACTGTTTTGGTACGCTAATCTGCGATGGGTTAAAGGCAATGCAAAAAAAAAGAAATCATTAGATGGGCAATGCTCTGTTTAATCTGCGTTATGTTTTCCCGCCCTTTTTGTTAAAAAAAAAAAAAAAAAAAAAAAAACGTCCGTGTGTGTGTGTGTGTGTGTGTGTGTGTGTGTGTGTGTGTGTGTGTGTGTAAATGGCTGCATTTACATAGCGCTTTACAATTTGTTCCTCACATTTTACCCATTCACTCAGACGTTCACACACCGATGGCGGAGGCAACCATGCAAGGTGCCAACCTACCTGCTCATCAGGAGCAATTAGGGGATAAGTGTCTTTAAACAAAGCACAATTGATGCAAACACAGACAACGTGTTGTAAATGCTAGTACAGTAACATTGATTGATTGATTGAAAACTTTATTAACAGATTGCAGAATGGGTACAATACAGTACAGCTCAATACACACAATTGTTAAGGGGATGCAGACCAGAGAAAGACTTTCGTCTTGTTTCCACCAGGGTCCCCCATTTTCAATTCATCAGGACATATATGACATACATGACATACAGATAGTCAGTACTGCTACATCTATACATTTATGACATACCAGATTTGCAAATACAGTACTGTTTGTGATACAGAAGGAGTCAAGAAAAGGGAGTATATACATTTGACGTAGAAACTGTACATTGGAGGAGGTTGGGTGGGGGGGGTTGGGTACACTGGGATATTGACAACCATACTGGGTAATTTACATTGGAGGTGGTTGGGGGGGGGGGGGGGGGGCACACTGTATAAGCAAGCAAAACTGTACATTGAGGGGGGGGAGACTCTGTACAAACAAACAAAATTGTACATTGGACTATTGACAAAACCATACTAGGTAAATGACTGTACATTGGAGGGGGTTGGGTTAGGATATTTACAGGGGCCAGTGTTGAATTGCAGTCTCCCGTAGGTGTCTCTTGAGAGAGGTTTTGAAAGTGGGTAGTGATCCACATTCCTTTACAGCTTTGGGTAGGGCGTTCCACATTGATGTGGCATAATTGCTAAACGTGTTTAGTCCCTTATTTGAGCCGAATCTGGGTTTAACATGATTTGTGGAGCTCCCTCTGGTGTTGTGATCGTGGTATTCACTGACCTTTGGGAAGTATTTTGCCATGTACATGGGTACCTTGGTCGTGTAGTGTATCTTGTAGACCAGGCCCATTGCAAGTTGCTGTACTCTGTCATCTACTCTAAGCCATCCTAGGTTGTCAAAGTGGGCAGGGGTGAGGTGGGTTCTAGGAGTAAGGTCAAGCAGTAGTCTGACCAGTTTGTTTTGAGATGTTTGTAATTTTGTTTTTAGCGCCTTTGAGGTGCTTTGGTACCATGAGGTGCAAGCATAGTCGTAGTACCCCTGAATGAGTGCTCCTGCCAGAGTCTTCAGGGTATTCTTGTTTACCAGAGAGGAGATCCGGTACAAGAATCGAGTTCATTGGTTGACTTTTTTTATTACATTGGATGCCATTTTGTCACAGGAGAGATTAGCCTCTAGGATGGAACCCAGGTAGGTAATTTCATCTTTCCTTGTGACAATATTGTCACCCACTGTAACTGAGAAGCCGTCGGTCTTGCTGAGTTTGTTATTTGAACCGAAGAGAATGGACTCTGTTTTGCCCATGTGTAATGATAGTTTGTTATCAGCGAGCCATATGCAGATTCTGCCTAGTTCCGAGCTGAGGGTTTTTTCAACCTGTAACTTGTTCCTGTCAGAGACCAGCAGGGCTGAGTCGTCCGCAAACAGGAACAAGTTGCAGTCACAAGCTGACGACATGTCATTTGCATAAATTAGGAACAGTAGCGGTCCTAGTATGCTTCCTTGTGGAACACCACAGCTCACTGTGAGGGGGGGGGATAGGGTACCGTTTACCTCCACCATCTGTTCCCTCCCCTCAAGGTAGGATTGCATCCAGCTCACTGATAGACTATCAAAACCAATTGCTTTTAGCTTGTCAATCAGAATGGAGTGATTGACCGTGTCAAAGGCCTTTTGTAGGTCCAGCATGACCATGCCGCAGTATTTGCCTGCGTCCACCTCTTGTTTGATGTGGTCATTCAAATAGAGAAGGCATGTGTCAGTGGAGTGGGATGTTCTGAAGCCAGATTGGAATTCGTAGATTAGATTTTTTTCCGCTAGGTACTTTTCGACCTGTTCGTAGACTATTTTTTCCATGACTTTCGAGATGGAGGTGAGAATAGAAACAGGGCGGTAGTTGCCTGGGTCTAATTTGCTGCCCTTTTTGTGCAGAGGGGTCACCCTCGCAATTTTGAAGTCCTTGGGGACGTGTCCCTGTTTTATGGAGAGGTTTATTATGTGTGTGATGATTGGGGTGATGGCGGCTGCTGAGTCTCTGAGGAATTTGGAGGGGATGTTGTCATGGCCAGTGGCCTTGTTAGGTTGGAGGGCGCTCAGTTTATTGAGTACCTCATCTGTTGTTACCATTTCCAGCTTGAAGTCGTCCTTGCGGACCCCTAGGTTTTTGTAGTAAGCTACTATGTGTTCTACCCCATAAAGCCCTGAGTGGGAGGGTAGTTTGTTTACCAGTGTTGTGGCTATGTTTGTGAAGAAAATGTTTAAGTAATTGGCTACATCCAGCTTGTCTGTGATGAGCGTGTTGTCCGTTTTTATGTTTATGTTTGAGAATCTGGTTTTAAGTTTTTTACTGCATCCTAGTTGATTATTGAGTAATTTCCAAAGTTCACGTGGTTTGTTTTTGTTTTCCTCAGTTTTGTCATTGATGAAATTCTTTTTTGCAGTTTTGATCATGGAGTTTACGTCGTTTCTTAGTCTGTTTCTTTCTAGTTTGAGTTCAGTCACGTGGGCTTGGAGTTCACTGCTCGTGCTTTTAGTAAGCTTTGACTGACTTTTACGAAACTCAGAGCATTTTTTGTCTCTGGTTTTCATAGCGGCCAGTATTTCGGAGTGCATCCACGGCTCAGCGCGATTTTTTACCCTGGTGGTTCTTAGGGGGGCCATGTCGTTTAGTATTGTTGAGAATTTGGTTTTGAAACCAAGCCATGTTTCTTCAACCAGTGTACCATTGAGTTCATCTGACCAGTCCAGGCTCTCCAGTTCAAGGTTAAAGGCCTCGCTAGAGTAGGTTTTGAGGTCTCTAGATGTGACTGTTTTGTGGCAGCCAGCCTTTTGTTTTAGTTTTTTGCGGGTACAGAATATCATATAATGATCACTTAACCCGCATGCTATAACCCCTTTCTTGGAGATCTTGGACTTGTCGGAGGTCAGAATGAGGTCAATGGTAGTCTGAGTTGATTCACATACACGTGTGGGTTGGGTGATTAGCTGGCTGAGGCCGTGCAGATCACAAAACCTACTGAATGACTTGAAGACGGGTACATCCACCCCCCTGCGTCCTGTATCAGCCGCGCCGGGCGTGCCCGCTGGCCATAATGGGGGTTATCGCTTCTCGGCCTTTTGGCTAAGATCAAGTGTAGTATCTGTTCTTATCAGTTTAATATCTGATACGTCCCCTACCCGGGGACCATATATTAAATTGATTTTTGGAACAGGGAGATGGAATAGGGGCTTGCTCCGTCCACTCCACGCATCGACCTGGTCTTGCAGTATCTCCAGGAACGGTGCACTAACTCCTCCTAACTTTGTCAAAGTAAATGTTTTGGTACGCTAATCTGCGATGGGTTAAAGGCAATGCAAAAAAAAAGAAATCATTAGATGGGCAATGCTCTGTTTAATCTGCGTTATGTTTTCCCGCCCTTTTTGTTAAAAAAAAAAAAAAAAAAAAAAAAAACGTCCGTGTGTGTGTGTGTGTGTGTGTGTGTGTGTGTGTGTGTAAATGGCTGCATTTACATAGCGCTTTACAATTTGTTCCTCACATTTTACCCATTCACTCAGACGTTCACACACCGATGGCGGAGGCAACCATGCAAGGTGCCAACCTACCTGCTCATCAGGAGCAATTAGGGGATAAGTGTCTTTAAACAAAGCACAATTGATGCAAACACAGACAACGTGTTGTAAATGCTAGTACAGTAACATTGATTGATTGATTGAAAACTTTATTAACAGATTGCAGAATGGGTACAATACAGTACAGCTCAATACACACAATTGTTAAGGGGATGCAGACCAGAGAAAGACTTTCGTCTTGTTTCCACCAGGGTCCCCCATTTTCAATTCATCAGGACATATATGACATACATGACATACAGATAGTCAGTACTGCTACATCTATACATTTATGACATACCAGATTTGCAAATACAGTACTGTTTGTGATACAGAAGGAGTCAAGAAAAGGGAGTATATACATTTGACGTAGAAACTGTACATTGGAGGAGGTTGGGTGGGGGGGGTTGGGTACACTGGGATATTGACAACCATACTGGGTAATTTACATTGGAGGTGGTTGGGGGGGGGGGGGGGGGCACACTGTATAAGCAAGCAAAACTGTACATTGAGGGGGGGGAGACTCTGTACAAACAAACAAAATTGTACATTGGACTATTGACAAAACCATACTAGGTAAATGACTGTACATTGGAGGGGGTTGGGTTAGGATATTTACAGGGGCCAGTGTTGAATTGCAGTCTCCCGTAGGTGTCTCTTGAGAGAGGTTTTGAAAGTGGGTAGTGATCCACATTCCTTTACAGCTTTGGGTAGGGCGTTCCACATTGATGTGGCATAATTGCTAAACGTGTTTAGTCCCTTATTTGAGCCGAATCTGGGTTTAACATGATTTGTGGAGCTCCCTCTGGTGTTGTGATCGTGGTATTCACTGACCTTTGGGAAGTATTTTGCCATGTACATGGGTACCTTGGTCGTGTAGTGTATCTTGTAGACCAGGCCCATTGCAAGTTGCTGTACTCTGTCATCTACTCTAAGCCATCCTAGGTTGTCAAAGTGGGCAGGGGTGAGGTGGGTTCTAGGAGTAAGGTCAAGCAGTAGTCTGACCAGTTTGTTTTGAGATGTTTGTAATTTTGTTTTTAGCGCCTTTGAGGTGCTTTGGTACCATGAGGTGCAAGCATAGTCGTAGTACCCCTGAATGAGTGCTCCTGCCAGAGTCTTCAGGGTATTCTTGTTTACCAGAGAGGAGATCCGGTACAAGAATCGAGTTCATTGGTTGACTTTTTTTATTACATTGGATGCCATTTTGTCACAGGAGAGATTAGCCTCTAGGATGGAACCCAGGTAGGTAATTTCATCTTTCCTTGTGACAATATTGTCACCCACTGTAACTGAGAAGCCGTCGGTCTTGCTGAGTTTGTTATTTGAACCGAAGAGAATGGACTCTGTTTTGCCCATGTGTAATGATAGTTTGTTATCAGCGAGCCATATGCAGATTCTGCCTAGTTCCGAGCTGAGGGTTTTTTCAACCTGTAACTTGTTCCTGTCAGAGACCAGCAGGGCTGAGTCGTCCGCAAACAGGAACAAGTTGCAGTCACAAGCTGACGACATGTCATTTGCATAAATTAGGAACAGTAGCGGTCCTAGTATGCTTCCTTGTGGAACACCACAGCTCACTGTGAGGGGGGGGGATAGGGTACCGTTTACCTCCACCATCTGTTCCCTCCCCTCAAGGTAGGATTGCATCCAGCTCACTGATAGACTATCAAAACCAATTGCTTTTAGCTTGTCAATCAGAATGGAGTGATTGACCGTGTCAAAGGCCTTTTGTAGGTCCAGCATGACCATGCCGCAGTATTTGCCTGCGTCCACCTCTTGTTTGATGTGGTCATTCAAATAGAGAAGGCATGTGTCAGTGGAGTGGGATGTTCTGAAGCCAGATTGGAATTCGTAGATTAGATTTTTTTCCGCTAGGTACTTTTCGACCTGTTCGTAGACTATTTTTTCCATGACTTTCGAGATGGAGGTGAGAATAGAAACAGGGCGGTAGTTGCCTGGGTCTAATTTGCTGCCCTTTTTGTGCAGAGGGGTCACCCTCGCAATTTTGAAGTCCTTGGGGACGTGTCCCTGTTTTATGGAGAGGTTTATTATGTGTGTGATGATTGGGGTGATGGCGGCTGCTGAGTCTCTGAGGAATTTGGAGGGGATGTTGTCATGGCCAGTGGCCTTGTTAGGTTGGAGGGCGCTCAGTTTATTGAGTACCTCATCTGTTGTTACCATTTCCAGCTTGAAGTCGTCCTTGCGGACCCCTAGGTTTTTGTAGTAAGCTACTATGTGTTCTACCCCATAAAGCCCTGAGTGGGAGGGTAGTTTGTTTACCAGTGTTGTGGCTATGTTTGTGAAGAAAATGTTTAAGTAATTGGCTACATCCAGCTTGTCTGTGATGAGCGTGTTGTCCGTTTTTATGTTTATGTTTGAGAATCTGGTTTTAAGTTTTTTACTGCATCCTAGTTGATTATTGAGTAATTTCCAAAGTTCACGTGGTTTGTTTTTGTTTTCCTCAGTTTTGTCATTGATGAAATTCTTTTTTGCAGTTTTGATCATGGAGTTTACGTCGTTTCTTAGTCTGTTTCTTTCTAGTTTGAGTTCAGTCACGTGGGCTTGGAGTTCACTGCTCGTGCTTTTAGTAAGCTTTGACTGACTTTTACGAAACTCAGAGCATTTTTTGTCTCTGGTTTTCATAGCGGCCAGTATTTCGGAGTGCATCCACGGCTCAGCGCGATTTTTTACCCTGGTGGTTCTTAGGGGGGCCATGTCGTTTAGTATTGTTGAGAATTTGGTTTTGAAACCAAGCCATGTTTCTTCAACCAGTGTACCATTGAGTTCATCTGACCAGTCCAGGCTCTCCAGTTCAAGGTTAAAGGCCTCGCTAGAGTAGGTTTTGAGGTCTCTAGATGTGACTGTTTTGTGGCAGCCAGCCTTTTGTTTTAGTTTTTTGCGGGTACAGAATATCATATAATGATCACTTAACCCGCATGCTATAACCCCTTTCTTGGAGATCTTGGACTTGTCGGAGGTCAGAATGAGGTCAATGGTAGTCTGAGTTGATTCACATACACGTGTGGGTTGGGTGATTAGCTGGCTGAGGCCGTGCAGATCACAAAACCTACTGAATGACTTGAAGACGGGTACATCCACCCCCCTGCGTCCTGTATCAGCCGCGCCGGGCGTGCCCGCTGGCCATAATGGGGGTTATCGCTTCTCGGCCTTTTGGCTAAGATCAAGTGTAGTATCTGTTCTTATCAGTTTAATATCTGATACGTCCCCTACCCGGGGACCATATATTAAATTGATTTTTGGAACAGGGAGATGGAATAGGGGCTTGCTCCGTCCACTCCACGCATCGACCTGGTCTTGCAGTATCTCCAGGAACGGTGCACTAACTCCTCCTAACTTTGTCAAAGTAAATGTTTTGGTACGCTAATCTGCGATGGGTTAAAGGCAATGCAAAAAAAAAGAAATCATTAGATGGGCAATGCTCTGTTTAATCTGCGTTATGTTTTCCCGCCCTTTTTGTTAAAAAAAAAAAAAAAAAAAAAAAAAAACGTCCGTGTGTGTGTGTGTGTGTGTGTGTGTGTGTGTGTGTGTGTGTGTGTGTAAATGGCTGCATTTACATAGCGCTTTACAATTTGTTCCTCACATTTTACCCATTCACTCAGACGTTCACACACCGATGGCGGAGGCAACCATGCAAGGTGCCAACCTACCTGCTCATCAGGAGCAATTAGGGGATAAGTGTCTTTAAACAAAGCACAATTGATGCAAACACAGACAACGTGTTGTAAATGCTAGTACAGTAACATCCACCCCCCTGCGTCCTGTATCAGCCGCGCCGGGCGTGCCCGCTGGCCATAATGGGGGTTATCGCTTCTCGGCCTTTTGGCTAAGATCAAGTGGATGACCGGTGTATGCTGTTCCTGGTTTTGTTTACTTGTTTATTATTTTTCTCACATTTCTACAGTCGTGCGGTGTATGGGACTGGAAATTGAGTTTTTTTTATTGTTTGTGCTGGCTTCTCCCTACGATGGCCAGCACTCCACGGCAGTCGACCCCTAGGGCTGGGTTACGGTTTTCGGCGAGGTTCATATGGAAGGATGGAACGATGCCCATGTGGAACAGAGATGTGTTTGTGGATGGTGTCATCATGACTCAACTCAAGTTGAAGGCGGACGATATTTTTTGCATCCAGCACAATGCCCAGGAGAGGGGCTACGATGTTTCCTTCAGATCCAGTTTGGGGCTCCAGGGGGTTTTGGAGGACTGCAAGCGGATGGAGGCTGATGTCGGACCCCTCAGCCATTTCGAGGTGTTTTCTCTGGACAGGCTGAATTTTCGAGTTATCAATGTCACAATGTACAACCCGTACGTGATTGATAAGGAGGTGACTGATTTTTTGGCCCCCTACGCTGAGGTGATATCTGAGGTCCGGAGGATCAGAGACAGACGTGGGATCTGGACGGGGCGGAGGCAGGTGCAGGTGCTCCTAAAGGCTGTTCCCGGTGGCTGTGACGGGCTGGCTCATCCCCCAGCCTTCTTTTCCTTGGGGCCTGATAGGGGGTATTTGTTTTATAACAACCAGCCCCCTTTCTGCCGAAGGTGCCGGGTGGCAGGGCACTCTGATGGAAAGTGTGGGGAGGTGAGGTGCCACCATTGCAAGGAGGAGGGCCACATGGCTAAAGATTGTAAGGTTGGTAAGAAATGCCACAACTGCAGTTCCACCGACCACCTGGTGAGGGCCTGTCCCCAGGAGCGGCGGTATTCGTCAGTGGTGGTGATGGGGAAGGAGCTTGCACCGAAGACCGGAGAGGAGGAAGAAAGTGCACCAGTGGCACCAGCACCAGCACCAATAGAGGCGTTTCCTGTGGAGAAGGACGCAGAGGCGGAGACGGTACTCCTGGTTGGCAACAAGACAGTTTCCCCTTTGTCTTCCGATGGAGAGGCGATGGACGAGGAGGAGGTGGTCGGTGGAGCCAGCGGAGCCAGTGGAGCCAGTGGAGCCAGAAAACGGAGGTTAAGGGTTAAAAGGACTACACCTGGGTCAGAAGGTATGGGGGCAGGGGAAATTACCGGTGGGGGCCCACAAAAAAAGGTAAGGGGAGGGAAGGGAGGTAGGGTGGCCCTCTTAGTGCAACAGGTCGGTGGGGAGCAGGGGGTTGGTGGGGGAGTGGGTTTGGCGGATGTTGAGGCTGAGGGGGAGGGGGTTTGTTTACCGGTTTCCCCTGTCCTGGACAGTATGGACAGTATGGACCCTTTTGAGACTCCAAGCCTTGGGGAAGGGTTACAGGTGGGAGCACCCAACACTTTGCCTGCTTCTTGGGATAAGGGGGAGGATGGGGAGGACAGTTAAAAGTGGGGGTAGGGGTATTATTGTGGGTTGGTTTTTTGTTTAATTTAATTTTATTATTGTCAATGGCTTTCACAGTGGGCACTTTTAATGCACGGGGGTTGAGGGGTTCTGTTAAGAGGAGGGGCTTTTTTGATTATGTTGCCTCACTCAGGCTTACCGTTTGTTTTGTTCAAGAGGTGCACTTACGGGATGGGAGGGATTGTGGTGTGTTTTCAAAGGAATGGGACAAGGGGGAATCGTTTTGGTCAGTGGGGGGGGTTCACTCATCTGGTGTGGGGATACTGTTTGGAAACCGGGAGGCAAGGGTGGTGGGTTCTTTTGTAATTGTGCAGGGGAGGGTTATGGGGGTTGATGTGAATATTGGGGTTTTGAAATTGAGGGTGGTGGTGGTGTACGGGCCACAGAGGGCGGGTGAAAGGAGTGCCATGATGGAGGCTTTAAGGCCTTTTTTTGCCACAAACAGGCAGATGGTGGTGGGGGGTGATTTTAATGTGGATCTGGGGAGGGTGGGTGATCCAAGTGCTGGGTGTGTGGGTTCTTTTTTTAAGGGGCAGGGGCTTGTGGATGGAGGGAAGGCACTTACCCCTCGAATAGATGGTCCCACATGGCGTAACTCCCGGGGGGTAGCCAGGCGTCTCGATTATGTGTTTTTTTCTCGGTCCTTGGTCCTATTGTCGGGCCGGGTGGTCCCTGTTTTTTTCTCTGACCATGATGGGCTCCTCTTTCGGGTCCGGTCTAGCGCTCCTGTTTTCGGCCCCGGGTACTGGAGGTTGAACTCCAGTGTCCTTGGCGAGGATGAGTTCTGCAGTAGCTTTGTCTCCTTTTTCCGGGGGCTCGAGGGACTTAGGGCTTTGTTTTCTGGTGTGGTGGAGTGGTGGGAGGGGGCTAAGGAGAGGATAAAGGGGTTTTGTATTATGTATTGTCAACGGAGGGCGAAGGAGGCGGGGAGGGAAGTGCTCCGTCTTCAACACCTCCTCGAGCTCGAGTACACTTTGGGTAACCTAGGTGGCGCTGTAGACCAGCGGGCTTGTGACTCCCTTAAGACAGAACTTAGGGATGTCTATGAGGATAAGGCCCGTGCTTACCTGACGCGGTCACGTCGTGAGTTCTTGGAGAAGAATGAGACGTGTTCCGCAGCCTTTTTCAGCAGCGTGAGGGCTGATAAGGGAAGGAAGGTGATATCGGGAGTTAGGGACAGTCAGGGTCAGGTGGTTACTGAGACAGGGGAGATGGTAAGGGTCGCAACCGATCACTTCCGCTCCTTCTTCTGTGAACGAGTGGTGGATGAGGAGCGAGCAGAGGCTTTTTTGCAGCTTGTGGCTCAGAGGGTACCGTCAGACCTGGCTGAGGCTTTGGAGGCCCCTCTCTCTCTCGAGGAATTGGAGGGTGCCCTTCGTAGAATGGGCAAGCGTAAGGTTCCGGGCATCGATGGCCTGCCGGCTGAGTTTTATCTCATGTTTTGGGATATTCTCGGCCCGGTGGTTCTCGAGGTCCTGACCGAGGTCCTCCGCACAGGGGCACTGGGAGGGTCAATGGCTAAGGGGGTGATCTCACTTCTGTTTAAGAAGGGGGACGCCTCTGACCTTAAGAACTGGCGGCCATTGACCATGCTGTGTGTTGATTACAAGCTTTTGGCTAAGGTTCTCACAGACCGTCTGTGCACAGCTCTCCCAGATGCGGTCCATGTGGATCAGACGTGTGGGGTGGCTGGGCGCTCGTTGAGATGGAATCTCCAGCTCATCAGAGACGTCATCGCTTGGGCAGAGGATCGGGACCTGCCACTTATGGTGGTGGGTCTTGATCAGGCCAAAGCCTTTGATAGGGTTCACTGGGGTTTTATGTTCAAAGTTTTAGAGAGAATAGGCTTAGGGCGGGTTTTTGTTGGGTGGCTGCGTACTCTGTACACAGCAGTGGGGAGCACGGTTTCTGTTAATGGGCACTTGGGGGAGTTTTTTGGGTTGCACGCAGGGGTAAGACAGGGGTGTCCGCTCTCTCCCCTGCTCTACGTCCTTTATATGGAGCCCCTGGCGGCGGCCATTAGGGCTGACCCGGGTGTGAAGGGTATCCTGGTACCAGGCAGCAGGGGCCTGAGGGTCAAGTTGTCGCAGTATGCGGATGATACCACACTGCTACTGGACAACGATGCGTGTCTGAGTCGGTCTTTGGAGATCTTCCAGGACTTTGGCCGGGTGTCTGGCGCGGAGCTCAACCGTGCTAAATCCTCGGTTAAGTTCTTTGGGCGGTGGAAGAGTAGGTCAGACGTACCAGGAGGGCTGTCGCTCTGTGAAGGGGCCCTGAGGATTCTTGGGGTCCTCTTTGAGGCAGCCCACAGTGCCACGGTCAACTGGACCAGGCGAATAGATGCAGTTCATAAAAAGTTTGCCCTCTGGAAGGCCAGGAGACTGACCTTTACGGGGAAGGTACTGGTTTTGAAGGTAGACGTGTTGCCGTCCCTCCTGTACCTGGCGTACATCTTTCCGATGCCGGCCAGCATGCGGAGGCCGCTCACTCGGCTTGTGTTTCGTTTCATGTGGGGGGGGAGTTATGAATACGTGGCGAGGGCACGCATGTTGGCTCCGGTGGGGGAAGGGGGGAGGGACGTGCCCCATTTCCCACTCAAGTTGGACTGCATTTTTGTTTCTTTTTTGCTCAAAGAATTGTCCTCTCCGGTAGTCCATCCATCTGGCTACTTCCTCCGGTTCTACTTTGCCTACCCGGCAAGGAGGGTCATGGCCTGGTCCAATTCGGCCCCCCGGGCGGAGCAGTTGCCGTGGCATTTTGGCCACGCGGCAAAGTGGCTGCGGGCTCATCCTGGGGTTTTGGAAGGGGATGTGGGGTTGGACCAGAAGAGGCTCTATGCCGAGGTGAGACAGGGAGTGACCGCGCCAGCTGTGGTGGGGATACCCGCTACAGTTTGGTTGTCGGTACAACTGCCTGGCCTGGACAATGGGCTCAAGGATTTAGGATGGCTGATGTTACACAGGAGTTTGCCGGTGCGTGAGATCATGCACCGGCATGGCTTGGCGAGATCCCCGGTGTGCCCCAGAGCTGGTTGCTTTGTGGACGAGACTATTAGACACGTCATGTGGGACTGTCCTTTTGCAGGGGTGGTGTGGGCTAGGGCATCTGTGTTGATTGGGAGGTTGGAGGGGAGTGTTGGGGTCACATGGGCAAGATTGGAGAGAGGGATTGGGAGAGCTGGGGGGGGGCGTAGGGGGCGTCTCCTGCAATGGCTGCTCATGGGCCTTTTTAAGAAGGGGCTGTGGGAGGCCAGACAGGCTCTGGTTAAAAAGGCGGTGGATTGGGGGGTGGAGGGGGTTGTTAGGAGAGTAGAGGGGGACGTAAAGGGAAGGATGCGGTGGGATGTGAAGAGGTGGGGACATCATGCTGCTAGGGAGAGATGGAAGGGGGGTTTAGGTTTGATGGAAGGGATGTAGTGGTTGCTTAGGATATTGACATATGGTTTTTTTTGTGGAGACCGGAAAGTGCATAAGTGGAAAATGGGGACATGGTTTTTTGTCTTGGATAGTGGGCTATTGTTTTGGGTGGGATAAAGGGAGGTTTTGGTTAACAGTGGGTGGTTTAATTTGGGGTTCATTTTCATTTTCAACTGTAACAGGGACAGCATACAATAAGGAACATAAAATGAAAATGTAGAAATGCAAATGTTCAGGAAAGTTTTGTTTGGATTAGTAGGGAAAGGTAAATTAAGAATGTGTGCACATGTATGGGTGTTTTAAATAGTATGATAGGAAGTCGTTTTGTAGTTTGTATGGTATAGGGACAGATAGGATGTGATAACATGTATATGATTATTTTTGATATAAAATTAAGAAAGAAGGTAAAAACTCCCCTCCCAGCTGGTTGGAGGGGAGGAGAAGCCCGATTTCACAAAAAAAAAAAAAAAAAATCTGTTCTTATCAGTTTAATATCTGATACGTCCCCTACCCGGGGACCATATATTAAATAGATTTTTGGAACAGGGAGATGGAATAGGGGCTTGCTCCGTCCACTCCACGCATCGACCTGGTCTTGCAGTATCTCCAGGAACGGTGCACTAACTCCTCCTAACTTTGTCAAAGTAAATGTTTTGGTACGCTAATCTGCGATGGGTTAAAGGCAATGCAAAAAAAAAGAAATCATTAGATGGGCAATGCTCTGTTTAATCTGCGTTATGTTTTCCCGCCCTTTTTGTTAAAAAAAAAACGTCTGTGTGTGTGTGTGTGTGTGTGTGTGTGTGTGTGTGTGTGTGTGTGTGTGTGTGTGTAAATGGCTGCATTTACATAGCGCTTTACAATTTGTTCCTCACATTTTACCCATTCACTCAGACGTTCACACACCGATGGCGGAGGCAACCATGTGTAACAAGTGCCTTGTTGCCTTGTATAGATAATTACACCCCATCACAAAATACACTTTAATACATTCCACTAATACTCCTAAACGTTTTATTTTATTGATTTAAGTTGATTTCATTCCTTTCGTTTTGTTTTATTGCACTTTTGGGAGTTAAGGCTTTTATTTTGAAATCGACACACTTACATTTCCGGTCCTCCGGGACACGCATCTTGCCTGCTTTCCGGTGGTGAGTTAGTTCCACCTGGAGGTCCGTGGAGTGAGTACTACTCCTTATGTTCAGCGAAAGACTTCGGTCTAAAAGTTGTTAAATATTGTATGTTACATTCCTAAAACTGTGAAACGAGTTTGTAATGTAACTACTGTTGTTAATATGTACCTGTGCAGTTGTTTTGTGGGAGGTTTGACTGGGTAAAATGCACTTTAATAGCATGTAGGAAGTTTGCACACACGTGCGCTGCTGTTAACATGTAGTTAATGCAGTCACGTCTTTTCTCAACCATAGCTCACGTGCTGCAGTGCAGATGACTATTCCTAATGCTGGTGCATTGTGTTGCATTGTAACCTAACAGGTATGTGTGTACAGTAGCTCCCATGTGTCCGTTTTGTATTCAATTGTGTATATTTTTCCAATGTAATTGTATATTAAAATGTGTCATTCTTATGAGCCAGTTCCACCTGGAGGTCCGTGGACTCACGTGCTGCAGTGCAGATGACTATTCCTAATGCTGGTGCATTGTGTTGCATTGTAACCTAACAGGAGGGAAATAAAGTCCGTCAACAGTCATCCATGTCTGTCGTCCTTAACACAACGCCGTCAGAGAGTACACCCTACTTCACCGGTCACACGTGGTGCCGTTTGACCTCGGACAACGGACAACGCTCGCCTGTCCACCGGGGACGCTGTCTGCACGCCGCTTCTTCATTCAACTGGCTGTGCTGAGTACAACGTCGAACGTTAACGTGTGCGCATAGGATAAGCGCATATGTGATATTGGTTGTTTTTGTTTGATAATAATATGCTATAGATTGTAATTGTAAATATTATTGTAATGATACAGTAATTGGAAACGACACTAGTTGTACAAGACCATTGTATTTTTTTTTTTTTTTTTTTTTTTTCATCTGTTATGTATTGTGAATAGATAGCCTATGGTCTAATGTTCAAAGTTTGAGCAGTAACAAGTGTTGCTATCTAACACATGCCCACTGTAAATATAATTGGGAACTAATTTGTTTATATGGTTGGCTGGTAATGAGATATATATATATATATATATATATTATTTCCCCCCCCCCCCCCCCATCTGTTCTGGTAAATTGTGAATGGATAGCCATACAGTAGCCTACATGTATTCGTGTGTAGTCTAGTGTTTAAAGTCTGAGCGGTAACAAGCGGCCATTTAACACATTCACACATACTTTTCTTTTGTTTATAGCCCTCTAAAGCATTTTTATTTTTAATTCTTGAACATGTCTGAAGCAGGACCACCAGATCTGGAGATGGTGGGTATGATGCCTGTATATGGCAGGGGTCAGTCAGCTCTTATGTGTGGGAGGGGAAGACCTGTGGAACTGAGTCAGTCTACAGTTCGCCAGTCAGTGTTTGAAGCAGTGGGGCCAGTGGCCACATCTACTCCAATCACGCATGACGCAGCCCCGCAACTCGCTAGGTCAGAGGATTTAGGCAGCCTCGTCACAGACCTTGCCATACAGATAGGAGAACAAATTGCATCTACTCTGCATGCCATGCACCAGACCAGTTATCAGCCCCAGGTCCCCGTCCCTGAGCCCCAGGTCCCCGCCCCTGAGCCCAAGGTCCCCGCACCCCAACCACAATGTTTTTCTGGGTGTGCAGACATGTCAAGGATGAAAGTGATAGTGCAGGCGGAGACTAAACCACCTCCGTTCTTCAGAGGTGATCGCACTGAGCCAGTCTCCATACATGAGTGGGAAGACATGATGCTAGTGTATCTGTCTAGAGCGAGTTGTAAAACCGACAGAGAATTGTGTGATCTAGTGATGGGCAGGTTGACTGGTAAAGCTAGAGACATAGTGAAGGTGTCACTGCGTAGCCGGCCTGAGTTGTCTGCCAATATGACCCCTGCAGCTGTGTTTGACATTTTAAAGCGTAACTTCAGCGAGCTGACATACTCCAGTATGCCCATGGCCGACTTCTATGCCATGGTTCCCAGGCCTAGTGAGGGAGTGATGGATTACTGGGTCCGGCTGAATAAAGCAATCGATGTTGCAGATGAGTGTCTACGTCGCCGGGGTCGGTGTGTTGATGATGCGAGCGCCGAGGTCGTGATGATGTTGATCACGCACTGCCCAGATCCCAGTCTAGCTATGTCCTTCCAGCTGAAGCCTGTGGAGCAGTGGACTGCAGCTGAGGTCCAGGAGCGTCTAGATGGTTACCAGAGAGACCAAAGGAGATCCAGTTCACGGGCACAGCAGGTTAACATCTCGGCATGCAGTCAGAGCCCCATGGCTGGTGGCCCATCCCCTCCTGTCCTGTATGGTGGGGCCCAGCAGTCTTCTGTTGTTGTGCAGTCACAGCAGCCTCCCTCCTTTGGCTCTTTTCATGAACAGCTTGGTGAGCCCCACAGGGTCTTAGCCGCAACGCAGGCCCTCAGCCCTCCTACACCCATCTTAATGACTCCTGCCCCGGCGAGTCCCCCCTCTGTAGACCCTGGCCTTCATCAGGTGGTTGACTTGTTAGACCGTGTGCTCTCACTGTGTTCGGCCTCGCTGGCCCCAGCAGTACAGGCTCAGCCTGGTCAGCCGTCTCGCTCCCACATCCAGCCAAGTAATGGGCAGACGTACCACTCACGCAACCAGGCCAGACCGAGTCAGCAGAGTTACTCGCGCAACCAGGCCAGACCGAGTCAGCAGGGTTATTCGCGCAACCAGGCCAGACCGAATCAGCAGAGTTACCTGCACAACCAGCACGACCCATGCGAAGTGTGTCAAGACAGCAGGCATAACACTTATCAACACTGTATGCTCTATCGGCTGTGCCACCGCTGTTTCCGCCCTGGTCACTATGAGGACTCATGCCCTGGCATCTCCCAGCCATCAGCTGGATCAGCATCTCCCTCCAACAGACCCGCTCAGACCCATCCTGTCAATGCTGCCCCTTTAAACTAGCCAGCCCATGCAATGAGAGGGATAGTATGGGCAAAGTGAATGAAACCCTCGAGAGAGAGAACCAGACTTAGAAGCCATCTATGTAAACAGCTGCAGATTACTTCCAGAAAACGAAACAGCCATCTTTGTTGGGTCACAGAGAGTGAACGGAGCTAGTGAACTGTTTTATGCTCCAGTGTTAGTCAGTGACAAGTACACATTGAGGGGGATGTTGGATTCTGGTAGTATGTCATGCACGCTCAGTGAGGAGGGTGAACAAAAGTTACAAACCGCTGGTGTTCTCCCTCGTGTCCAGCCGGCACCTGTGAATGTGGTGCTGGTTGGTTGTGGTGGCTTGACTACTCGACCAAAGTGTGTCTATGATTTGGAGATTGAAGTTTGTGGGTCAAAATTTGTGGTTCCTACGTTGGTTGTGCCAGGTCAGAGAGACGAGTTTATAATTGGCACTAATGTAATCAAGTCCGTTCTCCAAAGGCTGAAGTCGACTGAAAAGTACTGGGAGCTTGTGTCCTGCAGAAACAGAGACCCTGAGTGTGAGAAGTTCCTTGAGCTCTTAAGCTGCACCTCCCGCTGGTCGGGCCCAGACCCGCCCGGGGTGATAGGCACAGTGAAGCTATGCCAGGCGGTTACCCTCCTCCCTCAGCAGGAGTATCTAGTGTGGGGGAAGCTACCAGCCAGTGCACATGTGTCTCCTGGGAGTACAGTCATTGTGGAGCCCACCTCAGCGAGGTCGGCCCCTCGCAACATTATAGTGGGGAGAGTGGTGACTCCCATGTGGGGCGACCGCTGGGTCCCCATGAAGGTCTTGAACCCGACACAGAGCCCCATCACGCTCCGTCGTAATGCCAAACTGGCTGATGTCTCACCTTGTCTTGCTGTTGAAGATCTGTCCATCACTCAGGGCCTGTGTCAGCAGCAGTCTGGTGTCTCCAGCTCCTCCGCCTCTCCTGGCTCCTCGTTAGATGCTGAGCAGATGTTGGCCGACTGTGGACTGGAGGACGTGAACATCAAGTCATGTGAGGTGTCTCCTGATGGGAAGAAGAGGCTAGCTGACCTACTGGTGACGTATCAAGATGTCTTCTCCAAGGACAAGCTGGACTGTGGAAAGGTCAAAGACTTTGTGCACCGTATCCACCTCTCGGACGACCGTCCGTTCCGCCTGCCCTTTAGGCGTGTCCCCCCAGCTGACTATCACAAACTGAGAGAGGTGTTGACTGAGATGGAGGTGAAGGGGATAATCTCCAAGTCGATGAGCGAGTATGCCTCACCTCTGGTCATGGTGTGGAAGAAGAATGGAGACCTCAGGATCTGTACGGATTTCCGCTGGCTCAACGCAAAGACCGTCAAAGATGCTCATCCGTTGCCCCATCAGTCCGACTGCCTTGCTGCCCTTGGTGGGAACGCTTTCTTTAGCACCATGGATCTGACCTCAGGGTTCTACAACGTCCCTCTCCATGTGTCTGACCGGCGGTACACTGCCTTCACAACACCACTGGGCTTGTACGAGTACAACAGACTCCCGCAAGGCCTGTGCAACAGTCCGGCATCTTTCATGCGTATGATGCTCGGCATCTTTGGCGACCTCAACTACTCCAGCCTCTTGTGCTACTTGGACGACCTGCTGGTGTTTGCGCCGTCTGAGGAGGAGGCGTTGAAGCGATTGGAGGTGGTCTTCTGCAGACTCAGAGTGAACAACCTCAAGCTCTCACAGAAGAAATGTAACTTCTTACAGAGGTCGGTCAGGTTCCTGGGTCATGTGGTCGATGCCAGTGGAGTCTCTGTCGACCAAGAGAAGGTCTCCGTCATCTCTGGCTTCCAGAGAGAGGATCTGATGGAGTCGGATGGCCGCACTCCCGCTCCGAAGAGAGTGAGATCCTTCCTCGGCATGGTGTTGTATTACCAAAATTTCATACATGGCTGCTCCAGTATAGCCAAGCCCCTCTTTGCCTTGACAGCTGGCCAGAAGAGAAAAGGGAAGACCAGTGCTGGTCGTACGAGAGCCGGTACGTTCCGGAAGCTGACTCCTGAGGACTGGACTCCCGCCTGTGAGACGGCGTTTGAGGAGCTCAAGAGGGCGCTCGTCGAATGTGTAGTGCTGGCTCACCCGGACTTTGAGAGGCCGTTCATCCTCTCCACTGACGCGTCGTTGGACGGTATTGGAGCAGTGCTCTCTCAAGTCCCTGTCGGGGAGGAGAAGGCCAGACCAATCGCCTTTGCGAGCAAGTCGCTCAGCCGCAGTCAAGCGAACTATCCTGCCCACAGACTGGAGTTCCTGGCCCTCAAATGGTCAGTGTGTGACAAATTCAGTCACTGGCTCAAGGGTCACAAGTTCACTGTGTGGACTGATAATAATCCACTCACGTACATCATGACCAAGCCTAAACTTGACGCATGCGAGCAGCGCTGGGTGTCCAAGCTGGCCCCTTACTGCTTCGACATCAAGCATGTGCCTGGGAGGCTGAATACAGTGGCCGATGCGCTGAGCAGAGATCCCTTCGTGAGGCCGCTCAGCCGGCGTCTCTTGACCGAGCCTTACTCCGCTCTTCTGGAGCAGGTGTGTGATGTGGAGAACAGGGGGGTGCAGGATATCTTCCGTCTGACATGCCAGCCCCAAGCTCTAGTGACCCCTTCTGGATGTGCGGTTGCTGATGTGTCCATGTCGGCGGATGAGACCTCCACGGTGCTTTCCTCCCAGGAAGACTGGGACTCTGCGCCAAGACACAGGGCAGTATCTATGGCGGGTCACCTGTCCACTGTTGTCACTGCCGACCACGACGCAGTCTCCTCCTTGTCGTTGGCCGATCTGCAGGCCCGCCAGCGAAAAGACGCCACCGTCTCCAGAGTCATCTTTTACGTTGAAAGGGGCCGCAGACCCTCCAGACGCGAGCGCTGCTATGAAGATCAGCCCGCCTTGAGGATGCTGAAGCAGTGGGAGAGGCTCGCTATACAGAACGGCATATTGTACAGGGTTACGAAGGACCACATGACCAGGCACAAGAGGTTCCAGTATGTTCTGCCTGAGTCCTTGAAGTCGGAGGCGCTGTCTGGAGTGCATGACTTGGCTGGTCACCAAGGTCAACCTAGAACGCTGTCTCTCGTACGTCAGCGTTTCTACTGGTATGACATGGAGAAGGATGT
This sequence comes from Notolepis coatsorum, assembly GCF_963971535.1. NCBI lineage: Eukaryota > Metazoa > Chordata > Actinopteri > Aulopiformes > Paralepididae > Notolepis > Notolepis coatsorum. The sequence goes on along the minus strand of NC_140169.1, from coordinate 866,944 downwards.
GCGGGGCCATGTGAGGAACTGTCCCAGATGCGTACTCAGCAAGACTCCAGAGCCGGCGGCCAGAGCCCCTCTGGAGAGCATAATAACCTCTGCACCACTGGAGCTGGTGTGCATCGACTTCTGGTCAGCTGAAGATAATAACAACAAGTCTGTGGATGTTCTGGTCATAACTGACCACTTTACAAAGCTGGCCCACGCCTTCCCCTGCAAAGACCAAACCGCGAAGAAGGTTGCTAAAAAGCTGTGGGACAACTATTTCTGTGTGTATGGCTTCCCACAGCGCCTGCATTCGGACCAAGGAGCAAACTTCCAGAGTGAGTTGATGGCGGAGCTGCTGGAGTTAGCAGGGGTCACGCAGTCCCGGACCACTCCGTATCACCCTATGGGGAATGGTGGCACTGAGAGGTTCAATCGGACCCTGGGTGGAATGCTGCGCTCCCTGCCATCGGAGTCTAAGCACAGATGGCCCCAGATGGTCCAGAGCCTGACCTTCGCCTACAATTGTACACAGCATGAGACGACTGGCTTTGCCCCCTTTTACCTGATGTTCGGGAGGGTCCCGCGTCTGCCAGTTGATCTGCTGTTTAAGAATGTGCTCCAGGACGAGGTGGTCTGTGACTATGATGCCTATGTGAAGTCCCTGGCGGCCGATCTCCAGTCTGCTATGCTGTTGGCCCAGAGGCACACCTCAGTGGAACAGGGGCATCAGGCTGACCAGTACAACAAAAAGATGAAGGGCTTGCCCCTCTCGGTGGGTGATCGGGTCCTGGTGGCGAACAAGGGCGCCAGAGGGAAGCGGAAGCTGGCGGACAAATGGGAGCCGGACGTCTACACCGTCATCGCTTCCAGACCACAGTGCCACATATATCGGATCAGAGACCGGACTGGGCGGGAGAAGACAGTCCACAGAAACCTCCTGCTTCAGGTCAACTTCCTCCCCTTGGACGGGTCATTTGATGATGAGGGTCTAGCCGCGGACAGCGACACCTGTGCGCCTGGTGAAGCCTCCCTCTCAGTCATGCCTGAAGCTAGTGCCTCAGACGCGGATGGTGTGGCGGCAGAGCCTTCCATGGGAGATGGACCTGATGGGGGTCGCACCGCATCATGGGTGCAAGAGGAAGCCTCCCTCTCAGTCATGCCTGAAGCTAGCGCCTCAGACGTGGACAGTGTGGCAGCAGAGCCTTCCATGGGAGATGGGGATCGCACCGCATCATGGGTGCAAGAGCAGTCTTCAGTGGAGAGTGAGGATGACGGGCTACGTCCGTATTCCCCCCAGGGGATGTCCCCTGCTCTGAGTGAGCTTCCAGTGGCAAGTGCCGCCAGTCCCCCACTGTTGCTTGCTCCACCGAGTTCCCCCCCTGCTGTAGTCCAGCATGATGACAGTGTTGTGTCCACACAACCAGGGCGTACTCCTGAGCTAATGAGTGTCAGTGTGCCTGGTCAGAGCCAGGGTCCACAGACCACTGAACACTACACGTCCAGGTTCGGTAGGGTCATCAAGCCAGTCTTTCGGCTGATAGAGACAATGGTCCAACTTGAGAGTTTGATGGGCTTCGAGCCGCAAGCCTCTATCAAACGTGTGTGAGGTTAGCTGCAGTGTTGTGTATAGCGCTTACGGCCTGATACAGTGTCCTTTGTGGTGATAAGGAGTAACAGTTTTATTTATGTGTATGTGCCCTCGTCATGGTATGGTCAAGTGTAGCTGGATGGTGTATAAGGCACCGTCGTTATCCCTGGAGGTATGGTGGGAGTTGGCCACTCCTAGTGCCCTCCTGGCCTTTTATTAGGTGACAGGTATCGTTGGATTGTTCCGCAGTGTGTGGTTCTCATAGTAAGCTTGTGACTAGTGTGACACGAGGTAGGCACAGTTTTTTTTATTCGATGTAGGTGTAATTCTGTGGGGTGAATGTAACAAGTGCCTTGTTGCCTTGTATAGATAATTACACCCCATCACAAAATACACTTTAATACATTCCACTAATACTCCTAAACGTTTTATTTTATTGATTTAAGTTGATTTCATTCCTTTCGTTTTGTTTTATTGCACTTTTGGGAGTTAAGGCTTTTATTTTGAAATCGACACACTTACATTTCCGGTCCTCCGGGACACGCATCTTGCATGCTTTCCGGTGGTGAGTTAGTTCCACCTGGAGGTCCGTGGAGTGAGTACTACTCCTTATGTTCAGTGAAAGACTTCGGTCTAAAAGTTGTTAAATATTGTATGTTACATTCCTAAAACTGTGAAACGAGTTTGTAATGTAACTACTGTTGTTAATATGTACCTGTGCAGTTGTTTTGTGGGAGGTTTGACTGGGTAAAATGCACTTTAATAGCATGTAGGAAGTTTGCACACACGTGCGCTGCTGTTAACATGTAGTTAATGCAGTCACGTCTTTTCTCAACCATAGCTCACGTGCTGCAGTGCAGATGACTATTCCTAATGCTGGTGCATTGTGTTGCATTGTAACCTAACAGGTATGTGTGTACAGTAGCTCCCATGTGTCCGTTTTGTATTCAATTGTGTATATTTTTCCAATGTAATTGTATATTAAAATGTGTCATTCTTATGAGCCAGTTCCACCTGGAGGTCCGTGGACTCACGTGCTGCAGTGCAGATGACTATTCCTAATGCTGGTGCATTGTGTTGCATTGTAACCTAACAGGAGGGAAATAAAGTCCGTCAACAGTCATCCATGTCTGTCGTCCTTAACACAACGCCGTCAGAGAGTACACCCTACTTCACCGGTCACACATGCAAGGTGCCAACCTACCTGCTCATCAGGAGCAATTAGGGGATAAGTGTCTTTAAACAAAGCACAATTGATGCAAACACAGACAACGTGTTGTAAATGCTAGTACAGTAACATCCACCCCCCTGCGTCCTGTATCAGCCGCGCCGGGCGTGCCCGCTGGCCATAATGGGGGTTATCGCTTCTCGGCCTTTTGGCTAAGATCAAGTGTAGTATCTGTTCTTATCAGTTTAATATCTGATACGTCCCCTACCCGGGGACCATATATTAAATTGATTTTTGGAACAGGGAGATGGAATAGGGGCTTGCTCCGTCCACTCCACGCATCGACCTGGTCTTGCAGTATCTCCAGGAACGGTGCACTAACTCCTCCTAACTTTGTCAAAGTAAATGTTTTGGTACGCTAATCTGCGATGGGTTAAAGGCAATGCAAAAAAAAAGAAATCATTAGATGGGCAATGCTCTGTTTAATCTGCGTTATGTTTTCCCGCCCTTTTTGTTAAAAAAAAAACGTCTGTGTGTGTGTGTGTGTGTGTGTGTGTGTGTGTGTGTGTGTGTGTGTGTGTAAATGGCTGCATTTACATAGCGCTTTACAATTTGTTCCTCACATTTTACCCATTCACTCAGACGTTCACACACCGATGGCGGAGGCAACCATGCAAGGTGCCAACCTACCTGCTCATCAGGAGCAATTAGGGGATAAGTGTCTTTAAACAAAGCACAATTGATGCAAACACAGACAACGTGTTGTAAATGCTAGTACAGTAACATCCACCCCCCTGCGTCCTGTATCAGCCGCGCCGGGCGTGCCCGCTGGCCATAATGGGGGTTATCGCTTCTCGGCCTTTTGGCTAAGATCAAGTGTAGTATCTGTTCTTATCAGTTTAATATCTGATACGTCCCCTACCCGGGGACCATATATTAAATTGATTTTTGGAACAGGGAGATGGAATAGGGGCTTGCTCTGTCCACTCCACGCATCGACCTGGTCTTGCAGTATCTCCAGGAACGGTGCACTAACTCCTCCTAACTTTGTCAAAGTAAATGTTTTGGTACGCTAATCTGCGATGGGTTAAAGGCAATGCAAAAAAAAAGAAATCATTAGATGGGCAATGCTCTGTTTAATCTGCGTTATGTTTTCCCGCCCTTTTTGTTAAAAAAAAACGTCTGTGTGTGTGTGTGTGTGTGTGTGTGTGTGTGTGTGTGTGTGTGTGTGTGTGTAAATGGCTGCATTTACATAGCGCTTTACAATTTGTTCCTCACATTTTACCCATTCACTCAGACGTTCACACACCGATGGCGGAGGCAACCATGCAAGGTGCCAACCTACCTGCTCATCAGGAGCAATTAGGGGATAAGTGTCTTTAAACAAAGCACAATTGATGCAAACACAGACAACGTGTTGTAAATGCTAGTACAGTAACATCCACCCCCCTGCGTCCTGTATCAGCCGCGCCGGGCGTGCCCGCTGGCCATAATGGGGGTTATCGCTTCTCGGCCTTTTGGCTAAGATCAAGTGGATGACCGGTGTATGCTGTTCCTGGTTTTGTTTGCTTGTTTATTATTTTTCTCACATTTCCACAGTCGTGCGGTGTATGGGACTGGAAATTGAGTTTTTTTTTTTATTGTTTGTGCTGGCTTCTCCCTACGATGGCCAGCACTCCACGGCAGTCGACCCCTAGGGCTGGGTTACGGTTTTCGGCGAGGTTCATATGGAAGGATGGAACGATGCCCATGTGGAACAGAGATGTGTTTGTGGATGGTGTCATCATGACTCAACTCAAGTTGAAGGCGGACGATATTTTTTGCATCCAGCACAATGCCCAGGAGAGGGGCTACGATGTTTCCTTCAGATCCAGTTTGGGGCTCCAGGGGGTTTTGGAGGACTGCAAGCGGATGGAGGCTGATGTCGGACCCCTCAGCCATTTCGAGGTGTTTTCTCTGGACAGGCTGAATTTTCGAGTTATCAATGTCACAATGTACAACCCGTACGTGATTGATAAGGAGGTGACTGATTTTTTGGCCCCCTACGCTGAGGTGATATCTGAGGTCCGGAGGATCAGAGACAGACGTGGGATCTGGACGGGGCGGAGGCAGGTGCAGGTGCTCCTAAAGGCTGTTCCCGGTGGCTGTGACGGGCTGGCTCATCCCCCAGCCTTCTTTTCCTTGGGGCCTGATAGGGGGTATTTGTTTTATAACAACCAGCCCCCTTTCTGCCGAAGGTGCCGGGTGGCAGGGCACTCTGATGGAAAGTGTGGGGAGGTGAGGTGCCACCATTGCAAGGAGGAGGGCCACATGGCTAAAGATTGTAAGGTTGGTAAGAAATGCCACAACTGCAGTTCCACCGACCACCTGGTGAGGGCCTGTCCCCAGGAGCGGCGGTATTCGTCAGTGGTGGTGATGGGGAAGGAGCTTGCACCGAAGACCGGAGAGGAGGAAGAAAGTGCACCAGTGGCACCAGCACCAGCACCAATAGAGGCGATTCCTGTGGAGAAGGACGCAGAGGCGGAGACGGTACTCCTGGTTGGCAACAAGACAGTTTCCCCTTTGTCTTCCGATGGAGAGGCGATGGACGAGGAGGAGGTGGTCGGTGGAGCCAGCGGAGCCAGTGGAGCCAGTGGAGCCAGAAAACGGAGGTTAAGGGTTAAAAGGACTACACCTGGGTCAGAAGGTATGGGGGCAGGGGAAATTACCGGTGGGGGCCCACAAAAAAAGGTAAGGGGAGGGAAGGGAGGTAGGGTGGCCCTCTTAGTGCAACAGGTCGGTGGGGAGCAGGGGGTTGGTGGGGGAGTGGGTTTGGCGGATGTTGAGGCTGAGGGGGAGGGGGTTTGTTTACCGGTTTCCCCTGTCCTGGACAGTATGGACAGTATGGACCCTTTTGAGACTCCAAGCATTGGGGAAGGGTTACAGGTGGGAGCACCCAACACTTTGCCTGCTTCTTGGGATAAGGGGGAGGATGGGGAGGACAGTTAAAAGTGGGGGTAGGGGTATTATTGTGGGTTGGTTTTTTGTTTAATTTAATTTTATTATTGTCAATGGCTTTCACAGTGGGCACTTTTAATGCACGGGGGTTGAGGGGTTCTGTTAAGAGGAGGGGCTTTTTTGATTATGTTGCCTCACTCAGGCTTACCGTTTGTTTTGTTCAAGAGGTGCACTTACGGGATGGGAGGGATTGTGGTGTGTTTTCAAAGGAATGGGACAAGGGGGAATCGTTTTGGTCAGTGGGGGGGGTTCACTCATCTGGTGTGGGGATACTGTTTGGAAACCGGGAGGCAAGGGTGGTGGGTTCTTTTGTAATTGTGCAGGGGAGGGTTATGGGGGTTGATGTGAATATTGGGGTTTTGAAATTGAGGGTGGTGGTGGTGTACGGGCCACAGAGGGCGGGTGAAAGGAGTGCCATGATGGAGGCTTTAAGGCCTTTTTTTGCCACAAACAGGCAGATGGTGGTGGGGGGTGATTTTAATGTGGATCTGGGGAGGGTGGGTGATCCAAGTGCTGGGTGTGTGGGTTCTTTTTTTAAGGGGCAGGGGCTTGTGGATGGAGGGAAGGCACTTACCCCTCGAATAGATGGTCCCACATGGCGTAACTCCCGGGGGGTAGCCAGGCGTCTCGATTATGTGTTTTTTTCTCGGTCCTTGGTCCTATTGTCGGGCCGGGTGGTCCCTGTTTTTTTCTCTGACCATGATGGGCTCCTCTTTCGGGTCCGGTCTAGCGCTCCTGTTTTCGGCCCCGGGTACTGGAGGTTGAACTCCAGTGTCCTTGGCGAGGATGAGTTCTGCAGTAGCTTTGTCTCCTTTTTCCGGGGGCTCGAGGGACTTAGGGCTTTGTTTTCTGGTGTGGTGGAGTGGTGGGAGGGGGCTAAGGAGAGGATAAAGGGGTTTTGTATTATGTATTGTCAACGGAGGGCGAAGGAGGCGGGGAGGGAAGTGCTCCGTCTTCAACACCTCCTCGAGCTCGAGTACACTTTGGGTAACCTAGGTGGCGCTGTAGACCAGCGGGCTTGTGACTCCCTTAAGACAGAACTTAGGGATGTCTATGAGGATAAGGCCCGTGCTTACCTGACGCGGTCACGTCGTGAGTTCTTGGAGAAGAATGAGACGTGTTCCGCAGCCTTTTTCAGCAGCGTGAGGGCTGATAAGGGAAGGAAGGTGATATCGGGAGTTAGGGACAGTCAGGGTCAGGTGGTTACTGAGACAGGGGAGATGGTAAGGGTCGCAACCGATCACTTCCGCTCCTTCTTCTGTGAACGAGTGGTGGATGAGGAGCGAGCAGAGGCTTTTTTGCAGCTTGTGGCTCAGAGGGTACCGTCAGACCTGGCTGAGGCTTTGGAGGCCCCTCTCTCTCTCGAGGAATTGGAGGGTGCCCTTCGTAGAATGGGCAAGCGTAAGGTTCCGGGCATCGATGGCCTGCCGGCTGAGTTTTATCTCATGTTTTGGGATATTCTCGGCCCGGTGGTTCTCGAGGTCCTGACCGAGGTCCTCCGCACAGGGGCACTGGGAGGGTCAATGGCTAAGGGGGTGATCTCACTTCTGTTTAAGAAGGGGGACGCCTCTGACCTTAAGAACTGGCGGCCATTGACCATGCTGTGTGTTGATTACAAGCTTTTGGCTAAGGTTCTCACAGACCGTCTGTGCACAGCTCTCCCAGATGCGGTCCATGTGGATCAGACGTGTGGGGTGGCTGGGCGCTCGTTGAGATGGAATCTCCAGCTCATCAGAGACGTCATCGCTTGGGCAGAGGATCGGGACCTGCCACTTATGGTGGTGGGTCTTGATCAGGCCAAAGCCTTTGATAGGGTTCACTGGGGTTTTATGTTCAAAGTTTTAGAGAGAATAGGCTTAGGGCGGGTTTTTGTTGGGTGGCTGCGTACTCTGTACACAGCAGTGGGGAGCACGGTTTCTGTTAATGGGCACTTGGGGGAGTTTTTTGGGTTGCACGCAGGGGTAAGACAGGGGTGTCCGCTCTCTCCCCTGCTCTACGTCCTTTATATGGAGCCCCTGGCGGCGGCCATTAGGGCTGACCCGGGTGTGAAGGGTATCCTGGTACCAGGCAGCAGGGGCCTGAGGGTCAAGTTGTCGCAGTATGCGGATGATACCACACTGCTACTGGACAACGATGCGTGTCTGAGTCGGTCTTTGGAGATCTTCCAGGACTTTGGCCGGGTGTCTGGCGCGGAGCTCAACCGTGCTAAATCCTCGGTTAAGTTCTTTGGGCGGTGGAAGAGTAGGTCAGACGTACCAGGAGGGCTGTCGCTCTGTGAAGGGGCCCTGAGGATTCTTGGGGTCCTCTTTGAGGCAGCCCACAGTGCCACGGTCAACTGGACCAGGCGAATAGATGCAGTTCATAAAAAGTTTGCCCTCTGGAAGGCCAGGAGACTGACCTTTACGGGGAAGGTACTGGTTTTGAAGGTAGACGTGTTGCCGTCCCTCCTGTACCTGGCGTACATCTTTCCGATGCCGGCCAGCATGCGGAGGCCGCTCACTCGGCTTGTGTTTCGTTTCATGTGGGGGGGGAGTTATGAATACGTGGCGAGGGCACGCATGTTGGCTCCGGTGGGGGAAGGGGGGAGGGACGTGCCCCATTTCCCACTCAAGTTGGACTGCATTTTTGTTTCTTTTTTGCTCAAAGAATTGTCCTCTCCGGTAGTCCATCCATCTGGCTACTTCCTCCGGTTCTACTTTGCCTACCCGGCAAGGAGGGTCATGGCCTGGTCCAATTCGGCCCCCCGGGCGGAGCAGTTGCCGTGGCATTTTGGCCACGCGGCAAAGTGGCTGCGGGCTCATCCTGGGGTTTTGGAAGGGGATGTGGGGTTGGACCAGAAGAGGCTCTATGCCGAGGTGAGACAGGGAGTGACCGCGCCAGCTGTGGTGGGGATACCCGCTACAGTTTGGTTGTCGGTACAACTGCCTGGCCTGGACAATGGGCTCAAGGATTTAGGATGGCTGATGTTACACAGGAGTTTGCCGGTGCGTGAGATCATGCACCGGCATGGCTTGGCGAGATCCCCGGTGTGCCCCAGAGCTGGTTGCTTTGTGGACGAGACTATTAGACACGTCATGTGGGACTGTCCTTTTGCAGGGGTGGTGTGGGCTAGGGCATCTGTGTTGATTGGGAGGTTGGAGGGGAGTGTTGGGGTCACATGGGCAAGATTGGAGAGAGGGATTGGGAGAGCTGGGGGGGGGCGTAGGGGGCGTCTCCTGCAATGGCTGCTCATGGGCCTTTTTAAGAAGGGGCTGTGGGAGGCCAGACAGGCTCTGGTTAAAAAGGCGGTGGATTGGGGGGTGGAGGGGGTTGTTAGGAGAGTAGAGGGGGACGTAAAGGGAAGGATGCGGTGGGATGTGAAGAGGTGGGGACATCATGCTGCTAGGGAGAGATGGAAGGGGGGTTTAGGTTTGATGGAAGGGATGTAGTGGTTGCTTAGGATATTGACATATGGTTTTTTTTGTGGAGACCGGAAAGTGCATAAGTGGAAAATGGGGACATGGTTTTTTGTCTTGGATAGTGGGCTATTGTTTTGGGTGGGATAAAGGGAGGTTTTGGTTAACAGTGGGTGGTTTAATTTGGGGTTCATTTTCATTTTCAACTGTAACAGGGACAGCATACAATAAGGAACATAAAATGAAAATGTAGAAATGCAAATGTTCAGGAAAGTTTTGTTTGGATTAGTAGGGAAAGGTAAATTAAGAATGTGTGCACATGTATGGGTGTTTTAAATAGTATGATAGGAAGTCGTTTTGTAGTTTGTATGGTATAGGGACAGATAGGATGTGATAACATGTATATGATTATTTTTGATATAAAATTAAGAAAGAAGGTAAAAACTCCCCTCCCAGCTGGTTGGAGGGGAGGAGAAGCCCGATTTCACAAAAAAAAAAAAAAAAAAAAAAAAAAAAAAAAAAAATCTGTTCTTATCAGTTTAATATCTGATACGTCCCCTACCCGGGGACCATATATTAAATTGATTTTTGGAACAGGGAGATGGAATAGGGGCTTGCTCCGTCCACTCCACGCATCGACCTGGTCTTGCAGTATCTCCAGGAACGGTGCACTAACTCCTCCTAACTTTGTCAAAGTAAATGTTTTGGTACGCTAATCTGCGATGGGTTAAAGGCAATGCAAAAAAAAAGAAATCATTAGATGGGCAATGCTCTGTTTAATCTGCGTTATGTTTTCCCGCCCTTTTTGTTAAAAAAAAAAGAAAAAAAAAAAAGAAACGTCCGTGTGTGTGTGTGTGTGTGTGTGTGTGTGTGTAAATGGCTGCATTTACATAGCGCTTTACAATTTGTTCCTCACATTTTACCCATTCACTCAGACGTTCACACACCGATGGCGGAGGCAACCATGCAAGGTGCCAACCTACCTGCTCATCAGGAGCAATTAGGGGATAAGTGTCTTTAAACAAAGCACAATTGATGCAAACACAGACAGCGTGTTGTAAATGCTAGTACAGTAACATCCACCCCCCTGCGTCCTGTATCAGCCGCGCCGGGCGTGCCCGCTGGCCATAATGGGGGTTATCGCTTCTCGGCCTTTTGGCTAAGATCAAGTGTAGTATCTGTTCTTATCAGTTTAATATCTGATACGTCCCCTACCCGGGGACCATATATTAAATTGATTTTTGGAACAGGGAGATGGAATAGGGGCTTGCTCCGTCCACTCCACGCATCGACCTGGTCTTGCAGTATCTCCAGGAACGGTGCACTAACTCCTCCTAACTTTGTCAAAGTAAATGTTTTGGTACGCTAATCTGCGATGGGTTAAAGGCAATGCAAAAAAAAAGAAATCATTAGATGGGCAATGCTCTGTTTAATCTGCGTTATGTTTTCCCGCCCTTTTTGTTATAAAAAAAACGTCTGTGTGTGTGTGTGTGTGTGTGTGTGTGTGTGTGTGTGTGTGTGTGTGTGTGTGTGTGTGTGTAAATGGCTGCATTTACATAGCGCTTTACAATTTGTTCCTCACATTTTACCCATTCACTCAGACGTTCACACACCGATGGCGGAGGCAACCATGCAAGGTGCCAACCTACCTGCTCATCAGGAGCAATTAGGGGATAAGTGTCTTTAAACAAAGCACAATTGATGCAAACACAGACAACGTGTTGTAAATGCTAGTACAGTAACATCCACCCCCCTGCGTCCTGTATCAGCCGCGCCGGGCGTGCCCGCTGGCCATAATAGGGGTTATCGCTTCTCGGCCTTTTGGCTAAGTCAAGTGGGTAAGCGGTCTGGGGACAGGGCAGTTGTCACTTCCACCTGTGCACGGTGGATGGGGTTCTGTCTTTCCTCTGATTGCGAGAAAGGTTGTTTGTTGTTTTTTGAGTGGTGGCTTGGTCGGGATGACAAGCGCACCCGCCTCTGATCAGTCGACCCCCGTGGTCGGACTGCGACGCACGGCCCGCTTCAAGAGCGAGGGGCCAGGGGTAATGATGGACAGAGAGGTCCTGGTGAAGGGCGTCCTGATGGGGCAGCTCGATCTCAAGGCGGAGGATGTGTACTGCTTGCAGACTCACCGGCCCGAAAGAGCCTTCGACGTCACCTTGAGGTCTGACGCCAGGTATGCCAAGCTGTTGGCCGATTGCAAGCGATTGGCCACGGTTGGGCTGCTGTCGGGCCTCACGGTGATCGGTCTGGACAGGCCAAATTTCAGGTTGGTCACGATCCAGACTTACAACCCGTTTGTGACCGACCTGAGTTTGGCCGCCTTTCTGGGCAGGTACGGGGAAGTAAGCTCCGCGGCGAGGTACGTGTACGACCCTGTGGACGGCATATGGACTGGCCGCAGGCAGTACCAGGTGCTGCTCCATAGGGACGAGAAGGGGCAAGAGGGCCTCAGTCACCCCCCGGCCCTCTTCAACCTGGGCAGTGACCGGGGTTTCCTGTACTACTCCCGGCAGCCCCCTTTCTGCCGTCGGTGCAGGACGTCGGGCCACACCGAGGCAGCCTGCAGTGGGGCTTCCTGCAGGTTCTGCGGAGGGGGGCACGAGGCCAGGAGGTGCCCCGTGCCCAAGAAGTGCCATGGCTGTGGGGCGGAGGGGCACCTCCTCAAGGACTGTCCTGCCCGTAGGAGGACTTTCGCAGAGGCTGCGGCGGAAGGAAGGGCAGCCCCGAGGGATGCTCCGACGGTGCCTCCAAGGGCACCTCCGAGGGCACCTCCGACAACGCCTCCAAGGGCTGCATCGGGGGCACCTCCGACAACGCCTCCAAGGACACCTCCGAAAACGCCTCCAAGGGCTGCATCGGGGGCGGGTCCGGCTCCGGGCGCGGCGGCGCCGAGTAAACCGGGTACGGTGCCTTTCGTCGGACCATTGCCGTTGCCGCAACGGTGGTCGACGGCTACGGAAGAGGACGAGCTGGCGGCAGGGTCTAGGCCCGGAGCGGCCATCATAGCCCGCAGTAAAAGGGCGCGGGGGCTGGAGGTTTCTCCTACGGGGGGCAAGAAGAAGACGAAGGAGACTGTGGGTGGCGTTCTGGACAAGGTCATCGCTGAGGTGGACGCGGCCATGGAGGGATCATCGGGGGACGAGAGCTATGATTATGATGCTGTCTCGTCCCCCCGGGACGGCTACTCCTGGGCGGACGAGGCAGAGGAGATTTTTAGGGACTTTGTCGATTAGGTTTTTTCTGTGTTTTTGATTTTGATGTATGCATTTTGTGTTTGATTTGTTTCTTTGTACATTAAAGGGCAGCAAAAAAAAAAAAAAAAAAAAAAAAAAAAAAAAAATCTGTTCTTATCAGTTTAATATCTGATACGTCCCCTACCCGGGGACCATATATTAAATAGATTTTTGGAACAGGGAGATGGAATAGGGGCTTGCTCCGTCCACTCCACGCATCGACCTGGTCTTGCAGTATCTCCAGGAACGGTGCACTAACTCCTCCTAACTTTGTCAAAGTAAATGTTTTGGTACGCTAATCTGCGATGGGTTAAAGGCAATGCAAAAAAAAGAAATCATTAGATGGGCAATGCTCTGTTTAATCTGCGTTATGTTTTCCCGCCCTTTTTGTTAAAAAAAAAAAAAAAAAAAAAAAAAAAGTCCGTGTGTGAGTGTGTGTGTGTGTGTGTGTGCGTGTGTGTGTGTGTGTAAATGGCTGCATTTACATAGCGCTTTACAATTTGTTCCTCACATTTTACCCATTCACTCAGACGTTCACACACCGATGGCGGAGGCAACCATGCAAGGTGCCAACCTACCTGCTCATCAGGAGCAATTAGGGGATAAGTGTCTTTAAACAAAGCACAATTGATGCAAACACAGACAGCGTGTTGTAAATGCTAGTACAGTAACATCCACCCCCCTGCGTCCTGTATCAGCCGCGCCGGGCGTGCCCGCTGGCCATAATGGGGGTTATCGCTTCTCGGCCTTTTGGCTAAGATCAAGTGGATGACCGGTGTATGCTGTTCCTGGTTTTGTTTGCTTGTTTATTATTTTTCTCACATTTCCACAGTCGTGCGGTGTATGGGACTGGAAATTGAGTTTTTTTTTATTGTTTGTGCTGGCTTCTCCCTACGATGGCCAGCACTCCACGGCAGTCGACCCCTAGGGCTGGGTTACGGTTTTCGGCGAGGTTCATATGGAAGGATGGAACGATGCCCATGTGGAACAGAGATGTGTTTGTGGATGGTGTCATCATGACTCAACTCAAGTTGAAGGCGGACGATATTTTTTGCATCCAGCACAATGCCCAGGAGAGGGGCTACGATGTTTCCTTCAGATCCAGTTTGGGGCTCCAGGGGGTTTTGGAGGACTGCAAGCGGATGGAGGCTGATGTCGGACCCCTCAGCCATTTCGAGGTGTTTTCTCTGGACAGGCTGAATTTTCGAGTTATCAATGTCACAATGTACAACCCGTACGTGATCGATAAGGAGGTGACTGATTTTTTGGCCCCCTACGCTGAGGTGATATCTGAGGTCCGGAGGATCAGAGACAGACGTGGGATCTGGACGGGGCGGAGGCAGGTGCAGGTGCTCCTACAGGCTGTTCCCGGTGGCTGTGACGGGCTGGCTCATCCCCCAGCCTTCTTTTCCTTGGGGCCTGATAGGGGGTATTTGTTTTATAACAACCAGCCCCCTTTCTGCCGAAGGTGCCGGGTGGCAGGGCACTCTGATGGAAAGTGTGGGGAGGTGAGGTGCCACCATTGCAAGGAGGAGGGCCACATGGCTAAAGATTGTAAGGTTGGTAAGAAATGCCACAACTGCAGTTCCACCGACCACCTGGTGAGGGCCTGTCCCCAGGAGCGGCGGTATTCGTCAGTGGTGGTGATGGGGAAGGAGCTTGCACCGAAGACCGGAGAGGAGGAAGAAAGTGCACCAGTGGCACCAGCACCAGCACCAATAGAGGCGATTCCTGTGGAGAAGGACGCAGAGGCGGAGACGGTACTCCTGGTTGGCAACAAGACAGTTTCCCCTTTGTCTTCCGATGGAGAGGCGATGGACGAGGAGGAGGTGGTCGGTGGAGCCAGCGGAGCCAGTGGAGCCAGTGGAGCCAGAAAACGGAGGTTAAGGGTTAAAAGGACTACACCTGGGTCAGAAGGTATGGGGGCAGGGGAAATTACCGGTGGGGGCCCACAAAAAAAGGTAAGGGGAGGGAAGGGAGGTAGGGTGGCCCTCTTAGTGCAACAGGTCGGTGGGGAGCAGGGGGTTGGTGGGGGAGTGGGTTTGGCGGATGTTGAGGCTGAGGGGGAGGGGGTTTGTTTACCGGTTTCCCCTGTCCTGGACAGTATGGACAGTATGGACCCTTTTGAGACTCCAAGCCTTGGGGAAGGGTTACAGGTGGGAGCACCCAACACTTTGCCTGCTTCTTGGGATAAGGGGGAGGATGGGGAGGACAGTTAAAAGTGGGGGTAGGGGTATTATTGTGGGTTGGTTTTTTGTTTAATTTTATTTTATTATTGTCAATGGCTTTCACAGTGGGCACCTTTAATGCACGGGGGTTGAGGGGTTCTGTTAAGAGGAGGGGCTTTTTTGATTATGTTGCCTCACTCAGGCTTACCGTTTGTTTTGTTCAAGAGGTGCACTTACGGGATGGGAGGGATTGTGGTGTGTTTTCAAAGGAATGGGACAAGGGGGAATCGTTTTGGTCAGTGGGGGGGGTTCACTCATCTGGTGTGGGGATACTGTTTGGAAACCGGGAGGCAAGGGTGGTGGGTTCTTTTGTAATTGTGCAGGGGAGGGTTATGGGGGTTGATGTGAATATTGGGGTTTTGAAATTGAGGGTGGTGGTGGTGTACGGGCCACAGAGGGCGGGTGAAAGGAGTGCCATGATGGAGGCTTTAAGGCCTTTTTTTGCCACAAACAGGCAGATGGTGGTGGGGGGTGATTTTAATGTGGATCTGGGGAGGGTGGGTGATCCAAGTGCTGGGTGTGTGGGTTCTTTTTTTAAGGGGCAGGGGCTTGTGGATGGAGGGAAGGCACTTACCCCTCGAATAGATGGTCCCACATGGCGTAACTCCCGGGGGGTAGCCAGGCGTCTCGATTATGTGTTTTTTTCTCGGTCCTTGGTCCTATTGTCGGGCCGGGTGGTCCCTGTTTTTTTCTCTGACCATGATGGGCTCCTCTTTCGGGTCCGGTCTAGCGCTCCTGTTTTCGGCCCCGGGTACTGGAGGTTGAACTCCAGTGTCCTTGGCGAGGATGAGTTCTGCAGTAGCTTTGTCTCCTTTTTCCGGGGGCTCGAGGGACTTAGGGCTTTGTTTTCTGGTGTGGTGGAGTGGTGGGAGGGGGCTAAGGAGAGGATAAAGGGGTTTTGTATTATGTATTGTCAACGGAGGGCGAAGGAGGCGGGGAGGGAAGTGCTCCGTCTTCAACACCTCCTCGAGCTCGAGTACACTTTGGGTAACCTAGGTGGCGCTGTAGACCAGCGGGCTTGTGACTCCCTTAAGACAGAACTTAGGGATGTCTATGAGGATAAGGCCCGTGCTTACCTGACGCGGTCACGTCGTGAGTTCTTGGAGAAGAATGAGACGTGTTCCGCAGCCTTTTTCAGCAGCGTGAGGGCTGATAAGGGAAGGAAGGTGATATCGGGAGTTAGGGACAGTCAGGGTCAGGTGGTTACTGAGACAGGGGAGATGGTAAGGGTCGCAACCGATCACTTCCGCTCCTTCTTCTGTGAACGAGTGGTGGATGAGGAGCGAGCAGAGGCTTTTTTGCAGCTTGTGGCTCAGAGGGTACCGTCAGACCTGGCTGAGGCTTTGGAGGCCCCTCTCTCTCTCGAGGAATTGGAGGGTGCCCTTCGTAGAATGGGCAAGCGTAAGGTTCCGGGCATCGATGGCCTGCCGGCTGAGTTTTATCTCATGTTTTGGGATATTCTCGGCCCGGTGGTTCTCGAGGTCCTGACCGAGGTCCTCCGCACAGGGGCACTGGGAGGGTCAATGGCTAAGGGGGTGATCTCACTTCTGTTTAAGAAGGGGGACGCCTCTGACCTTAAGAACTGGCGGCCATTGACCATGCTGTGTGTTGATTACAAGCTTTTGGCTAAGGTTCTCACAGACCGTCTGTGCACAGCTCTCCCAGATGCGGTCCATGTGGATCAGACGTGTGGGGTGGCTGGGCGCTCGTTGAGATGGAATCTCCAGCTCATCAGAGACGTCATCGCTTGGGCAGAGGATCGGGACCTGCCACTTATGGTGGTGGGTCTTGATCAGGCCAAAGCCTTTGATAGGGTTCACTGGGGTTTTATGTTCAAAGTTTTAGAGAGAATAGGCTTAGGGCGGGTTTTTGTTGGGTGGCTGCGTACTCTGTACACAGCAGTGGGGAGCACGGTTTCTGTTAATGGGCACTTGGGGGAGTTTTTTGGGTTGCACGCAGGGGTAAGACAGGGGTGTCCGCTCTCTCCCCTGCTCTACGTCCTTTATATGGAGCCCCTGGCGGCGGCCATTAGGGCTGACCCGGGTGTGAAGGGTATCCTGGTACCAGGCAGCAGGGGCCTGAGGGTCAAGTTGTCGCAGTATGCGGATGATACCACACTGCTACTGGACAACGATGCGTGTCTGAGTCGGTCTTTGGAGATCTTCCAGGACTTTGGCCGGGTGTCTGGCGCGGAGCTCAACCGTGCTAAATCCTCGGTTAAGTTCTTTGGGCGGTGGAAGAGTAGGTCAGACGTACCAGGAGGGCTGTCGCTCTGTGAAGGGGCCCTGAGGATTCTTGGGGTCCTCTTTGAGGCAGCCCACAGTGCCACGGTCAACTGGACCAGGCGAATAGATGCAGTTCATAAAAAGTTTGCCCTCTGGAAGGCCAGGAGACTGACCTTTACGGGGAAGGTACTGGTTTTGAAGGTAGACGTGTTGCCGTCCCTCCTGTACCTGGCGTACATCTTTCCGATGCCGGCCAGCATGCGGAGGCCGCTCACTCGGCTTGTGTTTCGTTTCATGTGGGGGGGGAGTTATGAATACGTGGCGAGGGCACGCATGTTGGCTCCGGTGGGGGAAGGGGGGAGGGACGTGCCCCATTTCCCACTCAAGTTGGACTGCATTTTTGTTTCTTTTTTGCTCAAAGAATTGTCCTCTCCGGTAGTCCATCCATCTGGCTACTTCCTCCGGTTCTACTTTGCCTACCCGGCAAGGAGGGTCATGGCCTGGTCCAATTCGGCCCCCCGGGCGGAGCAGTTGCCGTGGCATTTTGGCCACGCGGCAAAGTGGCTGCGGGCTCATCCTGGGGTTTTGGAAGGGGATGTGGGGTTGGACCAGAAGAGGCTCTATGCCGAGGTGAGACAGGGAGTGACCGCGCCAGCTGTGGTGGGGATACCCGCTACAGTTTGGTTGTCGGTACAACTGCCTGGCCTGGACAATGGGCTCAAGGATTTAGGATGGCTGATGTTACACAGGAGTTTGCCGGTGCGTGAGATCATGCACCGGCATGGCTTGGCGAGATCCCCGGTGTGCCCCAGAGCTGGTTGCTTTGTGGACGAGACTATTAGACACGTCATGTGGGACTGTCCTTTTGCAGGGGTGGTGTGGGCTAGGGCATCTGTGTTGATTGGGAGGTTGGAGGGGAGTGTTGGGGTCACATGGGCAAGATTGGAGAGAGGGATTGGGAGAGCTGGGGGGGGGCGTAGGGGGCGTCTCCTGCAATGGCTGCTCATGGGCCTTTTTAAGAAGGGGCTGTGGGAGGCCAGACAGGCTCTGGTTAAAAAGGCGGTGGATTGGGGGGTGGAGGGGGTTGTTAGGAGAGTAGAGGGGGACGTAAAGGGAAGGATGCGGTGGGATGTGAAGAGGTGGGGACATCATGCTGCTAGGGAGAGATGGAAGGGGGGTTTAGGTTTGATGGAAGGGATGTAGTGGTTGCTTAGGATATTGACATATGGTTTTTTTTGTGGAGACCGGAAAGTGCATAAGTGGAAAATGGGGACATGGTTTTTTGTCTTGGATAGTGGGCTATTGTTTTGGGTGGGATAAAGGGAGGTTTTGGTTAACAGTGGGTGGTTTAATTTGGAGTTCATTTTCATTTTCAACTGTAACAGGGACAGCATACAATAAGGAACATAAAATGAAAATGTAGAAATGCAAATGTTCAGGAAAGTTTTGTTTGGATTAGTAGGGAAAGGTAAATTAAGAATGTGTGCACATGTATGGGTGTTTTAAATAGTATGATAGGAAGTCGTTTTGTAGTTTGTATGGTATAGGGACAGATAGGATGTGATAACATGTATATGATTATTTTTGATATAAAATTAAGAAAGAAGGTAAAAACTCCCCTCCCAGCTGGTTGGAGGGGAGGAGAAGCCCGATTTCACAAAAAAAAAGAAAAAAAAAATCTGTTCTTATCAGTTTAATATCTGATACGTCCCCTACCCGGGGACCATATATTAAATTGATTTTTGGAACAGGGAGATGGAATAGGGGCTTGCTCCGTCCACTCCACGCATCGACCTGGTCTTGCAGTATCTCCAGGAACGGTGCACTAACTCCTCGTAACTTTGTCAAAGTAAATGTTTTGGTACGCTAATCTGCGATGGGTTAAAGGCAATGCAAAAAAAAAGAAATCATTAGATGGGCAATGCTCTGTTTAATCTGCGTTATGTTTTCCCGCCCTTTTTGTTAAAAAAAAATAAAAAAAAAAATAAAATAAACGTCCGTGTGTGTGTGTGTGTGTGTGTGTGTGTGTGTGTGTGTGTGTGTGTGTGTGTGTGTGTAAATGGCTGCATTTACATAGCGCTTTACAATTTGTTCCTCACATTTTACCCATTCACTCAGACGTTCACACACCGATGGCGGAGGCAACCATGCAAGGTGCCAACCTACCTGCTCATCAGGAGCAATTAGGGGATAAGTGTCTTTAAACAAAGCACAATTGATGCAAACACAGACAACGTGTTGTAAATGCTAGTACAGTAACATCCACCCCCCTGCGTCCTGTATCAGCCGCGCCGGGCGTGCCCGCTGGCCATAATAGGGGTTATCGCTTCTCGGCCTTTTGGCTAAGATCAAGTGTAGTATCTGTTCTTATCAGTTTAATATCTGATACGTCCCCTACCCGGGGACCATATATTAAATAGATTTTTGGAACAGGGAGATGGAATAGGGGCTTGCTCCGTCCACTCCACGCATCGACCTGGTCTTGCAGTATCTCCAGGAACGGTGCACTAACTCCTCCTAACTTTGTCAAAGTAAATGTTTTGGTACGCTAATCTGCGATGGGTTAAAGGCAATGCAAAAAAAAAGAAATCATTAGATGGGCAATGCTCTGTTTAATCTGCGTTATGTTTTCCCGCCCTTTTTGTTAAAAAAAAAAAAAAAAAAAAAAAAAAAAACGTCCGTGTGTGTGTGTGTGTGTGTGTGTGTGTGTAAATGGCTGCATTTACATAGCGCTTTACAATTTGTTCCTCACATTTTACCCATTCACTCAGACGTTCACACACCGATGGCGGAGGCAACCATGCAAGGTGCCAACCTACCTGCTCATCAGGAGCAATTAGGGGATAAGTGTCTTTAAACAAAGCACAATTGATGCAAACACAGACAACGTGTTGTAAATGCTAGTACAGTAACATCCACCCCCCTGCGTCCTGTATCAGCCGCGCCGGGCGTGCCCGCTGGCCATAATAGGGGTTATCGCTTCTCGGCCTTTTGGCTAAGATCAAGTGTAGTATCTGTTCTTATCAGTTTAATATCTGATACGTCCCCTACCCGGGGACCATATATTAAATTGATTTTTGGAACAGGGAGATGGAATAGGGGCTTGCTCCGTCCACTCCACGCATCGACCTGGTCTTGCAGTATCTCCAGGAACGGTGCACTAACTCCTCCTAACTTTGTCAAAGTAAATGTTTTGGTACGCTAATCTGCGATGGGTTAAAGGCAATGCAAAAAAAAAGAAATCATTAGATGGGCAATGCTCTGTTTAATCTGCGTTATGTTTTCCCGCCCTTTTTGTTAAAAAAAAAAAAAAAAAAAAAAAAAAAACGTCCGTGTGTGTGTGTGTGTGTGTGTGTGTGTGTGTGTGTGTGTGTGTGTGTGTGTGTGTGTGTGTAAATGGCTGCATTTACATAGCGCTTTACAATTTGTTCCTCACATTTTACCCATTCACTCAGACGTTCACACACCGATGGCGGAGGCAACCATGCAAGGTGCCAACCTACCTGCTCATCAGGAGCAATTAGGGGATAAGTGTCTTTAAACAAAGCACAATTGATGCAAACACAGACAACGTGTTGTAAATGCTAGTACAGTAACATCCACCCCCCTGCGTCCTGTATCAGCCGCGCCGGGCGTGCCCGCTGGCCATAATAGGGGTTATCGCTTCTCGGCCTTTTGGCTAAGATCAAGTGGATGACCGGTGTATGCTGTTCCTGGTTTTGTTTGCTTGTTTATTATTTTTCTCACATTTCCACAGTCGTGCGGTGTATGGGACTGGAAATTGAGTTTTTTTTATTGTTTGTGCTGGCTTCCCCCTACGATGGCCAGCACTCCACGGCAGTCGACCCCTAGGGCTGGGTTACGGTTTTCGGCGAGGTTCATATGGAAGGATGGAACGATGCCCATGTGGAACAGAGATGTGTTTGTGGATGGTGTCATCATGACTAAACTCAAGTTGAAGGCGGACGATATTTTTTGCATCCAGCACAATGCCCAGGAGAGGGGCTACGATGTTTCCTTCAGATCCAGTTTGGGGCTCCAGGGGGTTTTGGAGGACTGCAAGCGGATGGAGGCTGATGTCGGACCCCTCAGCCATTTCGAGGTGTTTTCTCTGGACAGGCTGAATTTTCGAGTTATCAATGTCACAATGTACAACCCGTACGTGATCGATAAGGAGGTGACTGATTTTTTGGCCCCCTACGCTGAGGTGATATCTGAGGTCCGGAGGATCAGAGACAGACGTGGGATCTGGACGGGGCGGAGGCAGGTGCAGGTGCTCCTAAAGGCTGTTCCCGGTGGCTGTGACGGGCTGGCTCATCCCCCAGCCTTCTTTTCCTTGGGGCCTGATAGGGGGTATTTGTTTTATAACAACCAGCCCCCTTTCTGCCGAAGGTGCCGGGTGGCAGGGCACTCTGATGGAAAGTGTGGGGAGGTGAGGTGCCACCATTGCAAGGAGGAGGGCCACATGGCTAAAGATTGTAAGGTTGGTAAGAAATGCCACAACTGCAGTTCCACCGACCACCTGGTGAGGGCCTGTCCCCAGGAGCGGCGGTATTCGTCAGTGGTGGTGATGGGGAAGGAGCTTGCACCGAAGACCGGAGAGGAGGAAGAAAGTGCACCAGTGGCACCAGCACCAGCACCAATAGAGGCGATTCCTGTGGAGAAGGACGCAGAGGCGGAGACGGTACTCCTGGTTGGCAACAAGACAGTTTCCCCTTTGTCTTCCGATGGAGAGGCGATGGACGAGGAGGAGGTGGTCGGTGGAGCCAGCGGAGCCAGTGGAGCCAGTGGAGCCAGAAAACGGAGGTTAAGGGTTAAAAGGACTACACCTGGGTCAGAAGGTATGGGGGCAGGGGAAATTACCGGTGGGGGCCCACAAAAAAAGGTAAGGGGAGGGAAGGGAGGTAGGGTGGCCCTCTTAGTGCAACAGGTCGGTGGGGAGCAGGGGGTTGGTGGGGGAGTGGGTTTGGCGGATGTTGAGGCTGAGGGGGAGGGGGTTTGTTTACCGGTTTCCCCTGTCCTGGACAGTATGGACAGTATGGACCCTTTTGAGACTCCAAGCCTTGGGGAAGGGTTACAGGTGGGAGCACCCAACACTTTGCCTGCTTCTTGGGATAAGGGGGAGGATGGGGAGGACAGTTAAAAGTGGGGGTAGGGGTATTATTGTGGGTTGGTTTTTTGTTTAATTTTATTTTATTATTGTCAATGGCTTTCACAGTGGGCACCTTTAATGCACGGGGGTTGAGGGGTTCTGTTAAGAGGAGGGTTTTTTTTGATTATGTTGCCTCACTCAGGCTTACCGTTTGTTTTGTTCAAGAGGTGCACTTACGGGATGGGAGGGATTGTGGTGTGTTTTCAAAGGAATGGGACAAGGGGGAATCGTTTTGGTCAGTGGGGGGGGTTCACTCATCTGGTGTGGGGATACTGTTTGGAAACCGGGAGGCAAGGGTGGTGGGTTCTTTTGTAATTGTGCAGGGGAGGGTTATGGGGGTTGATGTGAATATTGGGGTTTTGAAATTGAGGGTGGTGGTGGTGTACGGGCCACAGAGGGCGGGTGAAAGGAGTGCCATGATGGAGGCTTTAAGGCCTTTTTTTGCCACAAACAGGCAGATGGTGGTGGGGGGTGATTTTAATGTGGATCTGGGGAGGGTGGGTGATCCAAGTGCTGGGTGTGTGGGTTCTTTTTTTAAGGGGCAGGGGCTTGTGGATGGAGGGAAGGCACTTACCCCTCGAATAGATGGTCCCACATGGCGTAACTCCCGGGGGGTAGCCAGGCGTCTCGATTATGTGTTTTTTTCTCGGTCCTTGGTCCTATTGTCGGGCCGGGTGGTCCCTGTTTTTTTCTCTGACCATGATGGGCTCCTCTTTCGGGTCCGGTCTAGCGCTCCTGTTTTCGGCCCCGGGTACTGGAGGTTGAACTCCAGTGTCCTTGGCGAGGATGAGTTCTGCAGTAGCTTTGTCTCCTTTTTCCGGGGGCTCGAGGGACTTAGGGCTTTGTTTTCTGGTGTGGTGGAGTGGTGGGAGGGGGCTAAGGAGAGGATAAAGGGGTTTTGTATTATGTATTGTCAACGGAGGGCGAAGGAGGCGGGGAGGGAAGTGCTCCGTCTTCAACACCTCCTCGAGCTCGAGTACACTTTGGGTAACCTAGGTGGCGCTGTAGACCAGCGGGCTTGTGACTCCCTTAAGACAGAACTTAGGGATGTCTATGAGGATAAGGCCCGTGCTTACCTGACGCGGTCACGTCGTGAGTTCTTGGAGAAGAATGAGACGTGTTCCGCAGCCTTTTTCAGCAGCGTGAGGGCTGATAAGGGAAGGAAGGTGATATCGGGAGTTAGGGACAGTCAGGGTCAGGTGGTTACTGAGACAGGGGAGATGGTAAGGGTCGCAACCGATCACTTCCGCTCCTTCTTCTGTGAACGAGTGGTGGATGAGGAGCGAGCAGAGGCTTTTTTGCAGCTTGTGGCTCAGAGGGTACCGTCAGACCTGGCTGAGGCTTTGGAGGCCCCTCTCTCTCTCGAGGAATTGGAGGGTGCCCTTCGTAGAATGGGCAAGCGTAAGGTTCCGGGCATCGATGGCCTGCCGGCTGAGTTTTATCTCATGTTTTGGGATATTCTCGGCCCGGTGGTTCTCGAGGTCCTGACCGAGGTCCTCCGCACAGGGGCACTGGGAGGGTCAATGGCTAAGGGGGTGATCTCACTTCTGTTTAAGAAGGGGGACGCCTCTGACCTTAAGAACTGGCGGCCATTGACCATGCTGTGTGTTGATTACAAGCTTTTGGCTAAGGTTCTCACAGACCGTCTGTGCACAGCTCTCCCAGATGCGGTCCATGTGGATCAGACGTGTGGGGTGGCTGGGCGCTCGTTGAGATGGAATCTCCAGCTCATCAGAGACGTCATCGCTTGGGCAGAGGATCGGGACCTGCCACTTATGGTGGTGGGTCTTGATCAGGCCAAAGCCTTTGATAGGGTTCACTGGGGTTTTATGTTCAAAGTTTTAGAGAGAATAGGCTTAGGGCGGGTTTTTGTTGGGTGGCTGCGTACTCTGTACACAGCAGTGGGGAGCACGGTTTCTGTTAATGGGCACTTGGGGGAGTTTTTTGGGTTGCACGCAGGGGTAAGACAGGGGTGTCCGCTCTCTCCCCTGCTCTACGTCCTTTATATGGAGCCCCTGGCGGCGGCCATTAGGGCTGACCCGGGTGTGAAGGGTATCCTGGTACCAGGCAGCAGGGGCCTGAGGGTCAAGTTGTCGCAGTATGCGGATGATACCACACTGCTACTGGACAACGATGCGTGTCTGAGTCGGTCTTTGGAGATCTTCCAGGACTTTGGCCGGGTGTCTGGCGCGGAGCTCAACCGTGCTAAATCCTCGGTTAAGTTCTTTGGGCGGTGGAAGAGTAGGTCAGACGTACCAGGAGGGCTGTCGCTCTGTGAAGGGGCCCTGAGGATTCTTGGGGTCCTCTTTGAGGCAGCCCACAGTGCCACGGTCAACTGGACCAGGCGAATAGATGCAGTTCATAAAAAGTTTGCCCTCTGGAAGGCCAGGAGACTGACCTTTACGGGGAAGGTACTGGTTTTGAAGGTAGACGTGTTGCCGTCCCTCCTGTACCTGGCGTACATCTTTCCGATGCCGGCCAGCATGCGGAGGCCGCTCACTCGGCTTGTGTTTCGTTTCATGTGGGGGGGGAGTTATGAATACGTGGCGAGGGCACGCATGTTGGCTCCGGTGGGGGAAGGGGGGAGGGACGTGCCCCATTTCCCACTCAAGTTGGACTGCATTTTTGTTTCTTTTTTGCTCAAAGAATTGTCCTCTCCGGTAGTCCATCCATCTGGCTACTTCCTCCGGTTCTACTTTGCCTACCCGGCAAGGAGGGTCATGGCCTGGTCCAATTCGGCCCCCCGGGCGGAGCAGTTGCCGTGGCATTTTGGCCACGCGGCAAAGTGGCTGCGGGCTCATCCTGGGGTTTTGGAAGGGGATGTGGGGTTGGACCAGAAGAGGCTCTATGCCGAGGTGAGACAGGGAGTGACCGCGCCAGCTGTGGTGGGGATACCCGCTACAGTTTGGTTGTCGGTACAACTGCCTGGCCTGGACAATGGGCTCAAGGATTTAGGATGGCTGATGTTACACAGGAGTTTGCCGGTGCGTGAGATCATGCACCGGCATGGCTTGGCGAGATCCCCGGTGTGCCCCAGAGCTGGTTGCTTTGTGGACGAGACTATTAGACACGTCATGTGGGACTGTCCTTTTGCAGGGGTGGTGTGGGCTAGGGCATCTGTGTTGATTGGGAGGTTGGAGGGGAGTGTTGGGGTCACATGGGCAAGATTGGAGAGAGGGATTGGGAGAGCTGGGGGGGGGCGTAGGGGGCGTCTCCTGCAATGGCTGCTCATGGGCCTTTTTAAGAAG
The DNA here is from genome assembly GCF_963971535.1 of Notolepis coatsorum. Lineage (NCBI taxonomy): Eukaryota > Metazoa > Chordata > Actinopteri > Aulopiformes > Paralepididae > Notolepis > Notolepis coatsorum. Next base: position 841,728 of record NC_140169.1, on the reverse strand, counting down.
GGGCTGTGGGAGGCCAGACAGGCTCTGGTTAAAAAGGCGGTGGATTGGGGGGTGGAGGGGGTTGTTAGGAGAGTAGAGGGGGACGTAAAGGGAAGGATGCGGTGGGATGTGAAGAGGTGGGGACATCATGCTGCTAGGGAGAGATGGAAGGGGGGTTTAGGTTTGATGGAAGGGATGTAGTGGTTGCTTAGGATATTGACATATGGTTTTTTTTTGTGGAGACCGGAAAGTGCATAAGTGGAAAATGGGGACATGGTTTTTTGTCTTGGATAGTGGGCTATTGTTTTGGGTGGGATAAAGGGAGGTTTTGGTTAACAGTGGGTGGTTTAATTTGGGGTTCATTTTCATTTTCAACTGTAACAGGGACAGCATACAATAAGGAACATAAAATGAAAATGTAGAAATGCAAATGTTCAGGAAAGTTTTGTTTGGATTAGTAGGGAAAGGTAAATTAAGAATGTGTGCACATGTATGGGTGTTTTAAATAGTATGATAGGAAGTCGTTTTGTAGTTTGTATGGTATAGGGACAGATAGGATGTGATAACATGTATATGATTATTTTTGATATAAAATTAAGAAAGAAGGTAAAAACTCCCCTCCCAGCTGGTTGGAGGGGAGGAGAAGCCCGATTTCACAAAAAAAAAAAAAAAAAAAAAAAAAAATCTGTTCTTATCAGTTTAATATCTGATACGTCCCCTACCCGGGGACCATATATTAAATTGATTTTTGGAACAGGGAGATGGAATAGGGGCTTGCTCCGTCCACTCCACGCATCGACCTGGTCTTGCAGTATCTCCAGGAACGGTGCACTAACTCCTCCTAACTTTGTCAAAGTAAATGTTTTGGTACGCTAATCTGCGATGGGTTAAAGGCAATGCAAAAAAAAAGAAATCATTAGATGGGCAATGCTCTGTTTAATCTGCGTTATGTTTTCCCGCCCTTTTTGTTAAAAAAAAAACGTCTGTGTGTGTGTGTGTGTGTGTGTGTGTGTGTGTGTGTGTGTGTGTGTAAATGGCTGCATTTACATAGCGCTTTACAATTTGTTCCTCACATTTTACCCATTCACTCAGACGTTCACACACCGATGGCGGAGGCAACCATGCAAGGTGCCAACCTACCTGCTCATCAGGAGCAATTAGGGGATAAGTGTCTTTAAACAAAGCACAATTGATGCAAACACAGACAGCGTGTTGTAAATGCTAGTACAGTAACATCCACCCCCCTGCGTCCTGTATCAGCCGCGCCGGGCGTGCCCGCTGGCCATAATGGGGGTTATCGCTTCTCGGCCTTTTGGCTAAGATCAAGTGTAGTATCTGTTCTTATCAGTTTAATATCTGATACGTCCCCTACCCGGGGACCATATATTAAATTGATTTTTGGAACAGGGAGATGGAATAGGGGCTTGCTCCGTCCACTCCACGCATCGACCTGGTCTTGCAGTATCTCCAGGAACGGTGCACTAACTCCTCCTAACTTTGTCAAAGTAAATGTTTTGGTACGCTAATCTGCGATGGGTTAAAGGCAATGCAAAAAAAAAGAAATCATTAGATGGGCAATGCTCTGTTTAATCTGCGTTATGTTTTCCCGCCCTTTTTGTTATAAAAAAAACGTCTGTGTGTGTGTGTGTGTGTGTGTGTGTGTGTGTGTGTGTGTGTGTGTGTGTGTGTAAATGGCTGCATTTACATAGCGCTTTACAATTTGTTCCTCACATTTTACCCATTCACTCAGACGTTCACACACCGATGGCGGAGGCAACCATGCAAGGTGCCAACCTACCTGCTCATCAGGAGCAATTAGGGGATAAGTGTCTTTAAACAAAGCACAATTGATGCAAACACAGACAACGTGTTGTAAATGCTAGTACAGTAACATCCACCCCCCTGCGTCCTGTATCAGCCGCGCCGGGCGTGCCCGCTGGCCATAATAGGGGTTATCGCTTCTCGGCCTTTTGGCTAAGTCAAGTGGGTAAGCGGTCTGGGGACAGGGCAGTTGTCACTTCCACCTGTGCACGGTGGATGGGGTTCTGTCTTTCCTCTGATTGCGAGAAAGGTTGTTTGTTGTTTTTTGAGTGGTGGCTTGGTCGGGATGACAAGCGCACCCGCCTCTGATCAGTCGACCCCCGTGGTCGGACTGCGACGCACGGCCCGCTTCAAGAGCGAGGGGCCAGGGGTAATGATGGACAGAGAGGTCCTGGTGAAGGGCGTCCTGATGGGGCAGCTCGACCTCAAGGCGGAGGATGTGTACTGCTTGCAGACTCACCGGCCCGAAAGAGCCTTCGACGTCACCTTGAGGTCTGACGCCAGGTATGCCAAGCTGTTGGCCGATTGCAAGCGATTGGCCACGGTTGGGCTGCTGTCGGGCCTCACGGTGATCGGTCTGGACAGGCCAAATTTCAGGTTGGTCACGATCCAGACTTACAACCCGTTTGTGACCGACCTGAGTTTGGCCGCCTTTCTGGGCAGGTACGGGGAAGTAAGCTCCGCGGCGAGGTACGTGTACGACCCTGTGGACGGCATATGGACTGGCCGCAGGCAGTACCAGGTGCTGCTCCATAGGGACGAGAAGGGGCAAGAGGGCCTCAGTCACCCCCCGGCCCTCTTCAACCTGGGCAGTGACCGGGGTTTCCTGTACTACTCCCGGCAGCCCCCTTTCTGCCGTCGGTGCAGGACGTCGGGCCACACCGAGGCAGCCTGCAGTGGGGCTTCCTGCAGGTTCTGCGGAGGGGGGCACGAGGCCAGGAGGTGCCCCGTGCCCAAGAAGTGCCATGGCTGTGGGGCGGAGGGGCACCTCCTCAAGGACTGTCCTGCCCGTAGGAGGACTTTCGCAGAGGCTGCGGCGGAAGGAAGGGCAGCCCCGAGGGATGCTCCGACGGTGCCTCCAAGGGCACCTCCGAGGGCACCTCCGACAACGCCTCCAAGGGCTGCATCGGGGGCACCTCCGACAACGCCTCCAAGGACACCTCCGAAAACGCCTCCAAGGGCTGCATCGGGGGCGGGTCCGGCTCCGGGCGCGGCGGCGCCGAGTAAACCGGGTACGGTGCCTTTCGTCGGACCATTGCCGTTGCCGCAACGGTGGTCGACGGCTACGGAAGAGGACGAGCTGGCGGCAGGGTCTAGGCCCGGAGCGGCCATCATAGCCCGCAGTAAAAGGGCGCGGGGGCTGGAGGTTTCTCCTACGGGGGGCAAGAAGAAGACGAAGGAGACTGTGGGTGGCGTTCTGGACAAGGTCATCGCTGAGGTGGACGCGGCCATGGAGGGATCATCGGGGGACGAGAGCTATGATTATGATGCTGTCTCGTCCCCCCGGGACGGCTACTCCTGGGCGGACGAGGCAGAGGAGATTTTTAGGGACTTTGTCGATTAGGTTTTTTCTGTGTTTTTGATTTTGATGTATGCATTTTGTGTTTGATTTGTTTCTTTGTACATTAAAGGGCAGCAAAAAAAAAAAAAAAAAAAAAAAAAAAAAAAAATCTGTTCTTATCAGTTTAATATCTGATACGTCCCCTACCCGGGGACCATATATTAAATTGATTTTTGGAACAGGGAGATGGAATAGGGGCTTGCTCCGTCCACTCCACGCATCGACCTGGTCTTGCAGTATCTCCAGGAACGGTGCACTAACTCCTCCTAACTTTGTCAAAGTAAATGTTTTGGTACGCTAATCTGCGATGGGTTAAAGGCAATGCAAAAAAAAGAAATCATTAGATGGGCAATGCTCTGTTTAATCTGCGTTATGTTTTCCCGCCCTTTTTGTTAAAAAAAAAAAAAAAAAAAAAAAAAAAACGTCCGTGTGTGTGTGTGTGTGTGTGTGTGTGTGTGTGTGTGTGTGTGTGTGTGTGTGTGTGTAAATGGCTGCATTTACATAGCGCTTTACAATTTGTTCCTCACATTTTACCCATTCACTCAGACGTTCACACACCGATGGCTGAGGCAACCATGCAAGGTGCCAACCTACCTGCTCATCAGGAGCAATTAGGGGATAAGTGTCTTTAAACAAAGCACAATTGATGCAAACACAGACAACGTGTTGTAAATGCTAGTACAGTAACATCCACCCCCCTGCGTCCTGTATCAGCCGCGCCGGGCGTGCCCGCTGGCCATAATGGGGGTTATCGCTTCTCGGCCTTTTGGCTAAGATCAAGTGTAGTATCTGTTCTTATCAGTTTAATATCTGATACGTCCCCTACCCGGGGACCATATATTAAATTGATTTTTGGAACAGGGAGATGGAATAGGGGCTTGCTCCGTCCACTCCACGCATCGACCTGGTCTTGCAGTATCTCCAGGAACGGTGCACTAACTCCTCCTAACTTTGTCAAAGTAAATGTTTTGGTACGCTAATCTGCGATGGGTTAAAGGCAATGCAAAAAAAAAGAAATCATTAGATGGGCAATGCTCTGTTTAATCTGCATTATGTTTTCCCGCCCTTTTTGTTAAAAAAAAAAAAAAAAAAAAAAAAAAAAAAAACGTCCGTGTGTGTGTGTGTGTGTGTGTGTGTGTGTGTGTGTGTGTGTGTGTGTGTGTAAATGGCTGCATTTACATAGCGCTTTACAATTTGTTCCTCACATTTTACCCATTCACTCAGACGTTCACACACCGATGGCGGAGGCAACCATGCAAGGTGCCAACCTACCTGCTCATCAGGAGCAATTAGGGGATAAGTGTCTTTAAACAAAGCACAATTGATGCAAACACAGACAGCGTGTTGTAAATGCTAGTACAGTAACATCCACCCCCCTGCGTCCTGTATCAGCCGCGCCGGGCGTGCCCGCTGGCCATAATGGGGGTTATCGCTTCTCGGCCTTTTGGCTAAGATCAAGTGGATGACCGGTGTATGCTGTTCCTGGTTTTGTTTGCTTGTTTATTATTTTTCTCACATTTCCACAGTCGTGCGGTGTATGGGACTGGAAATTGAGTTTTTTTTTATTGTTTGTGCTGGCTTCTCCCTACGATGGCCAGCACTCCACGGCAGTCGACCCCTAGGGCTGGGTTACGGTTTTCGGCGAGGTTCATATGGAAGGATGGAACGATGCCCATGTGGAACAGAGATGTGTTTGTGGATGGTGTCATCATGACTCAACTCAAGTTGAAGGCGGACGATATTTTTTGCATCCAGCACAATGCCCAGGAGAGGGGCTACGATGTTTCCTTCAGATCCAGTTTGGGGCTCCAGGGGGTTTTGGAGGACTGCAAGCGGATGGAGGCTGATGTCGGACCCCTCAGCCATTTCGAGGTGTTTTCTCTGGACAGGCTGAATTTTCGAGTTATCAATGTCACAATGTACAACCCGTACGTGATCGATAAGGAGGTGACTGATTTTTTGGCCCCCTACGCTGAGGTGATATCTGAGGTCCGGAGGATCAGAGACAGACGTGGGATCTGGACGGGGCGGAGGCAGGTGCAGGTGCTCCTACAGGCTGTTCCCGGTGGCTGTGACGGGCTGGCTCATCCCCCAGCCTTCTTTTCCTTGGGGCCTGATAGGGGGTATTTGTTTTATAACAACCAGCCCCCTTTCTGCCGAAGGTGCCGGGTGGCAGGGCACTCTGATGGAAAGTGTGGGGAGGTGAGGTGCCACCATTGCAAGGAGGAGGGCCACATGGCTAAAGATTGTAAGGTTGGTAAGAAATGCCACAACTGCAGTTCCACCGACCACCTGGTGAGGGCCTGTCCCCAGGAGCGGCGGTATTCGTCAGTGGTGGTGATGGGGAAGGAGCTTGCACCGAAGACCGGAGAGGAGGAAGAAAGTGCACCAGTGGCACCAGCACCAGCACCAATAGAGGCGATTCCTGTGGAGAAGGACGCAGAGGCGGAGACGGTACTCCTGGTTGGCAACAAGACAGTTTCCCCTTTGTCTTCCGATGGAGAGGCGATGGACGAGGAGGAGGTGGTCGGTGGAGCCAGCGGAGCCAGTGGAGCCAGTGGAGCCAGAAAACGGAGGTTAAGGGTTAAAAGGACTACACCTGGGTCAGAAGGTATGGGGGCAGGGGAAATTACCGGTGGGGGCCCACAAAAAAAGGTAAGGGGAGGGAAGGGAGGTAGGGTGGCCCTCTTAGTGCAACAGGTCGGTGGGGAGCAGGGGGTTGGTGGGGGAGTGGGTTTGGCGGATGTTGAGGCTGAGGGGGAGGGGGTTTGTTTACCGGTTTCCCCTGTCCTGGACAGTATGGACAGTATGGACCCTTTTGAGACTCCAAGCCTTGGGGAAGGGTTACAGGTGGGAGCACCCAACACTTTGCCTGCTTCTTGGGATAAGGGGGAGGATGGGGAGGACAGTTAAAAGTGGGGGTAGGGGTATTATTGTGGGTTGGTTTTTTGTTTAATTTTATTTTATTATTGTCAATGGCTTTCACAGTGGGCACCTTTAATGCACGGGGGTTGAGGGGTTCTGTTAAGAGGAGGGGCTTTTTTGATTATGTTGCCTCACTCAGGCTTACCGTTTGTTTTGTTCAAGAGGTGCACTTACGGGATGGGAGGGATTGTGGTGTGTTTTCAAAGGAATGGGACAAGGGGGAATCGTTTTGGTCAGTGGGGGGGGTTCACTCATCTGGTGTGGGGATACTGTTTGGAAACCGGGAGGCAAGGGTGGTGGGTTCTTTTGTAATTGTGCAGGGGAGGGTTATGGGGGTTGATGTGAATATTGGGGTTTTGAAATTGAGGGTGGTGGTGGTGTACGGGCCACAGAGGGCGGGTGAAAGGAGTGCCATGATGGAGGCTTTAAGGCCTTTTTTTGCCACAAACAGGCAGATGGTGGTGGGGGGTGATTTTAATGTGGATCTGGGGAGGGTGGGTGATCCAAGTGCTGGGTGTGTGGGTTCTTTTTTTAAGGGGCAGGGGCTTGTGGATGGAGGGAAGGCACTTACCCCTCGAATAGATGGTCCCACATGGCGTAACTCCCGGGGGGTAGCCAGGCGTCTCGATTATGTGTTTTTTTCTCGGTCCTTGGTCCTATTGTCGGGCCGGGTGGTCCCTGTTTTTTTCTCTGACCATGATGGGCTCCTCTTTCGGGTCCGGTCTAGCGCTCCTGTTTTCGGCCCCGGGTACTGGAGGTTGAACTCCAGTGTCCTTGGCGAGGATGAGTTCTGCAGTAGCTTTGTCTCCTTTTTCCGGGGGCTCGAGGGACTTAGGGCTTTGTTTTCTGGTGTGGTGGAGTGGTGGGAGGGGGCTAAGGAGAGGATAAAGGGGTTTTGTATTATGTATTGTCAACGGAGGGCGAAGGAGGCGGGGAGGGAAGTGCTCCGTCTTCAACACCTCCTCGAGCTCGAGTACACTTTGGGTAACCTAGGTGGCGCTGTAGACCAGCGGGCTTGTGACTCCCTTAAGACAGAACTTAGGGATGTCTATGAGGATAAGGCCCGTGCTTACCTGACGCGGTCACGTCGTGAGTTCTTGGAGAAGAATGAGACGTGTTCCGCAGCCTTTTTCAGCAGCGTGAGGGCTGATAAGGGAAGGAAGGTGATATCGGGAGTTAGGGACAGTCAGGGTCAGGTGGTTACTGAGACAGGGGAGATGGTAAGGGTCGCAACCGATCACTTCCGCTCCTTCTTCTGTGAACGAGTGGTGGATGAGGAGCGAGCAGAGGCTTTTTTGCAGCTTGTGGCTCAGAGGGTACCGTCAGACCTGGCTGAGGCTTTGGAGGCCCCTCTCTCTCTCGAGGAATTGGAGGGTGCCCTTCGTAGAATGGGCAAGCGTAAGGTTCCGGGCATCGATGGCCTGCCGGCTGAGTTTTATCTCATGTTTTGGGATATTCTCGGCCCGGTGGTTCTCGAGGTCCTGACCGAGGTCCTCCGCACAGGGGCACTGGGAGGGTCAATGGCTAAGGGGGTGATCTCACTTCTGTTTAAGAAGGGGGACGCCTCTGACCTTAAGAACTGGCGGCCATTGACCATGCTGTGTGTTGATTACAAGCTTTTGGCTAAGGTTCTCACAGACCGTCTGTGCACAGCTCTCCCAGATGCGGTCCATGTGGATCAGACGTGTGGGGTGGCTGGGCGCTCGTTGAGATGGAATCTCCAGCTCATCAGAGACGTCATCGCTTGGGCAGAGGATCGGGACCTGCCACTTATGGTGGTGGGTCTTGATCAGGCCAAAGCCTTTGATAGGGTTCACTGGGGTTTTATGTTCAAAGTTTTAGAGAGAATAGGCTTAGGGCGGGTTTTTGTTGGGTGGCTGCGTACTCTGTACACAGCAGTGGGGAGCACGGTTTCTGTTAATGGGCACTTGGGGGAGTTTTTTGGGTTGCACGCAGGGGTAAGACAGGGGTGTCCGCTCTCTCCCCTGCTCTACGTCCTTTATATGGAGCCCCTGGCGGCGGCCATTAGGGCTGACCCGGGTGTGAAGGGTATCCTGGTACCAGGCAGCAGGGGCCTGAGGGTCAAGTTGTCGCAGTATGCGGATGATACCACACTGCTACTGGACAACGATGCGTGTCTGAGTCGGTCTTTGGAGATTTTCCAGGACTTTGGCCGGGTGTCTGGCGCGGAGCTCAACCGTGCTAAATCCTCGGTTAAGTTCTTTGGGCGGTGGAAGAGTAGGTCAGACGTACCAGGAGGGCTGTCGCTCTGTGAAGGGGCCCTGAGGATTCTTGGGGTCCTCTTTGAGGCAGCCCACAGTGCCACGGTCATAAAAAGTTTGCCCTCTGGAAGGCCAGGAGACTGACCTTTACGGGGAAGGTACTGGTTTTGAAGGTAGACGTGTTGCCGTCCCTCCTGTACCTGGCGTACATCTTTCCGATGCCGGCCAGCATGCGGAGGCCGCTCACTCGGCTTGTGTTTCGTTTCATGTGGGGGGGGAGTTATGAATACGTGGCGAGGGCACGCATGTTGGCTCCGGTGGGGGAAGGGGGGAGGGACGTGCCCCATTTCCCACTCAAGTTGGACTGCATTTTTGTTTCTTTTTTGCTCAAAGAATTGTCCTCTCCGGTAGTCCATCCATCTGGCTACTTCCTCCGGTTCTACTTTGCCTACCCGGCAAGGAGGGTCATGGCCTGGTCCAATTCGGCCCCCCGGGCGGAGCAGTTGCCGTGGCATTTTGGCCACGCGGCAAAGTGGCTGCGGGCTCATCCTGGGGTTTTGGAAGGGGATGTGGGGTTGGACCAGAAGAGGCTCTATGCCGAGGTGAGACAGGGAGTGACCGCGCCAGCTGTGGTGGGGATACCCGCTACGGTTTGGTTGTCGGTACAACTGCCTGGCCTGGACAATGGGCTCAAGGATTTAGGATGGCTGATGTTACACAGGAGTTTGCCGGTGCGTGAGATCATGCACCGGCATGGCTTGGCGAGATCCCCGGTGTGCCCCAGAGCTGGTTGCTTTGTGGACGAGACTATTAGACACGTCATGTGGGACTGTCCTTTTGCAGGGGTGGTGTGGGCTAGGGCATCTGTGTTGATTGGGAGGTTGGAGGGGAGTGTTGGGGTCACATGGGCAAGATTGGAGAGAGGGATTGGGAGAGCTGGGGGGGGGCGTAGGGGGCGTCTCCTGCAATGGCTGCTCATGGGCCTTTTTAAGAAGGGGCTGTGGGAGGCCAGACAGGCTCTGGTTAAAAAGGCGGTGGATTGGGGGGTGGAGGGGGTTGTTAGGAGAGTAGAGGGGGACGTAAAGGGAAGGATGCGGTGGGATGTGAAGAGGTGGGGACATCATGCTGCTAGGGAGAGATGGAAGGGGGGTTTAGGTTTGATGGAAGGGATGTAGTGGTTGCTTAGGATATTGACATATGGTTTTTTTTGTGGAGACCAGAAAGTGCATAAGTGGAAAATGGGGACATGGTTTTTTGTCTTGGATAGTGGGCTATTGTTTTGGGTGGGATAAAGGGAGGTTTTGGTTAACAGTGGGTGGTTTAATTTGGGGTTCATTTTCATTTTCAACTGTAACAGGGACAGCATACAATAAGGAACATAAAATGAAAATGTAGAAATGCAAATGTTCAGGAAAGTTTTGTTTGGATTAGTAGGGAAAGGTAAATTAAGAATGTGTGCACATGTATGGGTGTTTTAAATAGTATGATAGGAAGTCGTTTTGTAGTTTGTATGGTATAGGGACAGATAGGATGTGATAACATGTATATGATTATTTTTGATATAAAATTAAGAAAGAAGGTAAAAACTCCCCTCCCAGCTGGTTGGAGGGGAGGAGAAGCCCGATTTCACAAAAAAAAAAAAAAAAAAAAAAAAAAAATCTGTTCTTATCAGTTTAATATCTGATACGTCCCCTACCCGGGGACCATATATTAAATTGATTTTTGGAACAGGGAGATGGAATAGGGGCTTGCTCCGTCCACTCCACGCATCGACCTGGTCTTGCAGTATCTCCAGGAACGGTGCACTAACTCCTCCTAACTTTGTCAAAGTAAATGTTTTGGTACGCTAATCTGCGATGGGTTAAAGGCAATGCAAAAAAAAAGAAATCATTAGATGGGCAATGCTCTGTTTAATCTGCGTTATGTTTTCCCGCCCTTTTTGTTAAAAAAAAAAAAAAAAAAAAAAAAAAAACGTCCGTGTGTGTGTGTGTGTGTGTGTGTGTGTGTGTGTGTGTGTGTGTGTGTGTGTGTGTGTGTGTGTAAATGGCTGCATTTACATAGCGCTTTACAATTTGTTCCTCACATTTTACCCATTCACTCAGACGTTCACACACCGATGGCGGAGGCAACCATGCAAGGTGCCAACCTACCTGCTCATCAGGAGCAATTAGGGGATAAGTGTCTTTAAACAAAGCACAATTGATGCAAACACAGACAACGTGTTGTAAATGCTAGTACAGTAACATCCACCCCCCTGCGTCCTGTATCAGCCGCGCCGGGCGTGCCCGCTGGCCATAATAGGGGTTATCGCTTCTCGGCCTTTTGGCTAAGATCAAGTGGATGACCGGTGTATGCTGTTCCTGGTTTTGTTTGCTTGTTTATTATTTTTCTCACATTTCCACAGTCGTGCGGTGTATGGGACTGGAAATTGAGTTTTTTTTATTGTTTGTGCTGGCTTCCCCCTACGATGGCCAGCACTCCACGGCAGTCGACCCCTAGGGCTGGGTTACGGTTTTCGGCGAGGTTCATATGGAAGGATGGAACGATGCCCATGTGGAACAGAGATGTGTTTGTGGATGGTGTCATCATGACTAAACTCAAGTTGAAGGCGGACGATATTTTTTGCATCCAGCACAATGCCCAGGAGAGGGGCTACGATGTTTCCTTCAGATCCAGTTTGGGGCTCCAGGGGGTTTTGGAGGACTGCAAGCGGATGGAGGCTGATGTCGGACCCCTCAGCCATTTCGAGGTGTTTTCTCTGGACAGGCTGAATTTTCGAGTTATCAATGTCACAATGTACAACCCGTACGTGATCGATAAGGAGGTGACTGATTTTTTGGCCCCCTACGCTGAGGTGATATCTGAGGTCCGGAGGATCAGAGACAGACGTGGGATCTGGACGGGGCGGAGGCAGGTGCAGGTGCTCCTAAAGGCTGTTCCCGGTGGCTGTGACGGGCTGGCTCATCCCCCAGCCTTCTTTTCCTTGGGGCCTGATAGGGGGTATTTGTTTTATAACAACCAGCCCCCTTTCTGCCGAAGGTGCCGGGTGGCAGGGCACTCTGATGGAAAGTGTGGGGAGGTGAGGTGCCACCATTGCAAGGAGGAGGGCCACATGGCTAAAGATTGTAAGGTTGGTAAGAAATGCCACAACTGCAGTTCCACCGACCACCTGGTGAGGGCCTGTCCCCAGGAGCGGCGGTATTCGTCAGTGGTGGTGATGGGGAAGGAGCTTGCACCGAAGACCGGAGAGGAGGAAGAAAGTGCACCAGTGGCACCAGCACCAGCACCAATAGAGGCGATTCCTGTGGAGAAGGACGCAGAGGCGGAGACGGTACTCCTGGTTGGCAACAAGACAGTTTCCCCTTTGTCTTCCGATGGAGAGGCGATGGACGAGGAGGAGGTGGTCGGTGGAGCCAGCGGAGCCAGTGGAGCCAGTGGAGCCAGAAAACGGAGGTTAAGGGTTAAAAGGACTACACCTGGGTCAGAAGGTATGGGGGCAGGGGAAATTACCGGTGGGGGCCCACAAAAAAAGGTAAGGGGAGGGAAGGGAGGTAGGGTGGCCCTCTTAGTGCAACAGGTCGGTGGGGAGCAGGGGGTTGGTGGGGGAGTGGGTTTGGCGGATGTTGAGGCTGAGGGGGAGGGGGTTTGTTTACCGGTTTCCCCTGTCCTGGACAGTATGGACAGTATGGACCCTTTTGAGACTCCAAGCCTTGGGGAAGGGTTACAGGTGGGAGCACCCAACACTTTGCCTGCTTCTTGGGATAAGGGGGAGGATGGGGAGGACAGTTAAAAGTGGGGGTAGGGGTATTATTGTGGGTTGGTTTTTTGTTTAATTTAATTTTATTATTGTCAATGGCTTTCACAGTGGGCACTTTTAATGCACGGGGGTTGAGGGGTTCTGTTAAGAGGAGGGTTTTTTTTGATTATGTTGCCTCACTCAGGCTTACCGTTTGTTTTGTTCAAGAGGTGCACTTACGGGATGGGAGGGATTGTGGTGTGTTTTCAAAGGAATGGGACAAGGGGGAATCGTTTTGGTCAGTGGGGGGGGTTCACTCATCTGGTGTGGGGATACTGTTTGGAAACCGGGAGGCAAGGGTGGTGGGTTCTTTTGTAATTGTGCAGGGGAGGGTTATGGGGGTTGATGTGAATATTGGGGTTTTGAAATTGAGGGTGGTGGTGGTGTACGGGCCACAGAGGGCGGGTGAAAGGAGTGCCATGATGGAGGCTTTAAGGCCTTTTTTTGCCACAAATGGTGGTGGGGGGTGATTTTAATGTGGATCTGGGGAGGGTGGGTGATCCAAGTGCTGGGTGTGTGGGTTCTTTTTTTAAGGGGCAGGGGCTTGTGGATGGAGGGAAGGCACTTACCCCTCGAATAGATGGTCCCACATGGCGTAACTCCCGGGGGGTAGCCAGGCGTCTCGATTATGTGTTTTTTTCTCGGTCCTTGGTCCTATTGTCGGGCCGGGTGGTCCCTGTTTTTTTCTCTGACCATGATGGGCTCCTCTTTCGGGTCCGGTCTAGCGCTCCTGTTTTCGGCCCCGGGTACTGGAGGTTGAACTCCAGTGTCCTTGGCGAGGATGAGTTCTGCAGTAGCTTTGTCTCCTTTTTCCGGGGGCTCGAGGGACTTAGGGCTTTGTTTTCTGGTGTGGTGGAGTGGTGGGAGGGGGCTAAGGAGAGGATAAAGGGGTTTTGTATTATGTATTGTCAACGGAGGGCGAAGGAGGCGGGGAGGGAAGTGCTCCGTCTTCAACACCTCCTCGAGCTCGAGTACACTTTGGGTAACCTAGGTGGCGCTGTAGACCAGCGGGCTTGTGACTCCCTTAAGACAGAACTTAGGGATGTCTATGAGGATAAGGCCCGTGCTTACCTGACGCGGTCACGTCGTGAGTTCTTGGAGAAGAATGAGACGTGTTCCGCAGCCTTTTTCAGCAGCGTGAGGGCTGATAAGGGAAGGAAGGTGATATCGGGAGTTAGGGACAGTCAGGGTCAGGTGGTTACTGAGACAGGGGAGATGGTAAGGGTCGCAACCGATCACTTCCGCTCCTTCTTCTGTGAACGAGTGGTGGATGAGGAGCGAGCAGAGGCTTTTTTGCAGCTTGTGGCTCAGAGGGTACCGTCAGACCTGGCTGAGGCTTTGGAGGCCCCTCTCTCTCTCGAGGAATTGGAGGGTGCCCTTCGTAGAATGGGCAAGCGTAAGGTTCCGGGCATCGATGGCCTGCCGGCTGAGTTTTATCTCATGTTTTGGGATATTCTCGGCCCGGTGGTTCTCGAGGTCCTGACCGAGGTCCTCCGCACAGGGGCACTGGGAGGGTCAATGGCTAAGGGGGTGATCTCACTTCTGTTTAAGAAGGGGGACGCCTCTGACCTTAAGAACTGGCGGCCATTGACCATGCTGTGTGTTGATTACAAGCTTTTGGCTAAGGTTCTCACAGACCGTCTGTGCACAGCTCTCCCAGATGCGGTCCATGTGGATCAGACGTGTGGGGTGGCTGGGCGCTCGTTGAGATGGAATCTCCAGCTCATCAGAGACGTCATCGCTTGGGCAGAGGATCGGGACCTGCCACTTATGGTGGTGGGTCTTGATCAGGCCAAAGCCTTTGATAGGGTTCACTGGGGTTTTATGTTCAAAGTTTTAGAGAGAATAGGCTTAGGGCGGGTTTTTGTTGGGTGGCTGCGTACTCTGTACACAGCAGTGGGGAGCACGGTTTCTGTTAATGGGCACTTGGGGGAGTTTTTTGGGTTGCACGCAGGGGTAAGACAGGGGTGTCCGCTCTCTCCCCTGCTCTACGTCCTTTATATGGAGCCCCTGGCGGCGGCCATTAGGGCTGACCCGGGTGTGAAGGGTATCCTGGTACCAGGCAGCAGGGGCCTGAGGGTCAAGTTGTCGCAGTATGCGGATGATACCACACTGCTACTGGACAACGATGCGTGTCTGAGTCGGTCTTTGGAGATCTTCCAGGACTTTGGCCGGGTGTCTGGCGCGGAGCTCAACCGTGCTAAATCCTCGGTTAAGTTCTTTGGGCGGTGGAAGAGTAGGTCAGACGTACCAGGAGGGCTGTCGCTCTGTGAAGGGGCCCTGAGGATTCTTGGGGTCCTCTTTGAGGCAGCCCACAGTGCCACGGTCAACTGGACCAGGCGAATAGATGCAGTTCATAAAAAGTTTGCCCTCTGGAAGGCCAGGAGACTGACCTTTACGGGGAAGGTACTGGTTTTGAAGGTAGACGTGTTGCCGTCCCTCCTGTACCTGGCGTACATCTTTCCGATGCCGGCCAGCATGCGGAGGCCGCTCACTCGGCTTGTGTTTCGTTTCATGTGGGGGGGGAGTTATGAATACGTGGCGAGGGCACGCATGTTGGCTCCGGTGGGGGAAGGGGGGAGGGACGTGCCCCATTTCCCACTCAAGTTGGACTGCATTTTTGTTTCTTTTTTGCTCAAAGAATTGTCCTCTCCGGTAGTCCATCCATCTGGCTACTTCCTCCGGTTCTACTTTGCCTACCCGGCAAGGAGGGTCATGGCCTGGTCCAATTCGGCCCCCCGGGCGGAGCAGTTGCCGTGGCATTTTGGCCACGCGGCAAAGTGGCTGCGGGCTCATCCTGGGGTTTTGGAAGGGGATGTGGGGTTGGACCAGAAGAGGCTCTATGCCGAGGTGAGACAGGGAGTGACCGCGCCAGCTGTGGTGGGGATACCCGCTACAGTTTGGTTGTCGGTACAACTGCCTGGCCTGGACAATGGGCTCAAGGATTTAGGATGGCTGATGTTACACAGGAGTTTGCCGGTGCGTGAGATCATGCACCGGCATGGCTTGGCGAGATCCCCGGTGTGCCCCAGAGCTGGTTGCTTTGTGGACGAGACTATTAGACACGTCATGTGGGACTGTCCTTTTGCAGGGGTGGTGTGGGCTAGGGCATCTGTGTTGATTGGGAGGTTGGAGGGGAGTGTTGGGGTCACATGGGCAAGATTGGAGAGAGGGATTGGGAGAGCTGGGGGGGGGCGTAGGGGGCGTCTCCTGCAATGGCTGCTCATGGGCCTTTTTAAGAAGGGGCTGTGGGAGGCCAGACAGGCTCTGGTTAAAAAGGCGGTGGATTGGGGGGTGGAGGGGGTTGTTAGGAGAGTAGAGGGGGACGTAAAGGGAAGGATGCGGTGGGATGTGAAGAGGTGGGGACATCATGCTGCTAGGGAGAGATGGAAGGGGGGTTTAGGTTTGATGGAAGGGATGTAGTGGTTGCTTAGGATATTGACATATGGTTTTTTTTGTGGAGACCGGAAAGTGCATAAGTGGAAAATGGGGACATGGTTTTTTGTCTTGGATAGTGGGCTATTGTTTTGGGTGGGATAAAGGGAGGTTTTGGTTAACAGTGGGTGGTTTAATTTGGGGTTCATTTTCATTTTCAACTGTAACAGGGACAGCATACAATAAGGAACATAAAATGAAAATGTAGAAATGCAAATGTTCAGGAAAGTTTTGTTTGGATTAGTAGGGAAAGGTAAATTAAGAATGTGTGCACATGTATGGGTGTTTTAAATAGTATGATAGGAAGTCGTTTTGTAGTTTGTATGGTATAGGGACAGATAGGATGTGATAACATGTATATGATTATTTTTGATATAAAATTAAGAAAGAAGGTAAAAACTCCCCTCCCAGCTGGTTGGAGGGGAGGAGAAGCCCGATTTCACAAAAAGAAAAAAAAAAAAAATCTGTTCTTATCAGTTTAATATCTGATACGTCCCCTACCCGGGGACCATATATTAAATTGATTTTTGGAACAGGGAGATGGAATAGGGGCTTGCTCCGTCCACTCCACGCATCGACCTGGTCTTGCAGTATCTCCAGGAACGGTGCACTAACTCCTCCTAACTTTGTCAAAGTAAATGTTTTGGTACGCTAATCTGCGATGGGTTAAAGGCAATGCAAAAAAAAAGAAATCATTAGATGGGCAATGCTCTGTTTAATCTGCGTTATGTTTTCCCGCCCTTTTTGTTAAAAAAAAAAAAAAAAAAAAAAAAAAACGTCCGTGTGTGTGTGTGTGTGTGTGTGTGTGTGTGTGTGTGTGTGTGTGTGTGTGTGTGTGTGTGTGTGTGTGTGTGTAAATGGCTGCATTTACATAGCGCTTTACAATTTGTTCCTCACATTTTACCCATTCACTCAGACGTTCACACACCGATGGCGGAGGCAACCATGCAAGGTGCCAACCTACCTGCTCATCAGGAGCAATTAGGGGATAAGTGTCTTTAAACAAAGCACAATTGATGCAAACACAGACAACGTGTTGTAAATGCTAGTACAGAAACATCCACCCCCCTGCGTCCTCTATCAGCCGCGCCGGGCGTGCCCGCTGGCCATAATGGGGGTTATCGCTTCTCGGCCTTTTGGCTAAGATCAAGTGTAGTATCTGTTCTTATCAGTTTAATATCTGATACGTCCCCTACCCGGGGACCATATATTAAATTGATTTTTGGAACAGGGAGATGGAATAGGGGCTTGCTCCGTCCACTCCACGCATCGACCTGGTCTTGCAGTATCTCCAGGAACGGTGCACTAACTCCTCCTAACTTTGTCAAAGTAAATGTTTTGGTACGCTAATCTGCGATGGGTTAAAGGCAATGCAAAAAAAAAGAAATCATTAGATGGGCAATGCTCTGTTTAATCTGCGTTATGTTTTCCCGCCCTTTTTGTTAAAAAAAAAAAAAAAAAAAAAAAAGAAACGTCCGTGTGTGTGTGTGTGTGTGTGTGTGTGTGTGTGTGTGTAAATGGCTGCATTTACATAGCGCTTTACAATTTGTTCCTCACATTTTACCCATTCACTCAGACGTTCACACACCGATGGCGGAGGCAACCATGCAAGGTGCCAACCTACCTGCTCATCAGGAGCAATTAGGGGATAAGTGTCTTTAAACAAAGCACAATTGATGCAAACACAGACAACGTGTTGTAAATGCTAGTACAGTAACATCCACCCCCCTGCGTCCTGTATCAGCCGCGCCGGGCGTGCCCGCTGGCCATAATGGGGGTTATCGCTTCTCGGCCTTTTGGCTAAGATCAAGTGGATGACCGGTGTATGCTGTTCCTGGTTTTGTTTGCTTGTTTATTATTTTTCTCACATTTCCACAGTCGTGCGGTGTATGGGACTGGAAATTGAGTTTTTTTTATTGTTTGTGCTGGCTTCTCCCTACGATGGCCAGCACTCCACGGCAGTCGACCCCTAGGGCTGGGTTACGGTTTTCGGCGAGGTTCATATGGAAGGATGGAACGATGCCCATGTGGAACAGAGATGTGTTTGTGGATGGTGTCATCATGACTCAACTCAAGTTGAAGGCGGACGATATTTTTTGCATCCAGCACAATGCCCAGGAGAGGGGCTACGATGTTTCCTTCAGATCCAGTTTGGGGCTCCAGGGGGTTTTGGAGGACTGCAAGCGGATGGAGGCTGATGTCGGACCCCTCAGCCATTTCGAGGTGTTTTCTCTGGACAGGCTGAATTTTCGAGTTATCAATGTCACAATGTACAACCCGTACGTGATTGATAAGGAGGTGACTGATTTTTTGGCCCCCTACGCTGAGGTGATATCTGAGGTCCGGAGGATCAGAGACAGACGTGGGATCTGGACGGGGCGGAGGCAGGTGCAGGTGCTCCTAAAGGCTGTTCCCGGTGGCTGTGACGGGCTGGCTCATCCCCCAGCCTTCTTTTCCTTGGGGCCTGATAGGGGGTATTTGTTTTATAACAACCAGCCCCCTTTCTGCCGAAGGTGCCGGGTGGCAGGGCACTCTGATGGAAAGTGTGGGGAGGTGAGGTGCCACCATTGCAAGGAGGAGGGCCACATGGCTAAAGATTGTAAGGTTGGTAAGAAATGCCACAACTGCAGTTCCACCGACCACCTGGTGAGGGCCTGTCCCCAGGAGCGGCGGTATTCGTCAGTGGTGGTGATGGGGAAGGAGCTTGCACCGAAGACCGGAGAGGAGGAAGAAAGTGCACCAGTGGCACCAGCACCAGCACCAATAGAGGCGTTTCCTGTGGAGAAGGACGCAGAGGCGGAGACGGTACTCCTGGTTGGCAACAAGACAGTTTCCCCTTTGTCTTCCGATGGAGAGGCGATGGACGAGGAGGAGGTGGTCGGTGGAGCCAGCGGAGCCAGTGGAGCCAGTGGAGCCAGAAAACGGAGGTTAAGGGTTAAAAGGACTACACCTGGGTCAGAAGGTATGGGGGCAGGGGAAATTACCGGTGGGGGCCCACAAAAAAAGGTAAGGGGAGGGAAGGGAGGTAGGGTGGCCCTTTTAGTGCAACAGGTCGGTGGGGAGCAGGGGGTTGGTGGGGGAGTGGGTTTGGCGGATGTTGAGGCTGAGGGGGAGGGGGTTTGTTTACCGGTTTCCCCTGTCCTGGACAGTATGGACAGTATGGACCCTTTTGAGACTCCAAGCCTTGGGGAAGGGTTACAGGTGGGAGCACCCAACACTTTGCCTGCTTCTTGGGATAAGGGGGAGGATGGGGAGGACAGTTAAAAGTGGGGGTAGGGGTATTATTGTGGGTTGGTTTTTTGTTTAATTTAATTTTATTATTGTCAATGGCTTTCACAGTGGGCACTTTTAATGCACGGGGGTTGAGGGGTTCTGTTAAGAGGAGGGGCTTTTTTGATTATGTTGCCTCACTCAGGCTTACCGTTTGTTTTGTTCAAGAGGTGCACTTACGGGATGGGAGGGATTGTGGTGTGTTTTCAAAGGAATGGGACAAGGGGGAATCGTTTTGGTCAGTGGGGGGGGTTCACTCATCTGGTGTGGGGATACTGTTTGGAAACCGGGAGGCAAGGGTGGTGGGTTCTTTTGTAATTGTGCAGGGGAGGGTTATGGGGGTTGATGTGAATATTGGGGTTTTGAAATTGAGGGTGGTGGTGGTGTACGGGCCACAGAGGGCGGGTGAAAGGAGTGCCATGATGGAGGCTTTAAGGCCTTTTTTTGCCACAAACAGGCAGATGGTGGTGGGGGGTGATTTTAATGTGGATCTGGGGAGGGTGGGTGATCCAAGTGCTGGGTGTGTGGGTTCTTTTTTTAAGGGGCAGGGGCTTGTGGATGGAGGGAAGGCACTTACCCCTCGAATAGATGGTCCCACATGGCGTAACTCCCGGGGGGTAGCCAGGCGTCTCGATTATGTGTTTTTTTCTCGGTCCTTGGTCCTATTGTCGGGCCGGGTGGTCCCTGTTTTTTTCTCTGACCATGATGGGCTCCTCTTTCGGGTCCGGTCTAGCGCTCCTGTTTTCGGCCCCGGGTACTGGAGGTTGAACTCCAGTGTCCTTGGCGAGGATGAGTTCTGCAGTAGCTTTGTCTCCTTTTTCCGGGGGCTCGAGGGACTTAGGGCTTTGTTTTCTGGTGTGGTGGAGTGGTGGGAGGGGGCTAAGGAGAGGATAAAGGGGTTTTGTATTATGTATTGTCAACGGAGGGCGAAGGAGGCGGGGAGGGAAGTGCTCCGTCTTCAACACCTCCTCGAGCTCGAGTACACTTTGGGTAACCTAGGTGGCGCTGTAGACCAGCGGGCTTGTGACTCCCTTAAGACAGAACTTAGGGATGTCTATGAGGATAAGGCCCGTGCTTACCTGACGCGGTCACGTCGTGAGTTCTTGGAGAAGAATGAGACGTGTTCCGCAGCCTTTTTCAGCAGCGTGAGGGCTGATAAGGGAAGGAAGGTGATATCGGGAGTTAGGGACAGTCAGGGTCAGGTGGTTACTGAGACAGGGGAGATGGTAAGGGTCGCAACCGATCACTTCCGCTCCTTCTTCTGTGAACGAGTGGTGGATGAGGAGCGAGCAGAGGCTTTTTTGCAGCTTGTGGCTCAGAGGGTACCGTCAGACCTGGCTGAGGCTTTGGAGGCCCCTCTCTCTCTCGAGGAATTGGAGGGTGCCCTTCGTAGAATGGGCAAGCGTAAGGTTCCGGGCATCGATGGCCTGCCGGCTGAGTTTTATCTCATGTTTTGGGATATTCTCGGCCCGGTGGTTCTCGAGGTCCTGACCGAGGTCCTCCGCACAGGGGCACTGGGAGGGTCAATGGCTAAGGGGGTGATCTCACTTCTGTTTAAGAAGGGGGACGCCTCTGACCTTAAGAACTGGCGGCCATTGACCATGCTGTGTGTTGATTACAAGCTTTTGGCTAAGGTTCTCACAGACCGTCTGTGCACAGCTCTCCCAGATGCGGTCCATGTGGATCAGACGTGTGGGGTGGCTGGGCGCTCGTTGAGATGGAATCTCCAGCTCATCAGAGACGTCATCGCTTGGGCAGAGGATCGGGACCTGCCACTTATGGTGGTGGGTCTTGATCAGGCCAAAGCCTTTGATAGGGTTCACTGGGGTTTTATGTTCAAAGTTTTAGAGAGAATAGGCTTAGGGCGGGTTTTTGTTGGGTGGCTGCGTACTCTGTACACAGCAGTGGGGAGCACGGTTTCTGTTAATGGGCACTTGGGGGAGTTTTTTGGGTTGCACGCAGGGGTAAGACAGGGGTGTCCGCTCTCTCCCCTGCTCTACGTCCTTTATATGGAGCCCCTGGCGGCGGCCATTAGGGCTGACCCGGGTGTGAAGGGTATCCTGGTACCAGGCAGCAGGGGCCTGAGGGTCAAGTTGTCGCAGTATGCGGATGATACCACACTGCTACTGGACAACGATGCGTGTCTGAGTCGGTCTTTGGAGATCTTCCAGGACTTTGGCCGGGTGTCTGGCGCGGAGCTCAACCGTGCTAAATCCTCGGTTAAGTTCTTTGGGCGGTGGAAGAGTAGGTCAGACGTACCAGGAGGGCTGTCGCTCTGTGAAGGGGCCCTGAGGATTCTTGGGGTCCTCTTTGAGGCAGCCCACAGTGCCACGGTCAACTGGACCAGGCGAATAGATGCAGTTCATAAAAAGTTTGCCCTCTGGAAGGCCAGGAGACTGACCTTTACGGGGAAGGTACTGGTTTTGAAGGTAGACGTGTTGCCGTCCCTCCTGTACCTGGCGTACATCTTTCCGATGCCGGCCAGCATGCGGAGGCCGCTCACTCGGCTTGTGTTTCGTTTCATGTGGGGGGGGAGTTATGAATACGTGGCGAGGGCACGCATGTTGGCTCCGGTGGGGGAAGGGGGGAGGGACGTGCCCCATTTCCCACTCAAGTTGGACTGCATTTTTGTTTCTTTTTTGCTCAAAGAATTGTCCTCTCCGGTAGTCCATCCATCTGGCTACTTCCTCCGGTTCTACTTTGCCTACCCGGCAAGGAGGGTCATGGCCTGGTCCAATTCGGCCCCCCGGGCGGAGCAGTTGCCGTGGCATTTTGGCCACGCGGCAAAGTGGCTGCGGGCTCATCCTGGGGTTTTGGAAGGGGATGTGGGGTTGGACCAGAAGAGGCTCTATGCCGAGGTGAGACAGGGAGTGACCGCGCCAGCTGTGGTGGGGATACCCGCTACAGTTTGGTTGTCGGTACAACTGCCTGGCCTGGACAATGGGCTCAAGGATTTAGGATGGCTGATGTTACACAGGAGTTTGCCGGTGCGTGAGATCATGCACCGGCATGGCTTGGCGAGATCCCCGGTGTGCCCCAGAGCTGGTTGCTTTGTGGACGAGACTATTAGACACGTCATGTGGGACTGTCCTTTTGCAGGGGTGGTGTGGGCTAGGGCATCTGTGTTGATTGGGAGGTTGGAGGGGAGTGTTGGGGTCACATGGGCAAGATTGGAGAGAGGGATTGGGAGAGCTGGGGGGGGGCGTAGGGGGCGTCTCCTGCAATGGCTGCTCATGGGCCTTTTTAAGAAGGGGCTGTGGGAGGCCAGACAGGCTCTGGTTAAAAAGGCGGTGGATTGGGGGGTGGAGGGGGTTGTTAGGAGAGTAGAGGGGGACGTAAAGGGAAGGATGCGGTGGGATGTGAAGAGGTGGGGACATCATGCTGCTAGGGAGAGATGGAAGGGGGGTTTAGGTTTGATGGAAGGGATGTAGTGGTTGCTTAGGATATTGACATATGGTTTTTTTTGTGGAGACCGGAAAGTGCATAAGTGGAAAATGGGGACATGGTTTTTTGTCTTGGATAGTGGGCTATTGTTTTGGGTGGGATAAAGGGAGGTTTTGGTTAACAGTGGGTGGTTTAATTTGGGGTTCATTTTCATTTTCAACTGTAACAGGGACAGCATACAATAAGGAACATAAAATGAAAATGTAGAAATGCAAATGTTCAGGAAAGTTTTGTTTGGATTAGTAGGGAAAGGTAAATTAAGAATGTGTGCACATGTATGGGTGTTTTAAATAGTATGATAGGAAGTCGTTTTGTAGTTTGTATGGTATAGGGACAGATAGGATGTGATAACATGTATATGATTATTTTTGATATAAAATTAAGAAAGAAGGTAAAAACTCCCCTCCCAGCTGGTTGGAGGGGAGGAGAAGCCCGATTTCACAAAAAAAAAAAAAAATCTGTTCTTATCAGTTTAATATCTGATACGTCCCCTACCCGGGGACCATATATTAAATAGATTTTTGGAACAGGGAGATGGAATAGGGGCTTGCTCCGTCCACTCCACGCATCGACCTGGTCTTGCAGTATCTCCAGGAACGGTGCACTAACTCCTCCTAACTTTGTCAAAGTAAATGTTTTGGTACGCTAATCTGCGATGGGTTAAAGGCAATGCAAAAAAAAAGAAATCATTAGATGGGCAATGCTCTGTTTAATCTGCGTTATGTTTTCCCGCCCTTTTTGTTAAAAAAAAAACGTCTGTGTGTGTGTGTGTGTGTGTGTGTGTGTGTGTGTGTGTGTGTGTGTGTGTGTGTGTGTGTAAATGGCTGCATTTACATAGCGCTTTACAATTTGTTCCTCACATTTTACCCATTCACTCAGACGTTCACACACCGATGGCGGAGGCAACCATGCAAGGTGCCAACCTACCTGCTCATCAGGAGCAATTAGGGGATAAGTGTCTTTAAACAAAGCACAATTGATGCAAACACAGACAACGTGTTGTAAATGCTAGTACAGTAACATCCACCCCCCTGCGTCCTGTATCAGCCGCGCCGGGCGTGCCCGCTGGCCATAATGGGGGTTATTGCTTCTCGGCCTTTTGGCTAAGATCAAGTGGATGACCGGTGTATGCTGTTCCTGGTTTTGTTTGCTTGTTTATTATTTTTCTCACATTTCCACAGTCGTGCGGTGTATGGGACTGGAAATTGAGTTTTTTTTATTGTTTGTGCTGGCTTCTCCCTACGATGGCCAGCACTCCACGGCAGTCGACCCCTAGGGCTGGGTTACGGTTTTCGGCGAGGTTCATATGGAAGGATGGAACGATGCCCATGTGGAACAGAGATGTGTTTGTGGATGGTGTCATCATGACTCAACTCAAGTTGAAGGCGGATGATATTTTTTGCATCCAGCACAATGCCCAGGAGAGGGGCTACGATGTTTCCTTCAGATCCAGTTTGGGGCTCCAGGGGGTTTTGGAGGACTGCAAGCGGATGGAGGCTGATGTCGGACCCCTCAGCCATTTCGAGGTGTTTTCTCTGGACAGGCTGAATTTTCGAGTTATCAATGTCACAATGTACAACCCGTACGTGATCGATAAGGAGGTGACTGATTTTTTGGCCCCCTACGCTGAGGTGATATCTGAGGTCCGGAGGATCAGAGACAGACGTGGGATCTGGACGGGGCGGAGGCAGGTGCAGGTGCTCCTAAAGGCTGTTCCCGGTGGCTGTGACGGGCTGGCTCATCCCCCAGCCTTCTTTTCCTTGGGGCCTGATAGGGGGTATTTGTTTTATAATAACCAGCCCCCTTTCTGCCGAAGGTGCCGGGTGGCAGGGCACTCTGACGGAAAGTGTGGGGAGGTGAGGTGCCACCATTGCAAGGAGGAGGGCCACATGGCTAAAGATTGTAAGGTTGGTAAGAAATGCCACAACTGCAGTTCCACCGACCACCTGGTGAGGGCCTGTCCCCAGGAGCGGCGGTATTCGTCAGTGGTGGTGATGGGGAAGGAGCTTGCGCCGAAGACCGGAGAGGAGGAAGAAAGTGCACCAGTGGCACCAGCACCAGCACCAATAGAGGCGATTCCTGTGGAGAAGGACGCAGAGGCGGAGACGGTACTCCTGGTTGGTAACAAGACAGTTTCCCCTTTGTCTTCCGATGGAGAGGCGATGGACGAGGAGGAGGTGGTCGGTGGAGCCAGCGGAGCCAGTGGAGCCAGTGGAGCCAGAAAACGGAGGTTAAGGGTTAAAAGGACTACACCTGGGTCAGAAGGTATGGGGGCAGGGGAAATTACCGGTGGGGGCCCACAAAAAAAGGTAAGGGGAGGGAAGGGAGGTAGGGTGGCCCTCTTAGTGCAACAGGTCGGTGGGGAGCAGGGGGTTGGTGGGGGAGTGGGTTTGGCGGATGTTGAGGCTGAGGGGGAGGGGGGTGGTTTACCGTTTTCCCCTGTCCTGGACAGTATGGACAGTATGGACCTTTTTGAGACTCCAAGCCTTGGGGAAGGGTTACAGGTGGGAGCACCCAACACTTTGCCTGCTTCTTGGGATAAGGGGGAGGATGGGGAGGACATTTAAAAGTGGGGGTAGGGGTATTATTGTGGGTTGGTTTTTTGTTTAATTTTATTTTATTATTGTCAATGGCTTTCACAGTGGGCACTTTTAATGCACGGGGGTTGAGGGGTTCTGTTAAGAGGAGGGGCTTTTTTGATTATGTTGCCTCACTCAGGCTTACCGTTTGTTTTGTTCAAGAGGTGCACTTACGGGATGGGAGGGATTGTGGTGTGTTTTCAAAGGAATGGGACAAGGGGGAATCGTTTTGGTCAGTGGGGGGGGTTCACTCATCTGGTGTGGGGATACTGTTTGGAAACCGGGAGGCAAGGGTGGTGGGTTCTTTTGTAATTGTGCAGGGGAGGGTTATGGGGGTTGATGTGAATATTGGGGTTTTGAAATTGAGGGTGGTGGTGGTGTACGGGCCACAGAGGGCGGGTGAAAGGAGTGCCATGATGGAGGCTTTAAGGCCTTTTTTTGCCACAAACAGGCAGATGGTGGTGGGGGGTGATTTTAATGTGGATCTGGGGAGGGTGGGTGATCCAAGTGCTGGGTGTGTGGGTTCTTTTTTTAAGGGGCAGGGGCTTGTGGATGGAGGGAAGGCACTTACCCCTCGAATAGATGGTCCCACATGGCGTAACTCCCGGGGGGTAGCCAGGCGTCTCGATTATGTGTTTTTTTCTCGGTCCTTGGTCCTATTGTCGGGCCGGGTGGTCCCTGTTTTTTTCTCTGACCATGATGGGCTCCTCTTTCGGGTCCGGTCTAGCGCTCCTGTCTTCGGCCCCGGGTACTGGAGGTTGAACTCCAGTGTCCTTGGCGAGGATGAGTTCTGCAGTAGCTTTGTCTCCTTTTTCCGGGGGCTCGAGGGACTTAGGGCTTTGTTTTCTGGTGTGGTGGAGTGGTGGGAGGGGGCTAAGGAGAGGATAAAGGGGTTTTGTATTATGTATTGTCAACGGAGGGCGAAGGAGGCGGGGAGGGAAGTGCTCCGTCTTCAACACCTCCTCGAGCTCGAGTACACTTTGGGTAACCTAGGTGGCGCTGTAGACCAGCGGGCTTGTGACTCCCTTAAGACAGAACTTAGGGATGTCTATGAGGATAAGGCCCGTGCTTACCTGACGCGGTCACGTCGTGAGTTCTTGGAGAAGAATGAGACGTGTTCCGCAGCCTTTTTCAGCAGCGTGAAGGCTGATAAGGGAAGGAAGGTGATATCGGGAGTTAGGGACAGTCAGGGTCAGGTGGTTACTGAGACAGGGGAGATGGTAAGGGTCGCAACCGATCACTTCCGCTCCTTCTTCTGTGAACGAGTGGTGGATGAGGAGCGAGCAGAGGCTTTTTTGCAGCTTGTGGCTCAGAGGGTACCGTCAGACCTGGCTGAGGCTTTGGAGGCCCCTCTCTCTCTCGAGGAATTGGAGGGTGCCCTTCGTAGAATGGGCAAGCGTAAGGTTCCGGGCATCGATGGCCTGCCGGCTGAGTTTTATCTCATGTTTTGGGATATTCTCGGCCCGGTGGTTCTCGATGTCCTGACCGAGGTCCTCCGCACAGGGGCACTGGGAGGGTCAATGGCTAAGGGGGTGATCTCACTTCTGTTTAAGAAGGGGGACGCCTCTGACCTTAAGAACTGGCGGCCATTGACCATGCTGTGTGTTGATTACAAGCTTTTGGCTAAGGTTCTCACAGACCGTCTGTGCACAGCTCTCCCAGATGCGGTCCATGTGGACCAGACGTGTGGGGTGGCTGGGCGCTCGTTGAGATGGAATCTCCAGCTCATCAGAGACGTCATCGCTTGGGCAGAGGATCGGGACCTGCCACTTATGGTGGTGGGTCTTGATCAGGCCAAAGCCTTTGATAGGGTTCACTGGGGTTTTATGTTCAAAGTTTTAGAGAGAATAGGCTTAGGACGGGTTTTTGTTGGGTGGCTGCGTACTCTGTACACAGCAGTGGGGAGCACGGTTTCTGTTAATGGGCACTTGGGGGAGTTTTTTGGGTTGCACGCAGGGGTAAGACAGGGGTGTCCGCTCTCTCCCCTGCTCTACGTCCTTTATATGGAGCCCCTGGCGGCGGCCATTAGGGCTGACCCGGGTGTGAAGGGTATCCTGGTACCAGGCAGCAGGGGCCTGAGGGTCAAGTTGTCGCAGTATGCGGATGATACCACACTGCTACTGGACAACGATGCGTGTCTGAGTCGGTCTTTGGAGATCTTCCAGGACTTTGGCCGGGTGTCTGGCGCGGAGCTCAACCGTGCTAAATCCTCGGTTAAGTTCTTTGGGCGGTGGAAGAGTAGGTCAGACGTACCAGGAGGGCTGTCGCTCTGTGAAGGGGCCCTGAGGATTCTTGGGGTCCTCTTTGAGGCAGCCCACAGTGCCACGGTCAACTGGACCAGGCGAATAGATGCAGTTCATAAAAAGTTTGCCCTCTGGAAGGCCAGGAGACTGACCTTTACGGGGAAGGTACTGGTTTTGAAGGTAGACGTGTTGCCGTCCCTCCTGTACCTGGCGTACATCTTTCCGATGCCGGCCAGCATGCGGAGGCCGCTCACTCGGCTTGTGTTTCGTTTCATGTGGGGGGGGAGTTATGAATACGTGGCGAGGGCACGCATGTTGGCTCCGGTGGGGGAAGGGGGGAGGGACGTGCCCCATTTCCCACTCAAGTTGGACTGCATTTTTGTTTCTTTTTTGCTCAAAGAATTGTCCTCTCCGGTAGTCCATCCATCGGGCTACTTCCTCCGGTTCTACTTTGCCTACCCGGCAAGGAGGGTCATGGCCTGGTCCAATTCGGCCCCCCGGGCGGAGCAGTTGCCGTGGCATTTTGGCCACGCGGCAAAGTGGCTGCGGGCTCATCCTGGGGTTTTGGAAGGGGATGTGGGGTTGGACCAGAAGAGGCTCTATGCCGAGGTGAGACAGGGAGTGACCGCGCCAGTTGTGGTGGGGATACCCGCTACAGTTTGGTTGTCGGTACAACTGCCTGGCCTGGACAATGGGCTCAAGGATTTAGGATGGCTGATGTTACACAGGAGTTTGCCGGTGCGTGAGATCATGCACCGGCATGGCTTGGCGAGATCCCCGGTGTGCCCCAGAGCTGGTTGCTTTGTGGACGAGACTATTAGACACGTCATGTGGGACTGTCCTTTTGCAGGGGTGGTGTGGGCTAGGGCATCTGTGTTGATTGGGAGGTTGGAGGGGAGTGTTGGGGTCACATGGGCAAGATTGGAGAGAGGGATTGGGAGAGCTGGGGGGGGGCGTAGGGGGCGTCTCCTGCAATGGCTGCTCATGGGCCTTTTTAAGAAGGGGCTGTGGGAGGCCAGACAGGCTCTGGTTAAAAAGGCGGTGGATTGGGGGGTGGAGGGGGTTGTTAGGAGAGTAGAGGGGGACGTAAAGGGAAGGATGCGGTGGGATGTGAAGAGGTGGGGACATCATGCTGCTAGGGAGAGATGGAAGGGGGGTTTAGGTTTGATGGAAGGGATGTAGTGGTTGCTTAGGATATTGACATATGGTTTTTTGTGGAGACCGGAAAGTGCATAAGTGGAAAATGGGGACATGGTTTTTTGTCTTGGATAGTGGGCTATTGTTTTGGGTGGGATAAAGGGAGGTTTTGGTTAACAGTGGGTGGTTTAATTTGGGGTTCATTTTCATTTTCAACTGTAACAGGGACAGCATACAATAAGGAACATAAAATGAAAATGTAGAAATGCAAATGTTCAGGAAAGTTTTGTTTGGATTAGTAGGGAAAGGTAAATTAAGAATGTGTGCACATGTATGGGTGTTTTAAATAGTATGATAGGAAGTCGTTTTGTAGTTTGTATGGTATAGGGACAGATAGGATGTGATAACATGTATATGATTATTTTTGATATAAAATTAAGAAAGAAGGTAAAAACTCCCCTCCCAGCTGGTTGGAGGGGAGGAGAAGCCCGATTTCACAAAAAAAAAAAAAAAAAAAAAAAAAAAAAATCTGTTCTTATCAGTTTAATATCTGATACGTCCCCTACCCGGGGACCATATATTAAATTGATTTTTGGAACAGGGAGATGGAATAGGGGCTTGCTCCGTCCACTCCACGCATCGACCTGGTCTTGCAGTATCTCCAGGAACGGTGCACTAACTCCTCCTAACTTTGTCAAAGTAAATGTTTTGGTACGCTAATCTGCGATGGGTTAAAGGCAATGCAAAAAAAAAGAAATCATTAGATGGGCAATGCTCTGTTTAATCTGCGTTATGTTTTCCCGCCCTTTTTGTTAAAAAAAAAAAAAAAAAAAAAAAGAAACGTCCGTGTGTGTGTGTGTGTGTGTGTGTGTGTGTGTGTGTGTGTAAATGGCTGCATTTACATAGCGCTTTACAATTTGTTCCTCACATTTTACCCATTCACTCAGACGTTCACACACCGATGGCGGAGGCAACCATGCAAGGTGCCAACCTACCTGCTCATCAGGAGCAATTAGGGGATAAGTGTCTTTAAACAAAGCACAATTGATGCAAACACAGACAACGTGTTGTAAATGCTAGTACAGTAACATCCACCCCCCTGCGTCCTGTATCAGCCGCGCCGGGCGTGCCCGCTGGCCATAATGGGGGTTATCGCTTCTCGGCCTTTTGGCTAAGATCGTGGAGGATCGTTTCGCGTTTATTATTTTACTCTCATTTCCACAGTCGTGCGGTGTATGGGACGTGGAAAGGGAGGTCTTTTTTGTTTTCTGTGCTGGCTTCTCCCTAGGAGGGTCAGTACTTAAGTTTCTTAGTTTTTTCTCTTTTGTTGGGTGTGGGTGACCGGCCTGTTTGCGATGGCCGGCTCATCCCCTGACTCTGCACAGTCGACCCCCGGGGTCGGACTGAGGCGCACAGCCCGTTTTTCCTGCTCCGGACCGGGGGAGTTGCTGGAGAGAGGCCTTTTCGTCAGGGGTGTCCTGGTGAAGCAGCTCGGCCTGAAGGTGGAGGAGGTTTACTGCCTGCAGTCGAACCTGCCAGAGAAGTGCTACGATGTGACCTTGAAGACTGAGGGCAGATACAACGACATGTTGAAGAAGTGCGAGGAATCGGCAGCCGTTGGTCTGCTGTCGGGCTTCAAGGTCACGGGTTTGGACAAGCCCAATTTCAGGTTAGTCACAATCCAAATGTATAATCCATTTGTGACTGACCTGACTTTGGCTTCCTTCCTGGGGAAATACGGGGACACGAGTTCTGCGGCACGGTATTGTTCGGATCCGTGGGGAATTTGGACTGGACGTAGGCAGTATCAAGTGCTGCTTCACCAGGACAAGGACGGGCACGAGGGCCTCAAACACCCGCCTGCTTTCTTCACCTTGGGCGGCGACAGGGGTTTCCTCTATTACTCCCGGCAGCCGCCTTTTTGTAGGCGGTGCAGGACATCGGGTCACACAGAGGCGGGTTGTAGCGGTGCCACCTGCCGTTTCTGTGGAGGGGACCACGAGACGAGGAACTGTGGGGCTCCGAAGAAGTGCCATGGCTGTGGGCTGGAGGGCCACCTCTTCAGGAGCTGTCCCAACCGCCAGAGGACCTTCGCTGAAGCGGTGGGCGGAGGAAGAAGCGGGGCCCGAGGTCCGGCCCAGACAGCGGCTCCAGCAGCGGCGGTAGAGGCCCAGGCGGGGAAGGTGGCTCCAGCGGATGCTCCGGCATTGGCGGTGGCAGAGGCCCAGGCGGTGCGGCCGGCTCCGGCGGAAGCTCCGGCATCGGCGATGGCAGAGGCCCAGGCGGCGCGGCCGGCTCCGGCAGAAGCTCCAGCATCGGCGGTGGCAGAGGCCCATGCAGGGGAGGTGGCTCCGGCGGAGTTTCCAGCATCGGCAGTGGCAGAGGCCCAGGCGGGGAAGGCGGCTCCGGAGGGAGCTCCAGCAGTGAAGGCAACATCGGCCCATACAAGGGAGGCGGCCTCGGTGGCGGATCCGGCGCAGGCTCCAGCGACGTCTCCAAGGAGGACTCGGAGGCCAGCTCCGGCCCCACCGGCGCAGAGGAAAAGGATGGCACCTGCACCACTAGCAGGCCAGGAGGAGGCGGTACGGAGGCAGAAGGTGCAGTCAGTGTCTGCCCCACCGGGAGAGCAGGAGGGGGCAGGACGGAGGCACGGGACGCAGTCGGCGTCTGCACCACCGGGCGTGCAGGGGGAGATGGGACAGGGGGCCAGCATGGCAGGGATGGTGACAGGCACTGGTAGCCAGAGAGTTTCAGTGGCTGGACCATCGCTCCGGGCTCCAGAGCCCACAGAGGGGGGTTTAATGCAACGGATTGGGTCAGTTGTTGCATCAGCTGCCAGGAAGATCCGGACCTCACAGGGTCTGGGGCTCTCGGGTGAGGGAGGCGTGAGGAAGGCCAAGGGGCCTGGGGGTCAAGGGATGGGTGGTGGGTTTGGTCTGGGTGGCACGGGTGTTTCTGGCGGACTGGGGGAAGGGGGAGGGGGTTCTTCTCCCAGCTCAGAGGGATCGTCGGGGGAAAGTTTGGGGTTGGAGATGGACTATTCCCCATGCCTTGTGGCTTTGTCCCCTTTGGGGACTGACGCTTATGAGGGTTCAGAGAGGCCACCAACTTCCCCCAACGTGATGCCCTATTCGTGGGCAGAGGCGTCAGAAGAGCTCTACCAGGACCTTGGGATTTAGAGGGGTCTGGGAGTGTTTTTTCTTGTTTTTTCCAAAATGTCTTTTATAGCTGCTACTTTTAACGTCAGAGGCTTGAGGGACCGAGTCAAAAGAGCGGCTGTTTTTGATTTCCTCGGTTCCCTTCATTTCTCTTTCTGTTTTTTGCAGGAGGTGCACTTGAAGGGTGGGGAGGATGTGAGGGATTTCCAGAAGGAGTGGAGTGGGGGGGATTCAGTGTGGAGTGTGGGGGGGGTTCATTCTGATGGGGTGGGCATTTTGTTTGGGAGGGGAGTCAGGGTGGAGGACGTTTTTGTTGTTTCTCAGGGGAGGGTTTTTGGTGCTGATATAGCAATTGGGGAATGTAGGTTGAGGGTTATTGGGGTGTATGGGTGTCAGGGGGTTGCAGATAGGGTTAGACTGTTTGAGGGGTTAGTGCCACATTGTGCGACAAATAGACTGTTGGTCATTGGGGGTGATTTTAATTGTGAGTTGGGGAGGGGGGATATGGGTGGTAGGTGCATCGCGGGGCTCATGGCTTCTTTTGGGTTGGTGGACGGGGGGAGGGCTGTCACTCCCCATTTGGATGGTCCCACATGGCGTAACTCCCGGGGGGTCGCCAGGCGGCTGGACTACATCCTCGCTTCACGGTCTTTGGGTCTGTTGTCTGGACGGGTGGTCCCTGCCTTTTTTTCGGACCATGACGGGGTCCTCCTGCGGTTTCGGTCGGCCGTTCCGGTTTTTGGGCGCGGGTACTGGAGGCTGAACTCCGTCATCCTCAGTGAGGCTGAGTTTGCCGGTGGTTTCGCCCTTTTTTTCCGGGGGCTTGAGGGACTCAGGCCATTCTTTGCCGGTGTGGTGGAGTGGTGGGAGGTGGCCAAGGAGAGGATAAGGGGGTTTGCCATTGGGTACAGCAAAAGGAGGGCGAAGAAGGCGGGGAGGGAGGTGCACCGTCTTCAACGTCTCCTCGAGTTCGAGTACACCTTGGGTAACCAAGGTGGCATTGTAGATCAGCGGGCTTGTGACTCCCTTAAAGCCGAGCTTAGGGGGGTCTATGAAGTTAGGGCCCGTGCTTTCCTATCGCGGTCACGTCGGGATTTCTTGGAGAAGGATGAGACGTGTTCTGCAGCTTTTTTTGGCAGTGTAAGGGCCGATAAGGTAAGGAAGACGATCACGGGGGTTAGGGACAGCCGGGGTCAGGTGACAACAGAAGCAGGGGAGATGGTAAGGGTCTCAACAGACCACTTCCGCTCTTTCTTCTGTGAACGGGTGGTGGATGAGGACCGCGCAGAGGCTTTTTTGGAGCTCGTGGCTCAAAGGGTTTCGCCCGACCTGGCTGAGGCTTTGGAGGCCCCTCTCTCTCTCGAGGAATTGGAGGGTGCCCTTCGTAGGATGGGCAAGCGTAAGGTTCCGGGCATCGACGGCCTGCCGGCTGAGTTTTATCTCAGGTTTTGGGATATTCTCGGCCCGGTGGTTCTAGAGGTCCTGACCGAGGTCCTCCGCACAGGGGCGCTGGGAGGGTCGATGGCTAAGGGGGTGATCTCACTTCTGTTCAAGAAGGGGGACGCCTCTGACCTTAATAACTGGCGGCCTTTGACCATGCTGTGTGTGGACTATAAGCTATTGGCTAAGGTCCTCACGGACCGTCTGTGCGCAGCTCTCCCGGATGCGGTCCATGTGGACCAGACGTGTGGGGTGGCTGGGCGCTCGTTGAGATGGAACCTCCAGCTCATCAGAGACGTCATCGCTTGGGCAGAGGATCGGGATTTGCCACTTATGGTTGTGGGTCTCGATCAGGCCAAAGCCTTTGATAGGGTTCACTGGGGTTTTATGTTCAAGGTTCTAGAGAGGATAGGGTTAGGGCGGGTTTTTGTTGGGTGGCTGCGTACCCTGTACACAGCAGTGGGGAGCACGGTTTCTGTTAATGGGCACTTGGGGGAGTTTTTTGGGTTGCACGCAGGGGTAAGACAGGGGTGTCCGCTCTCACCCCTGCTCTACGTCCTTTACATGGAGCCCCTGGCGGCGGCCATTAGGGCTGACCCGGGTGTGAAAGGTATCCTGGTACCAGGCAGCAGGGGCCTGAGGGTCAAGTTGTCGCAGTATGCGGATGACACCACACTGCTGCTGGACAACGATGCGTGTCTGAGTCGGTCTTTGGAGATCTTCCAGGACTTTGGCCGGGTGTCTGGAGCGGAGCTCAATCTCGCCAAATCCTCGGTCAAGTTCTTTGGGCAGTGGAGGAGTAGGACAGACGTACCAGGAGGGCTGTCGCTCTGTGAGGGGCCCTTGAGGATTCTTGGGGTCCACTTTGAGGCAGCCCGTAGCGCCGTGGCCAACTGGACCAGGCGCATGGAAGCAGTCCAGAAGAAGTTCACCCTCTGGAAGGCCAGGAGACTGACCTTCATGGGCAAAGTCCTGGTTCTGAAGGTGGACGTGTTGCCATCCCTCCTGTTCCTGGCATACATCTACCCTATGCCGGCCAGCATGCGGAGGCCTCTGATCCGCCTCATGTTCGGTTTCCTTTGGGGGGGAAGTTACGAGTATGTGGCGAGGGCCCGCATGCTGGCACCCATGGGGGACGGGGGGCGGGATGTGCCTCACCTCCCGCTCAAGCTGGATTGTATTTTTGTTTCCTTTTTGTTGAAGGAGTTGTCCTCTCCGGTGGTTCATCCATCAGGCCATTTCCTGCGTTTCTTTTTCGCTTACCCGGCGAGGAGGCTTATGGTCTGGAACAACTCGGGCCCCCGGGCAGAGCAGTTGCCCTGGCATTATGGCCACGCGGCCAAGTGGCTTCGGGCTCACCCCGAGGCTTTGGATCGGGACGTGGGGCCGGACCATAGGAGGCTCTATGCCGAGGTGAGGCAGGGAGTGAACGCTCCAGCCATGGTGGGCATTCCCTCTACGGTCTGGTTGTCAGTCCAACTGCCTGGCCTGGACAACGGGCTCAAGGACCTGAACTGGCTAGTGTTACATAAGAGCCTGCCGGTGCGGTCCATCATGCACCGGCATGGCCTGGCGAGGTCCGCGGGGTGCCCCAGAGCCGTGTGCTCTGGGGAAGAGACCATTAGACATGCCATGTGGGACTGTCCATTTGCGGGGGTTGTTTGGGCCAGGGCTTTGGTGCTATTGGGGAGAGTGGAGGGTGGGTTTACGCTGTCTTGGCCCAGAGTAGAGAGGGGCATAGGAAGGGTGACTGGAGGAGCACGGGGAAGGCTGGTGGCCTGGTTGATCATCAGCCTTTTCAAGCAGACAATTTGGGGGGCCAGACAGGCTTTGGTGAAAACCAACGCAGACTGGGGGGTGGAGGGTGTTGTGAGAAGGGTTGAGGGAGACTTGAGAGGGAGGATGAGGCGAGATGTGGCGAGGTGGGGTCAACATGCGGCCCTAGAACGGTGGAAAGGGGGAATGGGACTAATGTAGTAGTTTTGTCGTGCCCGAGAGTGGTTTAGTGGCTGGCATGGGGTTTTTGTTTTGTTGTGTAGTAATTGTTTTTTGGTTCGGTATAGGTATGTGATTGGTTTTGTATTATGTATGTCTGTTTTTTTTGATAATAAAATAAGAATGAAGGTAAAACTCCTCTCCCAGCTGTTTGGAGAGGAGGTAACACCTGATTTCACAAAAAAAAAAAATCTGTTCTTATCAGTTTAATATCTGATACGTCCCCTACCCGGGGACCATATATTAAATTGATTTTTGGAACAGGGAGATGGAATAGGGGCTTGCTCCGTCCACTCCACGCATCGACCTGGTCTTGCAGTATCTCCAGGAACGGTGCACTAACTCCTCCTAACTTTGTCAAAGTAAATGTTTTGGTACGCTAATCTGCGATGGGTTAAAGGCAATGCAAAAAAAAAGAAATCATTAGATGGGCAATGCTCTGTTTAATCTGCGTTATGTTTTCCCGCCCTTTTTGTTAAAAAAAAAACGTCTGTGTGTGTGTGTGTGTGTGTGTGTGTGTGTGTGTGTGTGTGTGTGTGTGTGTGTAAATGGCTGCATTTACATAGCGCTTTACAATTTGTTCCTCACATTTTACCCATTCACTCAGACGTTCACACACCGATGGCGGAGGCAACCATGCAAGGTGCCAACCTACCTGCTCATCAGGAGCAATTAGGGGATAAGTGTCTTTAAACAAAGCACAATTGATGCAAACACAGACAACGTGTTGTAAATGCTAGTACAGTAACATCCACCCCCCTGCGTCCTGTATCAGCCGCGCCGGGCGTGCCCGCTGGCCATAATGGGGGTTATCGCTTCTCGGCCTTTTGGCTAAGATCAAGTGTAGTATCTGTTCTTATCAGTTTAATATCTGATACGTCCCCTACCCGGGGACCATATATTAAATTGTTTTTTGGAACAGGGAGATGGAATAGGGGCTTGCTCCGTCCACTCCACGCATCGACCTGGTCTTGCAGTATCTCCAGGAACGGTGCACTAACTCCTCCTAACTTTGTCAAAGTAAATGTTTTGGTACGCTAATCTGCGATGGGTTAAAGGCAATGCAAAAAAAAAGAAATCATTAGATGGGCAATGCTCTGTTTAATCTGCGTTATGTTTTCCCGCCCTTTTTGTTAAAAAAAAAAAAAAAAAAAAAAAAAAAACGTCCGTGTGTGTGTGTGTGTGTGTGTGTGTGTGTGTGTAAATGGCTGCATTTACATAGCGCTTTACAATTTGTTCCTCACATTTTACCCATTCACTCAGACGTTCACACACCGATGGCGGAGGCAACCATGCAAGGTGCCAACCTACCTGCTCATCAGGAGCAATTAGGGGATAAGTGTCTTTAAACAAAGCACAATTGATGCAAACACAGACAACGTGTTGTAAATGCTAGTACAGTAACATCCACCCCCCTGCGTCCTGTATCAGCCGCGCCGGGCGTGCCCGCTGGCCATAATGGGGGTTATCGCTTCTCGGCCTTTTGGCTAAGATCAAGTGTAGTATCTGTTCTTATCAGTTTAATATCTGATACGTCCCCTACCCGGGGACCATATATTAAATAGATTTTTGGAACAGGGAGATGGAATAGGGGCTTGCTCCGTCCACTCCACGCATCGACCTGGTCTTGCAGTATCTCCAGGAACGGTGCACTAACTCCTCCTAACTTTGTCAAAGTAAATGTTTTGGTACGCTAATCTGCGATGGGTTAAAGGCAATGCAAAAAAAAAGAAATCATTAGATGGGCAATGCTCTGTTTAATCTGCGTTATGTTTTCCCGCCCTTTTTGTTAAAAAAAAAACGTCTGTGTGTGTGTGTGTGTGTGTGTGTGTGTGTGTGTGTGTGTGTGTGTGTGTGTGTGTGTGTGTGTGTGTAAATGGCTGCATTTACATAGCGCTTTACAATTTGTTCCTCACATTTTACCCATTCACTCAGACGTTCACACACCGATGGCGGAGGCAACCATGCAAGGTGCCAACCTACCTGCTCATCAGGAGCAATTAGGGGATAAGTGTCTTTAAACAAAGCACAATTGATGCAAACACAGACAACGTGTTGTAAATGCTAGTACAGTAACATCCACCCCCCTGCGTCCTGTATCAGCCGCGCCGGGCGTGCCCGCTGGCCATAATGGGGGTTATCGCTTCTCTGCCTTTTGGCTAAGATCAAGTGTAGTATCTGTTCTTATCAGTTTAATATCTGATACGTCCCCTACCCGGGGACCATATATTAAATTGATTTTTGGAACAGGGAGATGGAATAGGGGCTTGCTCCGTCCACTCCACGCATCGACCTGGTCTTGCAGTATCTCCAGGAACGGTGCACTAACTCCTCCTAACTTTGTCAAAGTAAATGTTTTGGTACGCTAATCTGCGATGGGTTAAAGGCAATGCAAAAAAAAAGAAATCATTAGATGGGCAATGCTCTGTTTAATCTGCGTTATGTTTTCCCGCCCTTTTTGTTAAAAAAAAAAAAAAAAAAAAAAAAAAGAAACGTCCGTGTGTGTGTGTGTGTGTGTGTGTGTGTGTGTGTGTAAATGGCTGCATTTACATAGCGCTTTACAATTTGTTCCTCACATTTTACCCATTCACTCAGACGTTCACACACCGATGGCGGAGGCAACCATGCAAGGTGCCAACCTACCTGCTCATCAGGAGCAATTAGGGGATAAGTGTCTTTAAACAAAGCACAATTGATGCAAACACAGACAACGTGTTGTAAATGCTAGTACAGTAACATCCACCCCCCTGCGTCCTGTATCAGCCGCGCCGGGCGTGCCCGCTGGCCATAATGGGGGTTATCGCTTCTCGGCCTTTTGGCTAAGATCAAGTGGATGACCGGTGTATGCTGTTCCTGGTTTTGTTTGCTTGTTTATTATTTTTCTCACATTTCCACAGTCGTGCGGTGTATGGGACTGGAAATTGAGTTTTTTTTTATTGTTTGTGCTGGCTTCTCCCTACGATGGCCAGCACTCCACGGCAGTCGACCCCTAGGGCTGGGTTACGGTTTTCGGCGAGGTTCATATGGAAGGATGGAACGATGCCCATGTGGAACAGAGATGTGTTTGTGGATGGTGTCATCATGACTCAACTCAAGTTGAAGGCGGACGATATTTTTTGCATCCAGCACAATGCCCAGGAGAGGGGCTACGATGTTTCCTTCAGATCCAGTTTGGGGCTCCAGGGGGTTTTGGAGGACTGCAAGCGGATGGAGGCTGATGTCGGACCCCTCAGCCATTTCGAGGTGTTTTCTCTGGACAGGCTGAATTTTCGAGTTATCAATGTCACAATGTACAACCCGTACGTGATCGATAAGGAGGTGACTGATTTTTTGGCCCCCTACGCTGAGGTGATATCTGAGGTCCGGAGGATCAGAGACAGACGTGGGATCTGGACGGGGCGGAGGCAGGTGCAGGTGCTCCTAAAGGCTGTTCCCGGTGGCTGTGACGGGCTGGCTCATCCCCCAGCCTTCTTTTCCTTGGGGCCTGATAGGGGGTATTTGTTTTATAACAACCAGCCCCCTTTCTGCCGAAGGTGCCGGGTGGCAGGGCACTCTGATGGAAAGTGTGGGGAGGTGAGGTGCCACCATTGCAAGGAGGAGGGCCACATGGCTAAAGATTGTAAGGTTGGTAAGAAATGCCACAACTGCAGTTCCACCGACCACCTGGTGAGGGCCTGTCCCCAGGAGCGGCGGTATTCGTCAGTGGTGGTGATGGGGAAGGAGCTTGCACCGAAGACCGGAGAGGAGGAAGAAAGTGCACCAGTGGCACCAGCACCAGCACCAATAGAGGCGATTCCTGTGGAGAAGGACGCAGAGGCGGAGACGGTACTCCTGGTTGGCAACAAGACAGTTTCCCCTTTGTCTTCCGATGGAGAGGCGATGGACGAGGAGGAGGTGGTCGGTGGAGCCAGCGGAGCCAGTGGAGCCAGTGGAGCCAGAAAACGGAGGTTAAGGGTTAAAAGGACTACACCTGGGTCAGAAGGTATGGGGGCAGGGGAAATTACCGGTGGGGGCCCACAAAAAAAGGTAAGGGGAGGGAAGGGAGGTAGGGTGGCCCTCTTAGTGCAACAGGTCGGTGGGGAGCAGGGGGTTGGTGGGGGAGTGGGTTTGGCGGATGTTGAGGCTGAGGGGGAGGGGGTTTGTTTACCGGTATCCCCTGTCCTGGACAGTATGGACAGTATGGACCCTTTTGAGACTCCAAGCCTTGGGGAAGGGTTACAGGTGGGAGCACCCAACACTTTGCCTGCTTCTTGGGATAAGGGGGAGGATGGGGAGGACAGTTAAAAGTGGGGGTAGGGGTATTATTGTGGGTTGGTTTTTTGTTTAATTTAATTTTATTATTGTCAATGGCTTTCACAGTGGGCACTTTTAATGCACGGGGGTTGAGGGGTTCTGTTAAGAGGAGGGGCTTTTTTGATTATGTTGCCTCACTCAGGCTTACCGTTTGTTTTGTTCAAGAGGTGCACTTACGGGATGGGAGGGATTGTGGTGTGTTTTCAAAGGAATGGGACAAGGGGGAATCGTTTTGGTCAGTGGGGGGGGTTCACTCATCTGGTGTGGGGATACTGTTTGGAAACCGGGAGGCAAGGGTGGTGGGTTCCTTTGTAATTGTGCAGGGGAGGGTTATGGGGGTTGATGTGAATATTGGGGTTTTGAAATTGAGGGTGGTGGTGGTGTACGGGCCACAGAGGGCGGGTGAAAGGAGTGCCATGATGGAGGCTTTAAGGCCTTTTTTGCCACAAACAGGCAGATGGTGGTGGGGGGTGATTTTAATGTGGATCTGGGGAGGGTGGGTGATCCAAGTGCTGGGTGTGTGGGTTCTTTTTTTAAGGGGCAGGGGCTTGTGGATGGAGGGAAGGCACTTACCCCTCGAATAGATGGTCCCACATGGCGTAACTCCCGGGGGGTAGCCAGGCGTCTCGATTATGTGTTTTTTTCTCGGTCCTTGGTCCTATTGTCGGGCCGGGTGGTCCCTGTTTTTTTCTCTGACCATGATGGGCTCCTCTTTCGGGTCCGGTCTAGCGCTCCTGTTTTCGGCCCCGGGTACTGGAGGTTGAACTCCAGTGTCCTTGGCGAGGATGAGTTCTGCAGTAGCTTTGTCTCCTTTTTCCGGGGGCTCGAGGGACTTAGGGCTTTGTTTTCTGGTGTGGTGGAGTGGTGGGAGGGGGCTAAGGAGAGGATAAAGGGGTTTTGTATTATGTATTGTCAACGGAGGGCGAAGGAGGCGGGGAGGGAAGTGCTCCGTCTTCAACACCTCCTCGAGCTCGAGTACACTTTGGGTAACCTAGGTGGCGCTGTAGACCAGCGGGCTTGTGACTCCCTTAAGACAGAACTTAGGGATGTCTATGAGGATAAGGCCCGTGCTTACCTGACGCGGTCACGTCGTGAGTTCTTGGAGAAGAATGAGACGTGTTCCGCAGCCTTTTTCAGCAGCGTGAGGGCTGATAAGGGAAGGAAGGTGATATCGGGAGTTAGGGACAGTCAGGGTCAGGTGGTTACTGAGACAGGGGAGATGGTAAGGGTCGCAACCGATCACTTCCGCTCCTTCTTCTGTGAACGAGTGGTGGATGAGGAGCGAGCAGAGGCTTTTTTGCAGCTTGTGGCTCAGAGGGTACCGTCAGACCTGGCTGAGGCTTTGGAGGCCCCTCTCTCTCTCGAGGAATTGGAGGGTGCCCTTCGTAGAATGGGCAAGCGTAAGGTTCCGGGCATCGATGGCCTGCCGGCTGAGTTTTATCTCATGTTTTGGGATATTCTCGGCCCGGTGGTTCTCGAGGTCCTGACCGAGGTCCTCCGCACAGGGGCACTGGGAGGGTCAATGGCTAAGGGGGTGATCTCACTTCTGTTTAAGAAGGGGGACGCCTCTGACCTTAAGAACTGGCGGCCATTGACCATGCTGTGTGTTGATTACAAGCTTTTGGCTAAGGTTCTCACAGACCGTCTGTGCACAGCTCTCCCAGATGCGGTCCATGTGGATCAGACGTGTGGGGTGGCTGGGCGCTCGTTGAGATGGAATCTCCAGCTCATCAGAGACGTCATCGCTTGGGCAGAGGATCGGGACCTGCCACTTATGGTGGTGGGTCTTGATCAGGCCAAAGCCTTTGATAGGGTTCACTGGGGTTTTATGTTCAAAGTTTTAGAGAGAATAGGCTTAGGGCGGGTTTTTGTTGGGTGGCTGCGTACTCTGTACACAGCAGTGGGGAGCACGGTTTCTGTTAATGGGCACTTGGGGGAGTTTTTTGGGTTGCACGCAGGGGTAAGACAGGGGTGTCCGCTCTCTCCCCTGCTCTACGTCCTTTATATGGAGCCCCTGGCGGCGGCCATTAGGGCTGACCCGGGTGTGAAGGGTATCCTGGTACCAGGCAGCAGGGGCCTGAGGGTCAAGTTGTCGCAGTATGCGGATGATACCACACTGCTACTGGACAACGATGCGTGTCTGAGTCGGTCTTTGGAGATCTTCCAGGACTTTGGCCGGGTGTCTGGCGCGGAGCTCAACCGTGCTAAATCCTCGGTTAAGTTCTTTGGGCGGTGGAAGAGTAGGTCAGACGTACCAGGAGGGCTGTCGCTCTGTGAAGGGGCCCTGAGGATTCTTGGGGTCCTCTTTGAGGCAGCCCACAGTGCCACGGTCAACTGGACCAGGCGAATAGATGCAGTTCATAAAAAGTTTGCCCTCTGGAAGGCCAGGAGACTGACCTTTACGGGGAAGGTACTGGTTTTGAAGGTAGACGTGTTGCCGTCCCTCCTGTACCTGGCGTACATCTTTCCGATGCCGGCCAGCATGCGGAGGCCGCTCACTCGGCTTGTGTTTCGTTTCATGTGGGGGGGGAGTTATGAATACGTGGCGAGGGCACGCATGTTGGCTCCGGTGGGGGAAGGGGGGAGGGACGTGCCCCATTTCCCACTCAAGTTGGACTGCATTTTTGTTTCTTTTTTGCTCAAAGAATTGTCCTCTCCGGTAGTCCATCCATCTGGCTACTTCCTCCGGTTCTACTTTGCCTACCCGGCAAGGAGGGTCATGGCCTGGTCCAATTCGGCCCCCCGGGCGGAGCAGTTGCCGTGGCATTTTGGCCACGCGGCAAAGTGGCTGCGGGCTCATCCTGGGGTTTTGGAAGGGGATGTGGGGTTGGACCAGAAGAGGCTCTATGCCGAGGTGAGACAGGGAGTGACTGCGCCAGCTGTGGTGGGGATACCCGCTACAGTTTGGTTGTCGGTACAACTGCCTGGCCTGGACAATGGGCTCAAGGATTTAGGATGGCTGATGTTACACAGGAGTTTGCCGGTGCGTGAGATCATGCACCGGCATGGCTTGGCGAGATCCCCGGTGTGCCCCAGAGCTGGTTGCTTTGTGGACGAGACTATTAGACACGTCATGTGGGACTGTCCTTTTGCAGGGGTGGTGTGGGCTAGGGCATCTGTGTTGATTGGGAGGTTGGAGGGGAGTGTTGGGGTCACATGGGCAAGATTGGAGAGAGGGATTGGGAGAGCTGGGGGGGGGCGTAGGGGGCGTCTCCTGCAATGGCTGCTAATGGGCCTTTTTAAGAAGGGGCTGTGGGAGGCCAGACAGGCTCTGGTTAAAAAGGCGGTGGATTGGGGGGTGGAGGGGGTTGTTAGGAGAGTAGAGGGGGATGTAAAGGGAAGGATGCGGTGGGATGTGAAGAGGTGGGGACATCATGCTGCTAGGGAGAGATGGAAGGGGGGTTTAGGTTTGATGGAAGGGATGTAGTGGTTGCTTAGGATATTGACATATGGTTTTTTTTTTTTGTGGAGACCGGAAAGTGCATAAG
This sequence comes from Notolepis coatsorum, assembly GCF_963971535.1. Classification (NCBI taxonomy): domain Eukaryota; kingdom Metazoa; phylum Chordata; class Actinopteri; order Aulopiformes; family Paralepididae; genus Notolepis; species Notolepis coatsorum. Next base: position 798,942 of record NC_140169.1, on the reverse strand, counting down.
TGGAAAATGGGGACATGGTTTTTTGTCTTGGATAGTGGGCTATTGTTTTGGGTGGGATAAAGGGAGGTTTTGGTTAACAGTGGGTGGTTTAATTTGGGGTTCATTTTCATTTTCAACTGTAACAGGGACAGCATACAATAAGGAACATAAAATGAAAATGTAGAAATGCAAATGTTCAGGAAAGTTTTGTTTGGATTAGTAGGGAAAGGTAAATTAAGAATGTGTGCACATGTATGGGTGTTTTAAATAGTATGATAGGAAGTCGTTTTGTAGTTTGTATGGTATAGGGACAGATAGGATGTGATAACATGTATATGATTATTTTTGATATAAAATTAAGAAAGAAGGTAAAAACTCCCCTCCCAGCTGGTTGGAGGGGAGGAGAAGCCCGATTTCACAAAAAAAAAAAAAAAAATCTGTTCTTATCAGTTTAATATCTGATACGTCCCCTACCCGGGGACCATATATTAAATTGATTTTTGGAACAGGGAGATGGAATAGGGGCTTGCTCCGTCCACTCCACGCATCGACCTGGTCTTGCAGTATCTCCAGGAACGGTGCACTAACTCCTCCTAACTTTGTCAAAGTAAATGTTTTGGTACGCTAATCTGCGATGGGTTAAAGGCAATGCAAAAAAAAAGAAATCATTAGATGGGCAATGCTCTGTTTAATCTGCGTTATGTTTTCCCGCCCTTTTTGTTAAAAAAAAAACGTCTGTGTGTGTGTGTGTGTGTGTGTGTGTGTGTGTGTGTGTGTGTGTGTGTGTGTGTGTGTGTAAATGGCTGCCTTTACATAGCGCTTTACAATTTGTTCCTCACATTTTACCCATTCACTCAGACGTTCACACACCGATGGCGGAGGCAACCATGCAAGGTGCCAACCTACCTGCTCATCAGGAGCAATTAGGGGATAAGTGTCTTTAAACAAAGCACAATTGATGCAAACACAGACAACGTGTTGTAAATGCTAGTACAGTAACATCCACCCCCCTGCGTCCTGTATCAGCCGCGCCGGGCGTGCCCGCTGGCCATAATGGGGGTTATCGCTTCTCGGCCTTTTGGCTAAGATCAAGTGGATGACCGGTGTATGCTGTTCCTGGTTTTGTTTGCTTGTTTATTATTTTTCTCACATTTCCACAGTCGTGCGGTGTATGGGACTGGAAATTGAGTTTTTTTTATTGTTTGTGCTGGCTTCTCCCTACGATGGCCAGCACTCCACGGCAGTCGACCCCTAGGGCTGGGTTACGGTTTTCGGCGAGGTTCATATGGAAGGATGGAACGATGCCCATGTGGAACAGAGATGTGTTTGTGGATGGTGTCATCATGACTCAACTCAAGTTGAAGGCGGATGATATTTTTTGCATCCAGCACAATGCCCAGGAGAGGGGCTACGATGTTTCCTTCAGATCCAGTTTGGGGCTCCAGGGGGTTTTGGAGGACTGCAAGCGGATGGAGGCTGATGTCGGACCCCTCAGCCATTTCGAGGTGTTTTCTCTGGACAGGCTGAATTTTCGAGTTATCAATGTCACAATGTACAACCCGTACGTGATCGATAAGGAGGTGACTGATTTTTTGGCCCCCTACGCTGAGGTGATATCTGAGGTCCGGAGGATCAGAGACAGACGTGGGATCTGGACGGGGCGGAGGCAGGTGCAGGTGCTCCTAAAGGCTGTTCCCGGTGGCTGTGACGGGCTGGCTCATCCCCCAGCCTTCTTTTCCTTGGGGCCTGATAGGGGGTATTTGTTTTATAATAACCAGCCCCCTTTCTGCCGAAGGTGCCGGGTGGCAGGGCACTCTGACGGAAAGTGTGGGGAGGTGAGGTGCCACCATTGCAAGGAGGAGGGCCACATGGCTAAAGATTGTAAGGTTGGTAAGAAATGCCACAACTGCAGTTCCACCGACCACCTGGTGAGGGCCTGTCCCCAGGAGCGGCGGTATTCGTCAGTGGTGGTGATGGGGAAGGAGCTTGCGCCGAAGACCGGAGAGGAGGAAGAAAGTGCACCAGTGGCACCAGCACCAGCACCAATAGAGGCGATTCCTGTGGAGAAGGACGCAGAGGCGGAGACGGTACTCCTGGTTGGTAACAAGACAGTTTCCCCTTTGTCTTCCGATGGAGAGGCGATGGACGAGGAGGAGGTGGTCGGTGGAGCCAGCGGAGCCAGTGGAGCCAGTGGAGCCAGAAAACGGAGGTTAAGGGTTAAAAGGACTACACCTGGGTCAGAAGGTATGGGGGCAGGGGAAATTACCGGTGGGGGCCCACAAAAAAAGGTAAGGAGAGGGAAGGGAGGTAGGGTGGCCCTCTTAGTGCAACAGGTCGGTGGGGAGCAGGGGGTTGGTGGGGGAGTGGGTTTGGCGGATGTTGAGGCTGAGGGGGAGGGGGGTGGTTTACCGTTTTCCCCTGTCCTGGACAGTATGGACAGTATGGACCTTTTTGAGACTCCAAGCCTTGGGGAAGGGTTACAGGTGGGAGCACCCAACACTTTGCCTGCTTCTTGGGATAAGGGGGAGGATGGGGAGGACATTTAAAAGTGGGGGTAGGGGTATTATTGTGGGTTGGTTTTTTGTTTAATTTTATTTTATTATTGTCAATGGCTTTCACAGTGGGCACTTTTAATGCACGGGGGTTGAGGGGTTCTGTTAAGAGGAGGGGCTTTTTTGATTATGTTGCCTCACTCAGGCTTACCGTTTGTTTTGTTCAAGAGGTGCACTTACGGGATGGGAGGGATTGTGGTGTGTTTTCAAAGGAATGGGACAAGGGGGAATCGTTTTGGTCAGTGGGGGGGGTTCACTCATCTGGTGTGGGGATACTGTTTGGAAACCGGGAGGCAAGGGTGGTGGGTTCTTTTGTAATTGTGCAGGGGAGGGTTATGGGGGTTGATGTGAATATTGGGGTTTTGAAATTGAGGGTGGTGGTGGTGTACGGGCCACAGAGGGCGGGTGAAAGGAGTGCCATGATGGAGGCTTTAAGGCCTTTTTTTGCCACAAACAGGCAGATGGTGGTGGGGGGTGATTTTAATGTGGATCTGGGGAGGGTGGGTGATCCAAGTGCTGGGTGTGTGGGTTCTTTTTTTAAGGGGCAGGGGCTTGTGGATGGAGGGAAGGCACTTACCCCTCGAATAGATGGTCCCACATGGCGTAACTCCCGGGGGGTAGCCAGGCGTCTCGATTATGTGTTTTTTTCTCGGTCCTTGGTCCTATTGTCGGGCCGGGTGGTCCCTGTTTTTTTCTCTGACCATGATGGGCTCCTCTTTCGGGTCCGGTCTAGCGCTCCTGTCTTCGGCCCCGGGTACTGGAGGTTGAACTCCAGTGTCCTTGGCGAGGATGAGTTCTGCAGTAGCTTTGTCTCCTTTTTCCGGGGGCTCGAGGGACTTAGGGCTTTGTTTTCTGGTGTGGTGGAGTGGTGGGAGGGGGCTAAGGAGAGGATAAAGGGGTTTTGTATTATGTATTGTCAACGGAGGGCGAAGGAGGCGGGGAGGGAAGTGCTCCGTCTTCAACACCTCCTCGAGCTCGAGTACACTTTGGGTAACCTAGGTGGCGCTGTAGACCAGCGGGCTTGTGACTCCCTTAAGACAGAACTTAGGGATGTCTATGAGGATAAGGCCCGTGCTTACCTGACGCGGTCACGTCGTGAGTTCTTGGAGAAGAATGAGACGTGTTCCGCAGCCTTTTTCAGCAGCGTGAAGGCTGATAAGGGAAGGAAGGTGATATCGGGAGTTAGGGACAGTCAGGGTCAGGTGGTTACTGAGACAGGGGAGATGGTAAGGGTCGCAACCGATCACTTCCGCTCCTTCTTCTGTGAACGAGTGGTGGATGAGGAGCGAGCAGAGGCTTTTTTGCAGCTTGTGGCTCAGAGGGTACCGTCAGACCTGGCTGAGGCTTTGGAGGCCCCTCTCTCTCTCGAGGAATTGGAGGGTGCCCTTCGTAGAATGGGCAAGCGTAAGGTTCCGGGCATCGATGGCCTGCCGGCTGAGTTTTATCTCATGTTTTGGGATATTCTCGGCCCGGTGGTTCTCGATGTCCTGACCGAGGTCCTCCGCACAGGGGCACTGGGAGGGTCAATGGCTAAGGGGGTGATCTCACTTCTGTTTAAGAAGGGGGACGCCTCTGACCTTAAGAACTGGCGGCCATTGACCATGCTGTGTGTTGATTACAAGCTTTTGGCTAAGGTTCTCACAGACCGTCTGTGCACAGCTCTCCCAGATGCGGTCCATGTGGACCAGACGTGTGGGGTGGCTGGGCGCTCGTTGAGATGGAATCTCCAGCTCATCAGAGACGTCATCGCTTGGGCAGAGGATCGGGACCTGCCACTTATGGTGGTGGGTCTTGATCAGGCCAAAGCCTTTGATAGGGTTCACTGGGGTTTTATGTTCAAAGTTTTAGAGAGAATAGGCTTAGGACGGGTTTTTGTTGGGTGGCTGCGTACTCTGTACACAGCAGTGGGGAGCACGGTTTCTGTTAATGGGCACTTGGGGGAGTTTTTTGGGTTGCACGCAGGGGTAAGACAGGGGTGTCCGCTCTCTCCCCTGCTCTACGTCCTTTATATGGAGCCCCTGGCGGCGGCCATTAGGGCTGACCCGGGTGTGAAGGGTATCCTGGTACCAGGCAGCAGGGGCCTGAGGGTCAAGTTGTCGCAGTATGCGGATGATACCACACTGCTACTGGACAACGATGCGTGTCTGAGTCGGTCTTTGGAGATCTTCCAGGACTTTGGCCGGGTGTCTGGCGCGGAGCTCAACCGTGCTAAATCCTCGGTTAAGTTCTTTGGGCGGTGGAAGAGTAGGTCAGACGTACCAGGAGGGCTGTCGCTCTGTGAAGGGGCCCTGAGGATTCTTGGGGTCCTCTTTGAGGCAGCCCACAGTGCCACGGTCAACTGGACCAGGCGAATAGATGCAGTTCATAAAAAGTTTGCCCTCTGGAAGGCCAGGAGACTGACCTTTACGGGGAAGGTACTGGTTTTGAAGGTAGACGTGTTGCCGTCCCTCCTGTACCTGGCGTACATCTTTCCGATGCCGGCCAGCATGCGGAGGCCGCTCACTCGGCTTGTGTTTCGTTTCATGTGGGGGGGGAGTTATGAATACGTGGCGAGGGCACGCATGTTGGCTCCGGTGGGGGAAGGGGGGAGGGACGTGCCCCATTTCCCACTCAAGTTGGACTGCATTTTTGTTTCTTTTTTGCTCAAAGAATTGTCCTCTCCGGTAGTCCATCCATCGGGCTACTTCCTCCGGTTCTACTTTGCCTACCCGGCAAGGAGGGTCATGGCCTGGTCCAATTCGGCCCCCCGGGCGGAGCAGTTGCCGTGGCATTTTGGCCACGCGGCAAAGTGGCTGCGGGCTCATCCTGGGGTTTTGGAAGGGGATGTGGGGTTGGACCAGAAGAGGCTCTATGCCGAGGTGAGACAGGGAGTGACCGCGCCAGTTGTGGTGGGGATACCCGCTACAGTTTGGTTGTCGGTACAACTGCCTGGCCTGGACAATGGGCTCAAGGATTTAGGATGGCTGATGTTACACAGGAGTTTGCCGGTGCGTGAGATCATGCACCGGCATGGCTTGGCGAGATCCCCGGTGTGCCCCAGAGCTGGTTGCTTTGTGGACGAGACTATTAGACACGTCATGTGGGACTGTCCTTTTGCAGGGGTGGTGTGGGCTAGGGCATCTGTGTTGATTGGGAGGTTGGAGGGGAGTGTTGGGGTCACATGGGCAAGATTGGAGAGAGGGATTGGGAGAGCTGGGGGGGGGCGTAGGGGGCGTCTCCTGCAATGGCTGCTCATGGGCCTTTTTAAGAAGGGGCTGTGGGAGGCCAGACAGGCTCTGGTTAAAAAGGCGGTGGATTGGGGGGTGGAGGGGGTTGTTAGGAGAGTAGAGGGGGACGTAAAGGGAAGGATGCGGTGGGATGTGAAGAGGTGGGGACATCATGCTGCTAGGGAGAGATGGAAGGGGGGTTTAGGTTTGATGGAAGGGATGTAGTGGTTGCTTAGGATATTGACATATGGTTTTTTGTGGAGACCGGAAAGTGCATAAGTGGAAAATGGGGACATGGTTTTTTGTCTTGGATAGTGGGCTATTGTTTTGGGTGGGATAAAGGGAGGTTTTGGTTAACAGTGGGTGGTTTAATTTGGGGTTCATTTTCATTTTCAACTGTAACAGGGACAGCATACAATAAGGAACATAAAATGAAAATGTAGAAATGCAAATGTTCAGGAAAGTTTTGTTTGGATTAGTAGGGAAAGGTAAATTAAGAATGTGTGCACATGTATGGGTGTTTTAAATAGTATGATAGGAAGTCGTTTTGTAGTTTGTATGGTATAGGGACAGATAGGATGTGATAACATGTATATGATTATTTTTGATATAAAATTAAGAAAGAAGGTAAAAACTCCCCTCCCAGCTGGTTGGAGGGGAGGAGAAGCCCGATTTCACAAAAAAAAAAAAAAAAAAAAAAAAAAAAAAAAAAAAAAATCTGTTCTTATCAGTTTAATATCTGATACGTCCCCTACCCGGGGACCATATATTAAATTGTTATTTGGAACAGGGAGATGGAATAGGGGCTTGCTCCGTCCACTCCACGCATCGACCTGGTCTTGCAGTATCTCCAGGAACGGTGCACTAACTCCTCCTAACTTTGTCAAAGTAAATGTTTTGGTACGCTAATCTGCGATGGGTTAAAGGCAATGCAAAAAAAAAGAAATCATTAGATGGGCAATGCTCTGTTTAATCTGCGTTATGTTTTCCCGCCCTTTTTGTTAAAAAAAAAAAAAAAAAAAAAAAAAAACGTCCGTGTGTGTGTGTGTGTGTGTGTGTGTGTGTGTGTGTGTAAATGGCTGCATTTACATAGCGCTTTACAATTTGTTCCTCACATTTTACCCATTCACTCAGACGTTCACACACCGATGGCGGAGGCAACCATGCAAGGTGCCAACCTACCTGCTCATCAGGAGCAATTAGGGGATAAGTGTCTTTAAACAAAGCACAATTGATGCAAACACAGACAACGTGTTGTAAATGCTAGTACAGTAACATCCACCCCCCTGCGTCCTGTATCAGCCGCGCCGGGCGTGCCCGCTGGCCATAATGGGGGTTATCGCTTCTCGGCCTTTTGGCTAAGATCAAGTGTAGTATCTGTTCTTATCAGTTTAATATCTGATACGTCCCCTACCCGGGGACCATATATTAAATTGATTTTTGGAACAGGGAGATGGAATAGGGGCTTGCTCCGTCCACTCCACGCATCGACCTGGTCTTGCAGTATCTCCAGGAACGGTGCACTAACTCCTCCTAACTTTGTCAAAGTAAATGTTTTGGTACGCTAATCTGCGATGGGTTAAAGGCAATGCAAAAAAAAAGAAATCATTAGATGGGCAATGCTCTGTTTAATCTGCGTTATGTTTTCCCGCCCTTTTTGTTAAAAAAAAAAAAAAAAAAAAAAAAAGAAACGTCCGTGTGTGTGTGTGTGTGTGTGTGTGTGTGTAAATGGCTGCATTTACATAGCGCTTTACAATTTGTTCCTCACATTTTACCCATTCACTCAGACGTTCACACACCGATGGCGGAGGCAACCATGCAAGGTGCCAACCTACCTGCTCATCAGGAGCAATTAGGGGATAAGTGTCTTTAAACAAAGCACAATTGATGCAAACACAGACAACGTGTTGTAAATGCTAGTACAGTAACATCCACCCCCCTGCGTCCTGTATCAGCCGCGCCGGGCGTGCCCGCTGGCCATAATGGGGGTTATCGCTTCTCGGCCTTTTGGCTAAGATCAAGTGGATGACCGGTGTATGCTGTTCCTGGTTTTGTTTGCTTGTTTATTATTTTTCTCACATTTCCACAGTCGTGCGGTGTATGGGACTGGAAATTGAGTTTTTTTTTATTGTTTGTGCTGGCTTCTCCCTACGATGGCCAGCACTCCACGGCAGTCGACCCCTAGGGCTGGGTTACGGTTTTCGGCGAGGTTCATATGGAAGGATGGAACGATGCCCATGTGGAACAGAGATGTGTTTGTGGATGGTGTCATCATGACTCAACTCAAGTTGAAGGCGGACGATATTTTTTGCATCCAGCACAATGCCCAGGAGAGGGGCTACGATGTTTCCTTCAGATCCAGTTTGGGGCTCCAGGGGGTTTTGGAGGACTGCAAGCGGATGGAGGCTGATGTCGGACCCCTCAGCCATTTCGAGGTGTGTTCTCTGGACAGGCTGAATTTTCGAGTTATCAATGTCACAATGTACAACCCGTACGTGATCGATAAGGAGGTGACTGATTTTTTGGCCCCCTACGCTGAGGTGATATCTGAGGTCCGGAGGATCAGAGACAGACGTGGGATCTGGACGGGGCGGAGGCAGGTGCAGGTGCTCCTAAAGGCTGTTCCCGGTGGCTGTGACGGGCTGGCTCATCCCCCAGCCTTCTTTTCCTTGGGGCCTGATAGGGGGTATTTGTTTTATAACAACCAGCCCCCTTTCTGCCGAAGGTGCCGGGTGGCAGGGCACTCTGATGGAAAGTGTGGGGAGGTGAGGTGCCACCATTGCAAGGAGGAGGGCCACATGGCTAAAGATTGTAAGGTTGGTAAGAAATGCCACAACTGCAGTTCCACCGACCACCTGGTGAGGGCCTGTCCCCAGGAGCGGCGGTATTCGTCAGTGGTGGTGATGGGGAAGGAGCTTGCACCGAAGACCGGAGAGGAGGAAGAAATTGCACCAGTGGCACCAGCACCAGCACCAATAGAGGCGATTCCTGTGGAGAAGGACGCAGAGGCGGAGACGGTACTCCTGGTTGGCAACAAGACAGTTTCCCCTTTGTCTTCCGATGGAGAGGCGATGGACGAGGAGGAGGTGGTCGGTGGAGCCAGCGGAGCCAGTGGAGCCAGTGGAGCCAGAAAACGGAGGTTAAGGGTTAAAAGGACTACACCTGGGTCAGAAGGTATGGGGGCAGGGGAAATTACCGGTGGGGGCCCACAAAAAAAGGTAAGGGGAGGGAAGGGAGGTAGGGTGGCCCTCTTAGTGCAACAGGTCGGTGGGGAGCAGGGGGTTGGTGGGGGAGTGGGTTTGGCGGATGTTGAGGCTGAGGGGGAGGGGGTTTGTTTACCGGTTTCCCCTGTCCTGGACAGTATGGACAGTATGGACCCTTTTGAGACTCCAAGCCTTGGGGAAGGGTTACAGGTGGGAGCACCCAACACTTTGCCTGCTTCTTGGGATAAGGGGGAGGATGGGGAGGACAGTTAAAAGTGGGGGTAGGGGTATTATTGTGGGTTGGTTTTTTTGTTTAATTTAATTTTATTATTGTCAATGGCTTTCACAGTGGGCACTTTTAATGCACGGGGGTTGAGGGGTTCTGTTAAGAGGAGGGGCTTTTTTGATTATGTTGCCTCACTCAGGCTTACCGTTTGTTTTGTTCAAGAGGTGCACTTACGGGATGGGAGGGATTGTGGTGTGTTTTCAAAGGAATGGGACAAGGGGGAATCGTTTTGGTCAGTGGGGGGGGTTCACTCATCTGGTGTGGGGATACTGTTTGGAAACCGGGAGGCAAGGGTGGTGGGTTCTTTTGTAATTGTGCAGGGGAGGGTTATGGGGGTTGATGTGAATATTGGGGTTTTGAAATTGAGGGTGGTGGTGGTGTACGGGCCACAGAGGGCGGGTGAAAGGAGTGCCATGATGGAGGCTTTAAGGCCTTTTTTTGCCACAAACAGGCAGATGGTGGTGGGGGGTGATTTTAATGTGGATCTGGGGAGGGTGGGTGATCCAAGTGCTGGGTGTGTGGGTTCTTTTTTTAAGGGGCAGGGGCTTGTGGATGGAGGGAAGGCACTTACCCCTCGAATAGATGGTCCCACATGGCGTAACTCCCGGGGGGTAGCCAGGCGTCTCGATTATGTGTTTTTTTCTCGGTCCTTGGTCCTATTGTCGGGCCGGGTGGTCCCTGTTTTTTTCTCTGACCATGATGGGCTCCTCTTTCGGGTCCGGTCTAGCGCTCCTGTTTTCGGCCCCGGGTACTGGAGGTTGAACTCCAGTGTCCTTGGCGAGGATGAGTTCTGCAGTAGCTTTGTCTCCTTTTTCCGGGGGCTCGAGGGACTTAGGGCTTTGTTTTCTGGTGTGGTGGAGTGGTGGGAGGGGGCTAAGGAGAGGATAAAGGGGTTTTGTATTATGTATTGTCAACGGAGGGCGAAGGAGGCGGGGAGGGAAGTGCTCCGTCTTCAACACCTCCTCGAGCTCGAGTACACTTTGGGTAACCTAGGTGGCGCTGTAGACCAGCGGGCTTGTGACTCCCTTAAGACTGAACTTAGGGATGTCTATGAGGATAAGGCCCGTGCTTACCTGACGCGGTCACGTCGTGAGTTCTTGGAGAAGAATGAGACGTGTTCCGCAGCCTTTTTCAGCAGCGTGAGGGCTGATAAGGGAAGGAAGGTGATATCGGGAGTTAGGGACAGTCAGGGTCAGGTGGTTACTGAGACAGGGGAGATGGTAAGGGTCGCAACCGATCACTTCCGCTCCTTCTTCTGTGAACGAGTGGTGGATGAGGAGCGAGCAGAGGCTTTTTTGCAGCTTGTGGCTCAGAGGGTACCGTCAGACCTGGCTGAGGCTTTGGAGGCCCCTCTCTCTCTCGAGGAATTGGAGGGTGCCCTTCGTAGAATGGGCAAGCGTAAGGTTCCGGGCATCGATGGCCTGCCGGCTGAGTTTTATCTCATGTTTTGGGATATTCTCGGCCCGGTGGTTCTCGAGGTCCTGACCGAGGTCCTCCGCACAGGGGCACTGGGAGGGTCAATGGCTAAGGGGGTGATCTCACTTCTGTTTAAGAAGGGGGACGCCTCTGACCTTAAGAACTGGCGGCCATTGACCATGCTGTGTGTTGATTACAAGCTTTTGGCTAAGGTTCTCACAGACCGTCTGTGCACAGCTCTCCCAGATGCGGTCCATGTGGATCAGACGTGTGGGGTGGCTGGGCGCTCGTTGAGATGGAATCTCCAGCTCATCAGAGACGTCATCGCTTGGGCAGAGGATCGGGACCTGCCACTTATGGTGGTGGGTCTTGATCAGGCCAAAGCCTTTGATAGGGTTCACTGGGGTTTTATGTTCAAAGTTTTAGAGAGAATAGGCTTAGGGCGGGTTTTTGTTGGGTGGCTGCGTACTCTGTACACAGCAGTGGGGAGCACGGTTTCTGTTAATGGGCACTTGGGGGAGTTTTTTTGGGTTGCACGCAGGGGTAAGACAGGGGTGTCCGCTCTCTCCCCTGCTCTACGTCCTTTATATGGAGCCCCTGGCGGCGGCCATTAGGGCTGACCCGGGTGTGAAGGGTATCCTGGTACCAGGCAGCAGGGGCCTGAGGGTCAAGTTGTCGCAGTATGCGGATGATACCACACTGCTACTGGACAACGATGCGTGTCTGAGTCGGTCTTTGGAGATCTTCCAGGACTTTGGCCGGGTGTCTGGCGCGGAGCTCAACCGTGCTAAATCCTCGGTTAAGTTCTTTGGGCGGTGGAAGAGTAGGTCAGACGTACCAGGAGGGCTGTCGCTCTGTGAAGGGGCCCTGAGGATTCTTGGGGTCCTCTTTGAGGCAGCCCACAGTGCCACGGTCAACTGGACCAGGCGAATAGATGCAGTTCATAAAAAGTTTGCCCTCTGGAAGGCCAGGAGACTGACCTTTACGGGGAAGGTACTGGTTTTGAAGGTAGACGTGTTGCCGTCCCTCCTGTACCTGGCGTACATCTTTCCGATGCCGGCCAGCATGCGGAGGCCGCTCACTCGGCTTGTGTTTCGTTTCATGTGGGGGGGGAGTTATGAATACGTGGCGAGGGCACGCATGTTGGCTCCGGTGGGGGAAGGGGGGAGGGACGTGCCCCATTTCCCACTCAAGTTGGACTGCATTTTTGTTTCTTTTTTGCTCAAAGAATTGTCCTCTCCGGTAGTCCATCCATCTGGCTACTTCCTCCGGTTCTACTTTGCCTACCCGGCAAGGAGGGTCATGGCCTGGTCCAATTCGGCCCCCCGGGCGGAGCAGTTGCCGTGGCATTTTGGCCACGCGGCAAAGTGGCTGCGGGCTCATCCTGGGGTTTTGGAAGGGGATGTGGGGTTGGACCAGAAGAGGCTCTATGCCGAGGTGAGACAGGGAGTGACCGCGCCAGCTGTGGTGGGGATACCCGCTACAGTTTGGTTGTCGGTACAACTGCCTGGCCTGGACAATGGGCTCAAGGATTTAGGATGGCTGATGTTACACAGGAGTTTGCCGGTGCGTGAGATCATGCACCGGCATGGCTTGGCGAGATCCCCGGTGTGCCCCAGAGCTGGTTGCTTTGTGGACGAGACTATTAGACACGTCATGTGGGACTGTCCTTTTGCAGGGGTGGTGTGGGCTAGGGCATCTGTGTTGATTGGGAGGTTGGAGGGGAGTGTTGGGGTCACATGGGCAAGATTGGAGAGAGGGATTGGGAGAGCTGGGGGGGGGCGTAGGGGGCGTCTCCTGCAATGGCTGCTCATGGGCCTTTTTAAGGAGGGGCTGTGGGAGGCCAGACAGGCTCTGGTTAAAAAGGCGGTGGATTGGGGGGTGGAGGGGGTTGTTAGGAGAGTAGAGGGGGACGTAAAGGGAAGGATGCGGTGGGATGTGAAGAGGTGGGGACATCATGCTGCTAGGGAGAGATGGAAGGGGGGTTTAGGTTTGATGGAAGGGATGTAGTGGTTGCTTAGGATATTGACATATGGTTTTTTTTTTTTTTTTTTTTTTTTTTTTTTTTTTTTTTTTTTTTTTTTTTTTTTTTGTGGAGACCGGAAAGTGCATAAGTGGAAAATGGGGACATGGTTTTTTGTCTTGGATAGTGGGCTATTGTTTTGGGTGGGATAAAGGGAGGTTTTGGTTAACAGTGGGTGGTTTAATTTGGGGTTCATTTTCATTTTCAACTGTAACAGGGACAGCATACAATAAGGAACATAAAATGAAAATGTAGAAATGCAAATGTTCAGGAAAGTTTTGTTTGGATTAGTAGGGAAAGGTAAATTAAGAATGTGTGCACATGTATGGGTGTTTTAAATAGTATGATAGGAAGTCGTTTTGTAGTTTGTATGGTATAGGGACAGATAGGATGTGATAACATGTATATGATTATTTTTGATATAAAATTAAGAAAGAAGGTAAAAACTCCCCTCCCAGCTGGTTGGAGGGGAGGAGAAGCCCGATTTCACAAAAAAAAAAAAAAATCTGTTCTTATCAGTTTAATATCTGATACGTCCCCTACCCGGGGACCATATATTAAATTGATTTTTGGAACAGGGAGATGGAATAGGGGCTTGCTCCGTCCACTCCACGCATCGACCTGGTCTTGCAGTATCTCCAGGAACGGTGCACTAACTCCTCCTAACTTTGTCAAAGTAAATGTTTTGGTACGCTAATCTGCGATGGGTTAAAGGCAATGCAAAAAAAAAGAAATCATTAGATGGGCAATGCTCTGTTTAATCTGCGTTATGTTTTCCCGCCCTTTTTGTTAAAAAAAAAAAAAAAAAACGTCCGTGTGTGTGTGTGTGTGTGTGTGTGTAAATGGCTGCATTTACATAGCGCTTTACAATTTGTTCCTCACATTTTACCCATTCACTCAGACGTTCACACACCGATGGCGGAGGCAACCATGCAAGGTGCCAACCTACCTGCTCATCAGGAGCAATTAGGGGATAAGTGTCTTTAAACAAAGCACAATTGATGCAAACACAGACAACGTGTTGTAAATGCTAGTACAGTAACATCCACCCCCCTGCGTCCTGTATCAGCCGCGCCGGGCGTGCCCGCTGGCCATAATGGGGGTTATCGCTTCTCGGCCTTTTGGCTAAGATCAAGTGTAGTATCTGTTCTTATCAGTTTAATATCTGATACGTCCCCTACCCGGGGACCATATATTAAATTGATTTTTGGAACAGGGAGATGGAATAGGGGCTTGCTCCGTCCACTCCACGCATCGACCTGGTCTTGCAGTATCTCCAGGAACGGTGCACTAACTCCTCCTAACTTTGTCAAAGTAAATGTTTTGGTACGCTAATCTGCGATGGGTTAAAGGCAATGCAAAAAAAAAGAAATCATTAGATGGGCAATGCTCTGTTTAATCTGCGTTATGTTTTCCCGCCCTTTTTGTTAAAAAAAAAACGTCTGTGTGTGTGTGTGTGTGTGTGTGTGTGTGTGTGTGTGTGTGTAAATGGCTGCATTTACATAGCGCTTTACAATTTGTTCCTCACATTTTACCCATTCACTCAGACGTTCACACACCGATGGCGGAGGCAACCATGCAAGGTGCCAACCTACCTGCTCATCAGGAGCAATTAGGGGATAAGTGTCTTTAAACAAAGCACAATTGATGCAAACACAGACAACGTGTTGTAAATGCTAGTACAGTAACATCCACCCCCCTGCGTCCTGTATCAGCCGCGCCGGGCGTGCCCGCTGGCCATAATGGGGGTTATCGCTTCTCGGCCTTTTGGCTAAGATCAAGTGGATGACCGGTGTATGCTGTTCCTGGTTTTGTTTGCTTGTTTATTATTTTTCTCACATTTCCACAGTCGTGCGGTGTATGGGACTGGAAATTGAGTTTTTTTTATTGTTTGTGCTGGTTTCTCCCTACGATGGCCAGCACTCCACGGCAGTCGACCCCTAGGGCTGGGTTACGGTTTTCGGCGAGGTTCATATGGAAGGATGGAACGATGCCCATGTGGAACAGAGATGTGTTTGTGGATGGTGTCATCATGACTCAACTCAAGTTGAAGGCGGACGATATTTTTTGCATCCAGCACAATGCCCAGGAGAGGGGCTACGATGTTTCCTTCAGATCCAGTTTGGGGCTCCAGGGGGTTTTGGAGGACTGCAAGCGGATGGAGGCTGATGTCGGACCCCTCAGCCATTTCGAGGTGTTTTCTCTGGACAGGCTGAATTTTCGAGTTATCAATGTCACAATGTACAACCCGTACGTGATCGATAAGGAGGTGACTGATTTTTTGGCCCCCTACGCGGAGGTGATATCTGAGGTCCGGAGGATCAGAGACAGACGTGGGATCTGGACGGGGCGGAGGCAGGTGCAGGTGCTCCTAAAGGCTGTTCCCGGTGGCTGTGACGGGCTGGCTCATCCCCCAGCCTTCTTTTCCTTGGGGCCTGATAGGGGGTATTTGTTTTATAACAACCAGCCCCCTTTCTGCCGAAGGTGCCGGGTGGCAGGGCACTCTGATGGAAAGTGTGGGGAGGTGAGGTGCCACCATTGCAAGGAGGAGGGCCACATGGCTAAAGATTGTAAGGTTGGTAAGAAATGCCACAACTGCAGTTCCACCGACCACCTGGTGAGGGCCTGTCCCCAGGAGCGGCGGTATTCGTCAGTGGTGGTGATGGGGAAGGAGCTTGCACCGAAGACCGGAGAGGAGGAAGAAAGTGCACCAGTGGCACCAGCACCAGCACCAATAGAGGCGATTCCTGTGGAGAAGGACGCAGAGGCGGAGACGGTACTCCTGGTTGGCAACAAGACAGTTTCCCCTTTGTCTTCCGATGGAGAGGCGATGGACGAGGAGGAGGTGGTCGGTGGAGCCAGCGGAGCCAGTGGAGCCAGTGGAGCCAGAAAACGGAGGTTAAGGGTTAAAAGGACTACACCTGGGTCAGAAGGTATGGGGGCAGGGGAAATTACCGGTGGGGGCCCACAAAAAAAGGTAAGGGGAGGGAAGGGAGGTAGGGTGGCCCTCTTAGTGCAACAGGTCGGTGGGGAGCAGGGGGTTGGTGGGGGAGTGGGTTTGGCGGATGTTGAGGCTGAGGGGGAGGGGGTTTGTTTACCGGTTTCCCCAGTCCTGGACAGTATGGACAGTATGGACCCTTTTGAGACTCCAAGCCTTGGGGAAGGGTTACAGGTGGGAGCACCCAACACTTTGCCTGCTTCTTGGGATAAGGGGGAGGATGGGGAGGACAGTTAAAAGTGGGGGTAGGGGTATTATTGTGGGTTGGTTTTTTGTTTAATTTAATTTTATTATTGTCAATGGCTTTCACAGTGGGCACTTTTAATGCACGGGGGTTGAGGGGTTCTGTTAAGAGGAGGGGCTTTTTTGATTATGTTGCCTCACTCAGGCTTACCGTTTGTTTTGTTCAAGAGGTGCACTTACGGGATGGGAGGGATTGTGGTGTGTTTTCAAAGGAATGGGACAAGGGGGAATCGTTTTGGTCAGTGGGGGGGGTTCACTCATCTGGTGTGGGGATACTGTTTGGAAACCGGGAGGCAAGGGTGGTGGGTTCTTTTGTAATTGTGCAGGGGAGGGTTATGGGGGTTGATGTGAATATTGGGGTTTTTAAATTGAGGGTGGTGGTGGTGTACGGGCCACAGAGGGCGGGTGACAGGAGTGCCATGATGGAGGCTTTAAGGCCTTTTTTTGCCACAAACAGGCAGATGGTGGTGGGGGGTGATTTTAATGTGGATCTGGGGAGGGTGGGTGATCCAAGTGCTGGGTGTGTGGGTTCTTTTTTTAAGGGGCAGGGGCTTGTGGATGGAGGGAAGGCACTTACCCCTCGAATAGATGGTCCCACATGGCGTAACTCCCGGGGGGTAGCCAGGCGTCTCGATTATGTGTTTTTTTCTCGGTCCTTGGTCCTATTGTCGGGCCGGGTGGTCCCTGTTTTTTTCTCTGACCATGATGGGCTCCTCTTTCGGGTCCGGTCTAGCGCTCCTGTTTTCGGCCCCGGGTACTGGAGGTTGAACTCCAGTGTCCTTGGCGAGGATGAGTTCTGCAGTAGCTTTGTCTCCTTTTTCCGGGGGCTCGAGGGACTTAGGGCTTTGTTTTCTGGTGTGGTGGAGTGGTGGGAGGGGGCTAAGGAGAGGATAAAGGGGTTTTGTATTATGTATTGTCAACGGAGGGCGAAGGAGGCGGGGAGGGAAGTGCTCCGTCTTCAACACCTCCTCGAGCTCGAGTACACTTTGGGTAACCTAGGTGGCGCTGTAGACCAGCGGGCTTGTGACTCCCTTAAGACAGAACTTAGGGATGTCTATGAGGATAAGGCCCGTGCTTACCTGACGCGGTCACGTCGTGAGTTCTTGGAGAAGAATGAGACGTGTTCCGCAGCCTTTTTCAGCAGCGTGAGGGCTGATAAGGGAAGGAAGGTGATATCGGGAGTTAGGGACAGTCAGGGTCAGGTGGTTACTGAGACAGGGGAGATGGTAAGGGTCGCAACCGATCACTTCCGCTCCTTCTTCTGTGAACGAGTGGTGGATGAGGAGCGAGCAGAGGCTTTTTTGCAGCTTGTGGCTCAGAGGGTACCGTCAGACCTGGCTGAGGCTTTGGAGGCCCCTCTCTCTCTCGAGGAATTGGAGGGTGCCCTTCGTAGAATGGGCAAGCGTAAGGTTCCGGGCATCGATGGCCTGCCGGCTGAGTTTTATCTCATGTTTTGGGATATTCTCGGCCCGGTGGTTCTCGAGGTCCTGACCGAGGTCCTCCGCACAGGGGCACTGGGAGGGTCAATGGCTAAGGGGGTGATCTCACTTCTGTTTAAGAAGGGGGACGCCTCTGACCTTAAGAACTGGCGGCCATTGACCATGCTGTGTGTTGATTACAAGCTTTTGGCTAAGGTTCTCACAGACCGTCTGTGCACAGCTCTCCCAGATGCGGTCCATGTGGATCAGACGTGTGGGGTGGCTGGGCGCTCGTTGAGATGGAATCTCCAGCTCATCAGAGACGTCATCGCTTGGGCAGAGGATCGGGACCTGCCACTTATGGTGGTGGGTCTTGATCAGGCCAAAGCCTTTGATAGGGTTCACTGGGGTTTTATGTTCAAAGTTTTAGAGAGAATAGGCTTAGGGCGGGTTTTTGTTGGGTGGCTGCGTACTCTGTACACAGCAGTGGGGAGCACGGTTTCTGTTAATGGGCACTTGGGGGAGTTTTTTGGGTTGCACGCAGGGGTAAGACAGGGGTGTCCGCTCTCTCCCCTGCTCTACGTCCTTTATATGGAGCCCCTGGCGGCGGCCATTAGGGCTGACCCGGGTGTGAAGGGTATCCTGGTACCAGGCAGCAGGGGCCTGAGGGTCAAGTTGTCGCAGTATGCGGATGATACCACACTGCTACTGGACAACGATGCGTGTCTGAGTCGGTCTTTGGAGATCTTCCAGGACTTTGGCCGGGTGTCTGGCGCGGAGCTCAACCGTGCTAAATCCTCGGTTAAGTTCTTTGGGCGGTGGAAGAGTAGGTCAGACGTACCAGGAGGGCTGTCGCTCTGTGAAGGGGCCCTGAGGATTCTTGGGGTCCTCTTTGAGGCAGCCCACAGTGCCACGGTCAACTGGACCAGGCGAATAGATGCAGTTCATAAAAAGTTTGCCCTCTGGAAGGCCAGGAGACTGACCTTTACGGGGAAGGTACTGGTTTTGAAGGTAGACGTGTTGCCGTCCCTCCTGTACCTGGCGTACATCTTTCCGATGCCGGCCAGCATGCGGAGGCCGCTCACTCGGCTTGTGTTTCGTTTCATGTGGGGGGGGAGTTATGAATACGTGGCGAGGGCACGCATGTTGGCTCCGGTGGGGGAAGGGGGGAGGGACGTGCCCCATTTCCCACTCAAGTTGGACTGCATTTTTGTTTCTTTTTTGCTCAAAGAATTGTCCTCTCCGGTAGTCCATCCATCTGGCTACTTCCTCCGGTTCTACTTTGCCTACCCGGCAAGGAGGGTCATGGCCTGGTCCAATTCGGCCCCCCGGGCGGAGCAGTTGCCGTGGCATTTTGGCCACGCGGCAAAGTGGCTGCGGGCTCATCCTGGGGTTTTGGAAGGGGATGTGGGGTTGGACCAGAAGAGGCTCTATGCCGAGGTGAGACAGGGAGTGACCGCGCCAGCTGTGGTGGGGATACCCGCTACAGTTTGGTTGTCGGTACAACTGCCTGGCCTGGACAATGGGCTCAAGGATTTAGGATGGCTGATGTTACACAGGAGTTTGCCGGTGCGTGAGATCATGCACCGGCATGGCTTGGCGAGATCCCCGGTGTGCCCCAGAGCGGGTTGCTTTGTGGACGAGACTATTAGACACGTCATGTGGGACTGTCCTTTTGCAGGGGTGGTGTGGGCTAGGGCATCTGTGTTGATTGGGAGGTTGGAGGGGAGTGTTGGGGTCACATGGGCAAGATTGGAGAGAGGGATTGGGAGAGCTGGGGGGGGCGTAGGGGGCGTCTCCTGCAATGGCTGCTCATGGGCCTTTTTAAGAAGGGGCTGTGGGAGGCCAGACAGGCTCTGGTTAAAAAGGCGGTGGATTGGGGGGTGGAGGGGGTTGTTAGGAGAGTAGAGGGGGACGTAAAGGGAAGGATGCGGTGGGATGTGAAGAGGTGGGGACATCATGCTGCTAGGGAGAGATGGAAGGGGGGTTTAGGTTTGATGGAAGGGATGTAGTGGTTGCTTAGGATATTGACATATGGTTTTTTTTGTGGAGACCGGAAAGTGCATAAGTGGAAAATGGGGACATGGTTTTTTTGTCTTGGATAGTGGGCTATTGTTTTGGGTGGGATAAAGGGAGGTTTTGGTTAACAGTGGGTGGTTTAATTTGGGGTTTCATTTTCATTTTCAACTGTAACAGGGACAGCATACAATAAGGAACATAAAATGAAAATGTAGAAATGCAAATGTTCAGGAAAGTTTTGTTTGGATTAGTAGGGAAAGGTAAATTAAGAATGTGTGCACATGTATGGGTGTTTTAAATAGTATGATAGGAAGTCGTTTTGTAGTTTGTATGGTATAGGGACAGATAGGATGTGATAACATGTATATGATTATTTTTGATATAAAATTAAGAAAGAAGGTAAAAACTCCCCTCCCAGCTGGTTGGAGGGGAGGAGAAGCCCGATTTCACAAAAAAAAAAAAAAAAAAAAAAAAATCTGTTCTTATCAGTTTAATATCTGATACGTCCCCTACCCGGGGACCATATATTAAATTGATTTTTGGAACAGGGAGATGGAATAGGGGCTTGCTCCGTCCACTCCACGCATCGACCTGGTCTTGCAGTATCTCCAGGAACGGTGCACTAACTCCTCCTAACTTTGTCAAAGTAAATGTTTTGGTACGCTAATCTGCGATGGGTTAAAGGCAATGCAAAAAAAAAGAAATCATTAGATGGGCAATGCTCTGTTTAATCTGCGTTATGTTTTCCCGCCCTTTTTGTTAAAAAAAAACGTCTGTGTGTGTGTGTGTGTGTGTGTGTGTGTGTGTGTAAATGGCTGCATTTACATAGCGCTTTACAATTTGTTCCTCACATTTTACCCATTCACTCAGACGTTCACACACCGATGGCGGAGGCAACCATGCAAGGTGCCAACCTACCTGCTCATCAGGAGCAATTAGGGGATAAGTGTCTTTAAACAAAGCACAATTGATGCAAACACAGACAACGTGTTGTAAATGCTAGTACAGTAACATCCACCCCCCTGCGTCCTGTATCAGCCGCGCCGGGCGTGCCCGCTGGCCATAATGGGGGTTATCGCTTCTCGGCCTTTTGGCTAAGATCAAGTGGATGACCGGTGTATGCTGTTCCTGGTTTTGTTTGCTTGTTTATTATTTTTCTCACATTTCCACAGTCGTGCGGTGTATGGGACTGGAAATTGAGTTTTTTTTATTGTTTGTGCTGGCTTCTCCCTACGATGGCCAGCACTCCACGGCAGTCGACCCCTAGGGCTGGGTTACGGTTTTCGGCGAGGTTCATATGGAAGGATGGAACGATGCCCATGTGGAACAGAGATGTGTTTGTGGATGGTGTCATCATGACTCAACTCAAGTTGAAGGCGGACGATATTTTTTGCATCCAGCACAATGCCCAGGAGAGGGGCTACGATGTTTCCTTCAGATCCAGTTTGGGGCTCCAGGGGGTTTTGGAGGACTGCAAGCGGATGGAGGCTGATGTCGGACCCCTCAGCCATTTCGAGGTGTTTTCTCTGGACAGGCTGAATTTTCGAGTTATCAATGTCACAATGTACAACCCGTACGTGATCGATAAGGAGGTGACTGATTTTTTGGCCCCCTACGCTGAGGTGATATCTGAGGTCCGGAGGATCAGAGACAGACGTGGGATCTGGACGGGGCGGAGGCAGGTGCAGGTGCTCCTAAAGGCTGTTCCCGGTGGCTGTGACGGGCTGGCTCATCCCCCAGCCTTCTTTTCCTTGGGGCCTGATAGGGGGTATTTGTTTTATAATAACCAGCCCCCTTTCTGCCGAAGGTGCCGGGTGGCAGGGCACTCTGATGGAAAGTGTGGGGAGGTGAGGTGCCACCATTGCAAGGAGGAGGGCCACATGGCTAAAGATTGTAAGGTTGGTAAGAAATGCCACAACTGCAGTTCCACCGACCACCTGGTGAGGGCCTGTCCCCAGGAGCGGCGGTATTCGTCAGTGGTGGTGATGGGGAAGGAGCTTGCGCCGAAGACCGGAGAGGAGGAAGAAAGTGCACCAGTGGCACCAGCACCAGCACCAATAGAGGCGATTCCTGTGGAGAAGGACGCAGAGGCGGAGACGGTACTCCTGGTTGGCAACAAGACAGTTTCCCCTTTGTCTTCCGATGGAGAGGCGATGGACGAGGAGGAGGTGGTCGGTGGAGCCAGCGGAGCCAGTGGAGCCAGTGGAGCCAGAAAACGGAGGTTAAGGGTTAAAAGGACTACACCTGGGTCAGAAGGTATGGGGGCAGGGGAAATTACCGGTGGGGGCCCAC
Source organism: Notolepis coatsorum (assembly GCF_963971535.1). Classification (NCBI taxonomy): domain Eukaryota; kingdom Metazoa; phylum Chordata; class Actinopteri; order Aulopiformes; family Paralepididae; genus Notolepis; species Notolepis coatsorum. The sequence goes on along the minus strand of NC_140169.1, from coordinate 777,307 downwards.
AAAAAAAGGTAAGGGGAGGGAAGGGAGGTAGGGTGGCCCTCTTAGTGCAACAGGTCGGTGGGGAGCAGGGGGTTGGTGGGGGAGTGGGTTTGGCGGATGTTGAGGCTGAGGGGGAGGGGGGTGGTTCACCGGGTTCCCCTGTCCTGGACAGTATGGACAGTATGGACCCTTTTGAGACTCCAAGCCTTGGGGAAGGGTTACAGGTGGGAGCACCCAACACTTTGCCTGCTTCTTGGGATAAGGGGGAGGATGGGGAGGACAGTTAAAAGTGGGGGTAGGGGTATTATTGTGGGTTGGTTTTTTGTTTAATTTTATTTTATTATTGTCAATGGCTTTCACAGTGGGCACTTTTAATGCACGGGGGTTGAGGGGTTCTGTTAAGAGGAGGGGCTTTTTTGATTATGTTGCCTCACTCAGGCTTACCGTTTGTTTTGTTCAAGAGGTGCACTTACGGGATGGGAGGGATTGTGGTGTGTTTTCAAAGGAATGGGACAAGGGGGAATCGTTTTGGTCAGTGGGGGGGGTTCACTCATCTGGTGTGGGGATACTGTTTGGAAATCGGGAGGCAAGGGTGGTGGGTTCTTTTGTAATTGTGCAGGGGAGGGTTATGGGGGTTGATGTGAATATTGGGGTTTTGAAATTGAGGGTGGTGGTGGTGTACGGGCCACAGAGGGCGGGTGAAAGGAGTGCCATGATGGAGGCTTTAAGGCCTTTTTTTGCCACAAACAGGCAGATGGTGGTGGGGGGTGATTTTAATGTGGATCTGGGGAGGGTGGGTGATCCAAGTGCTGGGTGTGTGGGTTCTTTTTTTAAGGGGCAGGGGCTTGTGGATGGAGGGAAGGCACTTACCCCTCGAATAGATGGTCCCACATGGCGTAACTCCCGGGGGGTAGCCAGGCGTCTCGATTATGTGTTTTTTTCTCGGTCCTTGGTCCTATTGTCGGGCCGGGTGGTCCCTGTTTTTTTCTCTGACCATGATGGGCTCCTCTTTCGGGTCCGGTCTAGCGCTCCTGTTTTCGGCCCCGGGTACTGGAGGTTGAACTCCAGTGTCCTTGGCGAGGATGAGTTCTGCAGTAGCTTTGTCTCCTTTTTCCGGGGGCTCGAGGGACTTAGGGCTTTGTTTTCTGGTGTGGTGGAGTGGTGGGAGGGGGCTAAGGAGAGGATAAAGGGGTTTTGTATTATGTATTGTCAACGGAGGGCGAAGGAGGCGGGGAGGGAAGTGCTCCGTCTTCAACACCTCCTCGAGCTCGAGTACACTTTGGGTAACCTAGGTGGCGCTGTAGACCAGCGGGCTTGTGACTCCCTTAAGACAGAACTTAGGGATGTCTATGAGGATAAGGCCCGTGCTTACCTGACGCGGTCACGTCGTGAGTTCTTGGAGAAGAATGAGACGTGTTCCGCAGCCTTTTTCAGCAGCGTGAAGGCTGATAAGGGAAGGAAGGTGATATCGGGAGTTAGGGACAGTCAGGGTCAGGTGGTTACTGAGACAGGGGAGATGGTAAGGGTCGCAACCGATCACTTCCGCTCCTTCTTCTGTGAACGAGTGGTGGATGAGGAGCGAGCAGAGGCTTTTTTGCAGCTTGTGGCTCAGAGGGTACCGTCAGACCTGGCTGAGGCTTTGGAGGCCCCTCTCTCTCTCGAGGAATTGGAGGGTGCCCTTCGTAGAATGGGCAAGCGTAAGGTTCCGGGCATCGATGGCCTGCCGGCTGAGTTTTATCTCATGTTTTGGGATATTCTCGGCCCGGTGGTTCTCGAGGTCCTGACCGAGGTCCTCCGCACAGGGGCACTGGGAGGGTCAATGGCTAAGGGGGTGATCTCACTTCTGTTTAAGAAGGGGGACGCCTCTGACCTTAAGAACTGGCGGCCATTGACCATGCTGTGTGTTGATTACAAGCTTTTGGCTAAGGTTCTCACAGACCGTCTGTGCACAGCTCTCCCAGATGCGGTCCATGTGGACCAGACGTGTGGGGTGGCTGGGCGCTCGTTGAGATGGAATCTCCAGCTCATCAGAGACGTCATCGCTTGGGCAGAGGATCGGGACCTGCCACTTATGGTGGTGGGTCTTGATCAGGCCAAAGCCTTTGATAGGGTTCACTGGGGTTTTATGTTCAAAGTTTTAGAGAGAATAGGCTTAGGGCGGGTTTTTGTTGGGTGGCTGCGTACTCTGTACACAGCAGTGGGGAGCACGGTTTCTGTTAATGGGCACTTGGGGGAGTTTTTTGGGTTGCACGCAGGGGTAAGACAGGGGTGTCCGCTCTCTCCCCTGCTCTACGTCCTTTATATGGAGCCCCTGGCGGCGGCCATTAGGGCTGACCCGGGTGTGAAGGGTATCCTGGTACCAGGCAGCAGGGGCCTGAGGGTCAAGTTGTCGCAGTATGCGGATGATACCACACTGCTACTGGACAACGATGCGTGTCTGAGTCGGTCTTTGGAGATCTTCCAGGACTTTGGCCGGGTGTCTGGCGCGGAGCTCAACCGTGCTAAATCCTCGGTTAAGTTCTTTGGGCGGTGGAAGAGTAGGTCAGACGTACCAGGAGGGCTGTCGCTCTGTGAAGGGGCCCTGAGGATTCTTGGGGTCCTCTTTGAGGCAGCCCACAGTGCCACGGTCAACTGGACCAGGCGAATAGATGCAGTTCATAAAAAGTTTGCCCTCTGGAAGGCCAGGAGACTGACCTTTACGGGGAAGGTACTGGTTTTGAAGGTAGACGTGTTGCCGTCCCTCCTGTACCTGGCGTACATCTTTCCGATGCCGGCCAGCATGCGGAGGCCGCTCACTCGGCTTGTGTTTCGTTTCATGTGGGGGGGGAGTTATGAATACGTGGCGAGGGCACGCATGTTGGCTCCGGTGGGGGAAGGGGGGAGGGACGTGCCCCATTTCCCACTCAAGTTGGACTGCATTTTTGTTTCTTTTTTGCTCAAAGAATTGTCCTCTCCGGTAGTCCATCCATCGGGCTACTTCCTCCGGTTCTACTTTGCCTACCCGGCAAGGAGGGTCATGGCCTGGTCCAATTCGGCCCCCCGGGCGGAGCAGTTGCCGTGGCATTTTGGCCACGCGGCAAAGTGGCTGCGGGCTCATCCTGGGGTTTTGGAAGGGGATGTGGGGTTGGACCAGAAGAGGCTCTATGCCGAGGTGAGACAGGGAGTGACCGCGCCAGCTGTGGTGGGGATACCCGCTACAGTTTGGTTGTCGGTACAACTGCCTGGCCTGGACAATGGGCTCAAGGATTTAGGATGGCTGATGTTACACAGGAGTTTGCCGGTGCGTGAGATCATGCACCGGCATGGCTTGGCGAGATCCCCGGTGTGCCCCAGAGCTGGTTGCTTTGTGGACGAGACTATTAGACACGTCATGTGGGACTGTCCTTTTGCAGGGGTGGTGTGGGCTAGGGCATCTGTGTTGATTGGGAGGTTGGAGGGGAGTGTTGGGGTCACATGGGCAAGATTGGAGAGAGGGATTGGGAGAGCTGGGGGGGGGCGTAGGGGGCGTCTCCTGCAATGGCTGCTCATGGGCCTTTTTAAGAAGGGGCTGTGGGAGGCCAGACAGGCTCTGGTTAAAAAGGCGGTGGATTGGGGGGTGGAGGGGGTTGTTAGGAGAGTAGAGGGGGACGTAAAGGGAAGGATGCGGTGGGATGTGAAGAGGTGGGGACATCATGCTGCTAGGGAGAGATGGAAGGGGGGTTTAGGTTTGATGGAAGGGATGTAGTGGTTGCTTAGGATATTGACATATGGTTTTTTGTGGAGACCGGAAAGTGCATAAGTGGAAAATGGGGACATGTTTTTTTGTCTTGGATAGTGGGCTATTGTTTTGGGTGGGATAAAGGGAGGTTTTGGTTAACAGTGGGTGGTTTAATTTGGGGTTCATTTTCATTTTCAACTGTAACAGGGACAGCATACAATAAGGAACATAAAATGAAAATGTAGAAATGCAAATGTTCAGGAAAGTTTTGTTTGGATTAGTAGGGAAAGGTAAATTAAGAATGTGTGCACATGTATGGGTGTTTTAAATAGTATGATAGGAAGTCGTTTTGTAGTTTGTATGGTATAGGGACAGATAGGATGTGATAACATGTATATGATAATTTTTGATATAAAATTAAGAAAGAAGGTAAAAACTCCCCTCCCAGCTGGTTGGAGGGGAGGAGAAGCCCGATTTCACAAAAAAAAAAAAAAAAAAAAAAAAAATCTGTTCTTATCAGTTTAATATCTGATACGTCCCCTACCCGGGGACCATATATTAAATTGTTTTTTGGAACAGGGAGATGGAATAGGGGCTTGCTCCGTCCACTCCACGCATCGACCTGGTCTTGCAGTATCTCCAGGAACGGTGCACTAACTCCTCCTAACTTTGTCAAAGTAAATGTTTTGGTACGCTAATCTGCGATGGGTTAAAGGCAATGCAAAAAAAAAGAAATCATTAGATGGGCAATGCTCTGTTTAATCTGCGTTATGTTTTCCCGCCCTTTTTGTTAAAAAAAATAAAAAAAAAAAAAAAAAAACGTCCGTGTGTGTGTGTGTGTGTGTGTGTGTGTGTGTGTGTGTAAATGGCTGCATTTACATAGCGCTTTACAATTTGTTCCTCACATTTTACCCATTCACTCAGACGTTCACACACCGATGGCGGAGGCAACCATGCAAGGTGCCAACCTACCTGCTCATCAGGAGCAATTAGGGGATAAGTGTCTTTAAACAAAGCACAATTGATGCAAACACAGACAACGTGTTGTAAATGCTAGTACAGTAACATCCACCCCCCTGCGTCCTGTATCAGCCGCGCCGGGCGTGCCCGCTGGCCATAATGGGGGTTATCGCTTCTCGGCCTTTTGGCTAAGATCAAGTGTAGTATCTGTTCTTATCAGTTTAATATCTGATACGTCCCCTACCCGGGGACCATATATTAAATTGATTTTTGGAACAGGGAGATGGAATAGGGGCTTGCTCCGTCCACTCCACGCATCGACCTGGTCTTGCAGTATCTCCAGGAACGGTGCACTAACTCCTACTAACTTTGTCAAAGTAAATGTTTTGGTACGCTAATCTGCGATGGGTTAAAGGCAATGCAAAAAAAAAGAAATCATTAGATGGGCAATGCTCTGTTTAATCTGCGTTATGTTTTCCCGCCCTTTTTGTTAAAAAAAATAAAAAAAAAAAAAAAAAAAACGTCCGTGTGTGTGTGTGTGTGTGTGTGTGTGTGTGTGTGTGTAAATGGCTGCATTTACATAGCGCTTTACAATTTGTTCCTCACATTTTACCCATTCACTCAGACGTTCACACACCGATGGCGGAGGCAACCATGCAAGGTGCCAACCTACCTGCTCATCAGGAGCAATTAGGGGATAAGTGTCTTTAAACAAAGCACAATTGATGCAAACACAGACAACGTGTTGTAAATGCTAGTACAGTAACATCCACCCCCCTGCGTCCTGTATCAGCCGCGCCGGGCGTGCCCGCTGGCCATAATGGGGGTTATCGCTTCTCGGCCTTTTGGCTAAGATCAAGTGTAGTATCTGTTCTTATCAGTTTAATATCTGATACGTCCCCTACCCGGGGACCATATATTAAATTGATTTTTGGAACAGGGAGATGGAATAGGGGCTTGCTCCGTCCACTCCACGCATCGACCTGGTCTTGCAGTATCTCCAGGAACGGTGCACTAACTCCTACTAACTTTGTCAAAGTAAATGTTTTGGTACGCTAATCTGCGATGGGTTAAAGGCAATGCAAAAAAAAAGAAATCATTAGATGGGCAATGCTCTGTTTAATCTGCGTTATGTTTTCCCGCCCTTTTTGTTAAAAAAAAAAAAAAAAAAAAAAAAAAAAAAACGTCCGTGTGTGTGTGTGTGTGTGTGTGTGTGTGTGTGTGTGTGTGTGTGTGTGTAAATGGCTGCATTTACATAGCGCTTTACAATTTGTTCCTCACATTTTACCCATTCACTCAGACGTTCACACACCGATGGCGGAGGCAACCATGCAAGGTGCCAACCTACCTGCTCATCAGGAGCAATTAGGGGATAAGTGTCTTTAAACAAAGCACAATTGATGCAAACACAGACAACGTGTTGTAAATGCTAGTACAGTAACATCCACCCCCCTGCGTCCTGTATCAGCCGCGCCGGGCGTGCCCGCTGGCCATAATGGGGGTTATCGCTTCTCGGCCTTTTGGCTAAGATCAAGTGTAGTATCTGTTCTTATCAGTTTAATATCTGATACGTCCCCTACCCGGGGACCATATATTAAATTGATTTTTGGAACAGGGAGATGGAATAGGGGCTTGCTCCGTCCACTCCACGCATCGACCTGGTCTTGCAGTATCTCCAGGAACGGTGCACTAACTCCTCCTAACTTTGTCAAAGTAAATGTTTTGGTACGCTAATCTGCGATGGGTTAAAGGCAATGCAAAAAAAAAGAAATCATTAGATGGGCAATGCTCTGTTTAATCTGCGTTATGTTTTCCCGCCCTTTTTGTTAAAAAAAAAACGTCTGTGTGTGTGTGTGTGTGTGTGTGTGTGTGTGTGTGTGTGTGTGTGTGTGTAAATGGCTGCATTTACATAGCGCTTTACAATTTGTTCCTCACATTTTACCCATTCACTCAGACGTTCACACACCGATGGCGGAGGCAACCATGCAAGGTGCCAACCTACCTGCTCATCAGGAGCAATTAGGGGATAAGTGTCTTTAAACAAAGCACAATTGATGCAAACACAGACAACGTGTTGTAAATGCTAGTACAGTAACATCCACCCCCCTGCGTCCTGTATCAGCCGCGCCGGGCGTGCCCGCTGGCCATAATGGGGGTTATCGCTTCTCAGCCTTTTGGCTAAGATCGTGGAGGATCGTTTCGCGTTTATTATTTTACTCTCATTTCCACAGTCGTGCGGTGTATGGGACGTGGAAAGGGAGGTCTTTTTTGTTTTCTGTGCTGGCTTCTCCCTAGGAGGGTCAGTACTTAAGTTTCTTAGTTTTTTCTCTTTTGTTGGGTGTGGGTGACCGGCCTGTTTGCGATGGCCGGCTCATCCCCTGACTCTGCACAGTCGACCCCCGGGGTCGGACTGAGGCGCACAGCCCGTTTTTCCTGCTCCGGACTGGGGGAGTTGCTGGAGAGAGGCCTTTTCGTCAGGGGTGTCCTGGTGAAGCAGCTCGGCCTGAAGGTGGAGGAGGTTTACTGCCTGCAGTCGAACCTGCCAGAGAAGTGCTACGATGTGACCTTGAGGACTGAGGGCAGATACAACGACATGTTGAAGAAGTGCGAGGAATCGGCAGCCGTTGGTCTGTTGTCAGGCTTCAAGGTCACGGGTTTGGACAAGCCCAATTTCAGGTTAGTCACAATCCAAATGTATAATCCATTTGTGACTGACCTGACTTTGGCTTCCTTCCTGGGGAAATACGGGGACACGAGTTCTGCGGCACGGTATTGTTTGGATCCGTGGGGAATTTGGACTGGACGTAGGCAGTATCAAGTGCTGCTTCACCAGGACAAGGACGGGCACGAGGGCCTCAAACACCCGCCTGCCTTCTTCACCTTGGGCGGCGACAGGGGTTTCCTCTATTACTCCCGGCAGCCGCCTTTTTGTAGGCGGTGCAGGACATCGGGTCACACAGAGGCGGGTTGTAGCGGTGCCACCTGCCGTTTCTGTGGAGGGGACCACGAGACGAGGAACTGTGGGGCTCCGAAGAAGTGCCATGGCTGTGGGCTGGAGGGCCACCTCTTCAGGAGCTGTCCCAACCGCCAGAGGACCTTCGCTGAAGCGGTGGGCGGAGGAAGAAGCGGGGCCCGAGGTCCGGCCCAGACAGCGGCTCCAGCAGCGGCGGCAGAGGCCCAGGCGGGGAAGGCGGCTCCAGCGGATGCTCCGGCATTGGCGGTGGCAGAGGCCCAGGCGGTGCGGCCGGCTCCGGCGGAAGCTCCGGCATCGGCGATGGCAGAGGCCCAGGCGGCGCGGCCGGCTCCGGCAGAAGCTCCAGCATCGGCGGTGGCAGAGGCCCATGCGGGGGAGGTGGCTCCGGCGGAGTTTCCAGCATCGGCAGTGGCAGAGGCCCAGGCGGGGAAGGCGGCTCCGGAGGGAGCTCCAGCAGTGACGGCAACATCGGCCCATACAAGGGAGGCGGCCTCGGTGGCGGATCCGGCGCAGGCTCCGGCGACGTCTCCAAGGAGGACTCGGAGGCCAGCTCCGGCCCCACCGGCGCAGAGGAAAAGGATGGCACCTGCACCACTAGCAGGCCAGGAGGAGGCGGTACGGAGGCAGAAGGTGCAGTCAGTGTCTGCCCCACCGGGAGAGCAGGAGGGGGCAGGACGGAGGCACGGGACGCAGTCGGCGTCTGCTCCACCAGGCGTGCAGGGGGAGATGGGACAGGGGGCCAGCATGGCGGGGATGGTGACAGGCACTGGTAGCCAGAGAGTTTCAGTGGCTGGACCATCGCTCCGGGCTCCAGAGCCCACAGAGGGGGGTTTTATGCAACGGATTGGGTCAGTTGTTGCATCAGCTGCCAGGAAGATCCGGACCTCACAGGGTCTGGGGCTCTCGGGTGAGGGAGGCGTGAGGAAGGCCAAGGGGCCTGGGGGTCAAGGGATGGGTGGTGGGTTTGGTCTGGGTGGCACGGGTGTTTCTGGCGGACTGGGGGAAGGGGGAGGGGGTTCTTCTCCCAGCTCAGAGGGATCGTCGGGGGAAAGTTTGGGGTTGGAGATGGACTTTTCCCCAAGCCTTGTGGCTTTGTCCCCTTTGGGGACTGACGCTTATGAGGGTTCAGAGAGGCCACCAACTTCCCCCAACGTGATGCCCTATTCGTGGGCAGAGGCGTCAGAGGAGCTCTACCGGGACCTTGGGATTTAGAGGGGTCTGGGAGTGTTTTTTCTTGTTTTTTCCAAAATGTCTTTTATAGCTGCTACTTTTAACGTCAGAGGCTTGAGGGACCGAGTCAAAAGAGCGGCTGTTTTTGATTTCCTCGGTTCCCTTCATTTCTCTTTCTGTTTTTTGCAGGAGGTGCACTTGAAGGGTGGGGAGGATGTGAGGGATTTCCAGAAGGAGTGGAGTGGGGGGGATTCAGTGTGGAGTGTGGGGGGGGTTCATTCTGATGGGGTGGGCATTTTGTTTGGGAGGGGAGTCAGGGTGGAGGACGTTTTTGTTGTTTCTCAGGGGAGGGTTTTTGGTGCTGATATAGCAATTGGGGAATGTAGGTTGAGGGTTATTGGGGTGTATGGGTGTCAGGGGGTTGCAGATAGGGTTAGACTGTTTGAGGGGTTAGTGCCACATTGTGCGACAAATAGACTGTTGGTCATTGGGGGTGATTTTAATTGTGAGTTGGGGAGGGGGGATATGGGTGGTAGGTGCATCGCGGGGCTCATGGCTTCTTTTGGGTTGGTGGACGGGGGGAGGGCTGTCACTCCCCGTTTGGATGGTCCCACATGGCGTAACTCCCGGGGGGTCGCCAGGCGGCTGGACTACATCCTCGCTTCACGGTCCTTGGGTCTGTTGTCTGGACGGGTGGTCCCTGCCTTTTTTTCGGACCATGACGGGGTCCTCCTGCGGTTTCGGTCGGCCGTTCCGGTTTTTGGGCGCGGGTACTGGAGGCTGAACTCCGGCATCCTCAGTGAGGCTGAGTTTGCCGGTGGTTTCGCCCTTTTTTTCCGGGGGCTTGAGGGACTCAGGCCATTCTTTGCCGGTGTGGTGGAGTGGTGGGAGGTGGCCAAGGAGAGGATAAGGGGGTTTGCCATTGGGTACAGCAAAAGGAGGGCGAAGAAGGCGGGGAGGGAGGTGCACCGTCTTCAACGTCTCCTCGAGTTCGAGTACACCTTGGGTAACCAAGGTGGCATTGTAGATCAGCGGGCTTGTGACTCCCTTAAAGCCGAGCTTAGGGGGGTCTATGAAGTTAGGGCCCGTGCTTTCCTATCGCGGTCACGTCGGGATTTCTTGGAGAAGGATGAGACGTGTTCTGCAGCTTTTTTTGGCAGTGTAAGGGCCGATAAGGTAAGGAAGACAATCACGGGGGTTAGGGACAGCCGGGGTCAGGTGACAACAGAAGCAGGGGAGATGGTAAGGGTCTCAACAGACCACTTCCGCTCTTTCTTCTGTGAACGGGTGGTGGATGAGGACCGCGCAGAGGCTTTTTTGCAGCTCGTGGCTCAAAGGGTTTCGCCCGACCTGGCTGAGGCTTTGGAGGCCCCCCTCTCTCTCTCGAGGAATTGGAGGGTGCCCTTCGTAGGATGGGCAAGCGTAAGGTTCCGGGCATCGACGGCCTGCCGGCTGAGTTTTATCTCAGGTTTTGGGATATTCTCGGCCCGGTGGTTCTAGAGGTCCTGACCGAGGTCCTCCGCACAGGGGCGCTGGGAGGGTCGATGGCTAAGGGGGTGATCTCACTTCTGTTCAAGAAGGGGGACGCCTCTGACCTTAATAACTGGCGGCCTTTGACCATGCTGTGTGTGGACTATAAGCTATTGGCTAAGGTCCTCACGGACCGTCTGTGCGCAGCTCTCCCGGATGCGGTCCATGTGGACCAGACGTGTGGGGTGGCTGGGCGCTCGTTGAGATGGAACCTCCAGCTCATCAGAGACGTCATCGCTTGGGCAGAGGATCGGGATTTGCCACTTATGGTTGTGGGTCTCGATCAGGCCAAAGCCTTTGATAGGGTTCACTGGGGTTTTATGTTCAAGGTTCTAGAGAGGATAGGGTTAGGGCGGGTTTTTGTTGGGTGGCTGCGTACCCTGTACACAGAAGTGGGGAGCACGGTTTCCGTTAATGGGCACTTGGGGGAGTTTTTTGGGTTGCACGCAGGGGTAAGACAGGGGTGTCCGCTCTCACCCCTGCTCTACGTCCTTTACATGGAGCCCCTGGCGGCGGCCATTAGGGCTGACCCGGGTGTGAAAGGTATCCTGGTACCAGGCAGCAGGGGCCTGAGGGTCAAGTTGTCGCAGTATGCGGATGACACCACACTGCTGCTGGACAACGATGCGTGTCTGAGTCGGTCTTTGGAGATCTTCCAGGACTTTGGCCGGGTGTCTGGAGCGGAGCTCAATCTCGCCAAATCCTCGGTCAAGTTCTTTGGGCAGTGGAGGAGTAGGACAGACGTACCAGGAGGGCTGTCGCTCTGTGAGGGGCCCTTGAGGATTCTTGGGGTCCACTTTGAGGCAGCCCGTAGCGCCGTGGCCAACTGGACCAGGCGCATGGAAGCAGTCCAGAAGAAGTTCACCCTCTGGAAGGCCAGGAGACTGACCTTCATGGGCAAAGTCCTGGTTCTGAAGGTGGACGTGTTGCCATCCCTCCTGTTCCTGGCATACATCTACCCTATGCCGGCCAGCATGCGGAGGCCTCTGATCCGCCTCATGTTCGGTTTCCTTTGGGGGGGAAGTTACGAGTATGTGGCGAGGGCCCGCATGCTGGCACCCATGGGGGACGGGGGGCGGGATGTGCCTCACCTCCCGCTCAAGCTGGATTGTATTTTTGTTTCCTTTTTGTTGAAGGAGTTGTCCTCTCCGGTGGTTCATCCATCAGGCCATTTCCTGCGTTTCTTTTTCGCTTACCCGGCGAGGAGGCTTATGGTCTGGAACAACTCGGGCCCCCGGGCAGAGCAGTTGCCCTGGCATTATGGCCACGCGGCCAAGTGGCTTCGGGCTCACCCCGAGGCTTTGGATCGGGACGTGGGGCCGGACCATAGGAGGCTCTATGCCGAGGTGAGGCAGGGAGTGAACGCTCCAGCCATGGTGGGCATTCCCTCTACGGTCTGGTTGTCGGTCCAACTGCCTGGCCTGGACAACGGGCTCAAGGACCTGAACTGGCTAGTGTTACATAAGAGCCTGCCGGTGCGGTCCATCATGCACCGGCATGGCCTGGCGAGGTCCGCGGGGTGCCCCAGAGCCGTGTGCTCTGGGGAAGAGACCATTAGACATGCCATGTGGGACTGTCCATTTGCGGGGGTTGTTTGGGCCAGGGCTTTGGTGCTATTGGGGAGAGTGGAGGGTGGGTTTACGCTGTCTTGGCCCAGAGTAGAGAGGGGCATAGGAAGGGTGACTGGAGGAGCACGGGGAAGGCTGGTGGCCTGGTTGATCATCAGCCTTTTCAAGCAGACAATTTGGGGGGCCAGACAGGCTTTGGTGAAAACCAACGCAGACTGGGGGGTGGAGGGTGTTGTGAGAAGGGTTGAGGGAGACTTGAGAGGGAGGATGAGGCGAGATGTGGCGAGGTGGGGTCAACATGCGGCCCTAGAACGGTGGAAAGGGGGAATGGGACTAATGTAGTAGTTTTGTCGTGCCCGAGAGTGGTTTAGTGGCTGGTATGGGGTTTTTGTTTTGTTGTGTAGTAATTGTTTTTTGGTTCGGTATAGGTATGTGATTGGTTTTGTATTATGTATGTCTGTTTTTTTGATAATAAAATAAGAATGAAGGTAAAACTCCTCTCCCAGCTGTTTGGAGAGGAGGTAACACCTGATTTCACAAAAAAAAAAAAAAATCTGTTCTTATCAGTTTAATATCTGATACGTCCCCTACCCGGGGACCATATATTAAATTGATTTTTGGAACAGGGAGATGGAATAGGGGCTTGCTCCGTCCACTCCACGCATCGACCTGGTCTTGCAGTATCTCCAGGAACGGTGCACTAACTCCTCCTAACTTTGTCAAAGTAAATGTTTTGGTACGCTAATCTGCGATGGGTTAAAGGCAATGCAAAAAAAAAGAAATCATTAGATGGGCAATGCTCTGTTTAATCTGCGTTATGTTTTCCCGCCCTTTTTGTTAAAAAAAAAAAAGAAAAAAAAAAAAGAAACGTCCGTGTGTGTGTGTGTGTGTGTGTAAATGGCTGCATTTACATAGCGCTTTACAATTTGTTCCTCACATTTTACCCATTCACTCAGACGTTCACACACCGATGGCGGAGGCAACCATGCAAGGTGCCAACCTACCTGCTCATCAGGAGCAATTAGGGGATAAGTGTCTTTAAACAAAGCACAATTGATGCAAACACAGACAACGTGTTGTAAATGCTAGTACAGTAACATCCACCCCCCTGCGTCCTGTATCAGCCGCGCCGGGCGTGCCCGCTGGCCATAATGGGGGTTATCGCTTCTCGGCCTTTTGGCTAAGATCAAGTGTAGTATCTGTTCTTATCAGTTTAATATCTGATACGTCCCCTACCCGGGGACCATATATTAAATTGATTTTTGGAACAGGGAGATGGAATAGGGGCTTGCTCCGTCCACTCCACGCATCGACCTGGTCTTGCAGTATCTCCAGGAACGGTGCACTAACTCCTCCTAACTTTGTCAAAGTAAATGTTTTGGTACGCTAATCTGCGATGGGTTAAAGGCAATGCAAAAAAAAAGAAATCATTAGATGGGCAATGCTCTGTTTAATCTGCGTTATGTTTTCCCGCCCTTTTTGTTAAAAAAAAAACGTCTGTGTGTGTGTGTGTGTGTGTGTGTGTGTGTGTGTGTGTAAATGGCTGCATTTACATAGCGCTTTACAATTTGTTCCTCACATTTTACCCATTCACTCAGACGTTCACACACCGATGGCGGAGGCAACCATGCAAGGTGCCAACCTACCTGCTCATCAGGAGCAATTAGGGGATAAGTGTCTTTAAACAAAGCACAATTGATGCAAACACAGACAACGTGTTGTAAATGCTAGTACAGTAACATCCACCCCCCTGCGTCCTGTATCAGCCGCGCCGGGCGTGCCCGCTGGCCATAATGGGGGTTATCGCTTCTCGGCCTTTTGGCTAAGATCAAGTGTAGTATCTGTTCTTATCAGTTTAATATCTGATACGTCCCCTACCCGGGGACCATATATTAAATTGATTTTTGGAACAGGGAGATGGAATAGGGGCTTGCTCCGTCCACTCCACGCATCGACCTGGTCTTGCAGTATCTCCAGGAACGGTGCACTAACTCCTCCTAACTTTGTCAAAGTAAATGTTTTGGTACGCTAATCTGCGATGGGTTAAAGGCAATGCAAAAAAAAAGAAATCATTAGATGGGCAATGCTCTGTTTAATCTGCGTTATGTTTTCCCGCCCTTTTTGTTAAAAAAAAAAAAAAAAAAAAAAAAAAAACGTCCGTGTGTGTGTGTGTGTGTGTGTGTGTGTGTGTGTGTGTGTGTGTAAATGGCTGCATTTACATAGCGCTTTACAATTTGTTCCTCACATTTTACCCATTCACTCAGACGTTCACACACCGATGGCGGAGGCAACCATGCAAGGTGCCAACCTACCTGCTCATCAGGAGCAATTAGGGGATAAGTGTCTTTAAACAAAGCACAATTGATGCAAACACAGACAACGTGTTGTAAATGCTAGTACAGTAACATCCACCCCCCTGCGTCCTGTATCAGCCGCGCCGGGCGTGCCCGCTGGCCATAATGGGGGTTATCGCTTCTCGGCCTTTTGGCTAAGATCAAGTGTAGTATCTGTTCTTATCAGTTTAATATCTGATACGTCCCCTACCCGGGGACCATATATTAAATTGATTTTTGGAACAGGGAGATGGAATAGGGGCTTGCTCCGTCCACTCCACGCATCGACCTGGTCTTGCAGTATCTCCAGGAACGGTGCACTAACTCCTCCTAACTTTGTCAAAGTAAATGTTTTGGTACGCTAATCTGCGATGGGTTAAAGGCAATGCAAAAAAAAAGAAATCATTAGATGGGCAATGCTCTGTTTAATCTGCGTTATGTTTTCCCGCCCTTTTTGTTAAAAAAAAAACGTCTGTGTGTGTGTGTGTGTGTGTGTGTGTGTGTGTGTGTGTGTGTAAATGGCTGCATTTACATAGCGCTTTACAATTTGTTCCTCACATTTTACCCATTCACTCAGACGTTCACACACCGATGGCGGAGGCAACCATGCAAGGTGCCAACCTACCTGCTCATCAGGAGCAATTAGGGGATAAGTGTCTTTAAACAAAGCACAATTGATGCAAACACAGACAACGTGTTGTAAATGCTAGTACAGTAACATCCACCCCCCTGCGTCCTGTATCAGCCGCGCCGGGCGTGCCCGCTGGCCATAATGGGGGTTATCGCTTCTCGGCCTTTTGGCTAAGATCAAGTGGATGACCGGTGTATGCTGTTCCTGGTTTTGTTTGCTTGTTTATTATTTTTCTCACATTTCCACAGTCGTGCGGTGTATGGGACTGGAAATTGAGTTTTCTTTATTGTTTGTGCTGGCTTCTCCCTACGATGGCCAGCACTCCACGGCAGTCGACCCCTAGGGCTGGGTTACGGTTTTCGGCGAGGTTCATATGGAAGGATGGAACGATGCCCATGTGGAACAGAGATGTGTTTGTGGATGGTGTCATCATGACTCAACTCAAGTTGAAGGCGGACGATATTTTTTGCATCCAGCACAATGCCCAGGAGAGGGGCTACGATGTTTCCTTCAGATCCAGTTTGGGGCTCCAGGGGGTTTTGGAGGACTGCAAGCGGATGGAGGCTGATGTCGGACCCCTCAGCCATTTCGAGGTGTTTTCTCTGGACAGGCTGAATTTTCGAGTTATCAATGTCACAATGTACAACCCGTACGTGATTGATAAGGAGGTGACTGATTTTTTGGCCCCCTACGCTGAGGTGATATCTGAGGTCCGGAGGATCAGAGACAGACGTGGGATCTGGACGGGGCGGAGGCAGGTGCAGGTGCTCCTAAAGGCTGTTCCCGGTGGCTGTGACGGGCTGGCTCATCCCCCAGCCTTCTTTTCCTTGGGGCCTGATAGGGGGTATTTGTTTTATAACAACCAGCCCCCTTTCTGCCGAAGGTGCCGGGTGGCAGGGCACTCTGATGGAAAGTGTGGGGAGGTGAGGTGCCACCATTGCAAGGAGGAGGGCCACATGGCTAAAGATTGTAAGGTTGGTAAGAAATGCCACAACTGCAGTTCCACCGACCACCTGGTGAGGGCCTGTCCCCAGGAGCGGCGGTATTCGTCAGTGGTGGTGATGGGGAAGGAGCTTGCACCGAAGACCGGAGAGGAGGAAGAAAGTGCACCAGTGGCACCAGCACCAGCACCAATAGAGGCGTTTCCTGTGGAGAAGGACGCAGAGGCGGAGACGGTACTCCTGGTTGGCAACAAGACAGTTTCCCCTTTGTCTTCCGATGGAGAGGCGATGGACGAGGAGGAGGTGGTCGGTGGAGCCAGCGGAGCCAGTGGAGCCAGTGGAGCCAGAAAACGGAGGTTAAGGGTTAAAAGGACTACACCTGGGTCAGAAGGTATGGGGGCAGGGGAAATTACCGGTGGGGGCCCACAAAAAAAGGTAAGGGGAGGGAAGGGAGGTAGGGTGGCCCTCTTAGTGCAACAGGTCGGTGGGGAGCAGGGGGTTGGTGGGGGAGTGGGTTTGGCGGATGTTGAGGCTGAGGGGGAGGGGGTTTGTTTACCGGTTTCCCCTGTCCTGGACAGTATGGACAGTATGGACCCTTTTGAGACTCCAAGCCTTGGGGAAGGGTTACAGGTGGGAGCACCCAACACTTTGCCTGCTTCTTGGGATAAGGGGGAGGATGGGGAGGACAGTTAAAAGTGGGGGTAGGGGTATTATTGTGGGTTGGGTTTTTGTTTAATTTAATTTTATTATTGTCAATGGCTTTCACAGTGGGCACTTTTAATGCACGGGGGTTGAGGGGTTCTGTTAAGAGGAGGGGCTTTTTTGATTATGTTGCCTCACTCAGGCTTACCGTTTGTTTTGTTCAAGAGGTGCACTTACGGGATGGGAGGGATTGTGGTGTGTTTTCAAAGGAATGGGACAAGGGGGAATCGTTTTGGTCAGTGGGGGGGGTTCACTCATCTGGTGTGGGGATACTGTTTGGAAACCGGGAGGCAAGGGTGGTGGGTTCTTTTGTAATTGTGCAGGGGAGGGTTATGGGGGTTGATGTGAATATTGGGGTTTTGAAATTGAGGGTGGTGGTGGTGTACGGGCCACAGAGGGCGGGTGAAAGGAGTGCCATGATGGAGGCTTTAAGGCCTTTTTTTGCCACAAACAGGCAGATGGTGGTGGGGGGTGATTTTAATGTGGATCTGGGGAGGGTGGGTGATCCAAGTGCTGGGTGTGTGGGTTCTTTTTTTAAGGGGCAGGGGCTTGTGGATGGAGGGAAGGCACTTACCCCTCGAATAGATGGTCCCACATGGCGTAACTCCCGGGGGGTAGCCAGGCGTCTCGATTATGTGTTTTTTTCTCGGTCCTTGGTCCTATTGTCGGGCCGGGTGGTCCCTGTTTTTTTCTCTGACCATGATGGGCTCCTCTTTCGGGTCCGGTCTAGCGCTCCTGTTTTCGGCCCCGGGTACTGGAGGTTGAACTCCAGTGTCCTTGGCGAGGATGAGTTCTGCAGTAGCTTTGTCTCCTTTTTCCGGGGGCTCGAGGGACTTAGGGCTTTGTTTTCTGGTGTGGTGGAGTGGTGGGAGGGGGCTAAGGAGAGGATAAAGGGGTTTTGTATTATGTATTGTCAACGGAGGGCGAAGGAGGCGGGGAGGGAAGTGCTCCGTCTTCAACACCTCCTCGAGCTCGAGTACACTTTGGGTAACCTAGGTGGCGCTGTAGACCAGCGGGCTTGTGACTCCCTTAAGACAGAACTTAGGGATGTCTATGAGGATAAGGCCCGTGCTTACCTGACGCGGTCACGTCGTGAGTTCTTGGAGAAGAATGAGACGTGTTCCGCAGCCTTTTTCAGCAGCGTGAGGGCTGATAAGGGAAGGAAGGTGATATCGGGAGTTAGGGACAGTCAGGGTCAGGTGGTTACTGAGACAGGGGAGATGGTAAGGGTCGCAACCGATCACTTCCGCTCCTTCTTCTGTGAACGAGTGGTGGATGAGGAGCGAGCAGAGGCTTTTTTGCAGCTTGTGGCTCAGAGGGTACCGTCAGACCTGGCTGAGGCTTTGGAGGCCCCTCTCTCTCTCGAGGAATTGGAGGGTGCCCTTCGTAGAATGGGCAAGCGTAAGGTTCCGGGCATCGATGGCCTGCCGGCTGAGTTTTATCTCATGTTTTGGGATATTCTCGGCCCGGTGGTTCTCGAGGTCCTGACCGAGGTCCTCCGCACAGGGGCACTGGGAGGGTCAATGGCTAAGGGGGTGATCTCACTTCTGTTTAAGAAGGGGGACGCCTCTGACCTTAAGAACTGGCGGCCATTGACCATGCTGTGTGTTGATTACAAGCTTTTGGCTAAGGTTCTCACAGACCGTCTGTGCACAGCTCTCCCAGATGCGGTCCATGTGGATCAGACGTGTGGGGTGGCTGGGCGCTCGTTGAGATGGAATCTCCAGCTCATCAGAGACGTCATCGCTTGGGCAGAGGATCGGGACCTGCCACTTATGGTGGTGGGTCTTGATCAGGCCAAAGCCTTTGATAGGGTTCACTGGGGTTTTATGTTCAAAGTTTTAGAGAGAATAGGCTTAGGGCGGGTTTTTGTTGGGTGGCTGCGTACTCTGTACACAGCAGTGGGGAGCACGGTTTCTGTTAATGGGCACTTGGGGGAGTTTTTTGGGTTGCACGCAGGGGTAAGACAGGGGTGTCCGCTCTCTCCCCTGCTCTACGTCCTTTATATGGAGCCCCTGGCGGCGGCCATTAGGGCTGACCCGGGTGTGAAGGGTATCCTGGTACCAGGCAGCAGGGGCCTGAGGGTCAAGTTGTCGCAGTATGCGGATGATACCACACTGCTACTGGACAACGATGCGTGTCTGAGTCGGTCTTTGGAGATCTTCCAGGACTTTGGCCGGGTGTCTGGCGCGGAGCTCAACCGTGCTAAATCCTCGGTTAAGTTCTTTGGGCGGTGGAAGAGTAGGTCAGACGTACCAGGAGGGCTGTCGCTCTGTGAAGGGGCCCTGAGGATTCTTGGGGTCCTCTTTGAGGCAGCCCACAGTGCCACGGTCAACTGGACCAGGCGAATAGATGCAGTTCATAAAAAGTTTGCCCTCTGGAAGGCCAGGAGACTGACCTTTACGGGGAAGGTACTGGTTTTGAAGGTAGACGTGTTGCCGTCCCTCCTGTACCTGGCGTACATCTTTCCGATGCCGGCCAGCATGCGGAGGCCGCTCACTCGGCTTGTGTTTCGTTTCATGTGGGGGGGGAGTTATGAATACGTGGCGAGGGCACGCATGTTGGCTCCGGTGGGGGAAGGGGGGAGGGACGTGCCCCATTTCCCACTCAAGTTGGACTGCATTTTTGTTTCTTTTTTGCTCAAAGAATTGTCCTCTCCGGTAGTCCATCCATCTGGCTACTTCCTCCGGTTCTACTTTGCCTACCCGGCAAGGAGGGTCATGGCCTGGTCCAATTCGGCCCCCCGGGCGGAGCAGTTGCCGTGGCATTTTGGCCACGCGGCAAAGTGGCTGCGGGCTCATCCTGGGGTTTTGGAAGGGGATGTGGGGTTGGACCAGAAGAGGCTCTATGCCGAGGTGAGACAGGGAGTGACCGCGCCAGCTGTGGTGGGGATACCCGCTACAGTTTGGTTGTCGGTACAACTGCCTGGCCTGGACAATGGGCTCAAGGATTTAGGATGGCTGATGTTACACAGGAGTTTGCCGGTGCGTGAGATCATGCACCGGCATGGCTTGGCGAGATCCCCGGTGTGCCCCAGAGCTGGTTGCTTTGTGGACGAGACTATTAGACACGTCATGTGGGACTGTCCTTTTGCAGGGGTGGTGTGGGCTAGGGCATCTGTGTTGATTGGGAGGTTGGAGGGGAGTGTTGGGGTCACATGGGCAAGATTGGAGAGAGGGATTGGGAGAGCTGGGGGGGGGCGTAGGGGGCGTCTCCTGCAATGGCTGCTCATGGGCCTTTTTAAGAAGGGGCTGTGGGAGGCCAGACAGGCTCTGGTTAAAAAGGCGGTGGATTGGGGGGTGGAGGGGGTTGTTAGGAGAGTAGAGGGGGACGTAAAGGGAAGGATGCGGTGGGATGTGAAGAGGTGGGGACATCATGCTGCTAGGGAGAGATGGAAGGGGGGTTTAGGTTTGATGGAAGGGATGTAGTGGTTGCTTAGGATATTGACATATGGTTTTTTTTTGTGGAGACCGGAAAGTGCATAAGTGGAAAATGGGGACATGGTTTTTTGTCTTGGATAGTGGGCTATTGTTTTGGGTGGGATAAAGGGAGGTTTTGGTTAACAGTGGGTGGTTTAATTTGGGGTTCATTTTCATTTTCAACTGTAACAGGGACAGCATACAATAAGGAACATAAAATGAAAATGTAGAAATGCAAATGTTCAGGAAAGTTTTGTTTGGATTAGTAGGGAAAGGTAAATTAAGAATGTGTGCACATGTATGGGTGTTTTAAATAGTATGATAGGAAGTCGTTTTGTAGTTTGTATGGTATAGGGACAGATAGGATGTGATAACATGTATATGATTATTTTTGATATAAAATTAAGAAAGAAGGTAAAAACTCCCCTCCCAGCTGGTTGGAGGGGAGGAGAAGCCCGATTTCACAAAAAAAAAAAAAAAAAAATCTGTTCTTATCAGTTTAATATCTGATACGTCCCCTACCCGGGGACCATATATTAAATTGATTTTTGGAACAGGGAGATGGAATAGGGGCTTGCTCCGTCCACTCCACGCATTGACCTGGTCTTGCAGTATCTCCAGGAACGGTGCACTAACTCCTCCTAACTTTGTCAAAGTAAATGTTTTGGTACGCTAATCTGCGATGGGTTAAAGGCAATGCAAAAAAAAAGAAATCATTAGATGGGCAATGCTCTGTTTAATCTGCGTTATGTTTTCCCGCCCTTTTTGTTAAAAAAAAAAAAAAAAAAAAAAAAAAAAAACGTCCGTGTGTGTGTGTGTGTGTGTGTGTGTGTGTGTGTGTGTGTAAATGGCTGCATTTACATAGCGCTTTACAATTTGTTCCTCACATTTTACCCATTCACTCAGACGTTCACACACCGATGGCGGAGGCAACCATGCAAGGTGCCAACCTACCTGCTCATCAGGAGCAATTAGGGGATAAGTGTCTTTAAACAAAGCACAATTGATGCAAACACAGACAACGTGTTGTAAATGCTAGTACAGTAACATCCACCCCCCTGCGTCCTGTATCAGCCGCGCCGGGCGTGCCCGCTGGCCATAATGGGGGTTATCGCTTCTCGGCCTTTTGGCTAAGATCAAGTGGATGACCGGTGTATGCTGTTCCTGGTTTTGTTTGCTTGTTTATTATTTTTCTCACATTTCCACAGTCGTGCGGTGTATGGGACTGGAAATTGAGTTTTTTTTATTGTTTGTGCTGGCTTCTCCCTACGATGGCCAGCACTCCACGGCAGTCGACCCCTAGGGCTGGGTTACGGTTTTCGGCGAGGTTCATATGGAAGGATGGAACGATGCCCATGTGGAACAGAGATGTGTTTGTGGATGGTGTCATCATGACTCAACTCAAGTTGAAGGCGGACGATATTTTTTGCATCCAGCACAATGCCCAGGAGAGGGGCTACGATGTTTCCTTCAGATCCAGTTTGGGGCTCCAGGGGGTTTTGGAGGACTGCAAGCGGATGGAGGCTGATGTCGGACCCCTCAGCCATTTCGAGGTGTTTTCTCTGGACAGGCTGAATTTTCGAGTTATCAATGTCACAATGTACAACCCGTACGTGATCGATAAGGAGGTGACTGATTTTTTGGCCCCCTACGCTGAGGTGATATCTGAGGTCCGGAGGATCAGAGACAGACGTGGGATCTGGACGGGGCGGAGGCAGGTGCAGGTGCTCCTAAAGGCTGTTCCCGGTGGCTGTGACGGGCTGGCTCATCCCCCAGCCTTCTTTTCCTTGGGGCCTGATAGGGGGTATTTGTTTTATAACAACCAGCCCCCTTTCTGCCGAAGGTGCCGGGTGGCAGGGCACTCTGATGGAAAGTGTGGGGAGGTGAGGTGCCACCATTGCAAGGAGGAGGGCCACATGGCTAAAGATTGTAAGGTTGGTAAGAAATGCCACAACTGCAGTTCCACCGACCACCTGGTGAGGGCCTGTCCCCAGGAGCGGCGGTATTCGTCAGTGGTGGTGATGGGGAAGGAGCTTGCACCGAAGACCGGAGAGGAGGAAGAAAGTGCACCAGTGGCACCAGCACCAGCACCAATAGAGGCGATTCCTGTGGAGAAGGACGCAGAGGCGGAGACGGTACTCCTGGTTGGCAACAAGACAGTTTCCCCTTTGTCTTCCGATGGAGAGGCGATGGACGAGGAGGAGGTGGTCGGTGGAGCCAGCGGAGCCAGTGGAGCCAGTGGAGCCAGAAAACGGAGGTTAAGGGTTAAAAGGACTACACCTGGGTCAGAAGGTATGGGGGCAGGGGAAATTACCGGTGGGGGCCCACAAAAAAAGGTAAGGGGAGGGAAGGGAGGTAGGGTGGCCCTCTTAGTGCAACAGGTCGGTGGGGAGCAGGGGGTTGGTGGGGGAGTGGGTTTGGCGGATGTTGAGGCTGAGGGGGAGGGGGTTTGTTTACCGGTTTCCCCTGTCCTGGACAGTATGGACAGTATGGACCCTTTTGAGACTCCAAGCCTTGGGGAAGGGTTACAGGTGGGAGCACCCAACACTTTGCCTGCTTCTTGGGATAAGGGGGAGGATGGGGAGGACAGTTAAAAGTGGGGGTAGGGGTATTATTGTGGGTTGGTTTTTTGTTTAATTTTATTTTATTATTGTCAATGGCTTTCACAGTGGGCACTTTTAATGCACGGGGTTGAGGGGTTCTGTTAAGAGGAGGGGCTTTTTTGATTATGTTGCCTCACTCAGGCTTACCGTTTGTTTTGTTCAAGAGGTGCACTTACGGGATGGGAGGGATTGTGGTGTGTTTTCAAAGGAATGGGACAAGGGGGAATCGTTTTGGTCAGTGGGGGGGGTTCACTCATCTGGTGTGGGGATACTGTTTGGAAACCGGGAGGCAAGGGTGGTGGGTTCTTTTGTAATTGTGCAGGGGAGGGTTATGGGGGTTGATGTGAATATTGGGGTTTTGAAATTGAGGGTGGTGGTGGTGTACGGGCCACAGAGGGCGGGTGAAAGGAGTGCCATGATGGAGGCTTTAAGGCCTTTTTTTGCCACAAACAGGCAGATGGTGGTGGGGGGTGATTTTAATGTGGATCTGGGGAGGGTGGGTGATCCAAGTGCTGGGTGTGTGGGTTCTTTTTTTAAGGGGCAGGGGCTTGTGGATGGAGGGAAGGCACTTACCCCTCGAATAGATGGTCCCACATGGCGTAACTCCCGGGGGGTAGCCAGGCGTCTCGATTATGTGTTTTTTTCTCGGTCCTTGGTCCTATTGTCGGGCCGGGTGGTCCCTGTTTTTTTCTCTGACCATGATGGGCTCCTCTTTCGGGTCCGGTCTAGCGCTCCTGTTTTCGGCCCCGGGTACTGGAGGTTGAACTCCAGTGTCCTTGGCGAGGATGAGTTCTGCAGTAGCTTTGTCTCCTTTTTCCGGGGGCTCGAGGGACTTAGGGCTTTGTTTTCTGGTGTGGTGGAGTGGTGGGAGGGGGCTAAGGAGAGGATAAAGGGGTTTTGTATTATGTATTGTCAACGGAGGGCGAAGGAGGCGGGGAGGGAAGTGCTCCGTCTTCAACACCTCCTCGAGCTCGAGTACACTTTGGGTAACCTAGGTGGCGCTGTAGACCAGCGGGCTTGTGACTCCCTTAAGACAGAACTTAGGGATGTCTATGAGGATAAGGCCCGTGCTTACCTGACGCGGTCACGTCGTGAGTTCTTGGAGAAGAATGAGACGTGTTCCGCAGCCTTTTTCAGCAGCGTGAGGGCTGATAAGGGAAGGAAGGTGATATCGGGAGTTAGGGACAGTCAGGGTCAGGTGGTTACTGAGACAGGGGAGATGGTAAGGGTCGCAACCGATCACTTCCGCTCCTTCTTCTGTGAACGAGTGGTGGATGAGGAGCGAGCAGAGGCTTTTTTGCAGCTTGTGGCTCAGAGGGTACCGTCAGACCTGGCTGAGGCTTTGGAGGCCCCTCTCTCTCTCGAGGAATTGGAGGGTGCCCTTCGTAGAATGGGCAAGCGTAAGGTTCCGGGCATCGATGGCCTGCCGGCTGAGTTTTATCTCATGTTTTGGGATATTCTCGGCCCGGTGGTTCTCGAGGTCCTGACCGAGGTCCTCCGCACAGGGGCACTGGGAGGGTCAATGGCTAAGGGGGTGATCTCACTTCTGTTTAAGAAGGGGGACGCCTCTGACCTTAAGAACTGGCGGCCATTGACCATGCTGTGTGTTGATTACAAGCTTTTGGCTAAGGTTCTCACAGACCGTCTGTGCACAGCTCTCCCAGATGCGGTCCATGTGGATCAGACGTGTGGGGTGGCTGGGCGCTCGTTGAGATGGAATCTCCAGCTCATCAGAGACGTCATCGCTTGGGCAGAGGATCGGGACCTGCCACTTATGGTGGTGGGTCTTGATCAGGCCAAAGCCTTTGATAGGGTTCACTGGGGTTTTATGTTCAAAGTTTTAGAGAGAATAGGCTTAGGGCGGGTTTTTGTTGGGTGGCTGCGTACTCTGTACACAGCAGTGGGGAGCACGGTTTCTGTTAATGGGCACTTGGGGGAGTTTTTTGGGTTGCACGCAGGGGTAAGACAGGGGTGTCCGCTCTCTCCCCTGCTCTACGTCCTTTATATGGAGCCCCTGGCGGCGGCCATTAGGGCTGACCCGGGTGTGAAGGGTATCCTGGTACCAGGCAGCAGGGGCCTGAGGGTCAAGTTGTCGCAGTATGCGGATGATACCACACTGCTACTGGACAACGATGCGTGTCTGAGTCGGTCTTTGGAGATCTTCCAGGACTTTGGCCGGGTGTCTGGCGCGGAGCTCAACCGTGCTAAATCCTCGGTTAAGTTCTTTGGGCGGTGGAAGAGTAGGTCAGACGTACCAGGAGGGCTGTCGCTCTGTGAAGGGGCCCTGAGGATTCTTGGGGTCCTCTTTGAGGCAGCCCACAGTGCCACGGTCAACTGGACCAGGCGAATAGATGCAGTTCATAAAAAGTTTGCCCTCTGGAAGGCCAGGAGACTGACCTTTACGGGGAAGGTACTGGTTTTGAAGGTAGACGTGTTGCCGTCCCTCCTGTACCTGGCGTACATCTTTCCGATGCCGGCCAGCATGCGGAGGCCGCTCACTCGGCTTGTGTTTCGTTTCATGTGGGGGGGGAGTTATGAATACGTGGCGAGGGCACGCATGTTGGCTCCGGTGGGGGAAGGGGGGAGGGACGTGCCCCATTTCCCACTCAAGTTGGACTGCATTTTTGTTTCTTTTTTGCTCAAAGAATTGTCCTCTCCGGTAGTCCATCCATCTGGCTACTTCCTCCGGTTCTACTTTGCCTACCCGGCAAGGAGGGTCATGGCCTGGTCCAATTCGGCCCCCCGGGCGGAGCAGTTGCCGTGGCATTTTGGCCACGCGGCAAAGTGGCTGCGGGCTCATCCTGGGGTTTTGGAAGGGGATGTGGGGTTGGACCAGAAGAGGCTCTATGCCGAGGTGAGACAGGGAGTGACCGCGCCAGCTGTGGTGGGGATACCCGCTACAGTTTGGTTGTCGGTACAACTGCCTGGCCTGGACAATGGGCTCAAGGATTTAGGATGGCTGATGTTACACAGGAGTTTGCCGGTGCGTGAGATCATGCACCGGCATGGCTTGGCGAGATCCCCGGTGTGCCCCAGAGCTGGTTGCTTTGTGGACGAGACTATTAGACACGTCATGTGGGACTGTCCTTTTGCAGGGGTGGTGTGGGCTAGGGCATCTGTGTTGATTGGGAGGTTGGAGGGGAGTGTTGGGGTCACATGGGCAAGATTGGAGAGAGGGATTGGGAGAGCTGGGGGGGGGCGTAGGGGGCGTCTCCTGCAATGGCTGCTCATGGGCCTTTTTAAGAAGGGGCTGTGGGAGGCCAGACAGGCTCTGGTTAAAAAGGCGGTGGATTGGGGGGTGGAGGGGGTTGTTAGGAGAGTAGAGGGGGACGTAAAGGGAAGGATGCGGTGGGATGTGAAGAGGTGGGGACATCATGCTGCTAGGGAGAGATGGAAGGGGGGTTTAGGTTTGATGGAAGGGATGTAGTGGTTGCTTAGGATATTGACATATGGTTTTTTTTGTGGAGACCGGAAAGTGCATAAGTGGAAAATGGGGACATGGTTTTTTGTCTTGGATAGTGGGCTATTGTTTTGGGTGGGATAAAGGGAGGTTTTGGTTAACAGTGGGTGGTTTAATTTGGGGTTCATTTTCATTTTCAACTGTAACAGGGACAGCATACAATAAGGAACATAAAATGAAAATGTAGAAATGCAAATGTTCAGGAAAGTTTTTGTTTGGATTAGTAGGGAAAGGTAAATTAAGAATGTGTGCACATGTATGGGTGTTTTAAATAGTATGATAGGAAGTCGTTTTGTAGTTTGTATGGTATAGGGACAGATAGGATGTGATAACATGTATATGATTATTTTTGATATAAAATTAAGAAAGAAGGTAAAAACTCCCCTCCCAGCTGGTTGGAGGGGAGGAGAAGCCCGATTTCACAAAAAAGAAAAAAAAAAAATCTGTTCTTATCAGTTTAATATCTGATACGTCCCCTACCCGGGGACCATATATTAAATTGATTTTTGGAACAGGGAGATGGAATAGGGGCTTGCTCCGTCCACTCCACGCATCGACCTGGTCTTGCAGTATCTCCAGGAACGGTGCACTAACTCCTCCTAACTTTGTCAAAGTAAATGTTTTGGTACGCTAATCTGCGATGGGTTAAAGGCAATGCAAAAAAAAAGAAATCATTAGATGGGCAATGCTCTGTTTAATCTGCGTTATGTTTTCCCGCCCTTTTTGTTAAAAAAAAAACGTCTGTGTGTGTGTGTGTGTGTGTGTGTGTGTGTGTGTGTAAATGGCTGCATTTACATAGCGCTTTACAATTTGTTCCTCACATTTTACCCATTCACTCAGACGTTCACACACCGATGGCGGAGGCAACCATGCAAGGTGCCAACCTACCTGCTCATCAGGAGCAATTAGGGGATAAGTGTCTTTAAACAAAGCACAATTGATGCAAACACAGACAACGTGTTGTAAATGCTAGTACAGTAACATCCACCCCCCTGCGTCCTGTATCAGCCGCGCCGGGCGTGCCCGCTGGCCATAATGGGGGTTATCGCTTCTCGGCCTTTTGGCTAAGATCAAGTGTAGTATCTGTTCTTATCAGTTTAATATCTGATACGTCCCCTACCCGGGGACCATATATTAAATTGATTTTTGGAACAGGGAGATGGAATAGGGGCTTGCTCCGTCCACTCCACGCATCGACCTGGTCTTGCAGTATCTCCAGGAACGGTGCACTAACTCCTCCTAACTTTGTCAAAGTAAATGTTTTGGTACGCTAATCTGCGATGGGTTAAAGGCAATGCAAAAAAAAAGAAATCATTAGATGGGCAATGCTCTGTTTAATCTGCGTTATGTTTTCCCGCCCTTTTTGTTAAAAAAAAAACGTCTGTGTGTGTGTGTGTGTGTGTGTGTGTGTGTGTGTGTGTGTGTGTAAATGGCTGCATTTACATAGCGCTTTACAATTTGTTCCTCACATTTTACCCATTCACTCAGACGTTCACACACCGATGGCGGAGGCAACCATGCAAGGTGCCAACCTACCTGCTCATCAGGAGCAATTAGGGGATAAGTGTCTTTAAACAAAGCACAATTGATGCAAACACAGACAACGTGTTGTAAATGCTAGTACAGTAACATCCACCCCCCTGCGTCCTGTATCAGCCGCGCCGGGCGTGCCCGCTGGCCATAATGGGGGTTATCGCTTCTCGGCCTTTTGGCTAAGATCAAGTGTAGTATCTGTTCTTATCAGTTTAATATCTGATACGTCCCCTACCCGGGGACCATATATTAAATTGATTTTTGGAACAGGGAGATGGAATAGGGGCTTGCTCCGTCCACTCCACGCATCGACCTGGTCTTGCAGTATCTCCAGGAACGGTGCACTAACTCCTCCTAACTTTGTCAAAGTAAATGTTTTGGTACGCTAATCTGCGATGGGTTAAAGGCAATGCAAAAAAAAAGAAATCATTAGATGGGCAATGCTCTGTTTAATCTGCGTTATGTTTTCCCGCCCTTTTTGTTAAAAAAAAAAAAAAAAAAAAAAAAAAAAAACGTCCGTGTGTGTGTGTGTGTGTGTGTGTGTGTGTGTGTGTAAATGGCTGCATTTACATAGCGCTTTACAATTTGTTCCTCACATTTTACCCATTCACTCAGACGTTCACACACCGATGGCGGAGGCAACCATGCAAGGTGCCAACCTACCTGCTCATCAGGAGCAATTAGGGGATAAGTGTCTTTAAACAAAGCACAATTGATGCAAACACAGACAACGTGTTGTAAATGCTAGTACAGTAACATCCACCCCCCTGCGTCCTGTATCAGCCGCGCCGGGCGTGCCCGCTGGCCATAATGGGGGTTATCGCTTCTCGGCCTTTTGGCTAAGATCAAGTGGATGACCGGTGTATGCTGTTCCTGGTTTTGTTTGCTTGTTTATTATTTTTCTCACATTTCCACAGTCGTGCGGTGTATGGGACTGGAAATTGAGTTTTTTTTATTGTTTGTGCTGGCTTCTCCCTACGATGGCCAGCACTCCACGGCAGTCGACCCCTAGGGCTGGGTTACGGTTTTCGGCGAGGTTCATATGGAAGGATGGAACGATGCCCATGTGGAACAGAGATGTGTTTGTGGATGGTGTCATCATGACTCAACTCAAGTTGAAGGCGGACGATATTTTTTGCATCCAGCACAATGCCCAGGAGAGGGGCTACGATGTTTCCTTCAGATCCAGTTTGGGGCTCCAGGGGGTTTTGGAGGACTGCAAGCGGATGGAGGCTGATGTCGGACCCCTCAGCCATTTCGAGGTGTTTTCTCTGGACAGGCTGAATTTTCGAGTTATCAATGTCACAATGTACAACCCGTACGTGATTGATAAGGAGGTGACTGATTTTTTGGCCCCCTACGCTGAGGTGATATCTGAGGTCCGGAGGATCAGAGACAGACGTGGGATCTGGACGGGGCGGAGGCAGGTGCAGGTGCTCCTAAAGGCTGTTCCCGGTGGCTGTGACGGGCTGGCTCATCCCCCAGCCTTCTTTTCCTTGGGGCCTGATAGGGGGTATTTGTTTTATAACAACCAGCCCCCTTTCTGCCGAAGGTGCCGGGTGGCAGGGCACTCTGATGGAAAGTGTGGGGAGGTGAGGTGCCACCATTGCAAGGAGGAGGGCCACATGGCTAAAGATTGTAAGGTTGGTAAGAAATGCCACAACTGCAGTTCCACCGACCACCTGGTGAGGGCCTGTCTCCAGGAGCGGCGGTATTCGTCAGTGGTGGTGATGGGGAAGGAGCTTGCACCGAAGACCGGAGAGGAGGAAGAAAGTGCACCAGTGGCACCAGCACCAGCACCAATAGAGGCGTTTCCTGTGGAGAAGGACGCAGAGGCGGAGACGGTACTCCTGGTTGGCAACAAGACAGTTTCCCCTTTGTCTTCCGATGGAGAGGCGATGGACGAGGAGGAGGTGGTCGGTGGAGCCAGCGGAGCCAGTGGAGCCAGTGGAGCCAGAAAACGGAGGTTAAGGGTTAAAAGGACTACACCTGGGTCAGAAGGTATGGGGGCAGGGGAAATTACCGGTGGGGGCCCACAAAAAAAGGTAAGGGGAGGGAAGGGAGGTAGGGTGGCCCTCTTAGTGCAACAGGTCGGTGGGGAGCAGGGGGTTGGTGGGGGAGTGGGTTTGGCGGATGTTGAGGCTGAGGGGGAGGGGGTTTGTTTACCGGTTTCCCCTGTCCTGGACAGTATGGACAGTATGGACCCTTTTGAGACTCCAAGCCTTGGGGAAGGGTTACAGGTGGGAGCACCCAACACTTTGCCTGCTTCTTGGGATAAGGGGGAGGATGGGGAGGACAGTTAAAAGTGGGGGTAGGGGTATTATTGTGGGTTGGTTTTTTGTTTAATTTAATTTTATTATTGTCAATGGCTTTCACAGTGGGCACTTTTAATGCACGGGGGTTGAGGGGTTCTGTTAAGAGGAGGGGCTTTTTTGATTATGTTGCCTCACTCAGGCTTACCGTTTGTTTTGTTCAAGAGGTGCACTTACGGGATGGGAGGGATTGTGGTGTGTTTTCAAAGGAATGGGACAAGGGGGAATCGTTTTGGTCAGTGGGGGGGGTTCACTCATCTGGTGTGGGGATACTGTTTGGAAACCGGGAGGCAAGGGTGGTGGGTTCTTTTGTAATTGTGCAGGGGAGGGTTATGGGGGTTGATGTGAATATTGGGGTTTTGAAATTGAGGGTGGTGGTGGTGTACGGGCCACAGAGGGCGGGTGAAAGGAGTGCCATGATGGAGGCTTTAAGGCCTTTTTTTGCCACAAACAGGCAGATGGTGGTGGGGGGTGATTTTAATGTGGATCTGGGGAGGGTGGGTGATCCAAGTGCTGGGTGTGTGGGTTCTTTTTTTAAGGGGCAGGGGCTTGTGGATGGAGGGAAGGCACTTACCCCTCGAATAGATGGTCCCACATGGCGTAACTCCCGGGGGGTAGCCAGGCGTCTCGATTATGTGTTTTTTTCTCGGTCCTTGGTCCTATTGTCGGGCCGGGTGGTCCCTGTTTTTTTCTCTGACCATGATGGGCTCCTCTTTCGGGTCCGGTCTAGCGCTCCTGTTTTCGGCCCCGGGTACTGGAGGTTGAACTCCAGTGTCCTTGGCGAGGATGAGTTCTGCAGTAGCTTTGTCTCCTTTTTCCGGGGGCTCGAGGGACTTAGGGCTTTGTTTTCTGGTGTGGTGGAGTGGTGGGAGGGGGCTAAGGAGAGGATAAAGGGGTTTTGTATTATGTATTGTCAACGGAGGGCGAAGGAGGCGGGGAGGGAAGTGCTCCGTCTTCAACACCTCCTCGAGCTCGAGTACACTTTGGGTAACCTAGGTGGCGCTGTAGACCAGCGGGCTTGTGACTCCCTTAAGACAGAACTTAGGGATGTCTATGAGGATAAGGCCCGTGCTTACCTGACGCGGTCACGTCGTGAGTTCTTGGAGAAGAATGAGACGTGTTCCGCAGCCTTTTTCAGCAGCGTGAGGGCTGATAAGGGAAGGAAGGTGATATCGGGAGTTAGGGACAGTCAGGGTCAGGTGGTTACTGAGACAGGGGAGATGGTAAGGGTCGCAACCGATCACTTCCGCTCCTTCTTCTGTGAACGAGTGGTGGATGAGGAGCGAGCAGAGGCTTTTTTGCAGCTTGTGGCTCAGAGGGTACCGTCAGACCTGGCTGAGGCTTTGGAGGCCCCTCTCTCTCTCGAGGAATTGGAGGGTGCCCTTCGTAGAATGGGCAAGCGTAAGGTTCCGGGCATCGATGGCCTGCCGGCTGAGTTTTATCTCATGTTTTGGGATATTCTCGGCCCGGTGGTTCTCGAGGTCCTGACCGAGGTCCTCCGCACAGGGGCACTGGGAGGGTCAATGGCTAAGGGGGTGATCTCACT
Source organism: Notolepis coatsorum (assembly GCF_963971535.1). Taxonomy (NCBI): domain Eukaryota; kingdom Metazoa; phylum Chordata; class Actinopteri; order Aulopiformes; family Paralepididae; genus Notolepis; species Notolepis coatsorum. The sequence goes on along the minus strand of NC_140169.1, from coordinate 745,949 downwards.
TCTGTTTAAGAAGGGGGACGCCTCTGACCTTAAGAACTGGCGGCCATTGACCATGCTGTGTGTTGATTACAAGCTTTTGGCTAAGGTTCTCACAGACCGTCTGTGCACAGCTCTCCCAGATGCGGTCCATGTGGATCAGACGTGTGGGGTGGCTGGGCGCTCGTTGAGATGGAATCTCCAGCTCATCAGAGACGTCATCGCTTGGGCAGAGGATCGGGACCTGCCACTTATGGTGGTGGGTCTTGATCAGGCCAAAGCCTTTGATAGGGTTCACTGGGGTTTTATGTTCAAAGTTTTAGAGAGAATAGGCTTAGGGCGGGTTTTTGTTGGGTGGCTGCGTACTCTGTACACAGCAGTGGGGAGCACGGTTTCTGTTAATGGGCACTTGGGGGAGTTTTTTGGGTTGCACGCAGGGGTAAGACAGGGGTGTCCGCTCTCTCCCCTGCTCTACGTCCTTTATATGGAGCCCCTGGCGGCGGCCATTAGGGCTGACCCGGGTGTGAAGGGTATCCTGGTACCAGGCAGCAGGGGCCTGAGGGTCAAGTTGTCGCAGTATGCGGATGATACCACACTGCTACTGGACAACGATGCGTGTCTGAGTCGGTCTTTGGAGATCTTCCAGGACTTTGGCCGGGTGTCTGGCGCGGAGCTCAACCGTGCTAAATCCTCGGTTAAGTTCTTTGGGCGGTGGAAGAGTAGGTCAGACGTACCAGGAGGGCTGTCGCTCTGTGAAGGGGCCCTGAGGATTCTTGGGGTCCTCTTTGAGGCAGCCCACAGTGCCACGGTCAACTGGACCAGGCGAATAGATGCAGTTCATAAAAAGTTTGCCCTCTGGAAGGCCAGGAGACTGACCTTTACGGGGAAGGTACTGGTTTTGAAGGTAGACGTGTTGCCGTCCCTCCTGTACCTGGCGTACATCTTTCCGATGCCGGCCAGCATGCGGAGGCCGCTCACTCGGCTTGTGTTTCGTTTCATGTGGGGGGGGAGTTATGAATACGTGGCGAGGGCACGCATGTTGGCTCCGGTGGGGGAAGGGGGGAGGGACGTGCCCCATTTCCCACTCAAGTTGGACTGCATTTTTGTTTCTTTTTTGCTCAAAGAATTGTCCTCTCCGGTAGTCCATCCATCTGGCTACTTCCTCCGGTTCTACTTTGCCTACCCGGCAAGGAGGGTCATGGCCTGGTCCAATTCGGCCCCCCGGGCGGAGCAGTTGCCGTGGCATTTTGGCCACGCGGCAAAGTGGCTGCGGGCTCATCCTGGTGTTTTGGAAGGGGATGTGGGGTTGGACCAGAAGAGGCTCTATGCCGAGGTGAGACAGGGAGTGACCGCGCCAGCTGTGGTGGGGATACCCGCTACAGTTTGGTTGTCGGTACAACTGCCTGGCCTGGACAATGGGCTCAAGGATTTAGGATGGCTGATGTTACACAGGAGTTTGCCGGTGCGTGAGATCATGCACCGGCATGGCTTGGCGAGATCCCCGGTGTGCCCCAGAGCTGGTTGCTTTGTGGACGAGACTATTAGACACGTCATGTGGGACTGTCCTTTTGCAGGGGTGGTGTGGGCTAGGGCATCTGTGTTGATTGGGAGGTTGGAGGGGAGTGTTGGGGTCACATGGGCAAGATTGGATAGAGGGATTGGGAGAGCTGGGGGGGGCGTAGGGGGCGTCTCCTGCAATGGCTGCTCATGGGCCTTTTTAAGAAGGGGCTGTGGGAGGCCAGACAGGCTCTGGTTAAAAAGGCGGTGGATTGGGGGGTGGAGGGGGTTGTTAGGAGAGTAGAGGGGGACGTAAAGGGAAGGATGCGGTGGGATGTGAAGAGGTGGGGACATCATGCTGCTAGGGAGAGATGGAAGGGGGGTTTAGGTTTGATGGAAGGGATGTAGTGGTTGCTTAGGATATTGACATATGGTTTTTTTTGTGGAGACCGGAAAGTGCATAAGTGGAAAATGGGGACATGGTTTTTTGTCTTGGATAGTGGGCTATTGTTTTGGGTGGGATAAAGGGAGGTTTTGGTTAACAGTGGGTGGTTTAATTTGGGGTTTCATTTTCATTTTCAACTGTAACAGGGACAGCATACAATAAGGAACATAAAATGAAAATGTAGAAATGCAAATGTTCAGGAAAGTTTTGTTTGGATTAGTAGGGAAAGGTAAATTAAGAATGTGTGCACATGTATGGGTGTTTTAAATAGTATGATAGGAAGTCGTTTTGTAGTTTGTATGGTATAGGGACAGATAGGATGTGATAACATGTATATGATTATTTTTGATATAAAATTAAGAAAGAAGGTAAAAACTCCCCTCCCAGCTGGTTGGAGGGGAGGAGAAGCCCGATTTCACAAAAAAAAAAAAAAAAATCTGTTCTTATCAGTTTAATATCTGATACGTCCCCTACCCGGGGACCATATATTAAATTGATTTTTGGAACAGGGAGATGGAATAGGGGCTTGCTCCGTCCACTCCACGCATCGACCTGGTTTTGCAGTATCTCCAGGAACGGTGCACTAACTCCTCCTAACTTTGTCAAAGTAAATGTTTTCGTACGCTAATCTGCGATGGGTTAAAGGCAATGCAAAAAAAAAGAAATCATTAGATGGGCAATGCTCTGTTTAATCTGCGTTATGTTTTCCCGCCCTTTTTGTTAAAAAAAAAACGTCTGTGTGTGTGTGTGTGTGTGTGTGTGTGTGTGTGTGTGTGTGTGTAAATGGCTGCATTTACATAGCGCTTTACAATTTGTTCCTCACATTTTACCCATTCACTCAGACGTTCACACACCGATGGCGGAGGCAACCATGCAAGGTGCCAACCTACCTGCTCATCAGGAGCAATTAGGGGATAAGTGTCTTTAAACAAAGCACAATTGATGCAAACACAGACAACGTGTTGTAAATGCTAGTACAGTAACATCCACCCCCCTGCGTCCTGTATCAGCCGCGCCGGGCGTGCCCGCTGGCCATAATGGGGGTTATCGCTTCTCGGCCTTTTGGCTAAGATCAAGTGTAGTATTTGTTCTTATCAGTTTAATATCTGATACGTCCCCTACCCGGGGACCATATATTAAATTGATTTTTGGAACAGGGAGATGGAATAGGGGCTTGCTCCGTCCACTCCACGCATCGACCTGGTCTTGCAGTATCTCCAGTAACGGTGCACTAACTCCTCCTAACTTTGTCAAAGTAAATGTTTTGGTACGCTAATCTGCGATGGGTTAAAGGCAATGCAAAAAAAAGAAATCATTAGATGGGCAATGCTCTGTTTAATCTGCGTTATGTTTTCCCGCCCTTTTTGTTAAAAAAAAAAAAAAAAAAAAAAAAAAAAAAAACGTCCGTGTGTGTGTGTGTGTGTGTGTGTGTGTGTGTGTGTGTGTGTGTGTGTGTGTGTGTAAATGGCTGCATTTACATAGCGCTTTACAATTTGTTCCTCACATTTTACCCATTCACTCAGACGTTCACACACCGATGGCGGAGGCAACCATGCAAGGTGCCAACCTACCTGCTCATCAGGAGCAATTAGGGGATAAGTGTCTTTAAACAAAGCACAATTGATGCAAACACAGACAACGTGTTGTAAATGCTAGTACAGTAACATCCACCCCCCTGCGTCCTGTATCAGCCGCGCCGGGCGTGCCCGCTGGCCATAATGGGGGTTATCGCTTCTCGGCCTTTTGGCTAAGATCAAGTGTAGTATCTGTTCTTATCAGTTTAATATCTGATACGTCCCCTACCCGGGGACCATATATTAAATTGATTTTTGGAACAGGGAGATGGAATAGGGGCTTGCTCCGTCCACTCCACGCATCGACCTGGTCTTGCAGTATCTCCAGGAACAGTGCACTAACTCCTCCTAACTTTGTCAAAGTAAATGTTTTGGTACGCTAATCTGCGATGGGTTAAAGGCAATGCAAAAAAAAAGAAATCATTAGATGGGCAATGCTCTGTTTAATCTGCGTTATGTTTTCCCGCCCTTTTTGTTAAAAAAAAAACATCTGTGTGTGTGTGTGTGTGTGTGTGTGTGTGTGTGTGTGTGTGTGTGTGTGTGTGTGTGTGTAAATGGCTGCATTTACATAGCGCTTTACAATTTGTTCCTCACATTTTACCCATTCACTCAGACGTTCACACACCGATGGCGGAGGCAACCATGCAAGGTGCCAACCTACCTGCTCATCAGGAGCAATTAGGGGATAAGTGTCTTTAAACAAAGCACAATTGATGCAAACACAGACAACGTGTTGTAAATGCTAGTACAGTAACATCCACCCCCCTGCGTCCTGTATCAGCCGCGCCGGGCGTGCCCGCTGGCCATAATGGGGGTTATCGCTTCTCGGCCTTTTGGCTAAGATCAAGTGGATGACCGGTGTATGCTGTTCCTGGTTTTGTTTGCTTGTTTATTATTTTTCTCACATTTCCACAGTCGTGCGGTGTATGGGACTGGAAATAGATTTTTTTTTTTTTTTTTATTGTTTGTGCTGGCTTCTCCCTACGATGGCCAGCACTCCACGGCAGTCGACCCCTAGGGCTGGGTTACGGTTTTCGGCGAGGTTCATATGGAAGGATGGAACGATGCCCATGTGGAACAGAGATGTGTTTGTGGATGGTGTCATCATGACTCAACTCAAGTTGAAGGCGGACGATATTTTTTGCATCCAGCACAATGCCCAGGAGAGGGGCTACGATGTTTCCTTCAGATCCAGTTTGGGGCTCCAGGGGGTTTTGGAGGACTGCAAGCGGATGGAGGCTGATGTCGGACCCCTCAGCCATTTCGAGGTGTTTTCTCTGGACAGGCTGAATTTTCGAGTTATCAATGTCACAATGTACAACCCGTACGTGATTGATAAGGAGGTGACTGATTTTTTGGCCCCCTACGCTGAGGTGATATCTGAGGTCCGGAGGATCAGAGACAGACGTGGGATCTGGACGGGGCGGAGGCAGGTGCAGGTGCTCCTAAAGGCTGTTCCCGGTGGCTGTGACGGGCTGGCTCATCCCCCAGCCTTCTTTTCCTTGGGGCCTGATAGGGGGTATTTGTTTTATAACAACCAGCCCCCTTTCTGCCGAAGGTGCCGGGTGGCAGGGCACTCTGATGGAAAGTGTGGGGAGGTGAGGTGCCACCATTGCAAGGAGGAGGGCCACATGGCTAAAGATTGTAAGGTTGGTAAGAAATGCCACAACTGCAGTTCCACCGACCACCTGGTGAGGGCCTGTCCCCAGGAGCGGCGGTATTCGTCAGTGGTGGTGATGGGGAAGGAGCTTGCACCGAAGACCGGAGAGGAGGAAGAAAGTGCACCAGTGGCACCAGCACCAGCACCAATAGAGGCGTTTCCTGTGGAGAAGGACGCAGAGGCGGAGACGGTACTCCTGGTTGGCAACAAGACAGTTTCCCCTTTGTCTTCCGATGGAGAGGCGATGGACGAGGAGGAGGTGGTCGGTGGAGCCAGCGGAGCCAGTGGAGCCAGTGGAGCCAGAAAACGGAGGTTAAGGGTTAAAAGGACTACACCTGGGTCAGAAGGTATGGGGGCAGGGGAAATTACCGGTGGGGGCCCACAAAAAAAGGTAAGGGGAGGGAAGGGAGGTAGGGTGGCCCTCTTAGTGCAACAGGTCGGTGGGGAGCAGGGGGTTGGTGGGGGAGTGGGTTTGGCGGATGTTGAGGCTGAGGGGGAGGGGGTTTGTTTACCGGTTTCCCCTGTCCTGGACAGTATGGACAGTATGGACCCTTTTGAGACTCCAAGCCTTGGGGAAGGGTTACAGGTGGGAGCACCCAACACTTTGCCTGCTTCTTGGGATAAGGGGGAGGATGGGGAGGACAGTTAAAAGTGGGGGTAGGGGTATTATTGTGGGTTGGTTTTTTGTTTAATTTAATTTTATTATTGTCAATGGCTTTCACAGTGGGCACTTTTAATGCACGGGGGTTGAGGGGTTCTGTTAAGAGGAGGGGCTTTTTTGATTATGTTGCCTCACTCAGGCTTACCGTTTGTTTTGTTCAAGAGGTGCACTTACGGGATGGGAGGGATTGTGGTGTGTTTTCAAAGGAATGGGACAAGGGGGAATCGTTTTGGTCAGTGGGGGGGGTTCACTCATCTGGTGTGGGGATACTGTTTGGAAACCGGGAGGCAAGGGTGGTGGGTTCTTTTGTAATTGTGCAGGGGAGGGTTATGGGGGTTGATGTGAATATTGGGGTTTTGAAATTGAGGGTGGTGGTGGTGTACGGGCCACAGAGGGCGGGTGAAAGGAGTGCCATGATGGAGGCTTTAAGGCCTTTTTTTGCCACAAACAGGCAGATGGTGGTGGGGGGTGATTTTAATGTGGATCTGGGGAGGGTGGGTGATCCAAGTGCTGGGTGTGTGGGTTCTTTTTTTAAGGGGCAGGGGCTTGTGGATGGAGGGAAGGCACTTACCCCTCGAATAGATGGTCCCACATGGCGTAACTCCCGGGGGGTAGCCAGGCGTCTCGATTATGTGTTTTTTTCTCGGTCCTTGGTCCTATTGTCGGGCCGGGTGGTCCCTGTTTTTTTCTCTGACCATGATGGGCTCCTCTTTCGGGTCCGGTCTAGCGCTCCTGTTTTCGGCCCCGGGTACTGGAGGTTGAACTCCAGTGTCCTTGGCGAGGATGAGTTCTGCAGTAGCTTTGTCTCCTTTTTCCGGGGGCTCGAGGGACTTAGGGCTTTGTTTTCTGGTGTGGTGGAGTGGTGGGAGGGGGCTAAGGAGAGGATAAAGGGGTTTTGTATTATGTATTGTCAACGGAGGGCGAAGGAGGCGGGGAGGGAAGTGCTCCGTCTTCAACACCTCCTCGAGCTCGAGTACACTTTGGGTAACCTAGGTGGCGCTGTAGACCAGCGGGCTTGTGACTCCCTTAAGACAGAACTTAGGGATGTCTATGAGGATAAGGCCCGTGCTTACCTGACGCGGTCACGTCGTGAGTTCTTGGAGAAGAATGAGACGTGTTCCGCAGCCTTTTTCAGCAGCGTGAGGGCTGATAAGGGAAGGAAGGTGATATCGGGAGTTAGGGACAGTCAGGGTCAGGTGGTTACTGAGACAGGGGAGATGGTAAGGGTCGCAACCGATCACTTCCGCTCCTTCTTCTGTGAACGAGTGGTGGATGAGGAGCGAGCAGAGGCATTTTGGCAGCTTGTGGCTCAGAGGGTACCGTCAGACCTGGCTGAGGCTTTGGAGGCCCCTCTCTCTCTCGAGGAATTGGAGGGTGCCCTTCGTAGAATGGGCAAGCGTAAGGTTCCGGGCATCGATGGCCTGCCGGCTGAGTTTTATCTCATGTTTTGGGATATTCTCGGCCCGGTGGTTCTCGAGGTCCTGACCGAGGTCCTCCGCACAGGGGCACTGGGAGGGTCAATGGCTAAGGGGGTGATCTCACTTCTGTTTAAGAAGGGGGACGCCTCTGACCTTAAGAACTGGCGGCCATTGACCATGCTGTGTGTTGATTACAAGCTTTTGGCTAAGGTTCTCACAGACCGTCTGTGCACAGCTCTCCCAGATGCGGTCCATGTGGATCAGACGTGTGGGGTGGCTGGGCGCTCGTTGAGATGGAATCTCCAGCTCATCAGAGACGTCATCGCTTGGGCAGAGGATCGGGACCTGCCACTTATGGTGGTGGGTCTTGATCAGGCCAAAGCCTTTGATAGGGTTCACTGGGGTTTTATGTTCAAAGTTTTAGAGAGAATAGGCTTAGGGCGGGTTTTTGTTGGGTGGCTGCGTACTCTGTACACAGCAGTGGGGAGCACGGTTTCTGTTAATGGGCACTTGGGGGAGTTTTTTGGGTTGCACGCAGGGGTAAGACAGGGGTGTCCGCTCTCTCCCCTGCTCTACGTCCTTTATATGGAGCCCCTGGCGGCGGCCATTAGGGCTGACCCGGGTGTGAAGGGTATCCTGGTACCAGGCAGCAGGGGCCTGAGGGTCAAGTTGTCGCAGTATGCGGATGATACCACACTGCTACTGGACAACGATGCGTGTCTGAGTCGGTCTTTGGAGATCTTCCAGGACTTTGGCCGGGTGTCTGGCGCGGAGCTCAACCGTGCTAAATCCTCGGTTAAGTTCTTTGGGCGGTGGAAGAGTAGGTCAGACGTACCAGGAGGGCTGTCGCTCTGTGAAGGGGCCCTGAGGATTCTTGGGGTCCTCTTTGAGGCAGCCCACAGTGCCACGGTCAACTGGACCAGGCGAATAGATGCAGTTCATAAAAAGTTTGCCCTCTGGAAGGCCAGGAGACTGACCTTTACGGGGAAGGTACTGGTTTTGAAGGTAGACGTGTTGCCGTCCCTCCTGTACCTGGCGTACATCTTTCCGATGCCGGCCAGCATGCGGAGGCCGCTCACTCGGCTTGTGTTTCGTTTCATGTGGGGGGGGAGTTATGAATACGTGGCGAGGGCACGCATGTTGGCTCCGGTGGGGGAAGGGGGGAGGGACGTGCCCCATTTCCCACTCAAGTTGGACTGCATTTTTGTTTCTTTTTTGCTCAAAGAATTGTCCTCTCCGGTAGTCCATCCATCTGGCTACTTCCTCCGGTTCTACTTTGCCTACCCGGCAAGGAGGGTCATGGCCTGGTCCAATTCGGCCCCCCGGGCGGAGCAGTTGCCGTGGCATTTTGGCCACGCGGCAAAGTGGCTGCGGGCTCATCCTGGTGTTTTGGAAGGGGATGTGGGGTTGGACCAGAAGAGGCTCTATGCCGAGGTGAGACAGGGAGTGACCGCGCCAGCTGTGGTGGGGATACCCGCTACAGTTTGGTTGTCGGTACAACTGCCTGGCCTGGACAATGGGCTCAAGGATTTAGGATGGCTGATGTTACACAGGAGTTTGCCGGTGCGTGAGATCATGCACCGGCATGGCTTGGCGAGATCCCCGGTGTGCCCCAGAGCTGGTTGCTTTGTGGACGAGACTATTAGACACGTCATGTGGGACTGTCCTTTTGCAGGGGTGGTGTGGGCTAGGGCATCTGTGTTGATTGGGAGGTTGGAGGGGAGTGTTGGGGTCACATGGGCAAGATTGGATAGAGGGATTGGGAGAGCTGGGGGGGGCGTAGGGGGCGTCTCCTGCAATGGCTGCTCATGGGCCTTTTTAAGAAGGGGCTGTGGGAGGCCAGACAGGCTCTGGTTAAAAAGGCGGTGGATTGGGGGGTGGAGGGGGTTGTTAGGAGAGTAGAGGGGGACGTAAAGGGAAGGATGCGGTGGGATGTGAAGAGGTGGGGACATCATGCTGCTAGGGAGAGATGGAAGGGGGGTTTAGGTTTGATGGAAGGGATGTAGTGGTTGCTTAGGATATTGACATATGGTTTTTTTTGTGGAGACCGGAAAGTGCATAAGTGGAAAATGGGGACATGGTTTTTTGTCTTGGATAGTGGGCTATTGTTTTGGGTGGGATAAAGGGAGGTTTTGGTTAACAGTGGGTGGTTTAATTTGGGGTTTCATTTTCATTTTCAACTGTAACAGGGACAGCATACAATAAGGAACATAAAATGAAAATGTAGAAATGCAAATGTTCAGGAAAGTTTTGTTTGGATTAGTAGGGAAAGGTAAATTAAGAATGTGTGCACATGTATGGGTGTTTTAAATAGTATGATAGGAAGTCGTTTTGTAGTTTGTATGGTATAGGGACAGATAGGATGTGATAACATGTATATGATTATTTTTGATATAAAATTAAGAAAGAAGGTAAAAACTCCCCTCCCAGCTGGTTGGAGGGGAGGAGAAGCCCGATTTCACAAAAAAAAAAAAAAAAATCTGTTCTTATCAGTTTAATATCTGATACGTCCCCTACCCGGGGACCATATATTAAATTGATTTTTGGAACAGGGAGATGGAATAGGGGCTTGCTCCGTCCACTCCACGCATCGACCTGGTTTTGCAGTATCTCCAGGAACGGTGCACTAACTCCTCCTAACTTTGTCAAAGTAAATGTTTTCGTACGCTAATCTGCGATGGGTTAAAGGCAATGCAAAAAAAAAGAAATCATTAGATGGGCAATGCTCTGTTTAATCTGCGTTATGTTTTCCCGCCCTTTTTGTTAAAAAAAAAACGTCTGTGTGTGTGTGTGTGTGTGTGTGTGTGTGTGTGTGTGTGTGTGTAAATGGCTGCATTTACATAGCGCTTTACAATTTGTTCCTCACATTTTACCCATTCACTCAGACGTTCACACACCGATGGCGGAGGCAACCATGCAAGGTGCCAACCTACCTGCTCATCAGGAGCAATTAGGGGATAAGTGTCTTTAAACAAAGCACAATTGATGCAAACACAGACAACGTGTTGTAAATGCTAGTACAGTAACATCCACCCCCCTGCGTCCTGTATCAGCCGCGCCGGGCGTGCCCGCTGGCCATAATGGGGGTTATCGCTTCTCGGCCTTTTGGCTAAGATCAAGTGTAGTATCTGTTCTTATCAGTTTAATATCTGATACGTCCCCTACCCGGGGACCATATATTAAATTGATTTTTGGAACAGGGAGATGGAATAGGGGCTTGCTCCGTCCACTCCACGCATCGACCTGGTCTTGCAGTATCTCCAGGAACAGTGCACTAACTCCTCCTAACTTTGTCAAAGTAAATGTTTTGGTACGCTAATCTGCGATGGGTTAAAGGCAATGCAAAAAAAAAGAAATCATTAGATGGGCAATGCTCTGTTTAATCTGCGTTATGTTTTCCCGCCCTTTTTGTTAAAAAAAAAACGTCTGTGTGTGTGTGTGTGTGTGTGTGTGTGTGTGTGTGTGTGTGTGTAAATGGCTGCATTTACATAGCGCTTTACAATTTGTTCCTCACATTTTACCCATTCACTCAGACGTTCACACACCGATGGCGGAGGCAACCATGCAAGGTGCCAACCTACCTGCTCATCAGGAGCAATTAGGGGATAAGTGTCTTTAAACAAAGCACAATTGATGCAAACACAGACAACGTGTTGTAAATGCTAGTACAGTAACATCCACCCCCCTGCGTCCTGTATCAGCCGCGCCGGGCGTGCCCGCTGGCCATAATGGGGGTTATCGCTTCTCGGCCTTTTGGCTAAGATCAAGTGTAGTATCTGTTCTTATCAGTTTAATATCTGATACGTCCCCTACCCGGGGACCATATATTAAATTGATTTTTGGAACAGGGAGATGGAATAGGGGCTTGCTCCGTCCACTCCACGCATCGACCTGGTCTTGCAGTATCTCCAGGAACAGTGCACTAACTCCTCCTAACTTTGTCAAAGTAAATGTTTTGGTACGCTAATCTGCGATGGGTTAAAGGCAATGCAAAAAAAAAGAAATCATTAGATGGGCAATGCTCTGTTTAATCTGCGTTATGTTTTCCCGCCCTTTTTGTTAAAAAAAAAACATCTGTGTGTGTGTGTGTGTGTGTGTGTGTGTGTGTGTGTGTGTGTGTGTGTGTGTGTGTGTGTGTAAATGGCTGCATTTACATAGCGCTTTACAATTTGTTCCTCACATTTTACCCATTCACTCAGACGTTCACACACCGATGGCGGAGGCAACCATGCAAGGTGCCAACCTACCTGCTCATCAGGAGCAATTAGGGGATAAGTGTCTTTAAACAAAGCACAATTGATGCAAACACAGACAACGTGTTGTAAATGCTAGTACAGTAACATCCACCCCCCTGCGTCCTGTATCAGCCGCGCCGGGCGTGCCCGCTGGCCATAATGGGGGTTATCGCTTCTCGGCCTTTTGGCTAAGATCAAGTGGATGACCGGTGTATGCTGTTCCTGGTTTTGTTTGCTTGTTTATTATTTTTCTCACATTTCCACAGTCGTGCGGTGTATGGGACTGGAAATTGAGTTTTTTTTATTGTTTGTGCTGGCTTCTCCCTACGATGGCCAGCACTCCACGGCAGTCGACCCCTAGGGCTGGGTTACGGTTTTCGGCGAGGTTCATATGGAAGGATGGAACGATGCCCATGTGGAACAGAGATGTGTTTGTGGATGGTGTCATCATGACTCAACTCAAGTTGAAGGCGGACGATATTTTTTGCATCCAGCACAATGCCCAGGAGAGGGGCTACGATGTTTCCTTCAGATCCAGTTTGGGGCTCCAGGGGGTTTTGGAGGACTGCAAGCGGATGGAGGCTGATGTCGGACCCCTCAGCCATTTCGAGGTGTTTTCTCTGGACAGGCTGAATTTTCGAGTTATCAATGTCACAATGTACAACCCGTACGTGATCGATAAGGAGGTGACTGATTTTTTGGCCCCCTACGCTGAGGTGATATCTGAGGTCCGGAGGATCAGAGACAGACATGGGATCTGGACGGGGCGGAGGCAGGTGCAGGTGCTCCTAAAGGCTGTTCCCGGTGGCTGTGACGGGCTGGCTCATCCCCCAGCCTTCTTTTCCTTGGGGCCTGATAGGGGGTATTTGTTTTATAATAACCAGCCCCCTTTCTGCCGAAGGTGCCGGGTGGCAGGGCACTCTGACGGAAAGTGTGGGGAGGTGAGGTGCCACCATTGCAAGGAGGAGGGCCACATGGCTAAAGATTGTAAGGTTGGTAAGAAATGCCACAACTGCAGTTCCACCGACCACCTGGTGAGGGCCTGTCCCCAGGAGCGGCGGTATTCGTCAGTGGTGGTGATGGGGAAGGAGCTTGCACCGAAGACCGGAGAGGAGGAAGAAAGTGCACCAGTGGCACCAGCACCAGCACCAATAGAGGCGATTCCTGTGGAGAAGGACGCAGAGGCGGAGACGGTACTCCTGGTTGGCAACAAGACAGTTTCCCCTTTGTCTTCCGATGGAGAGGCGATGGACGAGGAGGAGGTGGTCGGTGGAGCCAGCGGAGCCAGTGGAGCCAGTGGAGCCAGAAAACGGAGGTTAAGGGTTAAAAGGACTACACCTGGGTCAGAAGGTATGGGGGCAGGGGAAATTACCGGTGGGGGCCCACAAAAAAAGGTAAGGGGAGGGAAGGGAGGTAGGGTGGCCCTCTTAGTGCAACAGGTCGGTGGGGAGCAGGGGGTTGGTGGGGGAGTGGGTTTGGCGGATGTTGAGGCTGAGGGGGAGGGGGTTTGTTTACCGGTTTCCCCTGTCCTGGACAGTATGGACAGTATGGACCTTTTTGAGACTCCAAGCCTTGGGGAAGGGTTACAGGTGGGAGCACCCAACACTTTGCCTGCTTCTTGGGATAAGGGGGAGGATGGGGAGGACAGTTAAAAGTGGGGGTAGGGGTATTATTGTGGGTTGGTTTTTTGTTTAATTTAATTTTATTATTGTCAATGGCTTTCACAGTGGGCACTTTTAATGCACGGGGGTTGAGGGGTTCTGTTAAGAGGAGGGGCTTTTTTGATTATGTTGCCTCACTCAGGCTTACCGTTTGTTTTGTTCAAGAGGTGCACTTACGGGATGGGAGGGATTGTGGTGTGTTTTCAAAGGAATGGGACAAGGGGGAATCGTTTTGGTCAGTGGGGGGGGTTCACTCATCTGGTGTGGGGATACTGTTTGGAAACCGGGAGGCAAGGGTGGTGGGTTCTTTTGTAATTGTGCAGGGGAGGGTTATGGGGGTTGATGTGAATATTGGGGTTTTGAAATTGAGGGTGGTGGTGGTGTACGGGCCACAGAGGGCGGGTGAAAGGAGTGCCATGATGGAGGCTTTAAGGCCTTTTTTTGCCACAAACAGGCAGATGGTGGTGGGGGGTGATTTTAATGTGGATCTGGGGAGGGTGGGGGATCCAAGTGCTGGGTGTGTGGGTTCTTTTTTTAAGGGGCAGGGGCTTGTGGATGGAGGGAAGGCACTTACCCCTCGAATAGATGGTCCCACATGGCGTAACTCCCGGGGGGTAGCCAGGCGTCTCGATTATGTGTTTTTTTCTCGGTCCTTGGTCCTATTGTCGGGCCGGGTGGTCCCTGTTTTTTTCTCTGACCATGATGGGCTCCTCTTTCGGGTCCGGTCTAGCGCTCCTGTTTTCGGCCCCGGGTACTGGAGGTTGAACTCCAGTGTCCTTGGCGAGGATGAGTTCTGCAGTAGCTTTGTCTCCTTTTTCCGGGGGCTCGAGGGACTTAGGGCTTTGTTTTCTGGTGTGGTGGAGTGGTGGGAGGGGGCTAAGGAGAGGATAAAGGGGTTTTGTATTATGTATTGTCAACAAAGGGCGAAGGAGGCGGGGAGGGAAGTGCTCCGTCTTCAACACCTCCTCGAGCTCGAGTACACTTTGGGTAACCTAGGTGGCGCTGTAGACCAGCGGGCTTGTGACTCCCTTAAGACAGAACTTAGGGATGTCTATGAGGATAAGGCCCGTGCTTACCTGACGCGGTCACGTCGTGAGTTCTTGGAGAAGAATGAGACGTGTTCCGCAGCCTTTTTCAGCAGCGTGAGGGCTGATAAGGGAAGGAAGGTGATATCGGGAGTTAGGGACAGTCAGGGTCAGGTGGTTACTGAGACAGGGGAGATGGTAAGGGTCGCAACCGATCACTTCCGCTCCTTCTTCTGTGAACGAGTGGTGGATGAGGAGCGAGCAGAGGCTTTTTTGCAGCTTGTGGCTCAGAGGGTACCGTCAGACCTGGCTGAGGCTTTGGAGGCCCCTCTCTCTCTCGAGGAATTGGAGGGTGCCCTTCGTAGAATGGGCAAGCGTAAGGTTCCGGGCATCGATGGCCTGCCGGCTGAGTTTTATCTCATGTTTTGGGATATTCTCGGCCCGGTGGTTCTCGAGGTCCTGACCGAGGTCCTCCGCACAGGGGCACTGGGAGGGTCAATGGCTAAGGGGGTGATCTCACTTCTGTTTAAGAAGGGGGACGCCTCTGACCTTAAGAACTGGCGGCCATTGACCATGCTGTGTGTTGATTACAAGCTTTTGGCTAAGGTTCTCACAGACCGTCTGTGCACAGCTCTCCCAGATGCGGTCCATGTGGATCAGACGTGTGGGGTGGCTGGGCGCTCGTTGAGATGGAATCTCCAGCTCATCAGAGACGTCATCGCTTGGGCAGAGGATCGGGACCTGCCACTTATGGTGGTGGGTCTTGATCAGGCCAAAGCCTTTGATAGGGTTCACTGGGGTTTTATGTTCAAAGTTTTAGAGAGAATAGGCTTAGGGCGGGTTTTTGTTGGGTGGCTGCGTACTCTGTACACAGCAGTGGGGAGCACGGTTTCTGTTAATGGGCACTTGGGGGAGTTTTTTGGGTTGCACGCAGGGGTAAGACAGGGGTGTCCGCTCTCTCCCCTGCTCTACGTCCTTTATATGGAGCCCCTGGCGGCGGCCATTAGGGCTGACCCGGGTGTGAAGGGTATCCTGGTACCAGGCAGCAGGGGCCTGAGGGTCAAGTTGTCGCAGTATGCGGATGATACCACACTGCTACTGGACAACGATGCGTGTCTGAGTCGGTCTTTGGAGATCTTCCAGGACTTTGGCCGGGTGTCTGGCGCGGAGCTCAACCGTGCTAAATCCTCGGTTAAGTTCTTTGGGCGGTGGAAGAGTAGGTCAGACGTACCAGGAGGGCTGTCGCTCTGTGAAGGGGCCCTGAGGATTCTTGGGGTCCTCTTTGAGGCAGCCCACAGTGCCACGGTCAACTGGACCAGGCGAATAGATGCAGTTCATAAAAAGTTTGCCCTCTGGAAGGCCAGGAGACTGACCTTTACGGGGAAGGTACTGGTTTTGAAGGTAGACGTGTTGCCGTCCCTCCTGTACCTGGCGTACATCTTTCCGATGCCGGCCAGCATGCGGAGGCCGCTCACTCGGCTTGTGTTTCGTTTCATGTGGGGGGGGAGTTATGAATACGTGGCGAGGGCACGCATGTTGGCTCCGGTGGGGGAAGGGGGGAGGGACGTGCCCCATTTCCCACTCAAGTTGGACTGCATTTTTGTTTCTTTTTTGCTCAAAGAATTGTCCTCTCCGGTAGTCCATCCATCTGGCTACTTCCTCCGGTTCTACTTTGCCTACCCGGCAAGGAGGGTCATGGCCTGGTCCAATTCGGCCCCCCGGGCGGAGCAGTTGCCGTGGCATTTTGGCCACGCGGCAAAGTGGCTGCGGGCTCATCCTGGGGTTTTGGAAGGGGATGTGGGGTTGGACCAGAAGAGGCTCTATGCCGAGGTGAGACAGGGAGTGACCGCGCCAGCTGTGGTGGGGATACCCGCTACAGTTTGGTTGTCGGTACAACTGCCTGGCCTGGACAATGGGCTCAAGGATTTAGGATGGCTGATGTTACACAGGAGTTTGCCGGTGCGTGAGATCATGCACCGGCATGGCTTGGCGAGATCCCCGGTGTGCCCCAGAGCTGGTTGCTTTGTGGACGAGACTATTAGACACGTCATGTGGGACTGTCCTTTTGCAGGGGTGGTGTGGGCTAGGGCATCTGTGTTGATTGGGAGGTTGGAGGGGAGTGTTGGGGTCACATGGGCAAGATTGGAGAGAGGGATTGGGAGAGCTGGGGGGGGGCGTAGGGGGCGTCTCCTGCAATGGCTGCTCATGGGCCTTTTTAAGAAGGGGCTGTGGGAGGCCAGACAGGCTCTGGTTAAAAAGGCGGTGGATTGGGGGGTGGAGGGGGTTGTTAGGAGAGTAGAGGGGGACGTAAAGGGAAGGATGCGGTGGGATGTGAAGAGGTGGGGACATCATGCTGCTAGGGAGAGATGGAAGGGGGGTTTAGGTTTGATGGAAGGGATGTAGTGGTTGCTTAGGATATTGACATATGGTTTTTTTTTGTGGAGACCGGAAAGTGCATAAGTGGAAAATGGGGACATGGTTTTTTGTCTTGGATAGTGGGCTATTGTTTTGGGTGGGATAAAGGGAGGTTTTGGTTAACAGTGGGTGGTTTAATTTGGGGTTCATTTTCATTTTCAACTGTAACAGGGACAGCATACAATAAGGAACATAAAATGAAAATGTAGAAATGCAAATGTTCAGGAAAGTTTTGTTTGGATTAGTAGGGAAAGGTAAATTAAGAATGTGTGCACATGTATGGGTGTTTTAAATAGTATGATAGGAAGTCGTTTTGTAGTTTGTATGGTATAGGGACAGATAGGATGTGATAACATGTATATGATTATTTTTGATATAAAATTAAGAAAGAAGGTAAAAACTCCCCTCCCAGCTGGTTGGAGGGGAGGAGAAGCCCGATTTCACAAAAAAAAAAAAAAAAAAAAAAAAAAAAAATCTGTTCTTATCAGTTTAATATCTGATACGTCCCCTACCCGGGGACCATATATTAAATTGATTTTTGGAACAGGGAGATGGAATAGGGGCTTGCTCCGTCCACTCCACGCATCGACCTGGTCTTGCAGTATCTCCAGGAACGGTGCACTAACTCCTCCTAACTTTGTCAAAGTAAATGTTTTGGTACGCTAATCTGCGATGGGTTAAAGGCAATGCAAAAAAAAAGAAATCATTAGATGGGCAATGCTCTGTTTAATCTGCGTTATGTTTTCCCGCCCTTTTTGTTAAAAAAAAAACGTCTGTGTGTGTGTGTGTGTGTGTGTGTGTGTGTGTGTGTGTGTGTGTGTGTGTGTGTGTGTGTGTGTGTGTGTGTGTGTGTGTAAATGGCTGCATTTACATAGCGCTTTACAATTTGTTCCTCACATTTTACCCATTCACTCAGACGTTCACACACCGATGGCGGAGGCAACCATGCAAGGTGCCAACCTACCTGCTCATCAGGAGCAATTAGGGGATAAGTGTCTTTAAACAAAGCACAATTGATGCAAACACAGACAACGTGTTGTAAATGCTAGTACAGTAACATCCACCCCCCTGCGTCCTGTATCAGCCGCGCCGGGCGTGCCCGCTGGCCATAATGGGGGTTATCGCTTCTCGGCCTTTTGGCTAAGATCAAGTGTAGTATCTGTTCTTATCAGTTTAATATCTGATACGTCCCCTACCCGGGGACCATATATTAAATTGATTTTTGGAACAGGGAGATGGAATAGGGGCTTGCTCCGTCCACTCCACGCATCGACCTGGTCTTGCAGTATCTCCAGGAACGGTGCACTAACTCCTCCTAACTTTGTCAAAGTAAATGTTTTGGTACGCTAATCTGCGATGGGTTAAAGGCAATGCAAAAAAAAAGAAATCATTAGATGGGCAATGCTCTGTTTAATCTGCGTTATGTTTTCCCGCCCTTTTTGTTAAAAAAAAAACGTCTGTGTGTGTGTGTGTGTGTGTGTGTGTGTGTGTGTGTGTGTGTGTGTGTGTGTAAATGGCTGCATTTACATAGCGCTTTACAATTTGTTCCTCACATTTTACCCATTCACTCAGACGTTCACACACCGATGGCGGAGGCAACCATGCAAGGTGCCAACCTACCTGCTCATCAGGAGCAATTAGGGGATAAGTGTCTTTAAACAAAGCACAATTGATGCAAACACAGACAACGTGTTGTAAATGCTAGTACAGTAACATCCACCCCCCTGCGTCCTGTATCAGCCGCGCCGGGCGTGCCCGCTGGCCATAATGGGGGTTATCGCTTCTCGGCCTTTTGGCTAAGATCAAGTGGATGACCGGTGTATGCTGTTCCTGGTTTTGTTTGCTTGTTTATTAATTTTCTCACATTTCCACAGTCGTGCGGTGTATGGGACTGGAAATTGAGTTTTTTTTATTGTTTGTGCTGGCTTCTCCCTACGATGGCCAGCACTCCACGGCAGTCGACCCCTAGGGCTGGGTTACGGTTTTCGGCGAGGTTCATATGGAAGGATGGAACGATGCCCATGTGGAACAGAGATGTGTTTGTGGATGGTGTCATCATGACTCAACTCAAGTTGAAGGCGGACGATATTTTTTGCATCCAGCACAATGCCCAGGAGAGGGGCTACGATGTTTCCTTCAGATCCAGTTTGGGGCTCCAGGGGGTTTTGGAGGACTGCAAGCGGATGGAGGCTGATGTCGGACCCCTCAGCCATTTCGAGGTGTTTTCTCTGGACAGGCTGAATTTTCGAGTTATCAATGTCACAATGTACAACCCGTACGTGATCGATAAGGAGGTGACTGATTTTTTGGCCCCCTACGCTGAGGTGATATCTGAGGTCCGGAGGATCAGAGACAGACGTGGGATCTGGACGGGGCGGAGGCAGGTGCAGGTGCTCCTAAAGGCTGTTCCCGGTGGCTGTGACGGGCTGGCTCATCCCCCAGCCTTCTTTTCCTTGGGGCCTGATAGGGGGTATTTGTTTTATAACAACCAGCCCCCTTTCTGCCGAAGGTGCCGGGTGGCAGGGCACTCTGATGGAAAGTGTGGGGAGGTGAGGTGCCACCATTGCAAGGAGGAGGGCCACATGGCTAAAGATTGTAAGGTTGGTAAGAAATGCCACAACTGCAGTTCCACCGACCACCTGGTGAGGGCCTGTCCCCAGGAGCGGCGGTATTCGTCAGTGGTGGTGATGGGGAAGGAGCTTGCACCGAAGACCGGAGAGGAGGAAGAAAGTGCACCAGTGGCACCAGCACCAGCACCAATAGAGGCGATTCCTGTGGAGAAGGACGCAGAGGCGGAGACGGTACTCCTGGTTGGCAACAAGACAGTTTCCCCTTTGTCTTCCGATGGAGAGGCGATGGACGAGGAGGAGGTGGTCGGTGGAGCCAGCGGAGCCAGTGGAGCCAGTGGAGCCAGAAAACGGAGGTTAAGGGTTAAAAGGACTACACCTGGGTCAGAAGGTATGGGGGCAGGGGAAATTACCGGTGGGGGCCCACAAAAAAAGGTAAGGGGAGGGAAGGGAGGTAGGGTGGCCCTCTTAGTGCAACAGGTCGGTGGGGAGCAGGGGGTTGGTGGGGGAGTGGGTTTGGCGGATGTTGAGGCTGAGGGGGAGGGGGTTTGTTTACCGGTTTCCCCTGTCCTGGACAGTATGGACAGTATGGACCCTTTTGAGACTCCAAGCCTTGGGGAAGGGTTACAGGTGGGAGCACCCAACACTTTGCCTGCTTCTTGGGATAAGGGGGAGGATGGGGAGGACAGTTAAAAGTGGGGGTAGGGGTATTATTGTGGGTTGGTTTTTTGTTTAATTTAATTTTATTATTGTCAATGGCTTTCACAGTGGGCACTTTTAATGCACGGGGGTTGAGGGGTTCTGTTAAGAGGAGGGGCTTTTTTGATTATGTTGCCTCACTCAGGCTTACCGTTTGTTTTGTTCAAGAGGTGCACTTACGGGATGGGAGGGATTGTGGTGTGTTTTCAAAGGAATGGGACAAGGGGGAATCGTTTTGGTCAGTGGGGGGGGGTTCACTCATCTGGTGTGGGGATACTGTTTGGAAACCGGGAGGCAAGGGTGGTGGGTTCTTTTGTAATTGTGCAGGGGAGGGTTATGGGGGTTGATGTGAATATTGGGGTTTTGAAATTGAGGGTGGTGGTGGTGTACGGGCCACAGAGGGCGGGTGAAAGGAGTGCCATGATGGAGGCTTTAAGGCCTTTTTTTGCCACAAACAGGCAGATGGTGGTGGGGGGTGATTTTAATGTGGATATGGGGAGGGTGGGTGATCCAAGTGCTGGGTGTGTGGGTTCTTTTTTTAAGGGGCAGGGGCTTGTGGATGGAGGGAAGGCACTTACCCCTCGAATAGATGGTCCCACATGGCGTAACTCCCGGGGGGTAGCCAGGCGTCTCGATTATGTGTTTTTTTCTCGGTCCTTGGTCCTATTGTCGGGCCGGGTGGTCCCTGTTTTTTTCTCTGACCATGATGGGCTCCTCTTTCGGGTCCGGTCTAGCGCTCCTGTTTTCGGCCCCGGGTACTGGAGGTTGAACTCCAGTGTCCTTGGCGAGGATGAGTTCTGCAGTAGCTTTGTCTCCTTTTTCCGGGGGCTCGAGGGACTTAGGGCTTTGTTTTCTGGTGTGGTGGAGTGGTGGGAGGGGGCTAAGGAGAGGATAAAGGGGTTTTGTATTATGTATTGTCAACGGAGGGCGAAGGAGGCGGGGAGGGAAGTGCTCCGTCTTCAACACCTCCTCGAGCTCGAGTACACTTTGGGTAACCTAGGTGGCGCTGTAGACCAGCGGGTTTGTGACTCCCTTAAGACAGAACTTAGGGATGTCTATGAGGATAAGGCCCGTGCTTACCTGACGCGGTCACGTCGTGAGTTCTTGGAGAAGAATGAGACGTGTTCCGCAGCCTTTTTCAGCAGCGTGAGGGCTGATAAGGGAAGGAAGGTGATATCGGGAGTTAGGGACAGTCAGGGTCAGGTGGTTACTGAGACAGGGGAGATGGTAAGGGTCGCAACCGATCACTTCCGCTCCTTCTTCTGTGAACGAGTGGTGGATGAGGAGCGAGCAGAGGCTTTTTTGCAGCTTGTGGCTCAGAGGGTACCGTCAGACCTGGCTGAGGCTTTGGAGGCCCCTCTCTCTCTCGAGGAATTGGAGGGTGCCCTTCGTAGAATGGGCAAGCGTAAGGTTCCGGGCATCGATGGCCTGCCGGCTGAGTTTTATCTCATGTTTTGGGATATTCTCGGCCCGGTGGTTCTCGAGGTCCTGACCGAGGTCCTCCGCACAGGGGCACTGGGAGGGTCAATGGCTAAGGGGGTGATCTCACTTCTGTTTAAGAAGGGGGACGCCTCTGACCTTAAGAACTGGCGGCCATTGACCATGCTGTGTGTTGATTACAAGCTTTTGGCTAAGGTTCTCACAGACCGTCTGTGCACAGCTCTCCCAGATGCGGTCCATGTGGACCAGACGTGTGGGGTGGCTGGGCGCTCGTTGAGATGGAATCTCCAGCTCATCAGAGACGTCATCGCTTGGGCAGAGGATCGGGACCTGCCACTTATGGTGGTGGGTCTTGATCAGGCCAAAGCCTTTGATAGGGTTCACTGGGGTTTTATGTTCAAAGTTTTAGAGAGAATAGGCTTAGGGCGGGTTTTTGTTGGGTGGCTGCGTACTCTGTACACAGCAGTGGGGAGCACGGTTTCTGTTAATGGGCACTTGGGGGAGTTTTTTGGGTTGCACGCAGGGGTAAGACAGGGGTGTCCGCTCTCTCCCCTGCTCTACGTCCTTTATATGGAGCCCCTGGCGGCGGCCATTAGGGCTGACCCGGGTGTGAAGGGTATCCTGGTACCAGGCAGCAGGGGCCTGAGGGTCAAGTTGTCGCAGTATGCGGATGATACCACACTGCTACTGGACAACGATGCGTGTCTGAGTCGGTCTTTGGAGATCTTCCAGGACTTTGGCCGGGTGTCTGGCGCGGAGCTCAACCGTGCTAAATCCTCGGTTAAGTTCTTTGGGCGGTGGAAGAGTAGGTCAGACGTACCAGGAGGGCTGTCGCTCTGTGAAGGGGCCCTGAGGATTCTTGGGGTCCTCTTTGAGGCAGCCCACAGTGCCACGGTCAACTGGACCAGGCGAATAGATGCAGTTCATAAAAAGTTTGCCCTCTGGAAGGCCAGGAGACTGACCTTTACGGGGAAGGTACTGGTTTTGAAGGTAGACGTGTTGCCGTCCCTCCTGTACCTGGCGTACATCTTTCCGATGCCGGCCAGCATGCGGAGGCCGCTCACTCGGCTTGTGTTTCGTTTCATGTGGGGGGGGAGTTATGAATACGTGGCGAGGGCACGCATGTTGGCTCCGGTGGGGGAAGGGGGGAGGGACGTGCCCCATTTCCCACTCAAGTTGGACTGCATTTTTGTTTCTTTTTTGCTCAAAGAATTGTCCTCTCCGGTAGTCCATCCATCTGGCTACTTCCTCCGGTTCTACTTTGCCTACCCGGCAAGGAGGGTCATGGCCTGGTCCAATTCGGCCCCCCGGGCGGAGCAGTTGCCGTGGCATTTTGGCCACGCGGCAAAGTGGCTGCGGGCTCATCCTGGGGTTTTGGAAGGGGATGTGGGGTTGGACCAGAAGAGGCTCTATGCCGAGGTGAGACAGGGAGTGACCGCGCCAGCTGTGGTGGGGATACCCGCTACAGTTTGGTTGTCGGTACAACTGCCTGGCCTGGACA
The DNA here is from genome assembly GCF_963971535.1 of Notolepis coatsorum. Lineage (NCBI taxonomy): Eukaryota > Metazoa > Chordata > Actinopteri > Aulopiformes > Paralepididae > Notolepis > Notolepis coatsorum. The sequence goes on along the minus strand of NC_140169.1, from coordinate 723,175 downwards.
ATGGGCTCAAGGATTTAGGATGGCTGATGTTACACAGGAGTTTGCCGGTGCGTGAGATCATGCACCGGCATGGCTTGGCGAGATCCCCGGTGTGCCCCAGAGCTGGTTGCTTTGTGGACGAGACTATTAGACACGTCATGTGGGACTGTCCTTTTGCAGGGATGGTGTGGGCTAGGGCATCTGTGTTGATTGGGAGGTTGGAGGGGAGTGTTGGGGTCACATGGGCAAGATTGGAGAGAGGGATTGGGAGAGCTGGGGGGGGGCGTAGGGGGCGTCTCCTGCAATGGCTGCTCATGGGCCTTTTTAAGAAGGGGCTGTGGGAGGCCAGACAGGCTCTGGTCAAAAAGGCGGTGGATTGGGGGGTGGAGGGGGTTGTTAGGAGAGTAGAGGGGGACGTAAAGGGAAGGATGCGGTGGGATGTGAAGAGGTGGGGACATCATGCTGCTAGGGAGAGATGGAAGGGGGGTTTAGGTTTGATGGAAGGGATGTAGTGGTTGCTTAGGATATTGACATATGGTTTTTTTTGTGGAGACCGGAAAGTGCATAAGTGGAAAATGGGGACATGGTTTTTTGTCTTGGATAGTGGGCTATTGTTTTGGGTGGGATAAAGGGAGGTTTTGGTTAACAGTGGGTGGTTTAATTTGGGGTTCATTTTCATTTTCAACTGTAACAGGGACAGCATACAATAAGGAACATAAAATGAAAATGTAGAAATGCAAATGTTCAGGAAAGTTTTGTTTGGATTAGTAGGGAAAGGTAAATTAAGAATGTGTGCACATGTATGGGTGTTTTAAATAGTATGATAGGAAGTCGTTTTGTAGTTTGTATGGTATAGGGACAGATAGGATGTGATAACATGTATATGATTATTTTTGATATAAAATTAAGAAAGAAGGTAAAAACTCCCCTCCCAGCTGGTTGGAGGGGAGGAGAAGCCCGATTTCACAAAAAAAAAAAAAAAAAAAAAAAAAAAATCTGTTCTTATCAGTTTAATATCTGATACGTCCCCTACCCGGGGACCATATATTAAATTGATTTTTGGAACAGGGAGATGGAATAGGGGCTTGCTCCGTCCACTCCACGCATCGACCTGGTCTTGCAGTATCTCCAGGAACGGTGCACTAACTCCTCCTAACTTTGTCAAAGTAAATGTTTTGGTACGCTAATCTGCGATGGGTTAAAGGCAATGCAAAAAAAAAGAAATCATTAGATGGGCAATGCTCTGTTTAATCTGCGTTATGTTTTCCCGCCCTTTTTGTTAAAAAAAAAACGTCTGTGTGTGTGTGTGTGTGTGTGTGTGTGTGTGTGTGTGTGTGTGTGTGTGTGTGTGTGTGTAAATGGCTGCATTTACATAGCGCTTTACAATTTGTTCCTCACATTTTACCCATTCACTCAGACGTTCACACACCGATGGCGGAGGCAACCATGCAAGGTGCCAACCTACCTGCTCATCAGGAGCAATTAGGGGATAAGTGTCTTTAAACAAAGCACAATTGATGCAAACACAGACAACGTGTTGTAAATGCTAGTACAGTAACATCCACCCCCCTGCGTCCTGTATCAGCCGCGCCGGGCGTGCCCGCTGGCCATAATGGGGGTTATCGCTTCTCGGCCTTTTGGCTAAGATCAAGTGTAGTATCTGTTCTTATCAGTTTAATATCTGATACGTCCCCTACCCGGGGACCATATATTAAATTGATTTTTGGAACAGGGAGATGGAATAGGGGCTTGCTCCGTCCACTCCACGCATCGACCTGGTCTTGCAGTATCTCCAGGAACGGTGCACTAACTCCTCCTAACTTTGTCAAAGTAAATGTTTTGGTACGCTAATCTGCGATGGGTTAAAGGCAATGCAAAAAAAAAGAAATCATTAGATGGGCAATGCTCTGTTTAATCTGCGTTATGTTTTCCCGCCCTTTTTGTTAAAAAAAAAAAAAAAAAAAAAAAAAAACGTCCGTGTGTGTGTGTGTGTGTGTGTGTGTGTGTGTGTGTGTGTGTAAATGGCTGCATTTACATAGCGCTTTACAATTTGTTCCTCACATTTTACCCATTCACTCAGACGTTCACACACCGATGGCGGAGGCAACCATGCAAGGTGCCAACCTACCTGCTCATCAGGAGCAATTAGGGGATAAGTGTCTTTAAACAAAGCACAATTGATGCAAACACAGACAACGTGTTGTAAATGCTAGTACAGTAACATCCACCCCCCTGCGTCCTGTATCAGCCGCGCCGGGCGTGCCCGCTGGCCTTAATGGGGGTTATCGCTTCTCGGCCTTTTGGCTAAGATCAAGTGTAGTATCTGTTCTTATCAGTTTAATATCTGATACGTCCCCTACCCGGGGACCATATATTAAATTGATTTTTGGAACAGGGAGATGGAATAGGGGCTTGCTCCGTCCACTCCACGCATCGACCTGGTCTTGCAGTATCTCCAGGAACGGTGCACTAACTCCTCCTAACTTTGTCAAAGTAAATGTTTTGGTACGCTAATCTGCGATGGGTTAAAGGCAATGCAAAAAAAAAGAAATCATTAGATGGGCAATGCTCTGTTTAATCTGCGTTATGTTTTCCCGCCCTTTTTGTTAAAAAAAAAACGTCTGTGTGTGTGTGTGTGTGTGTGTGTGTGTAAATGGCTGCATTTACATAGCGCTTTACAATTTGTTCCTCACATTTTACCCATTCACTCAGACGTTCACACACCGATGGCGGAGGCAACCATGCAAGGTGCCAACCTACCTGCTCATCAGGAGCAATTAGGGGATAAGTGTCTTTAAACAAAGCACAATTGATGCAAACACAGACAACGTGTTGTAAATGCTAGTACAGTAACATCCACCCCCCTGCGTCCTGTATCAGCCGCGCCGGGCGTGCCCGCTGGCCATAATGGGGGTTATCGCTTCTCGGCCTTTTGGCTAAGATCAAGTGGATGACCGGTGTATGCTGTTCCTGGTTTTGTTTGCTTGTTTATTATTTTTCTCACATTTCCACAGTCGTGCGGTGTATGGGACTGGAAATTGAGTTTTTTTTTTTTTTTTTTTTTTTATTGTTTGTGCTGGCTTCTCCCTACGATGGCCAGCACTCCACGGCAGTCGACCCCTAGGGCTGGGTTACGGTTTTCGGCGAGGTTCATATGGAAGGATGGAACGATGCCCATGTGGAACAGAGATGTGTTTGTGGATGGTGTCATCATGACTCAACTCAAGTTGAAGGCGGACGATATTTTTTGCATCCAGCACAATGCCCAGGAGAGGGGCTACGATGTTTCCTTCAGATCCAGTTTGGGGCTCCAGGGGGTTTTGGAGGACTGCAAGCGGATGGAGGCTGATGTCGGACCCCTCAGCCATTTCGAGGTGTTTTCTCTGGACAGGCTGAATTTTCGAGTTATCAATGTCACAATGTACAACCCGTACGTGATTGATAAGGAGGTGACTGATTTTTTGGCCCCCTACGCTGAGGTGATATCTGAGGTCCGGAGGATCAGAGATAGACGTGGGATCTGGACGGGGCGGAGGCAGGTGCAGGTGCTCCTAAAGGCTGTTCCCGGTGGCTGTGACGGGCTGGCTCATCCCCCAGCCTTCTTTTCCTTGGGGCCTGATAGGGGGTATTTGTTTTATAACAACCAGCCCCCTTTCTGCCGAAGGTGCCGGGTGGCAGGGCACTCTGATGGAAAGTGTGGGGAGGTGAGGTGCCACCATTGCAAGGAGGAGGGCCACATGGCTAAAGATTGTAAGGTTGGTAAGAAATGCCACAACTGCAGTTCCACCGACCACCTGGTGAGGGCCTGTCCCCAGGAGCGGCGGTATTCGTCAGTGGTGGTGATGGGGAAGGAGCTTGCACCGAAGACCGGAGAGGAGGAAGAAAGTGCACCAGTGGCACCAGCACCAGCACCAATAGAGGCGTTTCCTGTGGAGAAGGATGCAGAGGCGGAGACGGTACTCCTGGTTGGCAACAAGACAGTTTCCCCTTTGTCTTCCGATGGAGAGGCGATGGACGAGGAGGAGGTGGTCGGTGGAGCCAGCGGAGCCAGTGGAGCCAGTGGAGCCAGAAAACGGAGGTTAAGGGTTAAAAGGACTACACCTGGGTCAGAAGGTATGGGGGCAGGGGAAATTACCGGTGGGGGCCCACAAAAAAAGGTAAGGGGAGGGAAGGGAGGTAGGGTGGCCCTCTTAGTGCAACAGGTCGGTGGGGAGCAGGGGGTTGGTGGGGGAGTGGGTTTGGCGGATGTTGAGGCTGAGGGGGAGGGGGTTTGTTTACCGGTTTCCCCTGTCCTGGACAGTATGGACAGTATGGACCCCTTTGAGACTCCAAGCCTTGGGGAAGGGTTACATGTGGGAGCACCCAACACTTTGCCTGCTTCTTGGGATAAGGGGGAGGATGGGGAGGACAGTTAAAAGTGGGGGTAGGGGTATTATTGTGGGTTGGTTTTTTGTTTAATTTAATTTTATTATTGTCAATGGCTTTCACAGTGGGCACTTTTAATGCACGGGGGTTGAGGGGTTCTGTTAAGAGGAGGGGCTTTTTTGATTATGTTGCCTCACTCAGGCTTACCGTTTGTTTTGTTCAAGAGGTGCACTTACGGGATGGGAGGGATTGTGGTGTGTTTTCAAAGGAATGGGACAAAGGGGAATCGTTTTGGTCAGTGGGGGGGGTTCACTCATCTGGTGTGGGGATACTGTTTGGAAACCGGGAGGCAAGGGTGGTGGGTTCTTTTGTAATTGTGCAGGGGAGGGTTATGGGGGTTGATGTGAATATTGGGGTTTTGAAATTGAGGGTGGTGGTGGTGTACGGGCCACAGAGGGCGGGTGAAAGGAGTGCCATGATGGAGGCTTTAAGGCCTTTTTTTGCCACAAACAGGCAGATGGTGGTGGGGGGTGATTTTAATGTGGATCTGGGGAGGGTGGGTGATCCAAGTGCTGGGTGTGTGGGTTCTTTTTTTAAGGGGCAGGGGCTTGTGGATGGAGGGAAGGCACTTACCCCTCGAATAGATGGTCCCACATGGCGTAACTCCCGGGGGGTAGCCAGGCGTCTCGATTATGTGTTTTTTTCTCGGTCCTTGGTCCTATTGTCGGGCCGGGTGGTCCCTGTTTTTTTCTCTGACCATGATGGGCTCCTCTTTCGGGTCCGGTCTAGCGCTCCTGTTTTCGGCCCCGGGTACTGGAGGTTGAACTCCAGTGTCCTTGGCGAGGATGAGTTCTGCAGTAGCTTTGTCTCCTTTTTCCGGGGGCTCGAGGGACTTAGGGCTTTGTTTTCTGGTGTGGTGGAGTGGTGGGAGGGGGCTAAGGAGAGGATAAAGGGGTTTTGTATTATGTATTGTCAACGGAGGGCGAAGGAGGCGGGGAGGGAAGTGCTCCGTCTTCAACACCTCCTCGAGCTCGAGTACACTTTGGGTAACCTAGGTGGCGCTGTAGACCAGCGGGCTTGTGACTCCCTTAAGACAGAACTTAGGGATGTCTATGAGGATAAGGCCCGTGCTTACCTGACGCGGTCACGTCGTGAGTTCTTGGAGAAGAATGAGACGTGTTCCGCAGCCTTTTTCAGCAGCGTGAGGGCTGATAAGGGAAGGAAGGTGATATCGGGAGTTAGGGACAGTCAGGGTCAGGTGGTTACTGAGACAGGGGAGATGGTAAGGGTCGCAACCGATCACTTCCGCTCCTTCTTCTGTGAACGAGTGGTGGATGAGGAGCGAGCAGAGGCTTTTTTGCAGCTTGTGGCTCAGAGGGTACCGTCAGACCTGGCTGAGGCTTTGGAGGCCCCTCTCTCTCTCGAGGAATTGGAGGGTGCCCTTCGTAGAATGGGCAAGCGTAAGGTTCCGGGCATCGATGGCCTGCCGGCTGAGTTTTATCTCATGTTTTGGGATATTCTCGGCCCGGTGGTTCTCGAGGTCCTGACCGAGGTCCTCCGCACAGGGGCACTGGGAGGGTCAATGGCTAAGGGGGTGATCTCACTTCTGTTTAAGAAGGGGGACGCCTCTGACCTTAAGAACTGGCGGCCATTGACCATGCTGTGTGTTGATTACAAGCTTTTGGCTAAGGTTCTCACAGACCGTCTGTGCACAGCTCTCCCAGATGCGGTCCATGTGGATCAGACGTGTGGGGTGGCTGGGCGCTCGTTGAGATGGAATCTCCAGCTCATCAGAGACGTCATCGCTTGGGCAGAGGATCGGGACCTGCCACTTATGGTGGTGGGTCTTGATCAGGCCAAAGCCTTTGATAGGGTTCACTGGGGTTTTATGTTCAAAGTTTTAGAGAGAATAGGCTTAGGGCGGGTTTTTGTTGGGTGGCTGCGTACTCTGTACACAGCAGTGGGGAGCACGGTTTCTGTTAATGGGCACTTGGGGGAGTTTTTTGGGTTGCACGCAGGGGTAAGACAGGGGTGTCCGCTCTCTCCCCTGCTCTACGTCCTTTATATGGAGCCCCTGGCGGCGGCCATTAGGGCTGACCCGGGTGTGAAGGGTATCCTGGTACCAGGCAGCAGGGGCCTGAGGGTCAAGTTGTCGCAGTATGCGGATGATACCACACTGCTACTGGACAACGATGCGTGTCTGAGTCGGTCTTTGGAGATCTTCCAGGACTTTGGCCGGGTGTCTGGCGCGGAGCTCAACCGTGCTAAATCCTCGGTTAAGTTCTTTGGGCGGTGGAAGAGTAGGTCAGACGTACCAGGAGGGCTGTCGCTCTGTGAAGGGGCCCTGAGGATTCTTGGGGTCCTCTTTGAGGCAGCCCACAGTGCCACGGTCAACTGGACCAGGCGAATAGATGCAGTTCATAAAAAGTTTGCCCTCTGGAAGGCCAGGAGACTGACCTTTACGGGGAAGGTACTGGTTTTGAAGGTAGACGTGTTGCCGTCCCTCCTGTACCTGGCGTACATCTTTCCGATGCCGGCCAGCATGCGGAGGCCGCTCACTCGGCTTGTGTTTCGTTTCATGTGGGGGGGGAGTTATGAATACGTGGCGAGGGCACGCATGTTGGCTCCGGTGGGGGAAGGGGGGAGGGACGTGCCCCATTTCCCACTCAAGTTGGACTGCATTTTTGTTTCTTTTTTGCTCAAAGAATTGTCCTCTCCGGTAGTCCATCCATCTGGCTACTTCCTCCGGTTCTACTTTGCCTACCCGGCAAGGAGGGTCATGGCCTGGTCCAATTCGGCCCCCCGGGCGGAGCAGTTGCCGTGGCATTTTGGCCACGCGGCAAAGTGGCTGCGGGCTCATCCTGGGGTTTTGGAAGGGGATGTGGGGTTGGACCAGAAGAGGCTCTATGCCGAGGTGAGACAGGGAGTGACCGCGCCAGCTGTGGTGGGGATACCCGCTACAGTTTGGTTGTCGGTACAACTGCCTGGCCTGGACAATGGGCTCAAGGATTTAGGATGGCTGATGTTACACAGGAGTTTGCCGGTGCGTGAGATCATGCACCGGCATGGCTTGGCGAGATCCCCGGTGTGCCCCAGAGCTGGTTGCTTTGTGGACGAGACTATTAGACACGTCATGTGGGACTGTCCTTTTGCAGGGGTGGTGTGGGCTAGGGCATCTGTGTTGATTGGGAGGTTGGAGGGGAGTGTTGGGGTCACATGGGCAAGATTGGAGAGAGGGATTGGGAGAGCTGGGGGGGGGGCGTAGGGGGCGTCTCCTGCAATGGCTGCTCATGGGCCTTTTTAAGAAGGGGCTGTGGGAGGCCAGACAGGCTCTGGTTAAAAAGGCGGTGGATTGGGGGGTGGAGGGGGTTGTTAGGAGAGTAGAGGGGGACGTAAAGGGAAGGATGCGGTGGGATGTGAAGAGGTGGGGACATCATGCTGCTAGGGAGAGATGGAAGGGGGGTTTAGGTTTGATGGAAGGGATGTAGTGGTTGCTTAGGATATTGACATATGGTTTTTTTTGTGGAGACCGGAAAGTGCATAAGTGGAAAATGGGGACATGGTTTTTTGTCTTGGATAGTGGGCTATTGTTTTGGGTGGGATAAAGGGAGGTTTTGGTTAACAGTGGGTGGTTTAATTTGGGGTTCATTTTCATTTTCAACTGTAACAGGGACAGCATACAATAAGGAACATAAAATGAAAATGTAGAAATGCAAATGTTCAGGAAAGTTTTGTTTGGATTAGTAGGGAAAGGTAAATTAAGAATGTGTGCACATGTATGGGTGTTTTAAATAGTATGATAGGAAGTCGTTTTGTAGTTTGTATGGTATAGGGACAGATAGGATGTGATAACATGTATATGATTATTTTTGATATAAAATTAAGAAAGAAGGTAAAAACTCCCCTCCCAGCTGGTTGGAGGGGAGGAGAAGCCCGATTTCACAAAAAAAAAAAAAAAAATCTGTTCTTATCAGTTTAATATCTGATACGTCCCCTACCCGGGGACCATATATTAAATTGATTTTTGGAACAGGGAGATGGAATAGGGGCTTGCTCCGTCCACTCCACGCATCGACCTGGTCTTGCAGTATCTCCAGGAACGGTGCACTAACTCCTCCTAACTTTGTCAAAGTAAATGTTTTGGTACGCTAATCTGCGATGGGTTAAAGGCAATGCAAAAAAAAAGAAATCATTAGATGGGCAATGCTCTGTTTAATCTGCGTTATGTTTTCCCGCCCTTTTTGTTAAAAAAAAAACGTCTGTGTGTGTGTGTGTGTGTGTGTGTGTGTGTGTGTGTGTGTGTGTGTGTGTGTGTGTAAATGGCTGCATTTACATAGCGCTTTACAATTTGTTCCTCACATTTTACCCATTCACTCAGACGTTCACACACCGATGGCGGAGGCAACCATGCAAGGTGCCAACCTACCTGCTCATCAGGAGCAATTAGGGGATAAGTGTCTTTAAACAAAGCACAATTGATGCAAACACAGACAACGTGTTGTAAATGCTAGTACAGTAACATCCACCCCCCTGCGTCCTGTATCAGCCGCGCCGGGCGTGCCCGCTGGCCATAATGGGGGTTATCGCTTCTCGGCCTTTTGGCTAAGATCGTGGAGGATCGTTTCGCGTTTATTATTTTACTCTCATTTCCACAGTCGTGCGGTGTATGGGACGTGGAAAGGGAGGTCTTTTTTGTTTTCTGTGCTGGCTTCTCCCTAGGAGGGTCAGTACTTAAGTTTCTTAGTTTTTTCTCTTTTGTTGGGTGTGGGTGACCGGCCTGTTTGCGATGGCCGGCTCATCCCCTGACTCTGCACAGTCGACCCCCGGGGTCGGACTGAGGCGCACAGCCCGTTTTTCCTGCTCCGGACCGGGGGAGTTGCTGGAGAGAGGCCTTTTCGTCAGGGGTGTCCTGGTGAAGCAGCTCGGCCTGAAGGTGGAGGAGGTTTACTGCCTGCAGTCGAACCTGCCAGAGAAGTGCTACGATGTGACCTTGAAGACTGAGGGCAGATACAACGACATGTTGAAGAAGTGCGAGGAATCGGCAGCCGTTGGTCTGCTGTCAGGCTTCAAGGTCACGGGTTTGGACAAGCCCAATTTCAGGTTAGTCACAATCCAAATGTATAATCCATTTGTGACTGACCTGACTTTGGCTTCCTTCCTGGGGAAATACGGGGACACGAGTTCTGCGGCACGGTATTGTTTGGATCCGTGGGGAATTTGGACTGGACGTAGGCAGTATCAAGTGCTGCTTCACCAGGACAAGGACGGGCACGAGGGCCTCAAACACCCGCCTGCCTTCTTCACCTTGGGCGGCGACAGGGGTTTCCTCTATTACTCCCGACAGCCGCCTTTTTGTAGGCGGTGCAGGACATCGGGTCACACAGAGGCGGGTTGTAGCGGTGCCACCTGCCGTTTCTGTGGAGGGGACCACGAGACGAGGAACTGTGGGGCTCCGAAGAAGTGCCATGGCTGTGGGCTGGAGGGCCACCTCTTCAGGAGCTGTCCCAACCGCCAGAGGACCTTCGCTGAAGCGGTGGGCGGAGGAAGAAGCGGGGCCCGAGGTCCGGCCCAGACAGCGGCTCCAGCAGCGGCGGCAGAGGCCCAGGCGGGGAAGGCGGCTCCAGCGGATGCTCCGGCATTGGCGGTGGCAGAGGCCCAGGCGGTGCGGCCGGCTCCGGCGGAAGCTCCGGCATCGGCGATGGCAGAGGCCCAGGCGGCGCGGCCGGCTCCGGCAGAAGCTCCAGCATCGGCGGTGGCAGAGGCCCATGCGGGGGAGGTGGCTCCGGCGGAGTTTCCAGCATCGGCAGTGGCAGAGGCCCAGGCGGGGAAGGCGGCTCCGGAGGGAGCTCCAGCAGTGACGGCAACATCGGCCCATACAAGGGAGGCGGCCTCGGTGGCGGATCCGGCGCAGGCTCCAGCGACGTCTCCAAGGAGGACTCGGAGGCCAGCTCCGGCCCCACTGGCGCAGAGGAAAAGGATGGCACCTGCACCACTAGCAGGCCAGGAGGAGGCGGTACGGAGGCAGAAGGTGCAGTCAGTGTCTGCCCCACCGGGAGAGCAGGAGGGGGCAGGACGGAGGCACGGGACGCAGTCGGCGTCTGCACCACCGGGCGTGCAGGGGGAGATGGGACAGGGGGCCAGCATGGCAGGGATGGTGACAGGCACTGGTAGCCAGAGAGTTTCAGTGGCTGGACCATCGCTCCGGGCTCCAGAGCCCACAGAGGGGGGTTTTATGCAACGGATTGGGTCAGTTGTTGGATCAGCTGCCAGGAAGATCCGGACCTCACAGGGTCTGGGGCTCTCGGGTGAGGGAGGCGTGAGGAAGGCCAAGGGGCCTGGGGGTCAAGGGATGGGTGGTGGGTTTGGTCTGGGTGGCACGGGTGTTTCTGGCGGACTGGGGGAAGGGGGAGGGGGTTCTTCTCCCAGCTCAGAGGGATCGTCGGGGGAAAGTTTGGGGTTGGAGATGGACTATTCCCCATGCCTTGTGGCTTTGTCCCCTTTGGGGACTGACGCTTATGAGGGTTCAGAGAGGCCACCAACTTCCCCCAACGTGATGCCCTATTCGTGGGCAGAGGCGTCAGAAGAGCTCTACCAGGACCTTGGGATTTAGAGGGGTCTGGGAGTGTTTTTTCTTGTTTTTTCCAAAATGTCTTTTATAGCTGCTACTTTTAACGTCAGAGGCTTGAGGGACCGAGTCAAAAGAGCGGCTGTGTTTGATTTCCTCGGTTCCCTTCATTTCTCTTTCTGTTTTTTGCAGGAGGTGCACTTGAAGGGTGGGGAGGATGTGAGGGATTTCCAGAAGGAGTGGAGTGGGGGGGATTCAGTGTGGAGTGTGGGGGGGGTTCATTCTGATGGGGTGGGCATTTTGTTTGGGAGGGGAGTCAGGGTGGAGGACGTTTTTGTTGTTTCTCAGGGGAGGGTTTTTGGTGCTGATATAGCAATTGGGGAATGTAGGTTGAGGGTTATTGGGGTGTATGGGTGTCAGGGGGTTGCAGATAGGGTTAGACTGTTTGAGGGGTTAGTGCCACATTGTGCGACAAATAGACTGTTGGTCATTGGGGGTGATTTTAATTGTGAGTTGGGGAGGGGGGATATGGGTGGTAGGTGCATCGCGGGGCTCATGGCTTCTTTTGGGTTGGTGGATGGGGGGAGGGCTGTCACTCCCCGTTTGGATGGTCCCACATGGCGTAACTCCCGGGGGGTCGCCAGGCGGCTGGACTACATCCTCGCTTCACGGTCTTTGGGTCTGTTGTCTGGACGGGTGGTCCCTGCTTTTTTTTCGGACCATGACGGGGTCCTCCTGCGGTTTCGGTCGGCCGTTCCGGTTTTTGGGCGCGGGTACTGGAGGCTGAACTCCGGCATCCTCAGTGAGGCTGAGTTTGCCGGTGGTTTCGCCCTTTTTTTCCGGGGGCTTGAGGGACTCAGGCCATTCTTTGCCGGTGTGGTGGAGTGGTGGGAGGTGGCCAAGGAGAGGATAAGGGGGTTTGCCATTGGGTACAGCAAAAGGAGGGCGAAGAAGGCGGGGAGGGAGGTGCACCGTCTTCAACGTCTCCTCGAGTTCGAGTACACCTTGGGTAACCAAGGTGGCATTGTAGATCAGCGGGCTTGTGACTCCCTTAAAGCCGAGCTTAGGGGGGTCTATGAAGTTAGGGCCCGTGCTTTCCTATCGCGGTCACGTCGGGATTTCTTGGAGAAGGATGAGACGTGTTCTGCAGCTTTTTTTGGCAGTGTAAGGGCCGATAAGGTAAGGAAGACGATCACGGGGGTTAGGGACAGCCGGGGTCAGGTGACAACAGAAGCAGGGGAGATGGTAAGGGTCTCAACAGACCACTTCCGCTCTTTCTTCTGTGAACGGGTGGTGGATGAGGACCGCGCAGAGGCTTTTTTGCAGCTCGTGGCTCAAAGGGTTTCGCCCGACCTGGCTGAGGCTTTGGAGGCCCCTCTCTCTCTCGAGGAATTGGAGGGTGCCCTTCGTAGGATGGGCAAGCGTAAGGTTCCGGGCATCGACGGCCTGCCGGCTGAGTTTTATCTCAGGTTTTGGGATATTCTCGGCCCGGTGGTTCTCGAGGTCCTGACCGAGGTCCTCCGCACAGGGGCACTGGGAGGGTCAATGGCTAAGGGGGTGATCTCACTTCTGTTTAAGAAGGGGGACGCCTCTGACCTTAAGAACTGGCGGCCATTGACCATGCTGTGTGTTGATTACAAGCTTTTGGCTAAGGTTCTCACAGACCGTCTGTGCACAGCTCTCCCAGATGCGGTCCATGTGGATCAGACGTGTGGGGTGGCTGGGCGCTCGTTGAGATGGAATCTCCAGCTCATCAGAGACGTCATCGCTTGGGCAGAGGATCGGGACCTGCCACTTATGGTGGTGGGTCTTGATCAGGCCAAAGCCTTTGATAGGGTTCACTGGGGTTTTATGTTCAAGGTTCTAGAGAGGATAGGGTTAGGGCGGGTTTTTGTTGGGTGGCTGCGTACCCTGTACACAGCAGTGGGGAGCACGGTTTCCGTTAATGGGCACTTGGGGGAGTTTTTTGGGTTGCACGCAGGGGTAAGACAGGGGTGTCCGCTCTCACCCCTGCTCTACGTCCTTTACATGGAGCCCCTGGCGGCGGCCATTAGGGCTGACCCGGGTGTGAAAGGTATCCTGGTACCAGGCAGCAGGGGCCTGAGGGTCAAGTTGTCGCAGTATGCGGATGACACCACACTGCTGCTGGACAACGATGCGTGTCTGAGTCGGTCTTTGGAGATCTTCCAGGACTTTGGCCGGGTGTCTGGAGCGGAGCTCAATCTCGCCAAATCCTCGGTCAAGTTCTTTGGGCAGTGGAGGAGTAGGACAGACGTACCAGGAGGGCTGTCGCTCTGTGAGGGGCCCTTGAGGATTCTTGGGGTCCACTTTGAGGCAGCCCGTAGCGCCGTGGCCAACTGGACCAGGCGCATGGAAGCAGTCCAGAAGAAGTTCACCCTCTGGAAGGCCAGGAGACTGACCTTCATGGGCAAAGTCCTGGTTCTGAAGGTGGACGTGTTGCCATCCCTCCTGTTCCTGGCATACATCTACCCTATGCCGGCCAGCATGCGGAGGCCTCTGATCCGCCTCATGTTCGGTTTCCTTTGGGGGGGAAGTTACGAGTATGTGGCGAGGGCCCGCATGCTGGCACCCATGGGGGACGGGGGGCGGGATGTGCCTCACCTCCCGCTCAAGCTGGATTGTATTTTTGTTTCCTTTTTGTTGAAGGAGTTGTCCTCTCCGGTGGTTCATCCATCAGGCCATTTCCTGCGTTTCTTTTTCGCTTACCCGGCGAGGAGGCTTATGGTCTGGAATAACTCGGGCCCCCGGGCAGAGCAGTTGCCCTGGCATTATGGCCACGCGGCCAAGTGGCTTCGGGCTCACCCCGAGGCTTTGGATCGGGACGTGGGGCCGGACCATAGGAGGCTCTATGCCGAGGTGAGGCAGGGAGTGAACGCTCCAGCCATGGTGGGCATTCCCTCTACGGTCTGGTTGTCGGTCCAACTGCCTGGCCTGGACAACGGGCTCAAGGACCTGAACTGGCTAGTGTTACATAAGAGCCTGCCGGTGCGGTCCATCATGCACCGGCATGGCCTGGCGAGGTCCGCGGGGTGCCCCAGAGCTGTGTGCTCTGGGGAAGAGACCATTAGACATGCCATGTGGGACTGTCCATTTGCGGGGGTTGTTTGGGCCAGGGCTTTGGTGCTATTGGGGAGAGTGGAGGGTGGGTTTACGCTGTCTTGGCCCAGAGTAGAGAGGGGCATAGGAAGGGTGACTGGAGGAGCACGGGGAAGGCTGGTGGCCTGGTTGATCATCAGCCTTTTCAAGCAGACAATTTGGGGGGCCAGACAGGCTTTGGTGAAAACCAACGCAGACTGGGGGGTGGAGGGTGTTGTGAGAAGGGTTGAGGGAGACTTGAGAGGGAGGATGAGGCGAGATGTGGCGAGGTGGGGTCAACATGCGGCCCTAGAACGGTGGAAAGGGGGAATGGGACTAATGTAGTAGTTTTGTCGTGCCCGAGAGTGGTTTAGTGGCTGGCATGGGGTTTTTGTTTTGTTGTGTAGTAATTGTTTTTTGGTTCGGTATAGGTATGTGATTGGTTTTGTATTATGTATGTCTGTTTTTTTGATAATAAAATAAGAATGAAGGTAAAACTCCTCTCCCAGCTGTTTGGAGAGGAGGTAACACCTGATTTCACAAAAAAAAAAAAAAAAAAATCTGTTCTTATCAGTTTAATATCTGATACGTCCCCTACCCGGGTACCATATATTAAATTGATTTTTGGAACAGGGAGATGGAATAGGGGCTTGCTCCGTCCACTCCACGCATCGACCTGGTCTTGCAGTATCTCCAGGAACGGTGCACTAACTCCTCCTAACTTTGTCAAAGTAAATGTTTTGGTACGCTAATCTGCGATGGGTTAAAGGCAATGCAAAAAAAAAGAAATCATTAGATGGGCAATGCTCTGTTTAATCTGCGTTATGTTTTCCCGCCCTTTTTGTTAAAAAAAAAACGTCTGTGTGTGTGTGTGTGTGTGTGTGTGTGTGTGTGTGTGTGTAAATGGCTGCATTTACATAGCGCTTTACAATTTGTTCCTCACATTTTACCCATTCACTCAGACGTTCACACACCGATGGCGGAGGCAACCATGCAAGGTGCCAACCTACCTGCTCATCAGGAGCAATTAGGGGATAAGTGTCTTTAAACAAAGCACAATTGATGCAAACACAGACAACGTGTTGTAAATGCTAGTACAGTAACATCCACCCCCCTGCGTCCTGTATCAGCCGCGCCGGGCGTGCCCGCTGGCCATAATGGGGGTTATCGCTTCTCGGCCTTTTGGCTAAGATCAAGTGTAGTATCTGTTCTTATCAGTTTAATATCTGATACGTCCCCTACCCGGGGACCATATATTAAATTGATTTTTGGAACAGGGAGATGGAATAGGGGCTTGCTCCGTCCACTCCACGCATCGACCTGGTCTTGCAGTATCTCCAGGAACGGTGCACTAACTCCTCCTAACTTTGTCAAAGTAAATGTTTTGGTACGCTAATCTGCGATGGGTTAAAGGCAATGCAAAAAAAAAGAAATCATTAGATGGGCAATGCTCTGTTTAATCTGCGTTATGTTTTCCCGCCCTTTTTGTTAAAAAAAAAAAAAAAAAAAAAAAAAAAACGTCCGTGTGTGTGTGTGTGTGTGTGTGTGTGTGCGTGTGTGTGTGTGTAAATGGCTGCATTTACATAGCGCTTTACAATTTGTTCCTCACATTTTACCCATTCACTCAGACGTTCACACACCGATGGCGGAGGCAACCATGCAAGGTGCCAACCTACCTGCTCATCAGGAGCAATTAGGGGATAAGTGTCTTTAAACAAAGCACAATTGATGCAAACACAGACAACGTGTTGTAAATGCTAGTACAGTAACATCCACCCCCCTGCGTCCTGTATCAGCCGCGCCGGGCGTGCCCGCTGGCCATAATGGGGGTTATCGCTTCTCGGCCTTTTGGCTAAGATCAAGTGTAGTATCTGTTCTTATCAGTTTAATATCTGATACGTCCCCTACCCGGGGACCATATATTAAATTGTTTTTTGGAACAGGGAGATGGAATAGGGGCTTGCTCCGTCCACTCCACACATCGACCTGGTCTTGCAGTATCTCCAGGAACGGTGCACTAACTCCTCCTAACTTTGTCAAAGTAAATGTGTTGGTACGCTAATCTGCGATGGGTTAAAGGCAATGCAAAAAAAAAGAAATCATTAGATGGGCAATGCTCTGTTTAATCTGCGTTATGTTTTCCCGCCCTTTTTGTTAAAAAAAAAAAAAGAAAAAAAAAAAAAAAACGTCCGTGTGTGTGTGTGTGTGTGTGTGTGTGTGTGTGTGTGTAAATGGCTGCATTTACATAGCGCTTTACAATTTGTTCCTCACATTTTACCCATTCACTCAGACGTTCACACACCGATGGCGGAGGCAACCATGCAAGGTGCCAACCTACCTGCTCATCAGGAGCAATTAGGGGATAAGTGTCTTTAAACAAAGCACAATTGATGCAAACACAGACAACGTGTTGTAAATGCTAGTACAGTAACATCCACCCCCCTGCGTCCTGTATCAGCCGCGCCGGGCGTGCCCGCTGGCCATAATGGGGGTTATCGCTTCTCGGCCTTTTGGCTAAGATCAAGTGGATGACCGGTGTATGCTGTTCCTGGTTTTGTTTGCTTGTTTATTATTTTTCTCACATTTCCACAGTCGTGCGGTGTATGGGACTGGAAATTGAGTTTTTTTTATTGTTTGTGCTGGCTTCTCCCTACGATGGCCAGCACTCCACGGCAGTCGACCCCTAGGGCTGGGTTACGGTTTTCGGCGAGGTTCATATGGAAGGATGGAACGATGCCCATGTGGAACAGAGATGTGTTTGTGGATGGTGTCATCATGACTCAACTCAAGTTGAAGGCGGACGATATTTTTTGCATCCAGCACAATGCCCAGGAGAGGGGCTACGATGTTTCCTTCAGATCCAGTTTGGGGCTCCAGGGGGTTTTGGAGGACTGCAAGCGGATGGAGGCTGATGTCGGACCCCTCAGCCATTTCGAGGTGTTTTCTCTGGACAGGCTGAATTTTCGAGTTATCAATGTCACAATGTACAACCCGTACGTGATCGATAAGGAGGTGACTGATTTTTTGGCCCCCTACGCTGAGGTGATATCTGAGGTCCGGAGGATCAGAGACAGACGTGGGATCTGGACGGGGCGGAGGCAGGTGCAGGTGCTCCTAAAGGCTGTTCCCGGTGGCTGTGACGGGCTGGCTCATCCCCCAGCCTTCTTTTCCTTGGGGCCTGATAGGGGGTATTTGTTTTATAACAACCAGCCCCCTTTCTGCCGAAGGTGCCGGGTGGCAGGGCACTCTGATGGAAAGTGTGGGGAGGTGAGGTGCCACCATTGCAAGGAGGAGGGCCACATGGCTAAAGATTGTAAGGTTGGTAAGAAATGCCACAACTGCAGTTCCACCGACCACCTGGTGAGGGCCTGTCCCCAGGAGCGGCGGTATTCGTCAGTGGTGGTGATGGGGAAGGAGCTTGCACCGAAGACCGGAGAGGAGGAAGAAAGTGCACCAGTGGCACCAGCACCAGCACCAATAGAGGCGATTCCTGTGGAGAAGGACGCAGAGGCGGAGACGGTACTCCTGGTTGGCAACAAGACAGTTTCCCCTTTGTCTTCCGATGGAGAGGCGATGGACGAGGAGGAGGTGGTCGGTGGAGCCAGCGGAGCCAGTGGAGCCAGTGGAGCCAGAAAACGGAGGTTAAGGGTTAAAAGGACTACACCTGGGTCAGAAGGTATGGGGGCAGGGGAAATTACCGGTGGGGGCCCACAAAAAAAGGTAAGGGGAGGGAAGGGAGGTAGGGTGGCCCTCTTAGTGCAACAGGTCGGTGGGGAGCAGGGGGTTGGTGGGGGAGTGGGTTTGGCGGATGTTGCGGATGTTGAGGCTGAGGGGGAGGGGGTTTGTTTACCGGTTTCCCCTGTCCTGGACAGTATGGACAGTATGGACCCTTTTGAGACTCCAAGCCTTGGGGAAGGGTTACAGGTGGGAGCACCCAACACTTTGCCTGCTTCTTGGGATAAGGGGGAGGATGGGGAGGACAGTTAAAAGTGGGGGTAGGGGTATTATTGTGGGTTGGTTTTTTGTTTAATTTAATTTTATTATTGTCAATGGCTTTCACAGTGGGCACTTTTAATGCACGGGGGTTGAGGGGTTCTGTTAAGAGGAGGGTTTTTTTTGATTATGTTGCCTCACTCAGGCTTACCGTTTGTTTTGTTCAAGAGGTGCACTTACGGGATGGGAGGGATTGTGGTGTGTTTTCAAAGGAATGGGACAAGGGGGAATCGTTTTGGTCAGTGGGGGGGGTTCACTCATCTGGTGTGGGGATACTGTTTGGAAACCGGGAGGCAAGGGTGGTGGGTTCTTTTGTAATTGTGCAGGGGAGGGTTATGGGGGTTGATGTGAATATTGGGGTTTTGAAATTGAGGGTGGTGGTGGTGTACGGGCCACAGAGGGCGGGTGAAAGGAGTGCCATGATGGAGGCTTTAAGGCCTTTTTTTGCCACAAACAGGCAGATGGTGGTGGGGGGTGATTTTAATGTGGATCTGGGGAGGGTGGGTGATCCAAGTGCTGGGTGTGTGGGTTCTTTTTTTAAGGGGCAGGGGCTTGTGGATGGAGGGAAGGCACTTACCCCTCGAATAGATGGTCCCACATGGCGTAACTCCCGGGGGGTAGCCAGGCGTCTCGATTATGTGTTTTTTTCTCGGTCCTTGGTCCTATTGTCGGGCCGGGTGGTCCCGGTTTTTTTCTCTGACCATGATGGGCTCCTCTTTCGGGTCCGGTCTAGCGCTCCTGTTTTCGGCCCCGGGTACTGGAGGTTGAACTCCAGTGTCCTTGGCGAGGATGAGTTCTGCAGTAGCTTTGTCTCCTTTTTCCGGGGGCTCGAGGGACTTAGGGCTTTGTTTTCTGGTGTGGTGGAGTGGTGGGAGGGGGCTAAGGAGAGGATAAAGGGGTTTTGTATTATGTATTGTCAACGGAGGGCGAAGGAGGCGGGGAGGGAAGTGCTCCGTCTTCAACACCTCCTCGAGCTCGAGTACACTTTGGGTAACCTAGGTGGCGCTGTAGACCAGCGGGCTTGTGACTCCCTTAAGACAGAACTTAGGGATGTCTATGAGGATAAGGCCCGTGCTTACCTGACGCGGTCACGTCGTGAGTTCTTGGAGAAGAATGAGACGTGTTCCGCAGCCTTTTTCAGCAGCGTGAGGGCTGATAAGGGAAGGAAGGTGATATCGGGAGTTAGGGACAGTCAGGGTCAGGTGGTTACTGAGACAGGGGAGATGGTAAGGGTCGCAACCGATCACTTCCGCTCCTTCTTCTGTGAACGAGTGGTGGATGAGGAGCGAGCAGAGGCTTTTTTGCAGCTTGTGGCTCAGAGGGTACCGTCAGACCTGGCTGAGGCTTTGGAGGCCCCTCTCTCTCTCGAGGAATTGGAGGGTGCCCTTCGTAGAATGGGCAAGCGTAAGGTTCCGGGCATCGATGGCCTGCCGGCTGAGTTTTATCTCATGTTTTGGGATATTCTCGGCCCGGTGGTTCTCGAGGTCCTGACCGAGGTCCTCCGCACAGGGGCACTGGGAGGGTCAATGGCTAAGGGGGTGATCTCACTTCTGTTTAAGAAGGGGGACGCCTCTGACCTTAAGAACTGGCGGCCATTGACCATGCTGTGTGTTGATTACAAGCTTTTGGCTAAGGTTCTCACAGACCGTCTGTGCACAGCTCTCCCAGATGCGGTCCATGTGGATCAGACGTGTGGGGTGGCTGGGCGCTCGTTGAGATGGAATCTCCAGCTCATCAGAGACGTCATCGCTTGGGCAGAGGATCGGGACCTGCCACTTATGGTGGTGGGTCTTGATCAGGCCAAAGCCTTTGATAGGGTTCACTGGGGTTTTATGTTCAAAGTTTTAGAGAGAATAGGCTTAGGGCGGGTTTTTGTTGGGTGGCTGCGTACTCTGTACACAGCAGTGGGGAGCACGGTTTCTGTTAATGGGCACTTGGGGGAGTTTTTTGGGTTGCACGCAGGGGTAAGACAGGGGTGTCCGCTCTCTCCCCTGCTCTACGTCCTTTATATGGAGCCCCTGGCGGCGGCCATTAGGGCTGACCCGGGTGTGAAGGGTATCCTGGTACCAGGCAGCAGGGGCCTGAGGGTCAAGTTGTCGCAGTATGCGGATGATACCACACTGCTACTGGACAACGATGCGTGTCTGAGTCGGTCTTTGGAGATCTTCCAGGACTTTGGCCGGGTGTCTGGCGCGGAGCTCAACCGTGCTAAATCCTCGGTTAAGTTCTTTGGGCGGTGGAAGAGTAGGTCAGACGTACCAGGAGGGCTGTCGCTCTGTGAAGGGGCCCTGAGGATTCTTGGGGTCCTCTTTGAGGCAGCCCACAGTGCCACGGTCAACTGGACCAGGCGAATAGATGCAGTTCATAAAAAGTTTGCCCTCTGGAAGGCCAGGAGACTGACCTTTACGGGGAAGGTACTGGTTTTGAAGGTAGACGTGTTGCCGTCCCTCCTGTACCTGGCGTACATCTTTCCGATGCCGGCCAGCATGCGGAGGCCGCTCACTCGGCTTGTGTTTCGTTTCATGTGGGGGGGGAGTTATGAATACGTGGCGAGGGCACGCATGTTGGCTCCGGTGGGGGAAGGGGGGAGGGACGTGCCCCATTTCCCACTCAAGTTGGACTGCATTTTTGTTTCTTTTTTGCTCAAAGAATTGTCCTCTCCGGTAGTCCATCCATCTGGCTACTTCCTCCGGTTCTACTTTGCCTACCCGGCAAGGAGGGTCATGGCCTGGTCCAATTCGGCCCCCCGGGCGGAGCAGTTGCCGTGGCATTTTGGCCACGTGGCAAAGTGGCTGCGGGCTCATCCTGGGGTTTTGGAAGGGGATGTGGGGTTGGACCAGAAGAGGCTCTATGCCGAGGTGAGACAGGGAGTGACCGCGCCAGCTGTGGTGGGGATACCCGCTACAGTTTGGTTGTCGGTACAACTGCCTGGCCTGGACAATGGGCTCAAGGATTTAGGATGGCTGATGTTACACAGGAGTTTGCCGGTGCGTGAGATCATGCACCGGCATGGCTTGGCGAGATCCCCGGTGTGCCCCAGAGCTGGTTGCTTTGTGGACGAGACTATTAGACACGTCATGTGGGACTGTCCTTTTGCAGGGGTGGTGTGGGCTAGGGCATCTGTGTTGATTGGGAGGTTGGAGGGGAGTGTTGGGGTCACATGGGCAAGATTGGAGAGAGGGATTGGGAGAGCTGGGGGGGGGCGTAGGGGGCGTCTCCTGCAATGGCTGCTCATGGGCCTTTTTAAGAAGGGGCTGTGGGAGGCCAGACAGGCTCTGGTTAAAAAGGCGGTGGATTGGGGGGTGGAGGGGGTTGTTAGGAGAGTAGAGGGGGACGTAAAGGGAAGGATGCGGTGGGATGTGAAGAGGTGGGGACATCATGCTGCTAGGGAGAGATGGAAGGGGGGTTTAGGTTTGATGGAAGGGATGTAGTGGTTGCTTAGGATATTGACATATGGTTTTTTTGTGGAGACCGGAAAGTGCATAAGTGGAAAATGGGGACATGGTTTTTTGTCTTGGATAGTGGGCTATTGTTTTGGGTGGGATAAAGGGAGGTTTTGGTTAACAGTGGGTGGTTTAATTTGGGGTTCATTTTCATTTTCAACTGTAACAGGGACAGCATACAATAAGGAACATAAAATGAAAATGTAGAAATGCAAATGTTCAGGAAAGTTTTGTTTGGATTAGTAGGGAAAGGTAAATTAAGAATGTGTGCACATGTATGGGTGTTTTAAATAGTATGATAGGAAGTCGTTTTGTAGTTTGTATGGTATAGGGACAGATAGGATGTGATAACATGTATATGATTATTTTTGATATAAAATTAAGAAAGAAGGTAAAAACTCCCCTCCCAGCTGGTTGGAGGGGAGGAGAAGCCCGATTTCACAAAAAAAAAAAAAAAAAAAAAAATCTGTTCTTATCAGTTTACCCGGGGACCATATATTAAATTGATTTTTGGAACAGGGAGATGGAATAGGGGCTTGCTCCGTCCACTCCACGCATCGACCTGGTCTTGCAGTATCTCCAGGAACGGTGCACTAACTCCTCCTAACTTTGTCAAAGTAAATGTTTTGGTACGCTAATCTGCGATGGGTTAAAGGCAATGCAAAAAAAAAGAAATCATTAGATGGGCAATGCTCTGTTTAATCTGCGTTATGTTTTCCCGCCCTTTTTGTTAAAAAAAAAAAAAAAAAAAAAAAAAAAAAAACGTCCGTGTGTGTGTGTGTGTGTGTGTGTGTGTGTGTGTGTGTGTGTGTGTGTGTGTGTGTGTGTGTAAATGGCTGCATTTACATAGCGCTTTACAATTTGTTCCTCACATTTTACCCATTCACTCAGACGTTCACACACCGATGGCGGAGGCAACCATGCAAGGTGCCAACCTACCTGCTCATCAGGAGCAATTAGGGGATAAGTGTCTTTAAACAAAGCACAATTGATGCAAACACAGACAACGTGTTGTAAATGCTAGTACAGTAACATCCACCCCCCTGCGTCCTGTATCAGCCGCGCCGGGCGTGCCCGCTGGCCATAATGGGGGTTATCGCTTCTTGGCCTTTTGGCTAAGATCAAGTGTAGTATCTGTTCTTATCAGTTTAATATCTGATACGTCCCCTACCCGGGGACCATATATTAAATTGATTTTTGGAACAGGGAGATGGAATAGGGGCTTGCTCCGTCCACTCCACGCATCGACCTGGTCTTGCAGTATCTCCAGGAACGGTGCACTAACTCCTCCTAACTTTGTCAAAGTAAATGTTTTGGTACGCTAATCTGCGATGGGTTAAAGGCAATGCAAAAAAAAAGAAATCATTAGATGGGCAATGCTCTGTTTAATCTGCGTTATGTTTTCCCGCCCTTTTTGTTAAAAAAAAAAAAAAAAAAAAAAAAAGAAACGTCCGTGTGTGTGTGTGTGTGTGTGTGTGTGTGTGTGTGTGTAAATGGCTGCATTTACATAGCGCTTTACAATTTGTTCCTCACATTTTACCCATTCACTCAGACGTTCACACACCGATGGCGGAG
Source organism: Notolepis coatsorum (assembly GCF_963971535.1). Taxonomy (NCBI): domain Eukaryota; kingdom Metazoa; phylum Chordata; class Actinopteri; order Aulopiformes; family Paralepididae; genus Notolepis; species Notolepis coatsorum. The sequence goes on along the minus strand of NC_140169.1, from coordinate 700,159 downwards.
GCAACCATGCAAGGTGCCAACCTACCTGCTCATCAGGAGCAATTAGGGGATAAGTGTCTTTAAACAAAGCACAATTGATGCAAACACAGACAACGTGTTGTAAATGCTAGTACAGTAACATCCACCCCCCTGCGTCCTGTATCAGCCGCGCCGGGCGTGCCCGCTGGCCATAATGGGGGTTATCGCTTCTCGGCCTTTTGGCTAAGATCAAGTGGATGACCGGTGTATGCTGTTCCTGGTTTTGTTTGCTTGTTTATTATTTTTCTCACATTTCCACAGTCGTGCGGTGTATGGGACTGGAAATTGAGTTTTTTTTATTGTTTGTGCTGGCTTCTCCCTACGATGGCCAGCACTCCACGGCAGTCGACCCCTAGGGCTGGGTTACGGTTTTCGGCGAGGTTCATATGGAAGGATGGAACGATGCCCATGTGGAACAGAGATGTGTTTGTGGATGGTGTCATCATGACTCAACTCAAGTTGAAGGCGGACGATATTTTTTGCATCCAGCACAATGCCCAGGAGAGGGGCTACGATGTTTCCTTCAGATCCAGTTTGGGGCTCCAGGGGGTTTTGGAGGACTGCAAGCGGATGGAGGCTGATGTCGGACCCCTCAGCCATTTCGAGGTGTTTTCTCTGGACAGGCTGAATTTTCGAGTTATCAATGTCACAATGTACAACCCGTACGTGATTGATAAGGAGGTGACTGATTTTTTGGCCCCCTACGCTGAGGTGATATCTGAGGTCCGGAGGATCAGAGACAGACGTGGGATCTGGACGGGGCGGAGGCAGGTGCAGGTGCTCCTAAAGGCTGTTCCCGGTGGCTGTGACGGGCTGGCTCATCCCCCAGCCTTCTTTTCCTTGGGGCCTGATAGGGGGTATTTGTTTTATAACAACCAGCCCCCTTTCTGCCGAAGGTGCCGGGTGGCAGGGCACTCTGATGGAAAGTGTGGGGAGGTGAGGTGCCACCATTGCAAGGAGGAGGGCCACATGGCTAAAGATTGTAAGGTTGGTAAGAAATGCCACAACTGCAGTTCCACCGACCACCTGGTGAGGGCCTGTCTCCAGGAGCGGCGGTATTCGTCAGTGGTGGTGATGGGGAAGGAGCTTGCACCGAAGACCGGAGAGGAGGAAGAAAGTGCACCAGTGGCACCAGCACCAGCACCAATAGAGGCGTTTCCTGTGGAGAAGGACGCAGAGGCGGAGACGGTACTCCTGGTTGGCAACAAGACAGTTTCCCCTTTGTCTTCCGATGGAGAGGCGATGGACGAGGAGGAGGTGGTCGGTGGAGCCAGCGGAGCCAGTGGAGCCAGTGGAGCCAGAAAACGGAGGTTAAGGGTTAAAAGGACTACACCTGGGTCAGAAGGTATGGGGGCAGGGGAAATTACCGGTGGGGGCCCACAAAAAAAGGTAAGGGGAGGGAAGGGAGGTAGGGTGGCCCTCTTAGTGCAACAGGTCGGTGGGGAGCAGGGGGTTGGTGGGGGAGTGGGTTTGGCGGATGTTGAGGCTGAGGGGGAGGGGGTTTGTTTACCGGTTTCCCCTGTCCTGGACAGTATGGACAGTATGGACCCTTTTGAGACTCCAAGCCTTGGGGAAGGGTTACAGGTGGGAGCACCCAACACTTTGCCTGCTTCTTGGGATAAGGGGGAGGATGGGGAGGACAGTTAAAAGTGGGGGTAGGGGTATTATTGTGGGTTGGTTTTTTGTTTAATTTAATTTTATTATTGTCAATGGCTTTCACAGTGGGCACTTTTAATGCACGGGGGTTGAGGGGTTCTGTTAAGAGGAGGGGCTTTTTTGATTATGTTGCCTCACTCAGGCTTACCGTTTGTTTTGTTCAAGAGGTGCACTTACGGGATGGGAGGGATTGTGGTGTGTTTTCAAAGGAATGGGACAAGGGGGAATCGTTTTGGTCAGTGGGGGGGGTTCACTCATCTGGTGTGGGGATACTGTTTGGAAACCGGGAGGCAAGGGTGGTGGGTTCTTTTGTAATTGTGCAGGGGAGGGTTATGGGGGTTGATGTGAATATTGGGGTTTTGAAATTGAGGGTGGTGGTGGTGTACGGGCCACAGAGGGCGGGTGAAAGGAGTGCCATGATGGAGGCTTTAAGGCCTTTTTTTGCCACAAACAGGCAGATGGTGGTGGGGGGTGATTTTAATGTGGATCTGGGGAGGGTGGGTGATCCAAGTGCTGGGTGTGTGGGTTCTTTTTTTAAGGGGCAGGGGCTTGTGGATGGAGGGAAGGCACTTACCCCTCGAATAGATGGTCCCACATGGCGTAACTCCCGGGGGGTAGCCAGGCGTCTCGATTATGTGTTTTTTTCTCGGTCCTTGGTCCTATTGTCGGGCCGGGTGGTCCCTGTTTTTTTCTCTGACCATGATGGGCTCCTCTTTCGGGTCCGGTCTAGCGCTCCTGTTTTCGGCCCCGGGTACTGGAGGTTGAACTCCAGTGTCCTTGGCGAGGATGAGTTCTGCAGTAGCTTTGTCTCCTTTTTCCGGGGGCTCGAGGGACTTAGGGCTTTGTTTTCTGGTGTGGTGGAGTGGTGGGAGGGGGCTAAGGAGAGGATAAAGGGGTTTTGTATTATGTATTGTCAACGGAGGGCGAAGGAGGCGGGGAGGGAAGTGCTCCGTCTTCAACACCTCCTCGAGCTCGAGTACACTTTGGGTAACCTAGGTGGCGCTGTAGACCAGCGGGCTTGTGACTCCCTTAAGACAGAACTTAGGGATGTCTATGAGGATAAGGCCCGTGCTTACCTGACGCGGTCACGTCGTGAGTTCTTGGAGAAGAATGAGACGTGTTCCGCAGCCTTTTTCAGCAGCGTGAGGGCTGATAAGGGAAGGAAGGTGATATCGGGAGTTAGGGACAGTCAGGGTCAGGTGGTTACTGAGACAGGGGAGATGGTAAGGGTCGCAACCGATCACTTCCGCTCCTTCTTCTGTGAACGAGTGGTGGATGAGGAGCGAGCAGAGGCTTTTTTGCAGCTTGTGGCTCAGAGGGTACCGTCAGACCTGGCTGAGGCTTTGGAGGCCCCTCTCTCTCTCGAGGAATTGGAGGGTGCCCTTCGTAGAATGGGCAAGCGTAAGGTTCCGGGCATCGATGGCCTGCCGGCTGAGTTTTATCTCATGTTTTGGGATATTCTCGGCCCGGTGGTTCTCGAGGTCCTGACCGAGGTCCTCCGCACAGGGGCACTGGGAGGGTCAATGGCTAAGGGGGTGATCTCACTTCTGTTTAAGAAGGGGGACGCCTCTGACCTTAAGAACTGGCGGCCATTGACCATGCTGTGTGTTGATTACAAGCTTTTGGCTAAGGTTCTCACAGACCGTCTGTGCACAGCTCTCCCAGATGCGGTCCATGTGGATCAGACGTGTGGGGTGGCTGGGCGCTCGTTGAGATGGAATCTCCAGCTCATCAGAGACGTCATCGCTTGGGCAGAGGATCGGGACCTGCCACTTATGGTGGTGGGTCTTGATCAGGCCAAAGCCTTTGATAGGGTTCACTGGGGTTTTATGTTCAAAGTTTTAGAGAGAATAGGCTTAGGGCGGGTTTTTGTTGGGTGGCTGCGTACTCTGTACACAGCAGTGGGGAGCACGGTTTCTGTTAATGGGCACTTGGGGGAGTTTTTTGGGTTGCACGCAGGGGTAAGACAGGGGTGTCCGCTCTCTCCCCTGCTCTACGTCCTTTATATGGAGCCCCTGGCGGCGGCCATTAGGGCTGACCCGGGTGTGAAGGGTATCCTGGTACCAGGCAGCAGGGGCCTGAGGGTCAAGTTGTCGCAGTATGCGGATGATACCACACTGCTACTGGACAACGATGCGTGTCTGAGTCGGTCTTTGGAGATCTTCCAGGACTTTGGCCGGGTGTCTGGCGCGGAGCTCAACCGTGCTAAATCCTCGGTTAAGTTCTTTGGGCGGTGGAAGAGTAGGTCAGACGTACCAGGAGGGCTGTCGCTCTGTGAAGGGGCCCTGAGGATTCTTGGGGTCCTCTTTGAGGCAGCCCACAGTGCCACGGTCAACTGGACCAGGCGAATAGATGCAGTTCATAAAAAGTTTGCCCTCTGGAAGGCCAGGAGACTGACCTTTACGGGGAAGGTACTGGTTTTGAAGGTAGACGTGTTGCCGTCCCTCCTGTACCTGGCGTACATCTTTCCGATGCCGGCCAGCATGCGGAGGCCGCTCACTCGGCTTGTGTTTCGTTTCATGTGGGGGGGGAGTTATGAATACGTGGCGAGGGCACGCATGTTGGCTCCGGTGGGGGAAGGGGGGAGGGACGTGCCCCATTTCCCACTCAAGTTGGACTGCATTTTTGTTTCTTTTTTGCTCAAAGAATTGTCCTCTCCGGTAGTCCATCCATCTGGCTACTTCCTCCGGTTCTACTTTGCCTACCCGGCAAGGAGGGTCATGGCCTGGTCCAATTCGGCCCCCCGGGCGGAGCAGTTGCCGTGGCATTTTGGCCACGCGGCAAAGTGGCTGCGGGCTCATCCTGGGGTTTTGGAAGGGGATGTGGGGTTGGACCAGAAGAGGCTCTATGCCGAGGTGAGACAGGGAGTGACCGCGCCAGCTGTGGTGGGGATACCCGCTACAGTTTGGTTGTCGGTACAACTGCCTGGCCTGGACAATGGGCTCAAGGATTTAGGATGGCTGATGTTACACAGGAGTTTGCCGGTGCGTGAGATCATGCACCGGCATGGCTTGGCGAGATCCCCGGTGTGCCCCAGAGCTGGTTGCTTTGTGGACGAGACTATTAGACACGTCATGTGGGACTGTCCTTTTGCAGGGGTGGTGTGGGCTAGGGCATCTGTGTTGATTGGGAGGTTGGAGGGGAGTGTTGGGGTCACATGGGCAAGATTGGAGAGAGGGATTGGGAGAGCTGGGGGGGGGGCGTAGGGGGCGTCTCCTGCAATGGCTGCTCATGGGCCTTTTTAAGAAGGGGCTGTGGGAGGCCAGACAGGCTCTGGTTAAAAAGGCGGTGGATTGGGGGGTGGAGGGGGTTGTTAGGAGAGTAGAGGGGGACGTAAAGGGAAGGATGCGGTGGGATGTGAAGAGGTGGGGACATCATGCTGCTAGGGAGAGATGGAAGGGGGGTTTAGGTTTGATGGAAGGGATGTAGTGGTTGCTTAGGATATTGACATATGGTTTTTTTGTGGAGACCGGAAAGTGCATAAGTGGAAAATGGGGACATGGTTTTTTGTCTTGGATAGTGGGCTATTGTTTTGGGTGGGATAAAGGGAGGTTTTGGTTAACAGTGGGTGGTTTAATTTGGGGTTCATTTTCATTTTCAACTGTAACAGGGACAGCATACAATAAGGAACATAAAATGAAAATGTAGAAATGCAAATGTTCAGGAAAGTTTTGTTTGGATTAGTAGGGAAAGGTAAATTAAGAATGTGTGCACATGTATGGGTGTTTTAAATAGTATGATAGGAAGTCGTTTTGTAGTTTGTATGGTATAGGGACAGATAGGATGTGATAACATGTATATGATTATTTTTGATATAAAATTAAGAAAGAAGGTAAAAACTCCCCTCCCAGCTGGTTGGAGGGGAGGAGAAGCCCGATTTCACAAAAAAAAAAAAAAAAAAAAAAATCTGTTCTTATCAGTTTACCCGGGGACCATATATTAAATTGATTTTTGGAACAGGGAGATGGAATAGGGGCTTGCTCCGTCCACTCCACGCATCGACCTGGTCTTGCAGTATCTCCAGGAACGGTGCACTAACTCCTCCTAACTTTGTCAAAGTAAATGTTTTGGTACGCTAATCTGCGATGGGTTAAAGGCAATGCAAAAAAAAAGAAATCATTAGATGGGCAATGCTCTGTTTAATCTGCGTTATGTTTTCCCGCCCTTTTTGTTAAAAAAAAAAAAAAAAAAAAAAAAAAAAAACGTCCGTGTGTGTGTGTGTGTGTGTGTGTGTGTGTGTGTGTGTGTGTGTGTGTGTGTGTGTGTGTGTAAATGGCTGCATTTACATAGCGCTTTACAATTTGTTCCTCACATTTTACCCATTCACTCAGACGTTCACACACCGATGGCGGAGGCAACCATGCAAGGTGCCAACCTACCTGCTCATCAGGAGCAATTAGGGGATAAGTGTCTTTAAACAAAGCACAATTGATGCAAACACAGACAACGTGTTGTAAATGCTAGTACAGTAACATCCACCCCCCTGCGTCCTGTATCAGCCGCGCCGGGCGTGCCCGCTGGCCATAATGGGGGTTATCGCTTCTCGGCCTTTTGGCTAAGATCAAGTGGATGACCGGTGTATGCTGTTCCTGGTTTTGTTTGCTTGTTTATTATTTTTCTCACATTTCCACAGTCGTGCGGTGTATGGGACTGGAAATTGAGTTTTTTTTTTTTTTATTGTTTGTGCTGGCTTCTCCCTACGATGGCCAGCACTCCACGGCAGTCGACCCCTAGGGCTGGGTTACGGTTTTCGGCGAGGTTCATATGGAAGGATGGAACGATGCCCATGTGGAACAGAGATGTGTTTGTGGATGGTGTCATCATGACTCAACTCAAGTTGAAGGCGGACGATATTTTTTGCATCCAGCACAATGCCCAGGAGAGGGGCTACGATGTTTCCTTCAGATCCAGTTTGGGGCTCCAGGGGGTTTTGGAGGACTGCAAGCGGATGGAGGCTGATGTCGGACCCCTCAGCCATTTCGAGGTGTTTTCTCTGGACAGGCTGAATTTTCGAGTTATCAATGTCACAATGTACAACCCGTACGTGATCGATAAGGAGGTGACTGATTTTTTGGCCCCCTACGCTGAGGTGATATCTGAGGTCCGGAGGATCAGAGACAGACGTGGGATCTGGACGGGGCGGAGGCAGGTGCAGGTGCTCCTAAAGGCTGTTCCCGGTGGCTGTGACGGGCTGGCTCATCCCCCAGCCTTCTTTTCCTTGGGGCCTGATAGGGGGTATTTGTTTTATAACAACCAGCCCCCTTTCTGCCGAAGGTGCCGGGTGGCAGGGCACTCTGATGGAAAGTGTGGGGAGGTGAGGTGCCACCATTGCAAGGAGGAGGGCCACATGGCTAAAGATTGTAAGGTTGGTAAGAAATGCCACAACTGCAGTTCCACCGACCACCTGGTGAGGGCCTGTCCCCAGGAGCGGCGGTATTCGTCAGTGGTGGTGATGGGGAAGGAGCTTGCACCGAAGACCGGAGAGGAGGAAGAAAGTGCACCAGTGGCACCAGCACCAGCACCAATAGAGGCGATTCCTGTGGAGAAGGACGCAGAGGCGGAGACGGTACTCCTGGTTGACAACAAGACAGTTTCCCCTTTGTCTTCCGATGGAGAGGCGATGGACGAGGAGGAGGTGGTCGGTGGAGCCAGCGGAGCCAGTGGAGCCAGTGGAGCCAGAAAACGGAGGTTAAGGGTTAAAAGGACTACACCTGGGTCAGAAGGTATGGGGGCAGGGGAAATTACCGGTGGGGGCCCACAAAAAAAGGTAAGGGGAGGGAAGGGAGGTAGGGTGGCCCTCTTAGTGCAACAGGTCGGTGGGGAGCAGGGGGTTGGTGGGGGAGTGGGTTTGGCGGATGTTGAGGCTGAGGGGGAGGGGGTTTGTTTACCGGTTTCCCCTGTCCTGGACAGTATGGACAGTATGGACCCTTTTGAGACTCCAAGCCTTGGGGAAGGGTTACAGGTGGGAGCACCCAACACTTTGCCTGCTTCTTGGGATAAGGGGGAGGATGGGGAGGACAGTTAAAAGTGGGGGTAGGGGTATTATTGTGGGTTGGTTTTTTGTTTAATTTATTTTTATTATTGTCAATGGCTTTCACAGTGGGCACTTTTAATGCACGGGGGTTGAGGGGTTCTGTTAAGAGGAGGGGCTTTTTTGATTATGTTGCCTCACTCAGGCTTACCGTTTGTTTTGTTCAAGAGGTGCACTTACGGGATGGGAGGGATTGTGGTGTGTTTTCAAAGGAATGGGACAAGGGGGAATCGTTTTGGTCAGTGGGGGGGGTTCACTCATCTGGTGTGGGGATACTGTTTGGAAACCGGGAGGCAAGGGTGGTGGGTTCTTTTGTAATTGTGCAGGGGAGGGTTATGGGGGTTGATGTGAATATTGGGGTTTTGAAATTGAGGGTGGTGGTGGTGTACGGGCCACAGAGGGCGGGTGACAGGAGTGCCATGATGGAGGCTTTAAGGCCTTTTTTTGCCACAAACAGGCAGATGGTGGTGGGGGGTGATTTTAATGTGGATCTGGGGAGGGTGGGTGATCCAAGTGCTGGGTGTGTGGGTTCTTTTTTTAAGGGGCAGGGGCTTGTGGATGGAGGGAAGGCACTTACCCCTCGAATAGATGGTCCCACATGGCGTAACTCCCGGGGGGTAGCCAGGCGTCTCGATTATGTGTTTTTTTCTCGGTCCTTGGTCCTATTGTCGGGCCGGGTGGTCCCTGTTTTTTTCTCTGACCATGATGGGCTCCTCTTTCGGGTCCGGTCTAGCGCTCCTGTTTTCGGCCCCGGGTACTGGAGGTTGAACTCCAGTGTCCTTGGCGAGGATGAGTTCTGCAGTAGCTTTGTCTCCTTTTTCCGGGGGCTCGAGGGACTTAGGGCTTTGTTTTCTGGTGTGGTGGAGTGGTGGGAGGGGGCTAAGGAGAGGATAAAGGGGTTTTGTATTATGTATTGTCAACGGAGGGCGAAGGAGGCGGGGAGGGAAGTGCTCCGTCTTCAACACCTCCTCGAGCTCGAGTACACTTTGGGTAACCTAGGTGGCGCTGTAGACCAGCGGGCTTGTGACTCCCTTAAGACAGAACTTAGGGATGTCTATGAGGATAAGGCCCGTGCTTACCTGACGCGGTCACGTCGTGAGTTCTTGGAGAAGAATGAGACGTGTTCCGCAGCCTTTTTCAGCAGCGTGAGGGCTGATAAGGGAAGGAAGGTGATATCGGGAGTTAGGGACAGTCAGGGTCAGGTGGTTACTGAGACAGGGGAGATGGTAAGGGTCGCAACCGATCACTTCCGCTCCTTCTTCTGTGAACGAGTGGTGGATGAGGAGCGAGCAGAGGCTTTTTTGCAGCTTGTGGCTCAGAGGGTACCGTCAGACCTGGCTGAGGCTTTGGAGGCCCCTCTCTCTCTCGAGGAATTGGAGGGTGCCCTTCGTAGAATGGGCAAGCGTAAGGTTCCGGGCATCGATGGCCTGCCGGCTGAGTTTTATCTCATGTTTTGGGATATTCTCGGCCCGGTGGTTCTCGAGGTCCTGACCGAGGTCCTCCGCACAGGGGCACTGGGAGGGTCAATGGCTAAGGGGGTGATCTCACTTCTGTTTAAGAAGGGGGACGCCTCTGACCTTAAGAACTGGCGGCCATTGACCATGCTGTGTGTTGATTACAAGCTTTTGGCTAAGGTTCTCACAGACCGTCTGTGCACAGCTCTCCCAGATGCGGTCCATGTGGATCAGACGTGTGGGGTGGCTGGGCGCTCGTTGAGATGGAATCTCCAGCTCATCAGAGACGTCATCGCTTGGGCAGAGGATCGGGACCTGCCACTTATGGTGGTGGGTCTTGATCAGGCCAAAGCCTTTGATAGGGTTCACTGGGGTTTTATGTTCAAAGTTTTAGAGAGAATAGGCTTAGGGCGGGTTTTTGTTGGGTGGCTGCGTACTCTGTACACAGCAGTGGGGAGCACGGTTTCTGTTAATGGGCACTTGGGGGAGTTTTTTGGGTTGCACGCAGGGGTAAGACAGGGGTGTCCGCTCTCTCCCCTGCTCTACGTCCTTTATATGGAGCCCCTGGCGGCGGCCATTAGGGCTGACCCGGGTGTGAAGGGTATCCTGGTACCAGGCAGCAGGGGCCTGAGGGTCAAGTTGTCGCAGTATGCGGATGATACCACACTGCTACTGGACAACGATGCGTGTCTGAGTCGGTCTTTGGAGATCTTCCAGGACTTTGGCCGGGTGTCTGGCGCGGAGCTCAACCGTGCTAAATCCTCGGTTAAGTTCTTTGGGCGGTGGAAGAGTAGGTCAGACGTACCAGGAGGGCTGTCGCTCTGTGAAGGGGCCCTGAGGATTCTTGGGGTCCTCTTTGAGGCAGCCCACAGTGCCACGGTCAACTGGACCAGGCGAATAGATGCAGTTCATAAAAAGTTTGCCCTCTGGAAGGCCAGGAGACTGACCTTTACGGGGAAGGTACTGGTTTTGAAGGTAGACGTGTTGCCGTCCCTCCTGTACCTGGCGTACATCTTTCCGATGCCGGCCAGCATGCGGAGGCCGCTCACTCGGCTTGTGTTTCGTTTCATGTGGGGGGGGAGTTATGAATACGTGGCGAGGGCACGCATGTTGGCTCCGGTGGGGGAAGGGGGGAGGGACGTGCCCCATTTCCCACTCAAGTTGGACTGCATTTTTGTTTCTTTTTTGCTCAAAGAATTGTCCTCTCCGGTAGTCCATCCATCTGGCTACTTCCTCCGGTTCTACTTTGCCTACCCGGCAAGGAGGGTCATGGCCTGGTCCAATTCGGCCCCCCGGGCGGAGCAGTTGCCGTGGCATTTTGGCCACGCGGCAAAGTGGCTGCGGGCTCATCCTGGGGTTTTGGAAGGGGATGTGGGGTTGGACCAGAAGAGGCTCTATGCCGAGGTGAGACAGGGAGTGACCGCGCCAGCTGTGGTGGGGATACCCGCTACAGTTTGGTTGTCGGTACAACTGCCTGGCCTGGACAATGGGCTCAAGGATTTAGGATGGCTGATGTTACACAGGAGTTTGCCGGTGCGTGAGATCATGCACCGGCATGGCTTGGCGAGATCCCCGGTGTGCCCCAGAGCTGGTTGCTTTGTGGACGAGACTATTAGACACGTCATGTGGGACTGTCCTTTTGCAGGGGTGGTGTGGGCTAGGGCATCTGTGTTGATTGGGAGGTTGGAGGGGAGTGTTGGGGTCACATGGGCAAGATTGGAGAGAGGGATTGGGAGAGCTGGGGGGGGGCGTAGGGGGCGTCTCCTGCAATGGCTGCTCATGGGCCTTTTTAAGAAAGGGCTGTGGGAGGCCAGACAGGCTCTGGTTAAAAAGGCGGTGGATTGGGGGGTGGAGGGGGTTGTTAGGAGAGTAGAGGGGGACGTAAAGGGAAGGATGCGGTGGGATGTGAAGAGGTGGGGACATCATGCTGCTAGGGAGAGATGGAAGGGGGGTTTAGGTTTGATGGAAGGGATGTAGTGGTTGCTTAGGATATTGACATATGGTTTTTTTTGTGGAGACCGGAAAGTGCATAAGTGGAAAATGGGGACATGGTTTTTTTGTCTTGGATAGTGGGCTATTGTTTTGGGTGGGATAAAGGGAGGTTTTGGTTAACAGTGGGTGGTTTAATTTGGGGTTTCATTTTCATTTTCAACTGTAACAGGGACAGCATACAATAAGGAACATAAAATGAAAATGTAGAAATGCAAATGTTCAGGAAAGTTTTGTTTGGATTAGTAGGGAAAGGTAAATTAAGAATGTGTGCACATGTATGGGTGTTTTAAATAGTATGATAGGAAGTCGTTTTGTAGTTTGTATGGTATAGGGACAGATAGGATGTGATAACATGTATATGATTATTTTTGATATAAAATTAAGAAAGAAGGTAAAAACTCCCCTCCCAGCTGGTTGGAGGGGAGGAGAAGCCCGATTTCACTTAAATAAAAAAAAAAAAAAAAAAAAAATCTGTTCTTATCAGTTTAATATCTGATACGTCCCCTACCCGGGGACCATATATTAAATTGATTTTTGGAACAGGGAGATGGAATAGGGGCTTGCTCCGTCCACTCCACGCATCGACCTGGTCTTGCAGTATCTCCAGGAACGGTGCACTAACTCCTCCTAACTTTGTCAAAGTAAATGTTTTGGTACGCTAATCTGCGATGGGTTAAAGGCAATGCAAAAAAAAAGAAATCATTAGATGGGCAATGCTCTGTTTAATCTGCGTTATGTTTTCCCGCCCTTTTTGTTAAAAAAAAACGTCTGTGTGTGTGTGTGTGTGTGTGTGTGTGTGTGTGTGTGTGTGTGTAAATGGCTGCATTTACATAGCGCTTTACAATTTGTTCCTCACATTTTACCCATTCACTCAGACGTTCACACACCGATGGCGGAGGCAACCATGCAAGGTGCCAACCTACCTGCTCATCAGGAGCAATTAGGGGATAAGTGTCTTTAAACAAAGCACAATTGATGCAAACACAGACAACGTGTTGTAAATGCTAGTACAGTAACATCCACCCCCCTGCGTCCTGTATCAGCCGCGCCGGGCGTGCCCGCTGGCCATAATGGGGGTTATCGCTTCTCGGCCTTTTGGCTAAGATCAAGTGGATGACCGGTGTATGCTGTTCCTGGTTTTGTTTGCTTGTTTATTATTTTTCTCACATTTCCACAGTCGTGCGGTGTATGGGACTGGAAATTGAGGTTTTTTTATTGTTTGTGCTGGCTTCTCCCTACGATGGCCAGCACTCCACGGCAGTCGACCCCTAGGGCTGGGTTACGGTTTTCGGCGAGGTTCATATGGAAGGATGGAACGATGCCCATGTGGAACAGAGATGTGTTTGTGGATGGTGTCATCATGACTCAACTCAAGTTGAAGGCGGACGATATTTTTTGCATCCAGCACAATGCCCAGGAGAGGGGCTACGATGTTTCCTTCAGATCCAGTTTGGGGCTCCAGGGGGTTTTGGAGGACTGCAAGCGGATGGAGGCTGATGTCGGACCCCTCAGCCATTTCGAGGTGTTTTCTCTGGACAGGCTGAATTTTCGAGTTATCAATGTCACAATGTACAACCCGTACGTGATCGATAAGGAGGTGACTGATTTTTTGGCCCCCTACGCTGAGGTGATATCTGAGGTCCGGAGGATCAGAGACAGACGTGGGATCTGGACGGGGCGGAGGCAGGTGCAGGTGCTCCTAAAGGCTGTTCCCGGTGGCTGTGACGGGCTGGCTCATCCCCCAGCCTTCTTTTCCTTGGGGCCTGATAGGGGGTATTTGTTTTATAATAACCAGCCCCCTTTCTGCCGAAGGTGCCGGGTGGCAGGGCACTCTGACGGAAAGTGTGGGGAGGTGAGGTGCCACCATTGCAAGGAGGAGGGCCACATGGCTAAAGATTGTAAGGTTGGTAAGAAATGCTACAACTGCAGTTCCACCGACCACCTGGTGAGGGCCTGTCCCCAGGAGCGGCGGTATTCGTCAGTGGTGGTGATGGGGAAGGAGCTTGCGCCGAAGACCGGAGAGGAGGAAGAAAGTGCACCAGTGGCACCAGCACCAGCACCAATAGAGGCGATTCCTGTGGAGAAGGACGCAGAGGCGGAGACGGTACTCCTGGTTGGCAACAAGACAGTTTCCCCTTTGTCTTCCGATGGAGAGGCGATGGACGAGGAGGAGGTGGTCGGTGGAGCCAGCGGAGCCAGTGGAGCCAGTGGAGCCAGAAAACGGAGGTTAAGGGTTAAAAGGACTACACCTGGGTCAGAAGGTATGGGGGCAGGGGAAATTACCGGTGGGGGCCCACAAAAAAAGGTAAGGGGAGGGAAGGGAGGTAGGGTGGCCCTCTTAGTGCAACAGGTCGGTGGGGAGCAGGGGGTTGGTGGGGGAGTGGGTTTGGCGGATGTTGAGGCTGAGGGGGAGGGGGGTGGTTTACCGGTTTCCCCTGTCCTGGACAGTATGGACAGTATGGACCTTTTTGAGACTCCAAGCCTTGGGGAAGGGTTACAGGTGGGAGCACCCAACACTTTGCCTGCTTCTTGGGATAAGGGGGAGGATGGGGAGGACAGTTAAAAGTGGGGGTAGGGGTATTATTGTGGGTTGGTTTTTTGTTTAATTTTATTTTATTATTGTCAATGGCTTTCACAGTGGGCACTTTTAATGCACGGGGGTTGAGGGGTTCTGTTAAGAGGAGGGGCTTTTTTGATTATGTTGCCTCACTCAGGCTTACCGTTTGTTTTGTTCAAGAGGTGCACTTACGGGATGGGAGGGATTGTGGTGTGTTTTCAAAGGAATGGGACAAGGGGGAATCGTTTTGGTCAGTGGGGGGGGTTCACTCATCTGGTGTGGGGATACTGTTTGGAAATCGGGAGGCAAGGGTGGTGGGTTCTTTTGTAATTGTGCAGGGGAGGGTTATGGGGGTTGATGTGAATATTGGGGTTTTGAAATTGAGGGTGGTGGTGGTGTACGGGCCACAGAGGGCGGGTGAAAGGAGTGCCATGATGGAGGCTTTAAGGCCTTTTTTTGCCACAAACAGGCAGATGGTGGTGGGGGGTGATTTTAATGTGGATCTGGGGAGGGTGGGTGATCCAAGTGCTGGGTGTGTGGGTTCTTTTTTTAAGGGGCAGGGGCTTGTGGATGGAGGGAAGGCACTTACCCCTCGAATAGATGGTCCCACATGGCGTAACTCCCGGGGGGTAGCCAGGCGTCTCGATTATGTGTTTTTTTCTCGGTCCTTGGTCCTATTGTCGGGCCGGGTGGTCCCTGTTTTTTTCTCTGACCATGATGGGCTCCTCTTTCGGGTCCGGTCTAGCGCTCCTGTTTTCGGCCCCGGGTACTGGAGGTTGAACTCCAGTGTCCTTGGCGAGGATGAGTTCTGCAGTAGCTTTGTCTCCTTTTTCCGGGGGCTCGAGGGACTTAGGGCTTTGTTTTCTGGTGTGGTGGAGTGGTGGGAGGGGGCTAAGGAGAGGATAAAGGGGTTTTGTATTATGTATTGTCAACGGAGGGCGAAGGAGGCGGGGAGGGAAGTGCTCCGTCTTCAACACCTCCTCGAGCTCGAGTACACTTTGGGTAACCTAGGTGGCGCTGTAGACCAGCGGGCTTGTGACTCCCTTAAGACAGAACTTAGGGATGTCTATGAGGATAAGGCCCGTGCTTACCTGACGCGGTCACGTCGTGAGTTCTTGGAGAAGAATGAGACGTGTTCCGCAGCCTTTTTCAGCAGCGTGAAGGCTGATAAGGGAAGGAAGGTGATATCGGGAGTTAGGGACAGTCAGGGTCAGGTGGTTACTGAGACAGGGGAGATGGTAAGGGTCGCAACCGATCACTTCCGCTCCTTCTTCTGTGAACGAGTGGTGGATGAGGAGCGAGCAGAGGCTTTTTTGCAGCTTGTGGCTCAGAGGGTACCGTCAGACCTGGCTGAGGCTTTGGAGGCCCCTCTCTCTCTCGAGGAATTGGAGGGTGCCCTTCGTAGAATGGGCAAGCGTAAGGTTCCGGGCATCGATGGCCTGCCGGCTGAGTTTTATCTCATGTTTTGGGATATTCTCGGCCCGGTGGTTCTCGAGGTCCTGACCGAGGTCCTCCGCACAGGGGCACTGGGAGGGTCAATGGCTAAGGGGGTGATCTCACTTCTGTTTAAGAAGGGGGACGCCTCTGACCTTAAGAACTGGCGGCCATTGACCATGCTGTGTGTTGATTACAAGCTTTTGGCTAAGGTTCTCACAGACCGTCTGTGCACAGCTCTCCCAGATGCGGTCCATGTGGATCAGACGTGTGGGGTGGCTGGGCGCTCGTTGAGATGGAATCTCCAGCTCATCAGAGACGTCATCGCTTGGGCAGAGGATCGGGACCTGCCACTTATGGTGGTGGGTCTTGATCAGGCCAAAGCCTTTGATAGGGTTCACTGGGGTTTTATGTTCAAAGTTTTAGAGAGAATAGGCTTAGGGCGGGTTTTTGTTGGGTGGCTGCGTACTCTGTACACAGCAGTGGGGAGCACGGTTTCTGTTAATGGGCACTTGGGGGAGTTTTTTGGGTTGCACGCAGGGGTAAGACAGGGGTGTCCGCTCTCTCCCCTGCTCTACGTCCTTTATATGGAGCCCCTGGCGGCGGCCATTAGGGCTGACCCGGGTGTGAAGGGTATCCTGGTACCAGGCAGCAGGGGCCTGAGGGTCAAGTTGTCGCAGTATGCGGATGATACCACACTGCTACTGGACAACGATGCGTGTCTGAGTCGGTCTTTGGAGATCTTCCAGGACTTTGGCCGGGTGTCTGGCGCGGAGCTCAACCGTGCTAAATCCTCGGTTAAGTTCTTTGGGCGGTGGAAGAGTAGGTCAGACGTACCAGGAGGGCTGTCGCTCTGTGAAGGGGCCCTGAGGATTCTTGGGGTCCTCTTTGAGGCAGCCCACAGTGCCACGGTCAACTGGACCAGGCGAATAGATGCAGTTCATAAAAAGTTTGCCCTCTGGAAGGCCAGGAGACTGACCTTTACGGGGAAGGTACTGGTTTTGAAGGTAGACGTGTTGCCGTCCCTCCTGTACCTGGCGTACATCTTTCCGATGCCGGCCAGCATGCGGAGGCCGCTCACTCGGCTTGTGTTTCGTTTCATGTGGGGGGGGAGTTATGAATACGTGGCGAGGGCACGCATGTTGGCTCCGGTGGGGGAAGGGGGGAGGGACGTGCCCCATTTCCCACTCAAGTTGGACTGCATTTTTGTTTCTTTTTTGCTCAAAGAATTGTCCTCTCCGGTAGTCCATCCATCTGGCTACTTCCTCCGGTTCTACTTTGCCTACCCGGCAAGGAGGGTCATGGCCTGGTCCAATTCGGCCCCCCGGGCGGAGCAGTTGCCGTGGCATTTTGGCCACGCGGCAAAGTGGCTGCGGGCTCATCCTGGGGTTTTGGAAGGGGATGTGGGGTTGGACCAGAAGAGGCTCTATGCCGAGGTGAGACAGGGAGTGACCGCGCCAGCTGTGGTGGGGATACCCGCTACAGTTTGGTTGTCGGTACAACTGCCTGGCCTGGACAATGGGCTCAAGGATTTAGGATGGCTGATGTTACACAGGAGTTTGCCGGTGCGTGAGATCATGCACCGGCATGGCTTGGCGAGATCCCCGGTGTGCCCCAGAGCTGGTTGCTTTGTGGACGAGACTATTAGACACGTCATGTGGGACTGTCCTTTTGCAGGGGTGGTGTGGGCTAGGGCATCTGTGTTGATTGGGAGGTTGGAGGGGAGTGTTGGGGTCACATGGGCAAGATTGGAGAGAGGGATTGGGAGAGCTGGGGGGGGGCGTAGGGGGCGTCTCCTGCAATGGCTGCTCATGGGCCTTTTTAAGAAAGGGCTGTGGGAGGCCAGACAGGCTCTGGTTAAAAAGGCGGTGGATTGGGGGGTGGAGGGGGTTGTTAGGAGAGTAGAGGGGGACGTAAAGGGAAGGATGCGGTGGGATGTGAAGAGGTGGGGACATCATGCTGCTAGGGAGAGATGGAAGGGGGGTTTAGGTTTGATGGAAGGGATGTAGTGGTTGCTTAGGATATTGACATATGGTTTTTTTTGTGGAGACCGGAAAGTGCATAAGTGGAAAATGGGGACATGGTTTTTTTGTCTTGGATAGTGGGCTATTGTTTTGGGTGGGATAAAGGGAGGTTTTGGTTAACAGTGGGTGGTTTAATTTGGGGTTTCATTTTCATTTTCAACTGTAACAGGGACAGCATACAATAAGGAACATAAAATGAAAATGTAGAAATGCAAATGTTCAGGAAAGTTTTGTTTGGATTAGTAGGGAAAGGTAAATTAAGAATGTGTGCACATGTATGGGTGTTTTAAATAGTATGATAGGAAGTCGTTTTGTAGTTTGTATGGTATAGGGACAGATAGGATGTGATAACATGTATATGATTATTTTTGATATAAAATTAAGAAAGAAGGTAAAAACTCCCCTCCCAGCTGGTTGGAGGGGAGGAGAAGCCCGATTTCACAAAAAAAAAAAAAAAAAAAAAAAAAAAAAAAAAATCTGTTCTTATCAGTTTAATATCTGATACGTCCCCTACCCGGGGACCATATATTAAATAGATTTTTGGAACAGGGAGATGGAATAGGGGCTTGCTCCGTCCACTCCACGCATCGACCTGGTCTTGCAGTATCTCCAGGAACGGTGCACTAACTCCTCCTAACTTTGTCAAAGTAAATGTTTTGGTACGCTAATCTGCGATGGGTTAAAGGCAATGCAAAAAAAAAGAAATCATTAGATGGGCAATGCTCTGTTTAATCTGCGTTATGTTTTCCCGCCCTTTTTGTTAAAAATAAAAAAAAAAAAAAAAAAAAGAAACGTCCGTGTGTGTGTGTGTGTGTGTGTGTGTGTGTGTGTAAATGGCTGCATTTACATAGCGCTTTACAATTTGTTCCTCACATTTTACCCATTCACTCAGACGTTCACACACCGATGGCGGAGGCAACCATGCAAGGTGCCAACCTACCTGCTCATCAGGAGCAATTAGGGGATAAGTGTCTTTAAACAAAGCACAATTGATGCAAACACAGACAACGTGTTGTAAATGCTAGTACAGTAACATCCACCCCCCTGCGTCCTGTATCAGCCGCGCCGGGCGTGCCCGCTGGCCATAATGGGGGTTATCGCTTCTCGGCCTTTTGGCTAAGATCAAGTGTAGTATCTGTTCTTATCAGTTTAATATCTGATACGTCCCCTACCCGGGGACCATATATTAAATTGATTTTTGGAACAGGGAGATGGAATAGGGGCTTGCTCCGTCCACTCCACGCATCGACCTGGTCTTGCAGTATCTCCAGGAACGGTGCACTAACTCCTCCTAACTTTGTCAAAGTAAATGTTTTGGTACGCTAATCTGCGATGGGTTAAAGGCAATGCAAAAAAAAAGAAATCATTAGATGGGCAATGCTCTGTTTAATCTGCGTTATGTTTTCCCGCCCTTTTTGTTAAAAAAAAAACGTCTGTGTGTGTGTGTGTGTGTGTGTGTGTGTGTGTGTAAATGGCTGCATTTACATAGCGCTTTACAATTTGTTCCTCACATTTTACCCATTCACTCAGACGTTCACACACCGATGGCGGAGGCAACCATGCAAGGTGCCAACCTACCTGCTCATCAGGAGCAATTAGGGGATAAGTGTCTTTAAACAAAGCACAATTGATGCAAACACAGACAACGTGTTGTAAATGCTAGTACAGTAACATCCACCCCCCTGCGTCCTGTATCAGCCGCGCCGGGCGTGCCCGCTGGCCATAATGGGGGTTATCGCTTCTCGGCCTTTTGGCTAAGATCAAGTGGATGACCGGTGTATGCTGTTCCTGGTTTTGTTTGCTTGTTTATTATTTTTCTCACATTTCCACAGTCGTGCGGTGTATGGGACTGGAAATTGAGGTTTTTTTATTGTTTGTGCTGGCTTCTCCCTACGATGGCCAGCACTCCACGGCAGTCGACCCCTAGGGCTGGGTTACGGTTTTCGGCGAGGTTCATATGGAAGGATGGAACGATGCCCATGTGGAACAGAGATGTGTTTGTGGATGGTGTCATCATGACTCAACTCAAGTTGAAGGCGGACGATATTTTTTGCATCCAGCACAATGCCCAGGAGAGGGGCTACGATGTTTCCTTCAGATCCAGTTTGGGGCTCCAGGGGGTTTTGGAGGACTGCAAGCGGATGGAGGCTGATGTCGGACCCCTCAGCCATTTCGAGGTGTTTTCTCTGGACAGGCTGAATTTTCGAGTTATCAATGTCACAATGTACAACCCGTACGTGATCGATAAGGAGGTGACTGATTTTTTGGCCCCCTACGCTGAGGTGATATCTGAGGTCCGGAGGATCAGAGACAGACGTGGGATCTGGACGGGGCGGAGGCAGGTGCAGGTGCTCCTAAAGGCTGTTCCCGGTGGCTGTGACGGGCTGGCTCATCCCCCAGCCTTCTTTTCCTTGGGGCCTGATAGGGGGTATTTGTTTTATAATAACCAGCCCCCTTTCTGCCGAAGGTGCCGGGTGGCAGGGCACTCTGACGGAAAGTGTGGGGAGGTGAGGTGCCACCATTGCAAGGAGGAGGGCCACATGGCTAAAGATTGTAAGGTTGGTAAGAAATGCCACAACTGCAGTTCCACCGACCACCTGGTGAGGGCCTGTCCCCAGGAGCGGCGGTATTCGTCAGTGGTGGTGATGGGGAAGGAGCTTGCGCCGAAGACCGGAGAGGAGGAAGAAAGTGCACCAGTGGCACCAGCACCAGCACCAATAGAGGCGATTCCTGTGGAGAAGGACGCAGAGGCGGAGACGGTACTCCTGGTTGGCAACAAGACAGTTTCCCCTTTGTCTTCCGATGGAGAGGCGATGGACGAGGAGGAGGTGGTCGGTGGAGCCAGCGGAGCCAGTGGAGCCAGTGGAGCCAGAAAACGGAGGTTAAGGGTTAAAAGGACTACACCTGGGTCAGAAGGTATGGGGGCAGGGGAAATTACCGGTGGGGGCCCACAAAAAAAAGGTAAGGGGAGGGAAGGGAGGTAGGGTGGCCCTCTTAGTGCAACAGGTCGGTGGGGAGCAGGGGGTTGGTGGGGGAGTGGGTTTGGCGGATGTTGAGGCTGAGGGGGAGGGGGGTGGTTTACCGGTTTCCCCTGTCCTGGACAGTATGGACAGTATGGACCTTTTTGAGACTCCAAGCCTTGGGGAAGGGTTACAGGTGGGAGCACCCAACACTTTGCCTGCTTCTTGGGATAAGGGGGAGGATGGGGAGGACAGTTAAAAGTGGGGGTAGGGGTATTATTGTGGGTTGGTTTTTTGTTTAATTTAATTGTATTATTGTCAATGGCTTTCACAGTGGGCACTTTTAATGCACGGGGGTTGAGGGGTTCTGTTAAGAGGAGGGGCTTTTTTGATTATGTTGCCTCACTCAGGCTTACCGTTTGTTTTGTTCAAGAGGTGCACTTACGGGATGGGAGGGATTGTGGTGTGTTTTCAAAGGAATGGGACAAGGGGGAATCGTTTTGGTCAGTGGGGGGGGTTCACTCATCTGGTGTGGGGATACTGTTTGGAAATCGGGAGGCAAGGGTGGTGGGTTCTTTTGTAATTGTGCAGGGGAGGGTTATGGGGGTTGATGTGAATATTGGGGTTTTGAAATTGAGGGTGGTGGTGGTGTACGGGCCACAGAGGGCGGGTGAAAGGAGTGCCATGATGGAGGCTTTAAGGCCTTTTTTTGCCACAAACAGGCAGATGGTGGTGGGGGGTGATTTTAATGTGGATCTGGGGAGGGTGGGTGATCCAAGTGCTGGGTGTGTGGGTTCTTTTTTTTAAGGGGCAGGGGCTTGTGGATGGAGGGAAGGCACTTACCCCTCGAATAGATGGTCCCACATGGCGTAACTCCCGGGGGGTAGCCAGGCGTCTCGATTATGTGTTTTTTTCTCGGTCCTTGGTCCTATTGTCGGGCCGGGTGGTCCCTGTTTTTTTCTCTGACCATGATGGGCTCCTCTTTCGGGTCCGGTCTAGCGCTCCTGTTTTCGGCCCCGGGTACTGGAGGTTGAACTCCAGTGTCCTTGGCGAGGATGAGTTCTGCAGTAGCTTTGTCTCCTTTTTCCGGGGGCTCGAGGGACTTAGGGCTTTGTTTTCTGGTGTGGTGGAGTGGTGGGAGGGGGCTAAGGAGAGGATAAAGGGGTTTTGTATTATGTATTGTCAACGGAGGGCGAAGGAGGCGGGGAGGGAAGTGCTCCGTCTTCAACACCTCCTCGAGCTCGAGTACACTTTGGGTAACCTAGGTGGCGCTGTAGACCAGCGGGCTTGTGACTCCCTTAAGACAGAACTTAGGGATGTCTATGAGGATAAGGCCCGTGCTTACCTGACGCGGTCACGTCGTGAGTTCTTGGAGAAGAATGAGACGTGTTCCGCAGCCTTTTTCAGCAGCGTGAAGGCTGATAAGGGAAGGAAGGTGATATCGGGAGTTAGGGACAGTCAGGGTCAGGTGGTTACTGAGACAGGGGAGATGGTAAGGGTCGCAACCGATCACTTCCGCTCCTTCTTCTGTGAACGAGTGGTGGATGAGGAGCGAGCAGAGGCTTTTTTGCAGCTTGTGGCTCAGAGGGTACCGTCAGACCTGGCTGAGGCTTTGGAGGCCCCTCTCTCTCTCGAGGAATTGGAGGGTGCCCTTCGTAGAATGGGCAAGCGTAAGGTTCCGGGCATCGATGGCCTGCCGGCTGAGTTTTATCTCATGTTTTGGGATATTCTCGGCCCGGTGGTTCTCGAGGTCCTGACCGAGGTCCTCCGCACAGGGGCACTGGGAGGGTCAATGGCTAAGGGGGTGATCTCACTTCTGTTTAAGAAGGGGGACGCCTCTGACCTTAAGAACTGGCGGCCATTGACCATGCTGTGTGTTGATTACAAGCTTTTGGCTAAGGTTCTCACAGACCGTCTGTGCACAGCTCTCCCAGATGCGGTCCATGTGGACCAGACGTGTGGGGTGGCTGGGCGCTCGTTGAGATGGAATCTCCAGCTCATCAGAGACGTCATCGCTTGGGCAGAGGATCGGGACCTGCCACTTATGGTGGTGGGTCTTGATCAGGCCAAAGCCTTTGATAGGGTTCACTGGGGTTTTATGTTCAAAGTTTTAGAGAGAATAGGCTTAGGGCGGGTTTTTGTTGGGTGGCTGCGTACTCTGTACACAGCAGTGGGGAGCACGGTTTCTGTTAATGGGCACTTGGGGGAGTTTTTTGGGTTGCACGCAGGGGTAAGACAGGGGTGTCCGCTCTCTCCCCTGCTCTACGTCCTTTACATGGAGCCCCTGGCGGCGGCCATTAGGGCTGACCCGGGTGTGAAGGGTATCCTGGTACCAGGCAGCAGGGGCCTGAGGGTCAAGTTGTCGCAGTATGCGGATGATACCACACTGCTACTGGACAACGATGCGTGTCTGAGTCGGTCTTTGGAGATCTTCCAGGACTTTGGCCGGGTGTCTGGCGCGGAGCTCAACCGTGCTAAATCCTCGGTTAAGTTCTTTGGGCGGTGGAAGAGTAGGTCAGACGTACCAGGAGGGCTGTCGCTCTGTGAAGGGGCCCTGAGGATTCTTGGGGTCCTCTTTGAGGCAGCCCACAGTGCCACGGTCAACTGGACCAGGCGAATAGATGCAGTTCATAAAAGGTTTGCCCTCTGGAAGGCCAGGAGACTGACCTTTACGGGGAAGGTACTGGTTTTGAAGGTAGACGTGTTGCCGTCCCTCCTGTACCTGGCGTACATCTTTCCGATGCCGGCCAGCATGCGGAGGCCGCTCACTCGGCTTGTGTTTCATTTCATGTGGGGGGGGAGTTATGAATACGTGGCGAGGGCACGCATGTTGGCTCCGGTGGGGGAAGGGGGGAGGGACGTGCCCCATTTCCCACTCAAGTTGGACTGCATTTTTGTTTCTTTTTTGCTCAAAGAATTGTCCTCTCCGGTAGTCCATCCATCGGGCTACTTCCTCCGGTTCTACTTTGCCTACCCGGCAAGGAGGGTCATGGCCTGGTCCAATTCGGCCCCCCGGGCGGAGCAGTTGCCGTGGCATTTTGGCCACGCGGCAAAGTGGCTGCGGGCTCATCCTGGAGTTTTGGAAGGGGATGTGGGGTTGGACCAGAAGAGGCTCTATGCCGAGGTGAGACAGGGAGTGACCGCGCCAGCTGTGGTGGGGATACCCGCTACAGTTTGGTTGTCGGTACAACTGCCTGGCCTGGACAATGGGCTCAAGGATTTAGGATGGCTGATGTTACACAGGAGTTTGCCGGTGCGTGAGATCATGCACCGGCATGGCTTGGCGAGATCCCCGGTGTGCCCCAGAGCTGGTTGCTTTGTGGACGAGACTATTAGACACGTCATGTGGGACTGTCCTTTTGCAGGGGTGGTGTGGGCTAGGGCATCTGTGTTGATTGGGAGGTTGGAGGGGAGTGTTGGGGTCACATGGGCAAGATTGGAGAGAGGGATTGGGAGAGCTGGGGGGGGGCGTAGGGGGCGTCTCCTGCAATGGCTGCTCATGGGCCTTTTTAAGAAGGGGCTGTGGGAGGCCAGACAGGCTCTGGTTAAAAAGGCGGTGGATTGGGGGGTGGGGGGGTTGTTAGGAGAGTAGAGGGGGACGTAAAGGGAAGGATGCGGTGGGATGTGAAGAGGTGGGGACATCATGCTGCTAGGGAGAGATGGAAGGGGGGTTTAGGTTTGATGGAAGGGATGTAGTGGTTGCTTAGGATATTGACATATGGTTTTTTTGGTGGAGACCGGAAAGTGCATAAGTGGAAAATGGGGACATGGTTTTTTGTCTTGGATAGTGGGCTATTGTTTTGGGTGGGATAAAGGGAGGTTTTGGTTAACAGTGGGTGGTTTAATTTGGGGTTCATTTTCATTTTCAACTGTAACAGGGACAGCATACAATAAGGAACATAAAATGAAAATGTAGAAATGCAAATGTTCAGGAAAGTTTTGTTTGGATTAGTAGGGAAAGGTAAATTAAGAATGTGTGCACATGTATGGGTGTTTTAAATAGTATGATAGGAAGTCGTTTTGTAGTTTGTATGGTATAGGGACAGATAGGATGTGATAACATGTATATGATTATTTTTGATATAAAATTAAGAAAGAAGGTAAAAACTCCCCTCCCAGCTGGTTGGAGGGGAGGAGAAGCCCGATTTCACTTAAATAAAAAAAAAAAAAAAAAAAAAATCTGTTCTTATCAGTTTAATATCTGATACGTCCCCTACCCGGGGACCATATATTAAATTGATTTTTGGAACAGGGAGATGGAATAGGGGCTTGCTCCGTCCACTCCACGCATCGACCTGGTCTTGCAGTATCTCCAGGAACGGTGCACTAACTCCTCCTAACTTTGTCAAAGTAAATGTTTTGGTACGCTAATCTGCGATGGGTTAAAGGCAATGCAAAAAAAAAGAAATCATTAGATGGGCAATGCTCTGTTTAATCTGCGTTATGTTTTCCCGCCCTTTTTGTTAAAAAAAAACGTCTGTGTGTGTGTGTGTGTGTGTGTGTGTGTGTGTGTGTGTGTGTGTGTGTAAATGGCTGCATTTACATAGCGCTTTACAATTTGTTCCTCACATTTTACCCATTCACTCAGACGTTCACACACCGATGGCGGAGGCAACCATGCAAGGTGCCAACCTACCTGCTCATCAGGAGCAATTAGGGGATAAGTGTCTTTAAACAAAGCACAATTGATGCAAACACAGACAACGTGTTGTAAATGCTAGTACAGTAACATCCACCCCCCTGCGTCCTGTATCAGCCGCGCCGGGCGTGCCCGCTGGCCATAATGGGGGTTATCGCTTCTCGGCCTTTTGGCTAAGATCAAGTGGATGACCGGTGTATGCTGTTCCTGGTTTTGTTTGCTTGTTTATTATTTTTCTCACATTTCCACAGTCGTGCGGTGTATGGGACTGGAAATTGAGGTTTTTTTATTGTTTGTGCTGGCTTCTCCCTACGATGGCCAGCACTCCACGGCAGTCGACCCCTAGGGCTGGGTTACGGTTTTCGGCGAGGTTCATATGGAAGGATGGAACGATGCCCATGTGGAACAGAGATGTGTTTGTGGATGGTGTCATCATGACTCAACTCAAGTTGAAGGCGGACGATATTTTTTGCATCCAGCACAATGCCCAGGAGAGGGGCTACGATGTTTCCTTCAGATCCAGTTTGGGGCTCCAGGGGGTTTTGGAGGACTGCAAGCGGATGGAGGCTGATGTCGGACCCCTCAGCCATTTCGAGGTGTTTTCTCTGGACAGGCTGAATTTTCGAGTTATCAATGTCACAATGTACAACCCGTACGTGATCGATAAGGAGGTGACTGATTTTTTGGCCCCCTACGCTGAGGTGATATCTGAGGTCCGGAGGATCAGAGACAGACGTGGGATCTGGACGGGGCGGAGGCAGGTGCAGGTGCTCCTAAAGGCTGTTCCCGGTGGCTGTGACGGGCTGGCTCATCCCCCAGCCTTCTTTTCCTTGGGGCCTGATAGGGGGTATTTGTTTTATAATAACCAGCCCCCTTTCTGCCGAAGGTGCCGGGTGGCAGGGCACTCTGACGGAAAGTGTGGGGAGGTGAGGTGCCACCATTGCAAGGAGGAGGGCCACATGGCTAAAGATTGTAAGGTTGGTAAGAAATGCCACAACTGCAGTTCCACCGACCACCTGGTGAGGGCCTGTCCCCAGGAGCGGCGGTATTCGTCAGTGGTGGTGATGGGGAAGGAGCTTGCGCCGAAGACCGGAGAGGAGGAAGAAAGTGCACCAGTGGCACCAGCACCAGCACCAATAGAGGCGATTCCTGTGGAGAAGGACGCAGAGGCGGAGACGGTACTCCTGGTTGGCAACAAGACAGTTTCCCCTTTGTCTTCCGATGGAGAGGCGATGGACGAGGAGGAGGTGGTCGGTGGAGCCAGCGGAGCCAGTGGAGCCAGTGGAGCCAGAAAACGGAGGTTAAGGGTTAAAAGGACTACACCTGGGTCAGAAGGTATGGGGGCAGGGGAAATTACCGGTGGGGGCCCACAAAAAAAGGTAAGGGGAGGGAAGGGAGGTAGGGTGGCCCTCTTAGTGCAACAGGTCGGTGGGGAGCAGGGGGTTGGTGGGGGAGTGGGTTTGGCGGATGTTGAGGCTGAGGGGGAGGGGGGTGGTTTACCGGTTTCCCCTGTCCTGGACAGTATGGACAGTATGGACCTTTTTGAGACTCCAAGCCTTGGGGAAGGGTTACAGGTGGGAGCACCCAACACTTTGCCTGCTTCTTGGGATAAGGGGGAGGATGGGGAGGACAGTTAAAAGTGGGGGTAGGGGTATTATTGTGGGTTGGTTTTTTGTTTAATTTTATTTTATTATTGTCAATGGCTTTCACAGTGGGCACTTTTAATGCACGGGGGTTGAGGGGTTCTGTTAAGAGGAGGGGCTTTTTTGATTATGTTGCCTCACTCAGGCTTACCGTTTGTTTTGTTCAAGAGGTGCACTTACGGGATGGGAGGGATTGTGGTGTGTTTTCAAAGGAATGGGACAAGGGGGAATCGTTTTGGTCAGTGGGGGGGGTTCACTCATCTGGTGTGGGGATACTGTTTGGAAATCGGGAGGCAAGGGTGGTGGGTTCTTTTGTAATTGTGCAGGGGAGGGTTATGGGGGTTGATGTGAATATTGGGGTTTTGAAATTGAGGGTGGTGGTGGTGTACGGGCCACAGAGGGCGGGTGAAAGGAGTGCCATGATGGAGGCTTTAAGGCCTTTTTTTGCCACAAACAGGCAGATGGTGGTGGGGGGTGATTTTAATGTGGATCTGGGGAGGGTGGGTGATCCAAGTGCTGGGTGTGTGGGTTCTTTTTTTAAGGGGCAGGGGCTTGTGGATGGAGGGAAGGCACTTACCCCTCGAATAGATGGTCCCACATGGCGTAACTCCCGGGGGGTAGCCAGGCGTCTCGATTATGTGTTTTTTTCTCGGTCCTTGGTCCTATTGTCGGGCCGGGTGGTCCCTGTTTTTTTCTCTGACCATGATGGGCTCCTCTTTCGGGTCCGGTCTAGCGCTCCTGTTTTCGGCCCCGGGTACTGGAGGTTGAACTCCAGTGTCCTTGGCGAGGATGAGTTCTGCAGTAGCTTTGTCTCCTTTTTCCGGGGGCTCGAGGGACTTAGGGCTTTGTTTTCTGGTGTGGTGGAGTGGTGGGAGGGGGCTAAGGAGAGGATAAAGGGGTTTTGTATTATGTATTGTCAACGGAGGGCGAAGGAGGCGGGGAGGGAAGTGCTCCGTCTTCAACACCTCCTCGAGCTCGAGTACACTTTGGGTAACCTAGGTGGCGCTGTAGACCAGCGGGCTTGTGACTCCCTTAAGACAGAACTTAGGGATGTCTATGAGGATAAGGCCCGTGCTTACCTGACGCGGTCACGTCGTGAGTTCTTGGAGAAGAATGAGACGTGTTCCGCAGCCTTTTTCAGCAGCGTGAAGGCTGATAAGGGAAGGAAGGTGATATCGGGAGTTAGGGACAGTCAGGGTCAGGTGGTTACTGAGACAGGGGAGATGGTAAGGGTCGCAACCGATCACTTCCGCTCCTTCTTCTGTGAACGAGTGGTGGATGAGGAGCGAGCAGAGGCTTTTTTGCAGCTTGTGGCTCAGAGGGTACCGTCAGACCTGGCTGAGGCTTTGGAGGCCCCTCTCTCTCTCGAGGAATTGGAGGGTGCCCTTCGTAGAATGGGCAAGCGTAAGGTTCCGGGCATCGATGGCCTGCCGGCTGAGTTTTATCTCATGTTTTGGGATATTCTCGGCCCGGTGGTTCTCGAGGTCCTGACCGAGGTCCTCCGCACAGGGGCACTGGGAGGGTCAATGGCTAAGGGGGTGATCTCACTTCTGTTTAAGAAGGGGGACGCCTCTGACCTTAAGAACTGGCGGCCATTGACCATGCTGTGTGTTGATTACAAGCTTTTGGCTAAGGTTCTCACAGACCGTCTGTGCACAGCTCTCCCAGATGCGGTCCATGTGGACCAGATGTGTGGGGTGGCTGGGCGCTCGTTGAGATGGAATCTCCAGCTCATCAGAGACGTCATCGCTTGGGCAGAGGATCGGGACCTGCCACTTATGGTGGTGGGTCTTGATCAGGCCAAAGCCTTTGATAGGGTTCACTGGGGTTTTATGTTCAAAGTTTTAGAGAGAATAGGCTTAGGGCGGGTTTTTGTTGGGTGGCTGCGTACTCTGTACACAGCAGTGGGGAGCACGGTTTCTGTTAATGGGCACTTGGGGGAGTTTTTTGGGTTGCACGCAGGGGTAAGACAGGGGTGTCCGCTCTCTCCCCTGCTCTACGTCCTTTATATGGAGCCCCTGGCGGCGGCCATTAGGGCTGACCCGGGTGTGAAGGGTATCCTGGTACCAGGCAGCAGGGGCCTGAGGGTCAAGTTGTCGCAGTATGCGGATGATACCACACTGCTACTGGACAACGATGCGTGTCTGAGTCGGTCTTTGGAGATCTTCCAGGACTTTGGCCGGGTGTCTGGCGCGGAGCTCAACCGTGCTAAATCCTCGGTTAAGTTCTTTGGGCGGTGGAAGAGTAGGTCAGACGTACCAGGAGGGCTGTCGCTCTGTGAAGGGGCCCTGAGGATTCTTGGGGTCCTCTTTGAGGCAGCCCACAGTGCCACGGTCAACTGGACCAGGCGAATAGATGCAGTTCATAAAAAGTTTGCCCTCTGGAAGGCCAGGAGACTGACCTTTACGGGGAAGGTACTGGTTTTGAAGGTAGACGTGTTGCCGTCCCTCCTGTACCTGGCGTACATCTTTCCGATGCCGGCCAGCATGCGGAGGCCGCTCACTCGGCTTGTGTTTCGTTTCATGTGGGGGGGGAGTTATGAATACGTGGCGAGGGCACGCATGTTGGCTCCGGTGGGGGAAGGGGGGAGGGACGTGCCCCATTTCCCACTCAAGTTGGACTGCATTTTTGTTTCTTTTTTGCTCAAAGAATTGTCCTCTCCGGTAGTCCATCCATCGGGCTACTTCCTCCGGTTCTACTTTGCCTACCCGGCAAGGAGGGTCATGGCCTGGTCCAATTCGGCCCCCCGGGCGGAGCAGTTGCCGTGGCATTTTGGCCACGCGGCAAAGTGGCTGCGGGCTCATCCTGGGGTTTTGGAAGGGGATGTGGGGTTGGACCAGAAGAGGCTCTATGCCGAGGTGAGACAGGGAGTGACCGCGCCAGCTGTGGTGGGGATACCCGCTACAGTTTGGTTGTCGGTACAACTGCCTGGCCTGGACAATGGGCTCAAGGATTTAGGATGGCTGATGTTACACAGGAGTTTGCCGGTGCGTGAGATCATGCACCGGCATGGCTTGGCGAGATCCCCGGTGTGCCCCAGAGCTGGTTGCTTTGTGGACGAGACTATTAGACACGTCATGTGGGACTGTCCTTTTGCAGGGGTGGTGTGGGCTAGGGCATCTGTGTTGATTAGGAGGTTGGAGGGGAGTGTTGGGGTCACATGGGCAAGATTGGAGAAAGGGATTGGGAGAGCTGGGGGGGGGCGTAGGGGGCGTCTCCTGCAATGGCTGCTCATGGGCCTTTTTAAGAAGGGGCTGTGGGAGGCCAGACAGGCTCTGGTTAAAAAGGCGGTGGATTGGGGGGTGGAGGGGGTTGTTAGGAGAGTAGAGGGGGACGTAAAGGGAAGGATGCGGTGGGATGTGAAGAGGTGGGGACATCATGCTGCTAGGGAGAGATGGAAGGGGGGTTTAGGTTTGATGGAAGGGATGTAGTGGTTGCTTAGGATATTGACATATGGTTTTTTTTTGTGGAGACCGGAAAGTGCATAAGTGGAAAATGGGGACATGGTTTTTTGTCTTGGATAGTGGGCTATTGTTTTGGGTGGGATAAAGGGAGGTTTTGGTTAACAGTGGGTGGTTTAATTTGGGGTTCATTTTCATTTTCATTTTCAACTGTAACAGGGACAGCATACAATAAGGAACATAAAATGAAAATGTAGAAATGCAAATGTTCAGGAAAGTTTTGTTTGGATTAGTAGGGAAAGGTAAATTAAGAATGTGTGCACATGTATGGGTGTTTTAAATAGTATGATAGGAAGTCGTTTTGTAGTTTGTATGGTATAGGGACAGATAGGATGTGATAACATGTATATGATTATTTTTGATATAAAATTAAGAAAGAAGGTAAAAACTCCCCTCCCAGCTGGTTGGAGGGGAGGAGAAGCCTGATTTCACACAAAAAAAAAAAAAAAAAAAAAAAATAATCTGTTCTTATCAGTTTAATATCTGATACGTCCCCTACCCGGGGACCATATATTAAATTGATTTTTGGAACAGGGAGATGGAATAGGGGCTTGCTCCGTCCACTCCACGCATCGACCTGGTCTTGCAGTATCTCCAGGAACGGTGCACTAACTCCTCCTAACTTTGTCAAAGTAAATGTTTTGGTACGCTAATCTGCGATGGGTTAAAGGCAATGCAAAAAAAAAGAAATCATTAGATGGGCAATGCTCTGTTTAATCTGCGTTATGTTTTCCCGCCCTTTTTGTTAAAAAAAAAACGTCTGTGTGTGTGTGTGTGTGTGTGTGTGTGTGTGTGTGTGTGTGTGTGTGTGTGTGTGTGTGTGTGTGTGTGTAAATGGCTGCATTTACATAGCGCTTTACAATTTGTTCCTCACATTTTACCCATTCACTCAGACGTTCACACACTGATGGCGGAGGCAACCATGCAAGGTGCCAACCTACCTGCTCATCAGGAGCAATTAGGGGATAAGTGTCTTTAAACAAAGCACAATTGATGCAAACACAGACAACGTGTTGTAAATGCTAGTACAGTAACATCCACCCCCCTGCGTCCTGTATCAGCCGCGCCGGGCGTGCCCGCTGGCCATAATGGGGGTTATCGCTTCTCGGCCTTTTGGCTAAGATCAAGTGTAGTATCTGTTCTTATCAGTTTAATATCTGATACGTCCCCTACCCGGGGACCAGGGGCGTTTTTAGGGTTAGAAAACATTGGGGGCTTCAGCCCAGGGGGGTGGAGGGTTTTTTTTTTTTTTAAACACAGTAATACGCAATTTTAGAGTAATTAGAGATGAATACTGAAGAACTAGAATCATTAGAGGTTCTCAAAGTGAGGTCCATGTCCATGAGAGGGATCTGGGCAGTCCCCATAGAAAATTCAAAGTTAACAGGACCAAATCATCAGTTTCTTATTTATTTATTTAACCTTTATTTAGCCAGATAAAACATTGATCTGGTCCAAGAGGCCCCAACAGGAGTACAAATATACATATATACACATATATATATATACATATACTGTACATACATACACACATATACACCAATAACAAAATAAAAACAGTTAAGAATCATACACATAAGCAAATAAACAAACAAACAAACATATGCACAGCCTATGTACAAAAGAAATAAACAGTTAATCTCTAGTCTTTACAGTTTTCTTCAATTGCATAAACACTCAAATCAAAAGTATTACACAATTATCAAAACATTACACTCAAGGAGCAAAACATAGGCCCAGATTTGCACCTCTATAAGCACAATGTCAGCCTCACACTTTTTGCAAAACAATACACAGAGCAAAAAAGTATCTTGCCAGATCCAGCTAGGCAAAGAGATAATGTCTAGTATTTTCTGTACTCTATTTAAATTTTTTCAAAATTGTTTTTGTTTTACTGTAATTTTAACCTGTAGGCCTACTGGATACAGTATTTTATGTTTGTCTGATATTTGCTGAGCTTACAGTGTTATGCACATAGTAGCATGAAAACTGGGACATGTTTTGTTGTGATTCTCCATGTTGAAATGTTGACTGATTTGGTTATATGGCGAGAAAATTTATATTTTCATCAGTCTGCATCATTGATTTGGGTATATGGAGAGAAAATGTTTTTTTTCCAGCAGTCTGCATCATTGATTTGGGTATATGTAGATAAATAAATAATATTTTCATCAGTCTACAGCATTGGTCTTGTGTAGTGTTTGGTGAATTTATTGTATATTTGCACATTCTCTGCGTACTTCACTTACAGTACTCTAATCACTGAGAAGTAGAATAGCTAAATGTGTTTTAGGTTAAGCACAGCAGTGTGAGTAACTGGTTCAAACAGAATTAAGTCATATAAAACGTGTGTTTCATATAGTAACAAAATGTAGTTTTTTTAAATTAGTGTATGGTTTTGACAAGTGTTTAATTTAGCAAAGGATCTGAGGTGTTCTGATAATTGTGTGTGTGGTTGTGCTAATTGTGTGTTTTGAAACACCGGGCCCCGTTTTAAAAATCATGCTTAAGCAATCGAAAAAAAAAGTCTCATAAAAAAGATATTAGATTTTTGGGTATTTTCCTGCCTTTGGTCCGCTTTGCATTCACATCTCAAATGCAGGGTTCACTTGCAAGAGTGAATGAGCTTTCACACCACCCCAAACCAACCGGACTATCCGAGGAAATGAACCAGGGTTCGATTAAAGCTTATTATAGTTTATCACAGTGTTGAATGCCCACGCTCGCTCTTAGGTCAGATCGATAACTTCATAACTCATTGGTCTGCCTATCTACACCTCAAACAGCGTCCTGTGAAGTGGTTGACACGCAGAACCAACCGAGTCTACAAAATGTTGTTGTTACCACTGACCGACAAGAGACAGCGAATGCACCGTTCCGACCCCCGTCAGTCATCGACCTTAGGTCGAGTGATTGAAGTTGCGGAATCTTTTATTTTATTTGCACTGGGACGGGCTCTCTTTATTCAGAGGAGGTCCATTTCCCTAATCCGTTACACGTATTTATCACTGTATGGATTTACTTGATAATCCCATTATACAGAATCCACCTTTAGTCCTTAATGCATAATCATAAGTCTCCTTTTACTCCGTAGGGATAAAGCCTATAGTTATAGTTATATCCCCATTATAGCTAGGGATAAAGCCACTTACACATATTATCACTATATGGCATTACTTGATAAAACCAGGTTTATCAGAATCCACCTTTAGTCCTTAATGCATAATCATAAGTCTCCTTTTACTCCGTAGGGATAAAGCCTATTATTATAGTTATATCCCCATTATAGCTAGGGATAAAGCCACTTACACATATTATCACTATATGGCTTTACTTGATAAAACCAGGTTTATCAGAATCCACCTTTAGTCCTTAATGCATAATCATAAGTCTCCTTTTACTCCGTAGGGATAAAGCCTATTATTATATTTTACATCATTAATCAAAAATGCATGGGGTGAAGTTACAAGACAAAACACATTTCATGCTTACCCGGTCGTCTGGTCAGAAGAAAGGATACAAATCATATTTATAAAGAGGTAATTTTAATTAGAAAAAGCTAGTTACAAAAAGATACTGAAGTGGAAAGCACCCAATTCAGTTTAAAATAAGCACAGAACAAAACATCTCATCATGGACGGCTTGTGCCCAGTGTCGAGCACCATTCTTCTCATCTCTCAAAAAAGTCTCTAAGCACCATTCTTCTTCTCTCTCCAGCTCAGTGTAAAATCCCCCTCTTGAAAGGGCAACCGTCCCTTTTATATCCATCTTACAATATTTCCGATTGGTCTAAACACAGTGAAGTCACAGGCTGTCATTTTTGTTTAGCAAACCAGAGTACAATACGTAATTCGTATGAGCTCCTCCTTCTTGGTACTAACGTTACTTCTCGTTACCTAGTGATTTTTAAGTAACCGAAAGTCCCTTTTTCCTTCTAAACAGACAACGGCTTTGTCTGTGGTGACCACGTGATTTCGTACCATGTACGAGGCCTCTCCAGTATCTCTTAAGGATCCCTCCAGACAAACAGTTTTTACACATTATTCTGTTAGTATTATTCTCTACTGACACTCAATTTATAAGCATGCCATTTTGAAAACTTTTACTGTACACATCAAACATTTAATTGTTATATAGTTTCCTTTTTTAAGATCTCCCTCTATAGATTCAAGACTCTGTTTTTCAACCAGCAACCCTTCCCGTCTGAAAGGGTTAACATTTACAGCTCCCTCTCCTCTCCTCTCCTCCTCTCCTCTCCTCTCCTTGTCTCAGGGCCACATTCCTCAGGTTAACTCCCCTTTCACAGACACCAGCTCCTTCTATGGAGACATTTAAAGGCTCAGTTCCATTTTTTTTATAAGTAGAGCCATCATAGTCTTTCCAGAGTTTAGTTTACAGATTTATACTGGTCATATAGGAACGACCCAGGATGTCATTGTCCAAAAGTGTCACTCGTTCTGTGGCATTTCACACCCACTCTGTCATTCTGGGAGATCATTGTCCATCATCAATTGAATAATGAAGCATATAATTACATGTGAAAAATAGGTATATACGGCTATATTGGAACGACTCAGGATGTCTATTTCAAAATGTGTCATTTGTTTTGTGACACTTTACACCCACTCTGCCATCCTGTGAGGTCTTTGTCCATCGTCAATTGAATAATTGAAAAAATGAAGCATATGATTACATGTGAAAAATAGGTAAATAGGGCTATATTGTAACGACTCAGGATGTCATTGTCAAAAAGTGTCATTTGTTTTGTGACACTTTACACCCACTCTGCCATCCTGTGAGGTCTTTGTCCATCGTCAATTGAATAATTGAAAAAATGAAGCATATGATTACATGTGAAAAATAGGTAAATAGGGCTATATTGTAACGACTCAGGATGTCATTGTCAAAAAGTGTCATTTGTTTTGTGGCACTTCACACCCACTCTGTCATTCTGGGCGGTCATTTTCCATTGTCTTAATAGCGTCTGTACTGGGGGACGAGATGGCGATTGTGGGGTCACGTGGCTGTGACTCTCCACACCCCCTCTGCCATCTCGGTACCTTGTTACCCTGGTAGCCGGCGGGAAGACTTGCATTTGTTGTTCCCTGGCTGGACGGCTCGACAGGATAGGGGTCACGTTGTTGCTTGGTATCCGGCGGGAAGACTTGCATCTGTTGTTCCCGGCCGATGCACCCAGGCTGTTGTCGTCTTGGTCATCTTGGTCACCTTGGTCATCTTGGTCACCTTGGTCATCTTGGTCATCTTGGGGTCGCCCCCTCTGACCTCTTGGATCTCTCCCATAGTTTGAGGTAGGTTGATTTGTCACTTCTCGGGCGACCCCCACGGATCCCCGAGAATTGTAGCAGCAGTCCTCTATTGAAGTGTGGTTGGCCTGGTCTTGTGACCCTGTCCGTAGGCCTCGCAGGACATGTATTACAGATACAGTCCACAGAGGACTCATTCCTTTTCTCTCTTTCAGGTCCATTCAGGGCTCTCGTCGCCCTGTAACCTGGGTCCAGGCCGATGTCTCTCTGTCCGGTCTGGGAGGTCTAGGAGGTCTGGGAGGTCTGGGAGGTCTGGGAGGTCTGGGAGGTCTGGGAGGTCTGGGCGGTCTAGATGAGGACCCTGAGGATGCTCTGGAGCTTGACCTATCCCGGTCTTCCTCCATTTCCGATTTCTGACCTGAGTCAGTATATTCCTTCTTGCCATTCGCTGCGTCGTCCACTGACTCCGGGGGACCCCCCCCCCTGTCTAAGAATGCGGCACTGGTTCAGGTTTTGTCCCTTTACCAGCGCACCTTTACCAGCGCACATTGTTCACAGGCCTTTCGGACTGTTATCGCTCTTTGTTTGGCTTTATGTATGAGAATGTTGTTAGTTCTCAGGTATACCAACATCCTCCTGCTTCCGGCATGTCCAAGGTTATCATATACCTGTCCGATCATGTGAGTAGCCTCGTCCTGTTAGCAATGGCTAGTTAGCCTGCTATTCGCTCCTATTCGCAATGGCTATTTCAGCCTGCTCGCAATGGCTATTTCAGCCTGCTATTCGCAATGGCTATTTCAGCCTGCTATTCGCAATGGCTATTTCAGCCTGCTATTTGCAATGGCTATTTCAGCCTGCTATTCGCAATGGCTATTTCAGCCTGCTATTCGCAATGGCTATTTCAGCCTGCTATTCGCAATGGCTATTTCAGCCTGCTATTCACAAAGTAGAGTTTTTTCTACTTAAGTTCTGACTTTAAGTAAGCATTTAGTTACTTCAAGTTCAAGTGACTTTAGGGCTCCCTAGCCCTATTAGTCGCGAGTAAACGCCACTTCAAGTGGTTTCTTATGAACCCTCTCTTGTTCCTGATAGATTTTTTACCTCTTAGGCTGTCTGCTGCGCTTTGCAGACCTCTACGTCACTCATTGTTCCAGATCTCGAGCACTTAGGAGGAGTCTTGGTTGGAGAGGATTGCTTGCTGATAAGATCACACTTGAGTAAGGTTTTAACTCAAATCTGTAATAAATTTTACTCCAGAGGCCCCTGACCGCAGTTATTTCAGTTCATATTCTTTCGGCTTTTGATACCTATTCAATTAGCATAAAGCCCAACTCACGAATGTTCTAAGCCCCAGAACCTCCAATCCGTTTTGACAGACCTATAAACCAGTGACTCGGCCGCCCAAGCATCACAGCGTCCTGTATGCTGAAGCTTCCGAGTCCCCACAAATCTGATAGGCCCGTCGGATATAGAGACCCTGATGCTCGCTCTGTCCCCCCGCGTCAAGGTGCTAAGCTTGATGAGAGTTTGCAGAGTCTCAATTTTTATCCATAGGCGCTGGTGAGTGTACATCTCACGCAGCTGATATGGTTGGTACAGGTGCTAACCTACCAGATGGTAGCTGTCAGGAAATCCCCTTTGCATGAAATAGATTACAAATTCTTTCGTCCTCTCTACTCTGGTTTAGAGAAAAGACGGACATCTTTACAGTATTTGTGTTGAGAAAGCATTTTGACTTGGTCATACAGCATGCATTCCGTCCGTAACTGGTCTCGGGACCATGCTGCGCATTTGGCTGCAAGACGGTTACCACCTGGTACACCGATGAATAGCTTTTCAAGCAGTAAGCCTGATCTTTGCCTAGGCGTTCCACGTATGACTGATTCTGCTGCAACAGTGAGAGACAAGCTCCCGTCTCGCACCTGTGGGATTAGTTTCTCCACCATATTTTCCCCTGGATCTTGACCGGGGATTCTTACTTCCATTTCCATCATTTGGGCCATTGAAGCCCCTTCGGGGACCTCCAGTCCTTTGAGGTGTCTCAAAATGCGAGCGGCCTCCGGGTCATCATAGAGAGGTGACCCATGGAAAATCTGAGCACACTTATGGATATAAGCAGCCTGGGTCTCCCCTCGAAGCATTTCTGGGGCCAGTTTTTTGAGCACTTGGGTTTTGCTTAACAATTCTTGTGCTTTGTTGCTTTCTCCATATTGGGTGCTGTCACGCAGACTCCTGCCTGTATGTGAACTCTTTCCTCTCGGTCGGTAAATGTCTCCGGGAGATTGGGCTAGTATGGAGTGAGGGCTCACTTCCGGTCGGTGTTCCTCTGTGCTGTGTCTCAGGGCTCGGATTGGGCTTATGGACGGGGCCTCGTTCAACCAGTTTCTTTCTCTCTTGGCTATTTCAGCCATGGCCCTGTCTAGCTTGTACACCTGTTCACGTAGTATGTCATAGCCTGCATGTAAGTGTGCATGCTTGTATGGTTCTGTTACCCCAGGGTGAGACAACACTTTTTCTGCCACGGGTGACCGGGCTAAGGCCTGAGCCGTTCCCCATCTCACGGGATATGCTGGCATAATATCCCCTGTTTTCTTTCCTTCCAAGTCTCCTTCACTCTCTTCGGAGACGTCCTCCAATCCTGAGCTCCAGGTCAAGCCCGAGGGTGACTGAAAGGTGGTGCCTTTCAGAGTAGGCCCCTTGCCTATAGGTCTCAGTTTGACCGGTTTCGCTCTCTTGTTTCGAGGTCTAGGAGGTTCGCCCCTCGGGTACCGAACTCTCTCCCTAGATCTTGATCGAGATGAAGACTTGGAGGATGCTCTGGAGCTTGACCTATCCCGGTCTCCCTCCATTCCTGAGTCCTGATTTAGGTCAGTATACTCCTGTTCGCTACTTGCTGGGTCGTCCCCTGAGTCCGGGGGACGGCCTAGAAGTCTATGGATACTCCTGGCCTGAGATCGCGCAGGTTCCGCCTTTTCAGGTTCGAACGGTCTCCTGGGTGTGGATGATCTCCCTCTCTCCGCTGCTCGGGAGGAGTTCTGGGAGTTGGACCTTTCTTTCCTGGGTACGGGTCCCGATCCCTTAGGGTTCGGAGGGGGAGTGAGAGGTACCAATGCAGGCTCATCGTCCTTGTCTTCCTCACCCTCCCCGGCTCTATCCACGGCCAGGGTTATTGACTCATGGTCCCTAGGTTCCATCATGAGACGGATCTCCGTGTGCCCTGCACTCCTTAGGCTTGAGATCGCGCTGATTACAGCTTTCCCCAACCATATGCCTCTTTGGCCATATCCTCGAGACCTGCCCCACATCAGGTTTATGGCTAGTCGGTAGGGCATGTCCTTAGTACCGTGGCCAGCATAGATTTCCCTTTTCTGCAGTAGTTCCTTTATACGGGACACCAGTCTGTCCCAGTTTATGTGTGAGGACTCTATCTCCTTGTATTGGTCTTGACTTAGTGTCACATGGACAATTTTCTCCGCGTGAAACACCTCATAATCACACTCTGTGATTACTGCCTTGCCTGGTTTCAGGGGCTTTTTGGTCCTTTTTTCCATTACCTGTTTCCTCAGGTTTCGGTAGTAAGAGCCTCCTGCCGTTACCATGCTTGTTTCCCATCTACCATAGTTCGTCAATGACGGTCCAGTGAAGGTGAGGATTGACCATGGTGTATCAGAGTTATCGGTCCAGACTGGGTGGTTAGTGACTGTTATGTTTGGTGATTGTCTGTGAGACCTTGTAGATGTCACTCTCACCCCTGAGTGTTCACCACGGGGAGATATATAGGTTGCTCTCGCTTGCCTCACTTCCTCGTGACCACGTGGTCCTGGGCTTATGCACTGCAGGGAGTGATCTCGCTCCTGCAGCTCCTTCAGCTCCTCCTCAAACTCCTCCTTCTCCAGACGAGACTGCAGCAGCTCCTGTTTGGTGCTTCGCAGTTCGTCTCTGGTGGTGTGGAACTGCTCCATCCAGTGGGCACTCTCGTCCCTGCAGTCCTCTAGCTGCTGCTGCAGGGAGCGCACCGAGGTGTTCACACGCTGCCGCTCTGCCTCGATACCTGCCTGAGACTGGGACACCTGCTCCATGCTGCTCCTCAGCCTCTCCATGTCGGTGCTGTACTGCTCCCTGAGGGTCTCGGATCTCCCGGTCGTGCGTGGCCACCTCGTCCTTCAGCGCCCCCTTCAGGGCCGTGAGCTCCCGCTCCCGCTGCCTCAGCGTCTCCTGGAGCTGGAGGTTGTCATCCAGTTAGCATTCAGTTCACTCCTGGCTTGTCAGCCCATGTTCCAGTGAACACGCCGTTTCAGCTAGCGTCACGTAGCCTCGGGCTAGGTAGCCATCCAGGGAACATTCAGTGAACGGTCGTCTTGGCTGCGTGTCACGTAGTCTCCCCTCCTCACAAACAGTATCTTTGGGCTAGGGGAGCCATCGCCTTTCTGTGAACGGTCGTTTTGACTTCGCTTCACATCCAGTCTCCCCTCCTTACAAACAGTGTCTTTGGGCTAGGGAGCCCTCGCCTTTCTGTGAACGGCCGTTTTGGCTTCGCTTCACATCCAGTCTCCCCTCCTTACAAACAGTGTCTTTGGGCTAGGGAGCCCTCGCCTTTCTGTGAACGGCCGTTTTGGGTTCGCTTCACATCCAGTCTCCCCTCCTTACAAACAGTGTCTTTGGGCTAGGGAGCCCTCGCCTTTCTGTGAACGGCCGTTTTGGCTTCGCTTCACATCCAGTCTCCCCTCCTTACAAACAGTGTCTTTGGGCTAGGGAGCCCTCGCCTTTCTGTGAACAGCCGTTTTGGCTTCGCTTCACATCCAGTCTCCCCTCCTTACAAACAGTGTCTTTGGGCTAGGGAGCCCTCGCCTTTCTGTGAACAGCCGTTTTGGCTTCGCTTCACATCCAGTCTCCCCTCCTTACAAACAGTGTCTTTGGGCTAGGGAGCCCTCGCCTTTCTGTGAACGGCCGTTTTGGCTTCGCTTCACATCCAGTCTCCCCTCCTTACAAACAGTGTCTTTGGGCTAGGGAGCCCTCGCCTTTCTGTGAACGGCCGTTTTGGCTTCGCTTCACATCCAGTCTCCCCTCCTTACAAACAGTGTCTTTGGGCTAGGGAGCCCTCGCCTTTCTGTGAACGGCCGTTTTGGCTTCGCTTCACATCCAGTCTCCCCTCCTTACAAACAGTGTCTTTGGGCTAGGGAGCCCTCGCCTTTCTGTGAACGGCCGTTTTGGCTTCGCTTCACATCCAGTCTCCCCTCCTTACAAACAGTGTCTTTGGGCTAGGGAGCCCTCGCCTTTC
Organism: Notolepis coatsorum; assembly: GCF_963971535.1. NCBI lineage: Eukaryota > Metazoa > Chordata > Actinopteri > Aulopiformes > Paralepididae > Notolepis > Notolepis coatsorum. The sequence continues at coordinate 659,748 of NC_140169.1, read as the reverse complement.
TGTGAACGGCCGTTTTGGCTTCGCTTCACATCCAGTCTCCCCTCCTTACAAACAGTGTCTTTGGGCTAGGGAGCCCTCGCCTTGGGTAGGGCCAGTTCGCTTCCTGTGGGCAAAGCACGAAATTATGCTGCACTTGTAACTCCCCCCAGAGCTCTATAAACATTATGTTACCCTTTAGTTGTGAGTAAACGTTGCTTTAATCACCAAGATAGAGCTTTCTATTCATTTGTGATATCCCCGAGTAGAGCCTTCCACTCGAGTCGCCAGTAGAGCTTTCTACTTTAATTTTAGCCAAATCTGTGATTTAATTTTACTCCAGAGGCTTTTGACAGTAGTCCTGTCTTCTTCGGCCGTTTAGCACCTATTTTGGTTAGTATAAATGCCCACCGCCAGGGACGCCATGTTGAATGCCCACGCTCGCTCTTAGGTCAGATCGATAACTTCATAACTCATTGGTCTGCCTATCTACACCTCAAACAGCGTCCTGTGAAGTGGTTGACACGCAGAACCAACCGAGTCTACAAAATGTTGTTGTTACCACTGACCGACAAGAGACAGCGAATGCACCGTTCCGACCCCCGTCAGTCATCGACCTTAGGTCGAGTGATTGAAGTTGCGGAATCTTTTATTTTATTTGCACTGGGACGGGCTCTCTTTATTCAGAGGAGGTCCATTTCCCTAATCCGTTACACGTATTTATCACTGTATGGATTTACTTGATAATCCCATTATACAGAATCCACCTTTAGTCCTTAATGCATAATCATAAGTCTCCTTTTACTCCGTAGGGATAAAGCCTATAGTTATAGTTATATCCCCATTATAGCTAGGGATAAAGCCACTTACACATATTATCACTATATGGCATTACTTGATAAAACCAGGTTTATCAGAATCCACCTTTAGTCCTTAATGCATAATCATAAGTCTCCTTTTACTCCGTAGGGATAAAGCCTATTATTATAGTTATATCCCCATTATAGCTAGGGATAAAGCCACTTACACATATTATCACTATATGGCTTTACTTGATAAAACCAGGTTTATCAGAATCCACCTTTAGTCCTTAATGCATAATCATAAGTCTCCTTTTACTCCGTAGGGATAAAGCCTATTATTATATTTTACATCATTAATCAAAAATGCATGGGGTGAAGTTACAAGACAAAACACATTTCATGCTTACCCGGTCGTCTGGTCAGAAGAAAGGATACAAATCATATTTATAAAGAGGTAATTTTAATTAGAAAAAGCTAGTTACAAAAAGATACTGAAGTGGAAAGCACCCAATTCAGTTTAAAATAAGCACAGAACAAAACATCTCATCATGGACGGCTTGTGCCCAGTGTCGAGCACCATTCTTCTCATCTCTCAAAAAAGTCTCTAAGCACCATTCTTCTTCTCTCTCCAGCTCAGTGTAAAATCCCGCTCTTGAAAGGGCAACCGTCCCTTTTATATCCATCTTACAATATTTCCGATTGGTCTAAACACAGTGAAGTCACAGGCTGTCATTTTTGTTTAGCAAACCAGAGTACAATACGTAATTCGTATGAGCTCCTCCTTCTTGGTACTAACGTTACTTCTCGTTACCTAGTGATTTTTAAGTAACCGAAAGTCCCTTTTTCCTTCTAAACAGACAACGGCTTTGTCTGTGGTGACCACGTGATTTCGTACCATGTACGAGGCCTCTCCAGTATCTCTTAAGGATCCCTCCAGACAAACAGTTTTTACACATTATTCTGTTAGTATTATTCTCTACTGACACTCAATTTATAAGCATGCCATTTTGAAAACTTTTACTGTACACATCAAACATTTAATTGTTATATAGTTTCCTTTTTTAAGATCTCCCTCTATAGATTCAAGACTCTGTTTTTCAACCAGCAACCCTTCCCGTCTGAAAGGGTTAACATTTACAGCTCCCTCTCCTCTCCTCTCCTCCTCTCCTCTCCTCTCCTTGTCTCAGGGCCACATTCCTCAGGTTAACTCCCCTTTCACAGACACCAGCTCCTTCTATGGAGACATTTAAAGGCTCAGTTCCATTTTTTTTATAAGTAGAGCCATCATAGTCTTTCCAGAGTTTAGTTTACAGATTTATACTGGTCATATAGGAACGACCCAGGATGTCATTGTCCAAAAGTGTCACTCGTTCTGTGGCATTTCACACCCACTCTGTCATTCTGGGAGATCATTGTCCATCATCAATTGAATAATGAAGCATATAATTACATGTGAAAAATAGGTATATACGGCTATATTGGAACGACTCAGGATGTCTATTTCAAAATGTGTCATTTGTTTTGTGACACTTTACACCCACTCTGCCATCCTGTGAGGTCTTTGTCCATCGTCAATTGAATAATTGAAAAAATGAAGCATATGATTACATGTGAAAAATAGGTAAATAGGGCTATATTGTAACGACTCAGGATGTCATTGTCAAAAAGTGTCATTTGTTTTGTGACACTTTACACCCACTCTGCCATCCTGTGAGGTCTTTGTCCATCGTCAATTGAATAATTGAAAAAATGAAGCATATGATTACATGTGAAAAATAGGTAAATAGGGCTATATTGTAACGACTCAGGATGTCATTGTCAAAAAGTGTCATTTGTTTTGTGGCACTTCACACACAGTATCATGAGCATGTCTTTGTCAGTGGACACTGGACATGGGTATGGAGGCTCCAGGTGCTGCTGCGTTAAAGTGCACATCTTCAATACCTATCTGTACTATTTAAAAGCACAGTGCAGGACACACTCAAAGGTTATCGCACCTCAGAGATGGCAGTGGACATGTATGACAGGACAAAGGCCATATGTAATGGCATCTTGTGGCACAAGCTCAGACCTCAGCTCAGGAGATCAGCTGAGACAGAGACTGTTCTATCCAGAGCTTGAGAGCAGGTTCTCATGAGTTGGATAACAACTTATGAGAGGCATACAGGCATGTTATCCAGCCTCAGACCAGTTTCTCTCAGTGGAATTGCTGCAACCCCTCGCCACACATTACAATATCCAACTATTGCCAGAGGAGATCACAGTTGCAAAGTGTTTCCTGGTCAGGACAGGCAGAGATGCAGTCCCTACTATCCAAAGTGTCTTTTCCCTCCTGGATGATGATGATAATAATAATAATAATAATAATAATAATAATAATAATAATAATAATAATAATAATAATAATAATAATAATAATAATAATAATAATAATAATAATAATAATAATAATAATAATAATAATAATAATAATAATAATAATAATAATAATAATAATAATAATAATAATAATAATAATAATAATAATAATAATAATAATAATAATAATAATAATAATAATAATAATAATAATAATAATAATAATAATAATAATAATAATAATAATAATAATAATAATGCATTTGATTTATAAGGCGCCTTTCAGGACACTAAAAAAAAAGTCCACAAATCGGTGAATGAAAAATTATAGGATCAAATGAAAACTACTTACTAAAAATGTTTAAAAGTACTAAAAACCAACAAAAAATACCAAACACTAACAAACATTCAGCAAAGACAAAAAATGCTGACAAAAAAAATGCTGACAAAAAAAAAAAAAAAAAAAAGTAAAAAAAAAAAAAAAGTAAACAATTTTTTTTTTTTTTTTTTTTTTTAGATCCGGGGCTAGGAGAAAAACATCCGGGGCTAAAGCCCCGGAAGCCCAGGGCTAACGACGCCACTGCCGGGGACCATATATTAAATTGATTTTTGGAACAGGGAGATGGAATAGGGGCTTGCTCCGTCCACTCCACGCATCGACCTGGTCTTGCAGTATCTCCAGGAACGGTGCACTAACTCCTCCTAACTTTGTCAAAGTAAATGTTTTGGTACGCTAATCTGCGATGGGTTAAAGGCAATGCAAAAAAAAAGAAATCATTAGATGGGCAATGCTCTGTTTAATCTGCGTTATGTTTTCCCGCCCTTTTTGTTAAAAAAAAAAAAAAAAAAAAAAAAAAAAAACGTCCGTGTGTGTGTGTGTGTGTGTGTGTGTGTGTGTGTGTGTGTGTGTGTGTGTGTGTGTGTGTAAATGGCTGCATTTACATAGCGCTTTACAATTTGTTCCTCACATTTTACCCATTCACTCAGACGTTCACACACCGATGGCGGAGGCAACCATGCAAGGTGCCAACCTACCTGCTCATCAGGAGCAATTAGGGGATAAGTGTCTTTAAACAAAGCACAATTGATGCAAACACAGACAACGTGTTGTAAATGCTAGTACAGTAACATCCACCCCCCTGCGTCCTGTATCAGCCGCGCCGGGCGTGCCCGCTGGCCATAATGGGGGTTATCGCTTCTCGGCCTTTTGGCTAAGATCAAGTGGATGACCGGTGTATGCTGTTCCTGGTTTTGTTTGCTTGTTTATTATTTTTCTCACATTTCCACAGTCGTGCGGTGTATGGGACTGGAAATTGAGTTTTTTTTTTTTTTTTTTTTTTTTTTTTTTTTTTATTGTTTGTGCTGGCTTCTCCCTACGATGGCCAGCACTCCACGGCAGTCGACCCCTAGGGCTGGGTTACGGTTTTCGGCGAGGTTCATATGGAAGGATGGAACGATGCCCATGTGGAACAGAGATGTGTTTGTGGATGGTGTCATCATGACTCAACTCAAGTTGAAGGCGGACGATATTTTTTGCATCCAGCACAATGCCCAGGAGAGGGGCTACGATGTTTCCTTCAGATCCAGTTTGGGGCTCCAGGGGGTTTTGGAGGACTGCAAGCGGATGGAGGCTGATGTCGGACCCCTCAGCCATTTCGAGGTGTCACAATGTACAACCCGTACGTGATCGATAAGGAGGTGACTGATTTTTTGGCCCCCTACGCTGAGGTGATATCTGAGGTCCGGAGGATCAGAGACAGACGTGGGATCTGGACGGGGCGGAGGCAGGTGCAGGTGCTCCTAAAGGCTGTTCCCGGTGGCTGTGACGGGCTGGCTCATCCCCCAGCCTTCTTTTCCTTGGGGCCTGATAGGGGGTATTTGTTTTATAACAACCAGCCCCCTTTCTGCCGAAGGTGCCGGGTGGCAGGGCACTCTGATGGAAAGTGTGGGGAGGTGAGGTGCCACCATTGCAAGGAGGAGGGCCACATGGCTAAAGATTGTAAGGTTGGTAAGAAATGCCACAACTGCAGTTCCACCGACCACCTGGTGAGGGCCTGTCCCCAGGAGCGGCGGTATTCGTCAGTGGTGGTGATGGGGAAGGAGCTTGCACCGAAGACCGGAGAGGAGGAAGAAAGTGCACCAGTGGCACCAGCACCAGCACCAATAGAGGCGATTCCTGTGGAGAAGGACGCAGAGGCGGAGACAGTACTCCTGGTTGGCAACAAGACAGTTTCCCCTTTGTCTTCCGATGGAGAGGCGATGGACGAGGAGGAGGTGGTCGGTGGAGCCAGCGGAGCCAGTGGAGCCAGTGGAGCCAGAAAACGGAGGTTAAGGGTTAAAAGGACTACACCTGGGTCAGAAGGTATGGGGGCAGGGGAAATTACCGGTGGGGGCCCACAAAAAAAGGTAAGGGGAGGGAAGGGAGGTAGGGTGGCCCTCTTAGTGCAACAGGTCGGTGGGGAGCAGGGGGTTGGTGGGGGAGTGGGTTTGGCGGATGTTGAGGCTGAGGGGGAGGGGGTTTGTTTACCGGTTTCCCCTGTCCTGGACAGTATGGACAGTATGGACCCTTTTGAGACTCCAAGCCTTGGGGAAGGGTTACAGGTGGGAGCACCCAACACTTTGCCTGCTTCTTGGGATAAGGGGGAGGATGGGGAGGACAGTTAAAAGTGGGGGTAGGGGTATTATTGTGGGTTGGTTTTTTTGTTTAATTTAATTTTATTATTGTCAATGGCTTTCACAGTGGGCACTTTTAATGCACGGGGGTTGAGGGGTTCTGTTAAGAGGAGGGGCTTTTTTGATTATGTTGCCTCACTCAGGCTTACCGTTTGTTTTGTTCAAGAGGTGCACTTACGGGATGGGAGGGATTGTGGTGTGTTTTCAAAGGAATGGGACAAGGGGGAATCGTTTTGGTCAGTGGGGGGGGTTCACTCATCTGGTGTGGGGATACTGTTTGGAAACCGGGAGGCAAGGGTGGTGGGTTCTTTTGTAATTGTGCAGGGGAGGGTTATGGGGGTTGATGTGAATATTGGGGTTTTGAAATTGAGGGTGGTGGTGGTGTACGGGCCACAGAGGGCGGGTGAAAGGAGTGCCATGATGGAGGCTTTAAGGCCTTTTTTTGCCACAAACAGGCAGATGGTGGTGGGGGGTGATTTTAATGTGGATCTGGGGAGGGTGGGTGATCCAAGTGCTGGGTGTGTGGGTTCCTTTTTTAAGGGGCAGGGGCTTGTGGATGGAGGGAAGGCACTTACCCCTCGAATAGATGGTCCCACATGGCGTAACTCCCGGGGGGTAGCCAGGCGTCTCGATTATGTGTTTTTTTCTCGGTCCTTGGTCCTATTGTCGGGCCGGGTGGTCCCTGTTTTTTTCTCTGACCATGATGGGCTCCTCTTTCGGGTCCGGTCTAGCGCTCCTGTTTTCGGCCCCGGGTACTGGAGGTTGAACTCCAGTGTCCTTGGCGAGGATGAGTTCTGCAGTAGCTTTGTCTCCTTTTTCCGGGGGCTCGAGGGACTTAGGGCTTTGTTTTCTGGTGTGGTGGAGTGGTGGGAGGGGGCTAAGGAGAGGATAAAGGGGTTTTGTATTATGTATTGTCAACGGAGGGCGAAGGAGGCGGGGAGGGAAGTGCTCCGTCTTCAACACCTCCTCGAGCTCGAGTACACTTTGGGTAACCTAGGTGGCGCTGTAGACCAGCGGGCTTGTGACTCCCTTAAGACAGAACTTAGGGATGTCTATGAGGATAAGGCCCGTGCTTACCTGACGCGGTCACGTCGTGAGTTCTTGGAGAAGAATGAGACGTGTTCCGCAGCCTTTTTCAGCAGCGTGAGGGCTGATAAGGGAAGGAAGGTGATATCGGGAGTTAGGGACAGTCAGGGTCAGGTGGTTACTGAGACAGGGGAGATGGTAAGGGTCGCAACCGATCACTTCCGCTCCTTCTTCTGTGAACGAGTGGTGGATGAGGAGCGAGCAGAGGCTTTTTTGCAGCTTGTGGCTCAGAGGGTACCGTCAGACCTGGCTGAGGCTTTGGAGGCCCCTCTCTCTCTCTCGAGGAATTGGAGGGTGCCCTTCGTAGAATGGGCAAGCGTAAGGTTCCGGGCATCGATGGCCTGCCGGCTGAGTTTTATCTCATGTTTTGGGATATTCTCGGCCCGGTGGTTCTCGAGGTCCTGACCGAGGTCCTCCGCACAGGGGCACTGGGAGGGTCAATGGCTAAGGGGGTGATCTCACTTCTGTTTAAGAAGGGGGACGCCTCTGACCTTAAGAACTGGCGGCCATTGACCATGCTGTGTGTTGATTACAAGCTTTTGGCTAAGGTTCTCACAGACCGTCTGTGCACAGCTCTCCCAGATGCGGTCCATGTGGATCAGACGTGTGGGGTGGCTGGGCGCTCGTTGAGATGGAATCTCCAGCTCATCAGAGACGTCATCGCTTGGGCAGAGGATCGGGACCTGCCACTTATGGTGGTGGGTCTTGATCAGGCCAAAGCCTTTGATAGGGTTCACTGGGGTTTTATGTTCAAAGTTTTAGAGAGAATAGGCTTAGGGCGGGTTTTTGTTGGGTGGCTGCGTACTCTGTACACAGCAGTGGGGAGCACGGTTTCTGTTAATGGGCACTTGGGGGAGTTTTTTGGGTTGCACGCAGGGGTAAGACAGGGGTGTCCGCTCTCTCCCCTGCTCTACGTCCTTTATATGGAGCCCCTGGCGGCGGCCATTAGGGCTGACCCGGGTGTGAAGGGTATCCTGGTACCAGGCAGCAGGGGCCTGAGGGTCAAGTTGTCGCAGTATGCGGATGATACCACACTGCTACTGGACAACGATGCGTGTCTGAGTCGGTCTTTGGAGATCTTCCAGGACTTTGGCCGGGTGTCTGGTGCGGAGCTCAACCGTGCTAAATCCTCGGTTAAGTTCTTTGGGCGGTGGAAGAGTAGGTCAGACGTACCAGGAGGGCTGTCGCTCTGTGAAGGGGCCCTGAGGATTCTTGGGGTCCTCTTTGAGGCAGCCCACAGTGCCACGGTCAACTGGACCAGGCGAATAGATGCAGTTCATAAAAAGTTTGCCCTCTGGAAGGCCAGGAGACTGACCTTTACGGGGAAGGTACTGGTTTTGAAGGTAGACGTGTTGCCGTCCCTCCTGTACCTGGCGTACATCTTTCCGATGCCGGCCAGCATGCGGAGGCCGCTCACTCGGCTTGTGTTTCGTTTCATGTGGGGGGGGAGTTATGAATACGTGGCGAGGGCACGCATGTTGGCTCCGGTGGGGGAAGGGGGGAGGGACGTGCCCCATTTCCCACTCAAGTTGGACTGCATTTTTGTTTCTTTTTTGCTCAAAGAATTGTCCTCTCCGGTAGTCCATCCATCTGGCTACTTCCTCCGGTTCTACTTTGCCTACCCGGCAAGGAGGGTCATGGCCTGGTCCAATTCGGCCCCCCGGGCGGAGCAGTTGCCGTGGCATTTTGGCCACGCGGCAAAGTGGCTGCGGGCTCATCCTGGGGTTTTGGAAGGGGATGTGGGGTTGGACCAGAAGAGGCTCTATGCCGAGGTGAGACAGGGAGTGACCGCGCCAGCTGTGGTGGGGATACCCGCTACAGTTTGGTTGTCGGTACAACTGCCTGGCCTGGACAATGGGCTCAAGGATTTAGGATGGCTGATGTTACACAGGAGTTTGCCGGTGCGTGAGATCATGCACCGGCATGGCTTGGCGAGATCCCCGGTGTGCCCCAGAGCTGGTTGCTTTGTGGACGAGACTATTAGACACGTCATGTGGGACTGTCCTTTTGCAGGGGTGGTGTGGGCTAGGGCATCTGTGTTGATTGGGAGGTTGGAGGGGAGTGTTGGGGTCACATGGGCAAGATTGGAGAGAGGGATTGGGAGAGCTGGGGGGGGGCGTAGGGGGCGTCTCCTGCAATGGCTGCTCATGGGCCTTTTTAAGAAGGGGCTGTGGGAGGCCAGACAGGCTCTGGTTAAAAAGGCGGTGGATTGGGGGGTGGAGGGGGTTGTTAGGAGAGTAGAGGGGGACGTAAAGGGAAGGATGCGGTGGGATGTGAAGAGGTGGGGACATCATGCTGCTAGGGAGAGATGGAAGGGGGGTTTAGGTTTGATGGAAGGGATGTAGTGGTTGCTTAGGATATTGACATATGGTTTTTTTTGTGGAGACCGGAAAGTGCATAAGTGGAAAATGGGGACATGGTTTTTTGTCTTGGATAGTGGGCTATTGTTTTGGGTGGGATAAAGGGAGGTTTTGGTTAACAGTGGGTGGTTTAATTTGGGGTTCATTTTCATTTTCAACTGTAACAGGGACAGCATACAATAAGGAACATAAAATGAAAATGTAGAAATGCAAATGTTCAGGAAAGTTTTGTTTGGATTAGTAGGGAAAGGTAAATTAAGAATGTGTGCACATGTATGGGTGTTTTAAATAGTATGATAGGAAGTCGTTTTGTAGTTTGTATGGTATAGGGACAGATAGGATGTGATAACATGTATATGATTATTTTTGATATAAAATTAAGAAAGAAGGTAAAAACTCCCCTCCCAGCTGGTTGGAGGGGAGGAGAAGCCCGATTTCACAAAAAAAAAAAAAAAAAATCTGTTCTTATCAGTTTAATATCTGATACGTCCCCTACCCGGGGACCATATATTAAATAGATTTTTGGAACAGGGAGATGGAATAGGGGCTTGCTCCGTCCACTCCACGCATCGACCTGGTCTTGCAGTATCTCCAGGAACGGTGCACTAACTCCTCCTAACTTTGTCAAAGTAAATGTTTTGGTACGCTAATCTGCGATGGGTTAAAGGCAATGCAAAAAAAAGAAATCATTAGATGGGCAATGCTCTGTTTAATCTGCGTTATGTTTTCCCGCCCTTTTTGTTAAAAAAAAAACGTCTGTGTGTGTGTGTGTGTGTGTGTGTGTGTGTGTGTGTGTGTGTGTGTGTGTGTGTGTGTGTGTGTGTGTGTAAATGGCTGCATTTACATAGCGCTTTACAATTTGTTCCTCACATTTTACCCATTCACTCAGACGTTCACACACCGATGGCGGAGGCAACCATGTGTAACAAGTGCCTTGTTGCCTTGTATAGATAATTACACCCCATCACAAAATACACTTTAATACATTCCACTAATACTCCTAAACGTTTTATTTTATTGATTTAAGTTGATTTCATTCCTTTCGTTTTGTTTTATTGCACTTTTGGGAGTTAAGGCTTTTATTTTGAAATCGACACACTTACATTTCCGGTCCTCCGGGACACGCATCTTGCCTGCTTTCCGGTGGTGAGTTAGTTCCACCTGGAGGTCCGTGGAGTGAGTACTACTCCTTATGTTCAGCGAAAGACTTCGGTCTAAAAGTTGTTAAATATTGTATGTTACATTCCTAAAACTGTGAAACGAGTTTGTAATGTAACTACTGTTGTTAATATGTACCTGTGCAGTTGTTTTGTGGGAGGTTTGACTGGGTAAAATGCACTTTAATAGCATGTAGGAAGTTTGCACACACGTGCGCTGCTGTTAACATGTAGTTAATGCAGTCACGTCTTTTCTCAACCATAGCTCACGTGCTGCAGTGCAGATGACTATTCCTAATGCTGGTGCATTGTGTTGCATTGTAACCTAACAGGTATGTGTGTACAGTAGCTCCCATGTGTCCGTTTTGTATTCAATTGTGTATATTTTTCCAATGTAATTGTATATTAAAATGTGTCATTCTTATGAGCCAGTTCCACCTGGAGGTCCGTGGACTCACGTGCTGCAGTGCAGATGACTATTCCTAATGCTGGTGCATTGTGTTGCATTGTAACCTAACAGGAGGGAAATAAAGTCCGTCAACAGTCATCCATGTCTGTCGTCCTTAACACAACGCCGTCAGAGAGTACACCCTACTTCACCGGTCACACGTGGTGCCGTTTGACCTCGGACAACGGACAACGCTCGCCTGTCCACCGGGGACGCTGTCTGCACGCCGCTTCTTCATTCAACTGGCTGTGCTGAGTACAACGTCGAACGTTAACGTGTGCGCATAGGATAAGCGCATATGTGATATTGGTTGTTTTTGTTTGATAATAATATGCTATAGATTGTAATTGTAAATATTATTGTAATGATACAGTAATTGGAAACGACACTAGTTGTACAAGACCATTGTATTTTTTATTTTTTTTTTTTTTTTTCATCTGTTATGTATTGTGAATAGATAGCCTATGGTCTAATGTTCAAAGTTTGAGCAGTAACAAGTGTTGCTATCTAACACATGCCCACTGTAAATATAATTGGGAACTAATTTGTTTATATGGTTGGCTGGTAATGAGATATATATATATATATATATATATTATTTCCCCCCCCCCCCCCCATCTGTTCTGGTAAATTGTGAATGGATAGCCATACAGTAGCCTACATGTATTCGTGTGTAGTCTAGTGTTTAAAGTCTGAGCGGTAACAAGCGGCCATTTAACACATTCACACATACTTTTCTTTTGTTTATAGCCCTCTAAAGCATTTTTATTTTTAATTCTTGAACATGTCTGAAGCAGGACCACCAGATCTGGAGATGGTGGGTATGATGCCTGTATATGGCAGGGGTCAGTCAGCTCTTATGTGTGGGAGGGGAAGACCTGTGGAACTGAGTCAGTCTACAGTTCGCCAGTCAGTGTTTGAAGCAGTGGGGCCAGTGGCCACATCTACTCCAATCACGCATGACGCAGCCCCGCAACTCGCTAGGTCAGAGGATTTAGGCAGCCTCGTCACAGACCTTGCCATACAGATAGGAGAACAAATTGCATCTACTCTGCATGCCATGCACCAGACCAGTTATCAGCCCCAGGTCCCCGTCCCTGAGCCCCAGGTCCCCGCCCCTGAGCCCAAGGTCCCCGCACCCCAACCACAATGTTTTTCTGGGTGTGCAGACATGTCAAGGATGAAAGTGATAGTGCAGGCGGAGACTAAACCACCTCCGTTCTTCAGAGGTGATCGCACTGAGCCAGTCTCCATACATGAGTGGGAAGACATGATGCTAGTGTATCTGTCTAGAGCGAGTTGTAAAACCGACAGAGAATTGTGTGATCTAGTGATGGGCAGGTTGACTGGTAAAGCTAGAGACATAGTGAAGGTGTCACTGCGTAGCCGGCCTGAGTTGTCTGCCAATATGACCCCTGCAGCTGTGTTTGACATTTTAAAGCGTAACTTCAGCGAGCTGACATACTCCAGTATGCCCATGGCCGACTTCTATGCCATGGTTCCCAGGCCTAGTGAGGGAGTGATGGATTACTGGGTCCGGCTGAATAAAGCAATCGATGTTGCAGATGAGTGTCTACGTCGCCGGGGTCGGTGTGTTGATGATGCGAGCGCCGAGGTCGTGATGATGTTGATCACGCACTGCCCAGATCCCAGTCTAGCTATGTCCTTCCAGCTGAAGCCTGTGGAGCAGTGGACTGCAGCTGAGGTCCAGGAGCGTCTAGATGGTTACCAGAGAGACCAAAGGAGATCCAGTTCACGGGCACAGCAGGTTAACATCTCGGCATGCAGTCAGAGCCCCATGGCTGGTGGCCCATCCCCTCCTGTCCTGTATGGTGGGGCCCAGCAGTCTTCTGTTGTTGTGCAGTCACAGCAGCCTCCCTCCTTTGGCTCTTTTCATGAACAGCTTGGTGAGCCCCACAGGGTCTTAGCCGCAACGCAGGCCCTCAGCCCTCCTACACCCATCTTAATGACTCCTGCCCCGGCGAGTCCCCCCTCTGTAGACCCTGGCCTTCATCAGGTGGTTGACTTGTTAGACCGTGTGCTCTCACTGTGTTCGGCCTCGCTGGCCCCAGCAGTACAGGCTCAGCCTGGTCAGCCGTCTTGCTCCCACATCCAGCCAAGTAATGGGCAGACGTACCACTCACGCAACCAGGCCAGACCGAGTCAGCAGAGTTACTCGCGCAACCAGGCCAGACCGAGTCAGCAGGGTTATTCGCGCAACCAGGCCAGACCGAATCAGCAGAGTTACCTGCACAACCAGCACGACCCATGCGAAGTGTGTCAAGACAGCAGGCATAACACTTATCAACACTGTATGCTCTATCGGCTGTGCCACCCTGTTTCCGCCCTGGTCACTATGAGGACTCATGCCCTGGCATCTCCCAGCCATCAGCTGGATCAGCATCTCCCTCCAACAGACCCGCTCAGACCCATCCTGTCAATGCTGCCCCTTTAAACTAGCCAGCCCATGCAATGAGAGGGATAGTATGGGCAAAGTGAATGAAACCCTCGAGAGAGAACCAGACTTAGAAGCCATCTATGTAAACAGCTGCAGATTACTTCCAGAAAACGAAACAGCCATCTTTGTTGGGTCACAGAGAGTGAACGGAGCTAGTGAACTGTTTTATGCTCCAGTGTTAGTCAGTGACAAGTACACATTGAGGGGGATGTTGGATTCTGGTAGTATGTCATGCACGCTCAGTGAGGAGGGTGAACAAAAGTTACAAACCGCTGGTGTTCTCCCTCGTGTCCAGCCGGCACCTGTGAATGTGGTGCTGGTTGGTTGTGGTGGCTTGACTACTCGACCAAAGTGTGTCTATGATTTGGAGATTGAAGTTTGTGGGTCAAAATTTGTGGTTCCTACGTTGGTTGTGCCAGGTCAGAGAGACGAGTTTATAATTGGCACTAATGTAATCAAGTCCGTTCTCCAAAGGCTGAAGTCGACTGAAAAGTACTGGGAGCTTGTGTCCTGCAGAAACAGAGACCCTGAGTGTGAGAAGTTCCTTGAGCTCTTAAGCTGCACCTCCCGCTGGTCGGGCCCAGACCCGCCCGGGGTGATAGGCACAGTGAAGCTATGCCAGGCGGTTACCCTCCTCCCTCAGCAGGAGTATCTAGTGTGGGGGAAGCTACCAGCCAGTGCACATGTGTCTCCTGGGAGTACAGTCATTGTGGAGCCCACCTCAGCGAGGTCGGCCCCTCGCAACATTATAGTGGGGAGAGTGGTGACTCCCATGTGGGGCGACCGCTGGGTCCCCATGAAGGTCTTGAACCCGACACAGAGCCCCATCACGCTCCGTCGTAATGCCAAACTGGCTGATGTCTCACCTTGTCTTGCTGTTGAAGATCTGTCCATCACTCAGGGCCTGTGTCAGCAGCAGTCTGGTGTCTCCAGCTCCTCCGCCTCTCCTGGCTCCTCGTTAGATGCTGAGCAGATGTTGGCCGACTGTGGACTGGAGGACGTGAACATCAAGTCATGTGAGGTGTCTCCTGATGGGAAGAAGAGGCTAGCTGACCTACTGGTGACGTATCAAGATGTCTTCTCCAAGGACAAGCTGGACTGTGGAAAGGTCAAAGACTTTGTGCACCGTATCCACCTCTCGGACGACCGTCCGTTCCGCCTGCCCTTTAGGCGTGTCCCCCCAGCTGACTATCACAAACTGAGAGAGGTGTTGACTGAGATGGAGGTGAAGGGGATAATCTCCAAGTCGATGAGCGAGTATGCCTCACCTCTGGTCATGGTGTGGAAGAAGAATGGAGACCTCAGGATCTGTACGGATTTCCGCTGGCTCAACGCAAAGACCGTCAAAGATGCTCATCCGTTGCCCCATCAGTCCGACTGCCTTGCTGCCCTTGGTGGGAACGCTTTCTTTAGCACCATGGATCTGACCTCAGGGTTCTACAACGTCCCTCTCCATGTGTCTGACCGGCGGTACACTGCCTTCACAACACCACTGGGCTTGTACGAGTACAACAGACTCCCGCAAGGCCTGTGCAACAGTCCGGCATCTTTCATGCGTATGATGCTCGGCATCTTTGGCGACCTCAACTACTCCAGCCTCTTGTGCTACTTGGACGACCTGCTGGTGTTTGCGCCGTCTGAGGAGGAGGCGTTGAAGCGATTGGAGGTGGTCTTCTGCAGACTCAGAGTGAACAACCTCAAGCTCTCACAGAAGAAATGTAACTTCTTACAGAGGTCGGTCAGGTTCCTGGGTCATGTGGTCGATGCCAGTGGAGTCTCTGTCGACCAAGAGAAGGTCTCCGTCATCTCTGGCTTCCAGAGAGAGGATCTGATGGAGTCGGATGGCCGCACTCCCGCTCCGAAGAGAGTGAGATCCTTCCTCGGCATGGTGTTGTATTACCAAAATTTCATACATGGCTGCTCCAGTATAGCCAAGCCCCTCTTTGCCTTGACAGCTGGCCAGAAGAGAAAAGGGAAGACCAGTGCTGGTCGTACGAGAGCCGGTACGTTCCGGAAGCTGACTCCTGAGGACTGGACTCCCGCCTGTGAGACGGCGTTTGAGGAGCTCAAGAGGGCGCTCGTCGAATGTGTAGTGCTGGCTCACCCGGACTTTGAGAGGCCGTTCATCCTCTCCACTGACGCGTCATTGGACGGTATTGGAGCAGTGCTCTCTCAAGTCCCTGTCGGGGAGGAGAAGGCCAGACCAATCGCCTTTGCGAGCAAGTCGCTCAGCCGCAGTCAAGCGAACTATCCTGCCCACAGACTGGAGTTCCTGGCCCTCAAATGGTCAGTGTGTGACAAATTCAGTCACTGGCTCAAGGGTCACAAGTTCACTGTGTGGACTGATAATAATCCACTCACGTACATCATGACCAAGCCTAAACTTGACGCATGCGAGCAGCGCTGGGTGTCCAAGCTGGCCCCTTACTGCTTCGACATCAAGCATGTGCCTGGGAGGCTGAATACAGTGGCCGATGCGCTGAGCAGAGATCCCTTCGTGAGGCCGCTCAGCCGGCGTCTCTTGACCGAGCCTTACTCCGCTCTTCTGGAGCAGGTGTGTGATGTGGAGAACAGGGGGGTGCAGGATATCTTCCGTCTGACATGCCAGCCCCAAGCTCTAGTGACCCCTTCTGGATGTGCGGTTGCTGATGTGTCCATGTCGGCGGATGAGACCTCCACGGTGCTTTCCTCCCAGGAAGACTGGGACTCTGCGCCAAGACACAGGGCAGTATCTATGGCGGGTCACCTGTCCACTGTTGTCACTGCCGACCACGACGCAGTCTCCTCCTTGTCGTTGGCCGATCTGCAGGCCCGCCAGCGAAAAGACGCCACCGTCTCCAGAGTCATCTTTTACGTTGAAAGGGGCCGCAGACCCTCCAGACGCGAGCGCTGCTATGAAGATCAGCCCGCCTTGAGGATGCTGAAGCAGTGGGAGAGGCTCGCTATACAGAACGGCATATTGTACAGGGTTACGAAGGACCACATGACCAGGCACAAGAGGTTCCAGTATGTTCTGCCTGAGTCCTTGAAGTCGGAGGCGCTGTCTGGAGTGCATGACTTGGCTGGTCACCAAGGTCAACCTAGAACGCTGTCTCTCGTACGTCAGCGTTTCTACTGGTATGACATGGAGAAGGATGTGCGGGGCCATGTGAGGAACTGTCCCAGATGCGTACTCAGCAAGACTCCAGAGCCGGCGGCCAGAGCCCCTCTGGAGAGCATAATAACCTCTGCACCACTGGAGCTGGTGTGCATCGACTTCTGGTCAGCTGAAGATAATAACAACAAGTCTGTGGATGTTCTGGTCATAACTGACCACTTTACAAAGCTGGCCCACGCCTTCCCCTGCAAAGACCAAACCGCGAAGAAGGTTGCTAAAAAGCTGTGGGACAACTATTTCTGTGTGTATGGCTTCCCACAGCGCCTGCATTCGGACCAAGGAGCAAACTTCCAGAGTGAGTTGATGGCGGAGCTGCTGGAGTTAGCAGGGGTCACGCAGTCCCGGACCACTCCGTATCACCCTATGGGGAATGGTGGCACTGAGAGGTTCAATCGGACCCTGGGTGGAATGCTGCGCTCCCTGCCATCGGAGTCTAAGCACAGATGGCCCCAGATGGTCCAGAGCCTGACCTTCGCCTACAATTGTACACAGCATGAGACGACTGGCTTTGCCCCCTTTTACCTGATGTTCGGGAGGGTCCCGCGTCTGCCAGTTGATCTGCTGTTTAAGAATGTGCTCCAGGACGAGGTGGTCTGTGACTATGATGCCTATGTGAAGTCCCTGGCGGCCGATCTCCAGTCTGCTATGCTGTTGGCCCAGAGGCACACCTCAGTGGAACAGGGGCATCAGGCTGACCAGTACAACAAAAAGATGAAGGGCTTGCCCCTCTCGGTGGGTGATCGGGTCCTGGTGGCGAACAAGGGCGCCAGAGGGAAGCGGAAGCTGGCGGACAAATGGGAGCCGGACGTCTACACCGTCATCGCTTCCAGACCACAGTGCCACATATATCGGATCAGAGACCGGACTGGGCGGGAGAAGACAGTCCACAGAAACCTCCTGCTTCAGGTCAACTTCCTCCCCTTGGACGGGTCATTTGATGATGAGGGTCTAGCCGCGGACAGCGACACCTGTGCGCCTGGTGAAGCCTCCCTCTCAGTCATGCCTGAAGCTAGTGCCTCAGACGCGGATGGTGTGGCGGCAGAGCCTTCCATGGGAGATGGACCTGATGGGGGTCGCACCGCATCATGGGTGCAAGAGGAAGCCTCCCTCTCAGTCATGCCTGAAGCTAGCGCCTCAGACGTGGACAGTGTGGCAGCAGAGCCTTCCATGGGAGATGGGGATCGCACCGCATCATGGGTGCAAGAGCAGTCTTCAGTGGAGAGTGAGGATGACGGGCTACGTCCGTATTCCCCCCAGGGGATGTCCCCTGCTCTGAGTGAGCTTCCAGTGGCAAGTGCCGCCAGTCCCCCACTGTTGCTTGCTCCACCGAGTTCCCCCCCTGCTGTAGTCCAGCATGATGACAGTGTTGTGTCCACACAACCAGGGCGTACTCCTGAGCTAATGAGTGTCAGTGTGCCTGGTCAGAGCCAGGGTCCACAGACCACTGAACACTACACGTCCAGGTTCGGTAGGGTCATCAAGCCAGTCTTTCGGCTGATAGAGACAATGGTCCAACTTGAGAGTTTGATGGGCTTCGAGCCGCAAGCCTCTATCAAACGTGTGTGAGGTTAGCTGCAGTGTTGTGTATAGCGCTTACGGCCTGATACAGTGTCCTTTGTGGTGATAAGGAGTAACAGTTTTATTTATGTGTATGTGCCCTCGTCATGGTATGGTCAAGTGTAGCTGGATGGTGTATAAGGCACCGTCGTTATCCCTGGAGGTATGGTGGGAGTTGGCCACTCCTAGTGCCCTCCTGGCCTTTTATTAGGTGACAGGTATCGTTGGATTGTTCCGCAGTGTGTGGTTCTCATAGTAAGCTTGTGACTAGTGTGACACGAGGTAGGCACAGTTTTTTTTATTCGATGTAGGTGTAATTCTGTGGGGTGAATGTAACAAGTGCCTTGTTGCCTTGTATAGATAATTACACCCCATCACAAAATACACTTTAATACATTCCACTAATACTCCTAAACGTTTTATTTTATTGATTTAAGTTGATTTCATTCCTTTCGTTTTGTTTTATTGCACTTTTGGGAGTTAAGGCTTTTATTTTGAAATCGACACACTTACATTTCCGGTCCTCCGGGACACGCATCTTGCATGCTTTCCGGTGGTGAGTTAGTTCCACCTGGAGGTCCGTGGAGTGAGTACTACTCCTTATGTTCAGTGAAAGACTTCGGTCTAAAAGTTGTTAAATATTGTATGTTACATTCCTAAAACTGTGAAACGAGTTTGTAATGTAACTACTGTTGTTAATATGTACCTGTGCAGTTGTTTTGTGGGAGGTTTGACTGGGTAAAATGCACTTTAATAGCATGTAGGAAGTTTGCACACACGTGCGCTGCTGTTAACATGTAGTTAATGCAGTCACGTCTTTTCTCAACCATAGCTCACGTGCTGCAGTGCAGATGACTATTCCTAATGCTGGTGCATTGTGTTGCATTGTAACCTAACAGGTATGTGTGTACAGTAGCTCCCATGTGTCCGTTTTGTATTCAATTGTGTATATTTTTCCAATGTAATTGTATATTAAAATGTGTCATTCTTATGAGCCAGTTCCACCTGGAGGTCCGTGGACTCACGTGCTGCAGTGCAGATGACTATTCCTAATGCTGGTGCATTGTGTTGCATTGTAACCTAACAGGAGGGAAATAAAGTCCGTCAACAGTCATCCATGTCTGTCGTCCTTAACACAACGCCGTCAGAGAGTACACCCTACTTCACCGGTCACACATGCAAGGTGCCAACCTACCTGCTCATCAGGAGCAATTAGGGGATAAGTGTCTTTAAACAAAGCACAATTGATGCAAACACAGACAACGTGTTGTAAATGCTAGTACAGTAACATCCACCCCCCTGCGTCCTGTATCAGCCGCGCCGGGCGTGCCCGCTGGCCATAATAGGGGTTATCGCTTCTCGGCCTTTTGGCTAAGATCAAGTGTAGTATCTGTTCTTATCAGTTTAATATCTGATACGTCCCCTACCCGGGGACCATATATTAAATTGATTTTTGGAACAGGGAGATGGAATAGGGGCTTGCTCCGTCCACTCCACGCATCGACCTGGTCTTGCAGTATCTCCAGGAACGGTGCACTAACTCCTCCTAACTTTGTCAAAGTAAATGTTTTGGTACGCTAATCTGCGATGGGTTAAAGGCAATGCAAAAGAAAAGAAATCATTAGATGGGCAATGCTCTGTTTAATCTGCGTTATGTTTTCCCGCCCTTTTTGTTAAAAAAAAAAAAAAAAAAAAAAAAAAAAACGTCCGTGTGTGTGTGTGTGTGTGTGTGTGTGTGTGTGTGTGTGTGTGTGTGTGTGTGTGTGTAAATGGCTGCATTTACATAGCGCTTTACAATTTGTTCCTCACATTTTACCCATTCACTCAGACGTTCACACACCGATGGCGGAGGCAACCATGCAAGGTGCCAACCTACCTGCTCATCAGGAGCAATTAGGGGATAAGTGTCTTTAAACAAAGCACAATTGATGCAAACACAGACAACGTGTTGTAAATGCTAGTACAGTAACATCCACCCCCCTGCGTCCTGTATCAGCCGCGCCGGGCGTGCCCGCTGGCCATAATGGGGGTTATCGCTTCTCGGCCTTTTGGCTAAGATCAAGTGTAGTATCTGTTCTTATCAGTTTAATATCTGATACGTCCCCTACCCGGGGACCATATATTAAATTGATTTTTGGAACAGGGAGATGGAATAGGGGCTTGCTCCGTCCACTCCACGCATCGACCTGGTCTTGCAGTATCTCCAGGAACGGTGCACTAACTCCTCCTAACTTTGTCAAAGTAAATGTTTTGGTACGCTAATCTGCGATGGGTTAAAGGCAATGCAAAAAAAAAGAAATCATTAGATGGGCAATGCTCTGTTTAATCTGCGTTATGTTTTCCCGCCCTTTTTGTTAAAAAAAAACGTCTGTGTGTGTGTGTGTGTGTGTGTGTGTGTGTGTGTGTGTGTGTGTGTGTGTAAATGGCTGCATTTACATAGCGCTTTACAATTTGTTCCTCACATTTTACCCATTCACTCAGACGTTCACACACCGATGGCGGAGGCAACCATGCAAGGTGCCAACCTACCTGCTCATCAGGAGCAATTAGGGGATAAGTGTCTTTAAACAAAGCACAATTGATGCAAACACAGACAGCGTGTTGTAAATGCTAGTACAGTAACATCCACCCCCCTGCGTCCTGTATCAGCCGCGCCGGGCGTGCCCGCTGGCCATAATGGGGGTTATCGCTTCTCGGCCTTTTGGCTAAGATCAAGTGTAGTATCTGTTCTTATCAGTTTAATATCTGATACGTCCCCTACCCGGGGACCATATATTAAATTGATTTTTGGAACAGGGAGATGGAATAGGGGCTTGCTCCGTCCACTCCACGCATCGACCTGGTCTTGCAGTATCTCCAGGAACGGTGCACTAACTCCTCCTAACTTTGTCAAAGTAAATGTTTTGGTACGCTAATCTGCGATGGGTTAAAGGCAATGCAAAAAAAAAGAAATCATTAGATGGGCAATGCTCTGTTTAATCTGCGTTATGTTTTCCCGCCCTTTTTGTTATAAAAAAAACGTCTGTGTGTGTGTGTGTGTGTGTGTGTGTGTGTGTGTGTGTGTGTGTGTGTGTGTGTGTGTGTAAATGGCTGCATTTACATAGCGCTTTACAATTTGTTCCTCACATTTTACCCATTCACTCAGACGTTCACACACCGATGGCGGAGGCAACCATGCAAGGTGCCAACCTACCTGCTCATCAGGAGCAATTAGGGGATAAGTGTCTTTAAACAAAGCACAATTGATGCAAACACAGACAACGTGTTGTAAATGCTAGTACAGTAACATCCACCCCCCTGCGTCCTGTATCAGCCGCGCCGGGCGTGCCCGCTGGCCATAATAGGGGTTATCGCTTCTCGGCCTTTTGGCTAAGTCAAGTGGGTAAGCGGTCTGGGGACAGGGCAGTTGTCACTTCCACCTGTGCACGGTGGATGGGGTTCTGTCTTTCCTCTGATTGCGAGAAAGGTTGTTTGTTGTTTTTTGAGTGGTGGCTTGGTCGGGATGACAAGCGCACCCGCCTCTGATCAGTCGACCCCCGTGGTCGGACTGCGACGCACGGCCCGCTTCAAGAGCGAGGGGCCAGGGGTAATGATGGACAGAGAGGTCCTGGTGAAGGGCGTCCTGATGGGGCAGCTCGACCTCAAGGCGGAGGATGTGTACTGCTTGCAGACTCACCGGCCCGAAAGAGCCTTCGACGTCACCTTGAGGTCTGACGCCAGGTATGCCAAGCTGTTGGCCGATTGCAAGCGATTGGCCACGGTTGGGCTGCTGTCGGGCCTCACGGTGATCGGTCTGGACAGGCCAAATTTCAGGTTGGTCACGATCCAGACTTACAACCCGTTTGTGACCGACCTGAGTTTGGCCGCCTTTCTGGGCAGGTACGGGGAAGTAAGCTCCGCGGCGAGGTACGTGTACGACCCTGTGGACGGCATATGGACTGGCCGCAGGCAGTACCAGGTGCTGCTCCATAGGGACGAGAAGGGGCAAGAGGGCCTCAGTCACCCCCCGGCCCTCTTCAACCTGGGCAGTGACCGGGGTTTCCTGTACTACTCCCGGCAGCCCCCTTTCTGCCGTCGGTGCAGGACGTCGGGCCACACCGAGGCAGCCTGCAGTGGGGCTTCCTGCAGGTTCTGCGGAGGGGGGCACGAGGCCAGGAGGTGCCCCGTGCCCAAGAAGTGCCATGGCTGTGGGGCGGAGGGGCACCTCCTCAAGGACTGTCCTGCCCGTAGGAGGACTTTCGCAGAGGCTGCGGCGGAAGGAAGGGCAGCCCCGAGGGATGCTCCGACGGTGCCTCCAAGGGCACCTCCGAGGGCACCTCCGACAACGCCTCCAAGGGCTGCATCGGGGGCACCTCCGACAACGCCTCCAAGGACACCTCCGAAAACGCCTCCAAGGGCTGCATCGGGGGCGGGTCCGGCTCCGGGCGCGGCGGCGCCGAGTAAACCGGG
This sequence comes from Notolepis coatsorum, assembly GCF_963971535.1. Lineage (NCBI taxonomy): Eukaryota > Metazoa > Chordata > Actinopteri > Aulopiformes > Paralepididae > Notolepis > Notolepis coatsorum. The sequence continues at coordinate 637,266 of NC_140169.1, read as the reverse complement.
TACGGTGCCTTTCGTCGGACCATTGCCGTTGCCGCAACGGTGGTCGACGGCTACGGAAGAGGACGAGCTGGCGGCAGGGTCTAGGCCCGGAGCGGCCATCATAGCCCGCAGTAAAAGGGCGCGGGGGCTGGAGGTTTCTCCTACGGGGGGCAAGAAGAAGACGAAGGAGACTGTGGGTGGCGTTCTGGACAAGGTCATCGCTGAGGTGGACGCGGCCATGGAGGGATCATCGGGGGACGAGAGCTATGATTATGATGCTGTCTCGTCCCCCCGGGACGGCTACTCCTGGGCGGACGAGGCAGAGGAGATTTTTAGGGACTTTGTCGATTAGGTTTTTTCTGTGTTTTTGATTTTGATGTATGCATTTTGTGTTTGATTTGTTTCTTTGTACATTAAAGGGCAGCAAAAAAAAAAAAAAAAAAAAAAAAAAAAAAATCTGTTCTTATCAGTTTAATATCTGATACGTCCCCTACCCGGGGACCATATATTAAATTGATTTTTGGAACAGGGAGATGGAATAGGGGCTTGCTCCGTCCACTCCACGCATCGACCTGGTCTTGCAGTATCTCCAGGAACGGTGCACTAACTCCTCCTAACTTTGTCAAAGTAAATGTTTTGGTACGCTAATCTGCGATGGGTTAAAGGCAATGCAAAAAAAAGAAATCATTAGATGGGCAATGCTCTGTTTAATCTGCGTTATGTTTTCCCGCCCTTTTTGTTAAAAAAAAAAAAAAAAAAAAAAAAAAACGTCCGTGTGTGTGTGTGTGTGTGTGTGTGTGTGTGTGTGTGTGTGTGTGTGTGTGTGTGTGTGTAAATGGCTGCATTTACATAGCGCTTTACAATTTGTTCCTCACATTTTACCCATTCACTCAGACGTTCACACACCGATGGCGGAGGCAACCATGCAAGGTGCCAACCTACCTGCTCATCAGGAGCAATTAGGGGATAAGTGTCTTTAAACAAAGCACAATTGATGCAAACACAGACAACGTGTTGTAAATGCTAGTACAGTAACATCCACCCCCCTGCGTCCTGTATCAGCCGCGCCGGGCGTGCCCGCTGGCCATAATGGGGGTTATCGCTTCTCGGCCTTTTGGCTAAGATCAAGTGGATGACCGGTGTATGCTGTTCCTGGTTTTGTTTGCTTGTTTATTATTTTTCTCACATTTCCACAGTCGTGCGGTGTATGGGACTGGAAATTGAGTTTTTTTTTATTGTTTGTGCTGGCTTCTCCCTACGATGGCCAGCACTCCACGGCAGTCGACCCCTAGGGCTGGGTTACGGTTTTCGGCGAGGTTCATATGGAAGGATGGAACGATGCCCATGTGGAACAGAGATGTGTTTGTGGATGGTGTCATCATGACTCAACTCAAGTTGAAGGCGGACGATATTTTTTGCATCCAGCACAATGCCCAGGAGAGGGGCTACGATGTTTCCTTCAGATCCAGTTTGGGGCTCCAGGGGGTTTTGGAGGACTGCAAGCGGATGGAGGCTGATGTCGGACCCCTCAGCCATTTCGAGGTGTTTTCTCTGGACAGGCTGAATTTTCGAGTTATCAATGTCACAATGTACAACCCGTACGTGATCGATAAGGAGGTGACTGATTTTTTGGCCCCCTACGCTGAGGTGATATCTGAGGTCCGGAGGATCAGAGACAGACGTGGGATCTGGACGGGGCGGAGGCAGGTGCAGGTGCTCCTACAGGCTGTTCCCGGTGGCTGTGACGGGCTGGCTCATCCCCCAGCCTTCTTTTCCTTGGGGCCTGATAGGGGGTATTTGTTTTATAACAACCAGCCCCCTTTCTGCCGAAGGTGCCGGGTGGCAGGGCACTCTGATGGAAAGTGTGGGGAGGTGAGGTGCCACCATTGCAAGGAGGAGGGCCACATGGCTAAAGATTGTAAGGTTGGTAAGAAATGCCACAACTGCAGTTCCACCGACCACCTGGTGAGGGCCTGTCCCCAGGAGCGGCGGTATTCGTCAGTGGTGGTGATGGGGAAGGAGCTTGCACCGAAGACCGGAGAGGAGGAAGAAAGTGCACCAGTGGCACCAGCACCAGCACCAATAGAGGCGATTCCTGTGGAGAAGGACGCAGAGGCGGAGACGGTACTCCTGGTTGGCAACAAGACAGTTTCCCCTTTGTCTTCCGATGGAGAGGCGATGGACGAGGAGGAGGTGGTCGGTGGAGCCAGCGGAGCCAGTGGAGCCAGTGGAGCCAGAAAACGGAGGTTAAGGGTTAAAAGGACTACACCTGGGTCAGAAGGTATGGGGGCAGGGGAAATTACCGGTGGGGGCCCACAAAAAAAGGTAAGGGGAGGGAAGGGAGGTAGGGTGGCCCTCTTAGTGCAACAGGTCGGTGGGGAGCAGGGGGTTGGTGGGGGAGTGGGTTTGGCGGATGTTGAGGCTGAGGGGGAGGGGGTTTGTTTACCGGTTTCCCCTGTCCTGGACAGTATGGACAGTATGGACCCTTTTGAGACTCCAAGCCTTGGGGAAGGGTTACAGGTGGGAGCACCCAACACTTTGCCTGCTTCTTGGGATAAGGGGGAGGATGGGGAGGACAGTTAAAAGTGGGGGTAGGGGTATTATTGTGGGTTGGTTTTTTGTTTAATTTTATTTTATTATTGTCAATGGCTTTCACAGTGGGCACCTTTAATGCACGGGGGTTGAGGGGTTCTGTTAAGAGGAGGGGCTTTTTTGATTATGTTGCCTCACTCAGGCTTACCGTTTGTTTTGTTCAAGAGGTGCACTTACGGGATGGGAGGGATTGTGGTGTGTTTTCAAAGGAATGGGACAAGGGGGAATCGTTTTGGTCAGTGGGGGGGGTTCACTCATCTGGTGTGGGGATACTGTTTGGAAACCGGGAGGCAAGGGTGGTGGGTTCTTTTGTAATTGTGCAGGGGAGGGTTATGGGGGTTGATGTGAATATTGGGGTTTTGAAATTGAGGGTGGTGGTGGTGTACGGGCCACAGAGGGCGGGTGAAAGGAGTGCCATGATGGAGGCTTTAAGGCCTTTTTTTGCCACAAACAGGCAGATGGTGGTGGGGGGTGATTTTAATGTGGATCTGGGGAGGGTGGGTGATCCAAGTGCTGGGTGTGTGGGTTCTTTTTTTAAGGGGCAGGGGCTTGTGGATGGAGGGAAGGCACTTACCCCTCGAATAGATGGTCCCACATGGCGTAACTCCCGGGGGGTAGCCAGGCGTCTCGATTATGTGTTTTTTTCTCGGTCCTTGGTCCTATTGTCGGGCCGGGTGGTCCCTGTTTTTTTCTCTGACCATGATGGGCTCCTCTTTCGGGTCCGGTCTAGCGCTCCTGTTTTCGGCCCCGGGTACTGGAGGTTGAACTCCAGTGTCCTTGGCGAGGATGAGTTCTGCAGTAGCTTTGTCTCCTTTTTCCGGGGGCTCGAGGGACTTAGGGCTTTGTTTTCTGGTGTGGTGGAGTGGTGGGAGGGGGCTAAGGAGAGGATAAAGGGGTTTTGTATTATGTATTGTCAACGGAGGGCGAAGGAGGCGGGGAGGGAAGTGCTCCGTCTTCAACACCTCCTCGAGCTCGAGTACACTTTGGGTAACCTAGGTGGCGCTGTAGACCAGCGGGCTTGTGACTCCCTTAAGACAGAACTTAGGGATGTCTATGAGGATAAGGCCCGTGCTTACCTGACGCGGTCACGTCGTGAGTTCTTGGAGAAGAATGAGACGTGTTCCGCAGCCTTTTTCAGCAGCGTGAGGGCTGATAAGGGAAGGAAGGTGATATCGGGAGTTAGGGACAGTCAGGGTCAGGTGGTTACTGAGACAGGGGAGATGGTAAGGGTCGCAACCGATCACTTCCGCTCCTTCTTCTGTGAACGAGTGGTGGATGAGGAGCGAGCAGAGGCTTTTTTGCAGCTTGTGGCTCAGAGGGTACCGTCAGACCTGGCTGAGGCTTTGGAGGCCCCTCTCTCTCTCGAGGAATTGGAGGGTGCCCTTCGTAGAATGGGCAAGCGTAAGGTTCCGGGCATCGATGGCCTGCCGGCTGAGTTTTATCTCATGTTTTGGGATATTCTCGGCCCGGTGGTTCTCGAGGTCCTGACCGAGGTCCTCCGCACAGGGGCACTGGGAGGGTCAATGGCTAAGGGGGTGATCTCACTTCTGTTTAAGAAGGGGGACGCCTCTGACCTTAAGAACTGGCGGCCATTGACCATGCTGTGTGTTGATTACAAGCTTTTGGCTAAGGTTCTCACAGACCGTCTGTGCACAGCTCTCCCAGATGCGGTCCATGTGGATCAGACGTGTGGGGTGGCTGGGCGCTCGTTGAGATGGAATCTCCAGCTCATCAGAGACGTCATCGCTTGGGCAGAGGATCGGGACCTGCCACTTATGGTGGTGGGTCTTGATCAGGCCAAAGCCTTTGATAGGGTTCACTGGGGTTTTATGTTCAAAGTTTTAGAGAGAATAGGCTTAGGGCGGGTTTTTGTTGGGTGGCTGCGTACTCTGTACACAGCAGTGGGGAGCACGGTTTCTGTTAATGGGCACTTGGGGGAGTTTTTTGGGTTGCACGCAGGGGTAAGACAGGGGTGTCCGCTCTCTCCCCTGCTCTACGTCCTTTATATGGAGCCCCTGGCGGCGGCCATTAGGGCTGACCCGGGTGTGAAGGGTATCCTGGTACCAGGCAGCAGGGGCCTGAGGGTCAAGTTGTCGCAGTATGCGGATGATACCACACTGCTACTGGACAACGATGCGTGTCTGAGTCGGTCTTTGGAGATTTTCCAGGACTTTGGCCGGGTGTCTGGCGCGGAGCTCAACCGTGCTAAATCCTCGGTTAAGTTCTTTGGGCGGTGGAAGAGTAGGTCAGACGTACCAGGAGGGCTGTCGCTCTGTGAAGGGGCCCTGAGGATTCTTGGGGTCCTCTTTGAGGCAGCCCACAGTGCCACGGTCAACTGGACCAGGCGAATAGATGCAGTTCATAAAAAGTTTGCCCTCTGGAAGGCCAGGAGACTGACCTTTACGGGGAAGGTACTGGTTTTGAAGGTAGACGTGTTGCCGTCCCTCCTGTACCTGGCGTACATCTTTCCGATGCCGGCCAGCATGCGGAGGCCGCTCACTCGGCTTGTGTTTCGTTTCATGTGGGGGGGGAGTTATGAATACGTGGCGAGGGCACGCATGTTGGCTCCGGTGGGGGAAGGGGGGAGGGACGTGCCCCATTTCCCACTCAAGTTGGACTGCATTTTTGTTTCTTTTTTGCTCAAAGAATTGTCCTCTCCGGTAGTCCATCCATCTGGCTACTTCCTCCGGTTCTACTTTGCCTACCCGGCAAGGAGGGTCATGGCCTGGTCCAATTCGGCCCCCCGGGCGGAGCAGTTGCCGTGGCATTTTGGCCACGCGGCAAAGTGGCTGCGGGCTCATCCTGGGGTTTTGGAAGGGGATGTGGGGTTGGACCAGAAGAGGCTCTATGCCGAGGTGAGACAGGGAGTGACCGCGCCAGCTGTGGTGGGGATACCCGCTACGGTTTGGTTGTCGGTACAACTGCCTGGCCTGGACAATGGGCTCAAGGATTTAGGATGGCTGATGTTACACAGGAGTTTGCCGGTGCGTGAGATCATGCACCGGCATGGCTTGGCGAGATCCCCGGTGTGCCCCAGAGCTGGTTGCTTTGTGGACGAGACTATTAGACACGTCATGTGGGACTGTCCTTTTGCAGGGGTGGTGTGGGCTAGGGCATCTGTGTTGATTGGGAGGTTGGAGGGGAGTGTTGGGGTCACATGGGCAAGATTGGAGAGAGGGATTGGGAGAGCTGGGGGGGGGCGTAGGGGGCGTCTCCTGCAATGGCTGCTCATGGGCCTTTTTAAGAAGGGGCTGTGGGAGGCCAGACAGGCTCTGGTTAAAAAGGCGGTGGATTGGGGGGTGGAGGGGGTTGTTAGGAGAGTAGAGGGGGACGTAAAGGGAAGGATGCGGTGGGATGTGAAGAGGTGGGGACATCATGCTGCTAGGGAGAGATGGAAGGGGGGTTTAGGTTTGATGGAAGGGATGTAGTGGTTGCTTAGGATATTGACATATGGTTTTTTTTGTGGAGACCGGAAAGTGCATAAGTGGAAAATGGGGACATGGTTTTTTGTCTTGGATAGTGGGCTATTGTTTTGGGTGGGATAAAGGGAGGTTTTGGTTAACAGTGGGTGGTTTAATTTGGGGTTCATTTTCATTTTCAACTGTAACAGGGACAGCATACAATAAGGAACATAAAATGAAAATGTAGAAATGCAAATGTTCAGGAAAGTTTTGTTTGGATTAGTAGGGAAAGGTAAATTAAGAATGTGTGCACATGTATGGGTGTTTTAAATAGTATGATAGGAAGTCGTTTTGTAGTTTGTATGGTATAGGGACAGATAGGATGTGATAACATGTATATGATTATTTTTGATATAAAATTAAGAAAGAAGGTAAAAACTCCCCTCCCAGCTGGTTGGAGGGGAGGAGAAGCCCGATTTCACAAAAAAAAAAAAAAAAAAAAAAAAAAAATCTGTTCTTATCAGTTTAATATCTGATACGTCCCCTACCCGGGGACCATATATTAAATTGATTTTTGGAACAGGGAGATGGAATAGGGGCTTGCTCCGTCCACTCCACGCATCGACCTGGTCTTGCAGTATCTCCAGGAACGGTGCACTAACTCCTCCTAACTTTGTCAAAGTAAATGTTTTGGTACGCTAATCTGCGATGGGTTAAAGGCAATGCAAAAAAAAAGAAATCATTAGATGGGCAATGCTCTGTTTAATCTGCGTTATGTTTTCCCGCCCTTTTTGTTAAAAAAAAAAAAAAAAAAAAAAAAAAACGTCCGTGTGTGTGTGTGTGTGTGTGTGTGTGTGTGTGTGTGTGTGTGTGTGTGTGTGTGTGTGTGTAAATGGCTGCATTTACATAGCGCTTTACAATTTGTTCCTCACATTTTACCCATTCACTCAGACGTTCACACACCGATGGCGGAGGCAACCATGCAAGGTGCCAACCTACCTGCTCATCAGGAGCAATTAGGGGATAAGTGTCTTTAAACAAAGCACAATTGATGCAAACACAGACAACGTGTTGTAAATGCTAGTACAGTAACATCCACCCCCCTGCGTCCTGTATCAGCCGCGCCGGGCGTGCCCGCTGGCCATAATAGGGGTTATCGCTTCTCGGCCTTTTGGCTAAGATCAAGTGGATGACCGGTGTATGCTGTTCCTGGTTTTGTTTGCTTGTTTATTATTTTTCTCACATTTCCACAGTCGTGCGGTGTATGGGACTGGAAATTGAGTTTTTTTTATTGTTTGTGCTGGCTTCCCCCTACGATGGCCAGCACTCCACGGCAGTCGACCCCTAGGGCTGGGTTACGGTTTTCGGCGAGGTTCATATGGAAGGATGGAACGATGCCCATGTGGAACAGAGATGTGTTTGTGGATGGTGTCATCATGACTAAACTCAAGTTGAAGGCGGACGATATTTTTTGCATCCAGCACAATGCCCAGGAGAGGGGCTACGATGTTTCCTTCAGATCCAGTTTGGGGCTCCAGGGGGTTTTGGAGGACTGCAAGCGGATGGAGGCTGATGTCGGACCCCTCAGCCATTTCGAGGTGTTTTCTCTGGACAGGCTGAATTTTCGAGTTATCAATGTCACAATGTACAACCCGTACGTGATCGATAAGGAGGTGACTGATTTTTTGGCCCCCTACGCTGAGGTGATATCTGAGGTCCGGAGGATCAGAGACAGACGTGGGATCTGGACGGGGCGGAGGCAGGTGCAGGTGCTCCTAAAGGCTGTTCCCGGTGGCTGTGACGGGCTGGCTCATCCCCCAGCCTTCTTTTCCTTGGGGCCTGATAGGGGGTATTTGTTTTATAACAACCAGCCCCCTTTCTGCCGAAGGTGCCGGGTGGCAGGGCACTCTGATGGAAAGTGTGGGGAGGTGAGGTGCCACCATTGCAAGGAGGAGGGCCACATGGCTAAAGATTGTAAGGTTGGTAAGAAATGCCACAACTGCAGTTCCACCGACCACCTGGTGAGGGCCTGTCCCCAGGAGCGGCGGTATTCGTCAGTGGTGGTGATGGGGAAGGAGCTTGCACCGAAGACCGGAGAGGAGGAAGAAAGTGCACCAGTGGCACCAGCACCAGCACCAATAGAGGCGATTCCTGTGGAGAAGGACGCAGAGGCGGAGACGGTACTCCTGGTTGGCAACAAGACAGTTTCCCCTTTGTCTTCCGATGGAGAGGCGATGGACGAGGAGGAGGTGGTCGGTGGAGCCAGCGGAGCCAGTGGAGCCAGTGGAGCCAGAAAACGGAGGTTAAGGGTTAAAAGGACTACACCTGGGTCAGAAGGTATGGGGGCAGGGGAAATTACCGGTGGGGGCCCACAAAAAAAGGTAAGGGGAGGGAATGGAGGTAGGGTGGCCCTCTTAGTGCAACAGGTCGGTGGGGAGCAGGGGGTTGGTGGGGGAGTGGGTTTGGCGGATGTTGAGGCTGAGGGGGAGGGGGTTTGTTTACCGGTTTCCCCTGTCCTGGACAGTATGGACAGTATGGACCCTTTTGAGACTCCAAGCCTTGGGGAAGGGTTACAGGTGGGAGCACCCAACACTTTGCCTGCTTCTTGGGATAAGGGGGAGGATGGGGAGGACAGTTAAAAGTGGGGGTAGGGGTATTATTGTGGGTTGGTTTTTTGTTTAATTTAATTTTATTATTGTCAATGGCTTTCACAGTGGGCACTTTTAATGCACGGGGGTTGAGGGGTTCTGTTAAGAGGAGGGTTTTTTTTGATTATGTTGCCTCACTCAGGCTTACCGTTTGTTTTGTTCAAGAGGTGCACTTACGGGATGGGAGGGATTGTGGTGTGTTTTCAAAGGAATGGGACAAGGGGGAATCGTTTTGGTCAGTGGGGGGGGTTCACTCATCTGGTGTGGGGATACTGTTTGGAAACCGGGAGGCAAGGGTGGTGGGTTCTTTTGTAATTGTGCAGGGGAGGGTTATGGGGGTTGATGTGAATATTGGGGTTTTGAAATTGAGGGTGGTGGTGGTGTACGGGCCACAGAGGGCGGGTGAAAGGAGTGCCATGATGGAGGCTTTAAGGCCTTTTTTTGCCACAAACAGGCAGATGGTGGTGGGGGGTGATTTTAATGTGGATCTGGGGAGGGTGGGTGATCCAAGTGCTGGGTGTGTGGGTTCTTTTTTTAAGGGGCAGGGGCTTGTGGATGGAGGGAAGGCACTTACCCCTCGAATAGATGGTCCCACATGGCGTAACTCCCGGGGGGTAGCCAGGCGTCTCGATTATGTGTTTTTTTCTCGGTCCTTGGTCCTATTGTCGGGCCGGGTGGTCCCTGTTTTTTTCTCTGACCATGATGGGCTCCTCTTTCGGGTCCGGTCTAGCGCTCCTGTTTTCGGCCCCGGGTACTGGAGGTTGAACTCCAGTGTCCTTGGCGAGGATGAGTTCTGCAGTAGCTTTGTCTCCTTTTTCCGGGGGCTCGAGGGACTTAGGGCTTTGTTTTCTGGTGTGGTGGAGTGGTGGGAGGGGGCTAAGGAGAGGATAAAGGGGTTTTGTATTATGTATTGTCAACGGAGGGCGAAGGAGGCGGGGAGGGAAGTGCTCCGTCTTCAACACCTCCTCGAGCTCGAGTACACTTTGGGTAACCTAGGTGGCGCTGTAGACCAGCGGGCTTGTGACTCCCTTAAGACAGAACTTAGGGATGTCTATGAGGATAAGGCCCGTGCTTACCTGACGCGGTCACGTCGTGAGTTCTTGGAGAAGAATGAGACGTGTTCCGCAGCCTTTTTCAGCAGCGTGAGGGCTGATAAGGGAAGGAAGGTGATATCGGGAGTTAGGGACAGTCAGGGTCAGGTGGTTACTGAGACAGGGGAGATGGTAAGGGTCGCAACCGATCACTTCCGCTCCTTCTTCTGTGAACGAGTGGTGGATGAGGAGCGAGCAGAGGCTTTTTTGCAGCTTGTGGCTCAGAGGGTACCGTCAGACCTGGCTGAGGCTTTGGAGGCCCCTCTCTCTCTCGAGGAATTGGAGGGTGCCCTTCGTAGAATGGGCAAGCGTAAGGTTCCGGGCATCGATGGCCTGCCGGCTGAGTTTTATCTCATGTTTTGGGATATTCTCGGCCCGGTGGTTCTCGAGGTCCTGACCGAGGTCCTCCGCACAGGGGCACTGGGAGGGTCAATGGCTAAGGGGGTGATCTCACTTCTGTTTAAGAAGGGGGACGCCTCTGACCTTAAGAACTGGCGGCCATTGACCATGCTGTGTGTTGATTACAAGCTTTTGGCTAAGGTTCTCACAGACCGTCTGTGCACAGCTCTCCCAGATGCGGTCCATGTGGATCAGACGTGTGGGGTGGCTGGGCGCTCGTTGAGATGGAATCTCCAGCTCATCAGAGACGTCATCGCTTGGGCAGAGGATCGGGACCTGCCACTTATGGTGGTGGGTCTTGATCAGGCCAAAGCCTTTGATAGGGTTCACTGGGGTTTTATGTTCAAAGTTTTAGAGAGAATAGGCTTAGGGCGGGTTTTTGTTGGGTGGCTGCGTACTCTGTACACAGCAGTGGGGAGCACGGTTTCTGTTAATGGGCACTTGGGGGAGTTTTTTGGGTTGCACGCAGGGGTAAGACAGGGGTGTCCGCTCTCTCCCCTGCTCTACGTCCTTTATATGGAGCCCCTGGCGGCGGCCATTAGGGCTGACCCGGGTGTGAAGGGTATCCTGGTACCAGGCAGCAGGGGCCTGAGGGTCAAGTTGTCGCAGTATGCGGATGATACCACACTGCTACTGGACAACGATGCGTGTCTGAGTCGGTCTTTGGAGATCTTCCAGGACTTTGGCCGGGTGTCTGGCGCGGAGCTCAACCGTGCTAAATCCTCGGTTAAGTTCTTTGGGCGGTGGAAGAGTAGGTCAGACGTACCAGGAGGGCTGTCGCTCTGTGAAGGGGCCCTGAGGATTCTTGGGGTCCTCTTTGAGGCAGCCCACAGTGCCACGGTCAACTGGACCAGGCGAATAGATGCAGTTCATAAAAAGTTTGCCCTCTGGAAGGCCAGGAGACTGACCTTTACGGGGAAGGTACTGGTTTTGAAGGTAGACGTGTTGCCGTCCCTCCTGTACCTGGCGTACATCTTTCCGATGCCGGCCAGCATGCGGAGGCCGCTCACTCGGCTTGTGTTTCGTTTCATGTGGGGGGGGAGTTATGAATACGTGGCGAGGGCACGCATGTTGGCTCCGGTGGGGGAAGGGGGGAGGGACGTGCCCCATTTCCCACTCAAGTTGGACTGCATTTTTGTTTCTTTTTTGCTCAAAGAATTGTCCTCTCCGGTAGTCCATCCATCTGGCTACTTCCTCCGGTTCTACTTTGCCTACCCGGCAAGGAGGGTCATGGCCTGGTCCAATTCGGCCCCCCGGGCGGAGCAGTTGCCGTGGCATTTTGGCCACGCGGCAAAGTGGCTGCGGGCTCATCCTGGGGTTTTGGAAGGGGATGTGGGGTTGGACCAGAAGAGGCTCTATGCCGAGGTGAGACAGGGAGTGACCGCGCCAGCTGTGGTGGGGATACCCGCTACAGTTTGGTTGTCGGTACAACTGCCTGGCCTGGACAATGGGCTCAAGGATTTAGGATGGCTGATGTTACACAGGAGTTTGCCGGTGCGTGAGATCATGCACCGGCATGGCTTGGCGAGATCCCCGGTGTGCCCCAGAGCTGGTTGCTTTGTGGACGAGACTATTAGACACGTCATGTGGGACTGTCCTTTTGCAGGGGTGGTGTGGGCTAGGGCATCTGTGTTGATTGGGAGGTTGGAGGGGAGTGTTGGGGTCACATGGGCAAGATTGGAGAGAGGGATTGGGAGAGCTGGGGGGGGGCGTAGGGGGCGTCTCCTGCAATGGCTGCTCATGGGCCTTTTTAAGAAGGGGCTGTGGGAGGCCAGACAGGCTCTGGTTAAAAAGGCGGTGGATTGGGGGGTGGAGGGGGTTGTTAGGAGAGTAGAGGGGGACGTAAAGGGAAGGATGCGGTGGGATGTGAAGAGGTGGGGACATCATGCTGCTAGGGAGAGATGGAAGGGGGGTTTAGGTTTGATGGAAGGGATGTAGTGGTTGCTTAGGATATTGACATATGGTTTTTTTTGTGGAGACCGGAAAGTGCATAAGTGGAAAATGGGGACATGGTTTTTTGTCTTGGATAGTGGGCTATTGTTTTGGGTGGGATAAAGGGAGGTTTTGGTTAACAGTGGGTGGTTTAATTTGGGGTTCATTTTCATTTTCAACTGTAACAGGGACAGCATACAATAAGGAACATAAAATGAAAATGTAGAAATGCAAATGTTCAGGAAAGTTTTGTTTGGATTAGTAGGGAAAGGTAAATTAAGAATGTGTGCACATGTATGGGTGTTTTAAATAGTATGATAGGAAGTCGTTTTGTAGTTTGTATGGTATAGGGACAGATAGGATGTGATAACATGTATATGATTATTTTTGATATAAAATTAAGAAAGAAGGTAAAAACTCCCCTCCCAGCTGGTTGGAGGGGAGGAGAAGCCCGATTTCACAAAAAGAAAAAAAAAAAAAATCTGTTCTTATCAGTTTAATATCTGATACGTCCCCTACCCGGGGACCATATATTAAATTGATTTTTGGAACAGGGAGATGGAATAGGGGCTTGCTCCGTCCACTCCACGCATCGACCTGGTCTTGCAGTATCTCCAGGAACGGTGCACTAACTCCTCCTAACTTTGTCAAAGTAAATGTTTTGGTACGCTAATCTGCGATGGGTTAAAGGCAATGCAAAAAAAAAGAAATCATTAGATGGGCAATGCTCTGTTTAATCTGCGTTATGTTTTCCCGCCCTTTTTGTTAAAAAAAAAAAAAAAAAAAAAAAAAACGTCCGTGTGTGTGTGTGTGTGTGTGTGTGTGTGTGTGTGTGTGTGTGTGTGTGTGTGTGTGTGTGTAAATGGCTGCATTTACATAGCGCTTTACAATTTGTTCCTCACATTTTACCCATTCACTCAGACGTTCACACACCGATGGCGGAGGCAACCATGCAAGGTGCCAACCTACCTGCTCATCAGGAGCAATTAGGGGATAAGTGTCTTTAAACAAAGCACAATTGATGCAAACACAGACAACGTGTTGTAAATGCTAGTACAGTAACATCCACCCCCCTGCGTCCTGTATCAGCCGCGCCGGGCGTGCCCGCTGGCCATAATGGGGGTTATCGCTTCTCGGCCTTTTGGCTAAGATCAAGTGTAGTATCTGTTCTTATCAGTTTAATATCTGATACGTCCCCTACCCGGGGACCATATATTAAATTGATTTTTGGAACAGGGAGATGGAATAGGGGCTTGCTCCGTCCACTCCACGCATCGACCTGGTCTTGCAGTATCTCCAGGAACGGTGCACTAACTCCTCCTAACTTTGTCAAAGTAAATGTTTTGGTACGCTAATCTGCGATGGGTTAAAGGCAATGCAAAAAAAAAGAAATCATTAGATGGGCAATGCTCTGTTTAATCTGCGTTATGTTTTCCCGCCCTTTTTGTTAAAAAAAAAAAAAAAAAAAAAAAAGAAACGTCCGTGTGTGTGTGTGTGTGTGTGTGTGTGTGTGTGTGTGTGTAAATGGCTGCATTTACATAGCGCTTTACAATTTGTTCCTCACATTTTACCCATTCACTCAGACGTTCACACACCGATGGCAGAGGCAACCATGCAAGGTGCCAACCTACCTGCTCATCAGGAGCAATTAGGGGATAAGTGTCTTTAAACAAAGCACAATTGATGCAAACACAGACAACGTGTTGTAAATGCTAGTACAGTAACATCCACCCCCCTGCGTCCTGTATCAGCCGCGCCGGGCGTGCCCGCTGGCCATAATGGGGGTTATCGCTTCTCGGCCTTTTGGCTAAGATCAAGTGGATGACCGGTGTATGCTGTTCCTGGTTTTGTTTGCTTGTTTATTATTTTTCTCACATTTCCACAGTCGTGCGGTGTATGGGACTGGAAATTGAGTTTTTTTTATTGTTTGTGCTGGCTTCTCCCTACGATGGCCAGCACTCCACGGCAGTCGACCCCTAGGGCTGGGTTACGGTTTTCGGCGAGGTTCATATGGAAGGATGGAACGATGCCCATGTGGAACAGAGATGTGTTTGTGGATGGTGTCATCATGACTCAACTCAAGTTGAAGGCGGACGATATTTTTTGCATCCAGCACAATGCCCAGGAGAGGGGCTACGATGTTTCCTTCAGATCCAGTTTGGGGCTCCAGGGGGTTTTGGAGGACTGCAAGCGGATGGAGGCTGATGTCGGACCCCTCAGCCATTTCGAGGTGTTTTCTCTGGACAGGCTGAATTTTCGAGTTATCAATGTCACAATGTACAACCCGTACGTGATTGATAAGGAGGTGACTGATTTTTTGGCCCCCTACGCTGAGGTGATATCTGAGGTCCGGAGGATCAGAGACAGACGTGGGATCTGGACGGGGCGGAGGCAGGTGCAGGTGCTCCTAAAGGCTGTTCCCGGTGGCTGTGACGGGCTGGCTCATCCCCCAGCCTTCTTTTCCTTGGGGCCTGATAGGGGGTATTTGTTTTATAACAACCAGCCCCCTTTCTGCCGAAGGTGCCGGGTGGCAGGGCACTCTGATGGAAAGTGTGGGGAGGTGAGGTGCCACCATTGCAAGGAGGAGGGCCACATGGCTAAAGATTGTAAGGTTGGTAAGAAATGCCACAACTGCAGTTCCACCGACCACCTGGTGAGGGCCTGTCCCCAGGAGCGGCGGTATTCGTCAGTGGTGGTGATGGGGAAGGAGCTTGCACCGAAGACCGGAGAGGAGGAAGAAAGTGCACCAGTGGCACCAGCACCAGCACCAATAGAGGCGTTTCCTGTGGAGAAGGACGCAGAGGCGGAGACGGTACTCCTGGTTGGCAACAAGACAGTTTCCCCTTTGTCTTCCGATGGAGAGGCGATGGACGAGGAGGAGGTGGTCGGTGGAGCCAGCGGAGCCAGTGGAGCCAGTGGAGCCAGAAAACGGAGGTTAAGGGTTAAAAGGACTACACCTGGGTCAGAAGGTATGGGGGCAGGGGAAATTACCGGTGGGGGCCCACAAAAAAAGGTAAGGGGAGGGAAGGGAGGTAGGGTGGCCCTTTTAGTGCAACAGGTCGGTGGGGAGCAGGGGGTTGGTGGGGGAGTGGGTTTGGCGGATGTTGAGGCTGAGGGGGAGGGGGTTTGTTTACCGGTTTCCCCTGTCCTGGACAGTATGGACAGTATGGACCCTTTTGAGACTCCAAGCCTTGGGGAAGGGTTACAGGTGGGAGCACCCAACACTTTGCCTGCTTCTTGGGATAAGGGGGAGGATGGGGAGGACAGTTAAAAGTGGGGGTAGGGGTATTATTGTGGGTTGGTTTTTTGTTTAATTTAATTTTATTATTGTCAATGGCTTTCACAGTGGGCACTTTTAATGCACGGGGGTTGAGGGGTTCTGTTAAGAGGAGGGGCTTTTTTGATTATGTTGCCTCACTCAGGCTTACCGTTTGTTTTGTTCAAGAGGTGCACTTACGGGATGGGAGGGATTGTGGTGTGTTTTCAAAGGAATGGGACAAGGGGGAATCGTTTTGGTCAGTGGGGGGGGTTCACTCATCTGGTGTGGGGATACTGTTTGGAAACCGGGAGGCAAGGGTGGTGGGTTCTTTTGTAATTGTGCAGGGGAGGGTTATGGGGGTTGATGTGAATATTGGGGTTTTGAAATTGAGGGTGGTGGTGGTGTACGGGCCACAGAGGGCGGGTGAAAGGAGTGCCATGATGGAGGCTTTAAGGCCTTTTTTTGCCACAAACAGGCAGATGGTGGTGGGGGGTGATTTTAATGTGGATCTGGGGAGGGTGGGTGATCCAAGTGCTGGGTGTGTGGGTTCTTTTTTTAAGGGGCAGGGGCTTGTGGATGGAGGGAAGGCACTTACCCCTCGAATAGATGGTCCCACATGGCGTAACTCCCGGGGGGTAGCCAGGCGTCTCGATTATGTGTTTTTTTCTCGGTCCTTGGTCCTATTGTCGGGCCGGGTGGTCCCTGTTTTTTTCTCTGACCATGATGGGCTCCTCTTTCGGGTCCGGTCTAGCGCTCCTGTTTTCGGCCCCGGGTACTGGAGGTTGAACTCCAGTGTCCTTGGCGAGGATGAGTTCTGCAGTAGCTTTGTCTCCTTTTTCCGGGGGCTCGAGGGACTTAGGGCTTTGTTTTCTGGTGTGGTGGAGTGGTGGGAGGGGGCTAAGGAGAGGATAAAGGGGTTTTGTATTATGTATTGTCAACGGAGGGCGAAGGAGGCGGGGAGGGAAGTGCTCCGTCTTCAACAACTCCTCGAGCTCGAGTACACTTTGGGTAACCTAGGTGGCGCTGTAGACCAGCGGGCTTGTGACTCCCTTAAGACAGAACTTAGGGATGTCTATGAGGATAAGGCCCGTGCTTACCTGACGCGGTCACGTCGTGAGTTCTTGGAGAAGAATGAGACGTGTTCCGCAGCCTTTTTCAGCAGCGTGAGGGCTGATAAGGGAAGGAAGGTGATATCGGGAGTTAGGGACAGTCAGGGTCAGGTGGTTACTGAGACAGGGGAGATGGTAAGGGTCGCAACCGATCACTTCCGCTCCTTCTTCTGTGAACGAGTGGTGGATGAGGAGCGAGCAGAGGCTTTTTTGCAGCTTGTGGCTCAGAGGGTACCGTCAGACCTGGCTGAGGCTTTGGAGGCCCCTCTCTCTCTCGAGGAATTGGAGGGTGCCCTTCGTAGAATGGGCAAGCGTAAGGTTCCGGGCATCGATGGCCTGCCGGCTGAGTTTTATCTCATGTTTTGGGATATTCTCGGCCCGGTGGTTCTCGAGGTCCTGACCGAGGTCCTCCGCACAGGGGCACTGGGAGGGTCAATGGCTAAGGGGGTGATCTCACTTCTGTTTAAGAAGGGGGACGCCTCTGACCTTAAGAACTGGCGGCCATTGACCATGCTGTGTGTTGATTACAAGCTTTTGGCTAAGGTTCTCACAGACCGTCTGTGCACAGCTCTCCCAGATGCGGTCCATGTGGATCAGACGTGTGGGGTGGCTGGGCGCTCGTTGAGATGGAATCTCCAGCTCATCAGAGACGTCATCGCTTGGGCAGAGGATCGGGACCTGCCACTTATGGTGGTGGGTCTTGATCAGGCCAAAGCCTTTGATAGGGTTCACTGGGGTTTTATGTTCAAAGTTTTAGAGAGAATAGGCTTAGGGCGGGTTTTTGTTGGGTGGCTGCGTACTCTGTACACAGCAGTGGGGAGCACGGTTTCTGTTAATGGGCACTTGGGGGAGTTTTTTGGGTTGCACGCAGGGGTAAGACAGGGGTGTCCGCTCTCTCCCCTGCTCTACGTCCTTTATATGGAGCCCCTGGCGGCGGCCATTAGGGCTGACCCGGGTGTGAAGGGTATCCTGGTACCAGGCAGCAGGGGCCTGAGGGTCAAGTTGTCGCAGTATGCGGATGATACCACACTGCTACTGGACAACGATGCGTGTCTGAGTCGGTCTTTGGAGATCTTCCAGGACTTTGGCCGGGTGTCTGGCGCGGAGCTCAACCGTGCTAAATCCTCGGTTAAGTTCTTTGGGCGGTGGAAGAGTAGGTCAGACGTACCAGGAGGGCTGTCGCTCTGTGAAGGGGCCCTGAGGATTCTTGGGGTCCTCTTTGAGGCAGCCCACAGTGCCACGGTCAACTGGACCAGGCGAATAGATGCAGTTCATAAAAAGTTTGCCCTCTGGAAGGCCAGGAGACTGACCTTTACGGGGAAGGTACTGGTTTTGAAGGTAGACGTGTTGCCGTCCCTCCTGTACCTGGCGTACATCTTTCCGATGCCGGCCAGCATGCGGAGGCCGCTCACTCGGCTTGTGTTTCGTTTCATGTGGGGGGGGAGTTATGAATACGTGGCGAGGGCACGCATGTTGGCTCCGGTGGGGGAAGGGGGGAGGGACGTGCCCCATTTCCCACTCAAGTTGGACTGCATTTTTGTTTCTTTTTTGCTCAAAGAATTGTCCTCTCCGGTAGTCCATCCATCTGGCTACTTCCTCCGGTTCTACTTTGCCTACCCGGCAAGGAGGGTCATGGCCTGGTCCAATTCGGCCCCCCGGGCGGAGCAGTTGCCGTGGCATTTTGGCCACGCGGCAAAGTGGCTGCGGGCTCATCCTGGGGTTTTGGAAGGGGATGTGGGGTTGGACCAGAAGAGGCTCTATGCCGAGGTGAGACAGGGAGTGACCGCGCCAGCTGTGGTGGGGATACCCGCTACAGTTTGGTTGTCGGTACAACTGCCTGGCCTGGACAATGGGCTCAAGGATTTAGGATGGCTGATGTTACACAGGAGTTTGCCGGTGCGTGAGATCATGCACCGGCATGGCTTGGCGAGATCCCCGGTGTGCCCCAGAGCTGGTTGCTTTGTGGACGAGACTATTAGACACGTCATGTGGGACTGTCCTTTTGCAGGGGTGGTGTGGGCTAGGGCATCTGTGTTGATTGGGAGGTTGGAGGGGAGTGTTGGGGTCACATGGGCAAGATTGGAGAGAGGGATTGGGAGAGCTGGGGGGGGGCGTAGGGGGCGTCTCCTGCAATGGCTGCTCATGGGCCTTTTTAAGAAGGGGCTGTGGGAGGCCAGACAGGCTCTGGTTAAAAAGGCGGTGGATTGGGGGGTGGAGGGGGTTGTTAGGAGAGTAGAGGGGGACGTAAAGGGAAGGATGCGGTGGGATGTGAAGAGGTGGGGACATCATGCTGCTAGGGAGAGATGGAAGGGGGGTTTAGGTTTGATGGAAGGGATGTAGTGGTTGCTTAGGATATTGACATATGGTTTTTTTTGTGGAGACCGGAAAGTGCATAAGTGGAAAATGGGGACATGGTTTTTTGTCTTGGATAGTGGGCTATTGTTTTGGGTGGGATAAAGGGAGGTTTTGGTTAACAGTGGGTGGTTTAATTTGGGGTTCATTTTCATTTTCAACTGTAACAGGGACAGCATACAATAAGGAACATAAAATGAAAATGTAGAAATGCAAATGTTCAGGAAAGTTTTGTTTGGATTAGTAGGGAAAGGTAAATTAAGAATGTGTGCACATGTATGGGTGTTTTAAATAGTATGATAGGAAGTCGTTTTGTAGTTTGTATGGTATAGGGACAGATAGGATGTGATAACATGTATATGATTATTTTTGATATAAAATTAAGAAAGAAGGTAAAAACTCCCCTCCCAGCTGGTTGGAGGGGAGGAGAAGCCCGATTTCACAAAAAAAAAAAAAAATCTGTTCTTATCAGTTTAATATCTGATACGTCCCCTACCCGGGGACCATATATTAAATAGATTTTTGGAACAGGGAGATGGAATAGGGGCTTGCTCCGTCCACTCCACGCATCGACCTGGTCTTGCAGTATCTCCAGGAACGGTGCACTAACTCCTCCTAACTTTGTCAAAGTAAATGTTTTGGTACGCTAATCTGCGATGGGTTAAAGGCAATGCAAAAAAAAAGAAATCATTAGATGGGCAATGCTCTGTTTAATCTGCGTTATGTTTTCCCGCCCTTTTTGTTAAAAAAAAAACGTCTGTGTGTGTGTGTGTGTGTGTGTGTGTGTGTGTGTGTGTGTGTGTGTGTGTGTGTGTGTGTGTGTGTGTAAATGGCTGCATTTACATAGCGCTTTACAATTTGTTCCTCACATTTTACCCATTCACTCAGACGTTCACACACCGATGGCGGAGGCAACCATGCAAGGTGCCAACCTACCTGCTCATCAGGAGCAATTAGGGGATAAGTGTCTTTAAACAAAGCACAATTGATGCAAACACAGACAACGTGTTGTAAATGCTAGTACAGTAACATCCACCCCCCTGCGTCCTGTATCAGCCGCGCCGGGCGTGCCCGCTGGCCATAATGGGGGTTATCGCTTCTCGGCCTTTTGGCTAAGATCAAGTGTAGTATCTGTTCTTATCAGTTTAATATCTGATACGTCCCCTACCCGGGGACCATATATTAAATTGTTTTTTGGAACAGGGAGATGGAATAGGGGCTTGCTCCGTCCACTCCACGCATCGACCTGGTCTTGCAGTATCTCCAGGAACGGTGCACTAACTCCTCCTAACTTTGTCAAAGTAAATGTTTTGGTACGCTAATCTGCGATGGGTTAAAGGCAATGCAAAAAAAAAGAAATCATTAGATGGGCAATGCTCTGTTTAATCTGCGTTATGTTTTCCCGCCCTTTTTGTTAAAAAAAAAACGTCTGTGTGTGTGTGTGTGTGTGTGTGTGTGTGTGTGTGTGTGTGTGTGTGTGTGTGTGTGTAAATGGCTGCATTTACATAGCGCTTTACAATTTGTTCCTCACATTTTACCCATTCACTCAGACGTTCACACACCGATGGCGGAGGCAACCATGCAAGGTGCCAACCTACCTGCTCATCAGGAGCAATTAGGGGATAAGTGTCTTTAAACAAAGCACAATTGATGCAAACACAGACAACGTGTTGTAAATGCTAGTACAGTAACATCCACCCCCCTGCGTCCTGTATCAGCCGCGCCGGGCGTGCCCGCTGGCCATAATGGGGGTTATCGCTTCTCGGCCTTTTGGCTAAGATCAAGTGTAGTATCTGTTCTTATCAGTTTAATATCTGATACGTCCCCTACCCGGGGACCATATATTAAATTGATTTTTGGAACAGGGAGATGGAATAGGGGCTTGCTCCGTCCACTCCACGCATCGACCTGGTCTTGCAGTATCTCCAGGAACGGTGCACTAACTCCTCCTAACTTTGTCAAAGTAAATGTTTTGGTACGCTAATCTGCGATGGGTTAAAGGCAATGCAAAAAAAAAGAAATCATTAGATGGGCAATGCTCTGTTTAATCTGCGTTATGTTTTCCCGCCCTTTTTGTTAAAAAAAAAAAAAAAAAAAAAAAAAAAAAAACGTCCGTGTGTGTGTGTGTGTGTGTGTGTGTGTGTGTGTGTGTGTAAATGGCTGCATTTACATAGCGCTTTACAATTTGTTCCTCACATTTTACCCATTCACTCAGACGTTCACACACCGATGGCGGAGGCAACCATGCAAGGTGCCAACCTACCTGCTCATCAGGAGCAATTAGGGGATAAGTGTCTTTAAACAAAGCACAATTGATGCAAACACAGACAACGTGTTGTAAATGCTAGTACAGTAACATCCACCCCCCTGCGTCCTGTATCAGCCGCGCCGGGCGTGCCCGCTGGCCATAATGGGGGTTATTGCTTCTCGGCCTTTTGGCTAAGATCAAGTGGATGACCGGTGTATGCTGTTCCTGGTTTTGTTTGCTTGTTTATTATTTTTCTCACATTTCCACAGTCGTGCGGTGTATGGGACTGGAAATTGAGTTTTTTTTATTGTTTGTGCTGGCTTCTCCCTACGATGGCCAGCACTCCACGGCAGTCGACCCCTAGGGCTGGGTTACGGTTTTCGGCGAGGTTCATATGGAAGGATGGAACGATGCCCATGTGGAACAGAGATGTGTTTGTGGATGGTGTCATCATGACTCAACTCAAGTTGAAGGCGGATGATATTTTTTGCATCCAGCACAATGCCCAGGAGAGGGGCTACGATGTTTCCTTCAGATCCAGTTTGGGGCTCCAGGGGGTTTTGGAGGACTGCAAGCGGATGGAGGCTGATGTCGGACCCCTCAGCCATTTCGAGGTGTTTTCTCTGGACAGGCTGAATTTTCGAGTTATCAATGTCACAATGTACAACCCGTACGTGATCGATAAGGAGGTGACTGATTTTTTGGCCCCCTACGCTGAGGTGATATCTGAGGTCCGGAGGATCAGAGACAGACGTGGGATCTGGACGGGGCGGAGGCAGGTGCAGGTGCTCCTAAAGGCTGTTCCCGGTGGCTGTGACGGGCTGGCTCATCCCCCAGCCTTCTTTTCCTTGGGGCCTGATAGGGGGTATTTGTTTTATAATAACCAGCCCCCTTTCTGCCGAAGGTGCCGGGTGGCAGGGCACTCTGACGGAAAGTGTGGGGAGGTGAGGTGCCACCATTGCAAGGAGGAGGGCCACATGGCTAAAGATTGTAAGGTTGGTAAGAAATGCCACAACTGCAGTTCCACCGACCACCTGGTGAGGGCCTGTCCCCAGGAGCGGCGGTATTCGTCAGTGGTGGTGATGGGGAAGGAGCTTGCGCCGAAGACCGGAGAGGAGGAAGAAAGTGCACCAGTGGCACCAGCACCAGCACCAATAGAGGCGATTCCTGTGGAGAAGGACGCAGAGGCGGAGACGGTACTCCTGGTTGGTAACAAGACAGTTTCCCCTTTGTCTTCCGATGGAGAGGCGATGGACGAGGAGGAGGTGGTCGGTGGAGCCAGCGGAGCCAGTGGAGCCAGTGGAGCCAGAAAACGGAGGTTAAGGGTTAAAAGGACTACACCTGGGTCAGAAGGTATGGGGGCAGGGGAAATTACCGGTGGGGGCCCACAAAAAAAGGTAAGGGGAGGGAAGGGAGGTAGGGTGGCCCTCTTAGTGCAACAGGTCGGTGGGGAGCAGGGGGTTGGTGGGGGAGTGGGTTTGGCGGATGTTGAGGCTGAGGGGGAGGGGGGTGGTTTACCGTTTTCCCCTGTCCTGGACAGTATGGACAGTATGGACCTTTTTGAGACTCCAAGCCTTGGGGAAGGGTTACAGGTGGGAGCACCCAACACTTTGCCTGCTTCTTGGGATAAGGGGGAGGATGGGGAGGACATTTAAAAGTGGGGGTAGGGGTATTATTGTGGGTTGGTTTTTTGTTTAATTTTATTTTATTATTGTCAATGGCTTTCACAGTGGGCACTTTTAATGCACGGGGGTTGAGGGGTTCTGTTAAGAGGAGGGGCTTTTTTGATTATGTTGCCTCACTCAGGCTTACCGTTTGTTTTGTTCAAGAGGTGCACTTACGGGATGGGAGGGATTGTGGTGTGTTTTCAAAGGAATGGGACAAGGGGGAATCGTTTTGGTCAGTGGGGGGGGTTCACTCATCTGGTGTGGGGATACTGTTTGGAAACCGGGAGGCAAGGGTGGTGGGTTCTTTTGTAATTGTGCAGGGGAGGGTTATGGGGGTTGATGTGAATATTGGGGTTTTGAAATTGAGGGTGGTGGTGGTGTACGGGCCACAGAGGGCGGGTGAAAGGAGTGCCATGATGGAGGCTTTAAGGCCTTTTTTTGCCACAAACAGGCAGATGGTGGTGGGGGGTGATTTTAATGTGGATCTGGGGAGGGTGGGTGATCCAAGTGCTGGGTGTGTGGGTTCTTTTTTTAAGGGGCAGGGGCTTGTGGATGGAGGGAAGGCACTTACCCCTCGAATAGATGGTCCCACATGGCGTAACTCCCGGGGGGTAGCCAGGCGTCTCGATTATGTGTTTTTTTCTCGGTCCTTGGTCCTATTGTCGGGCCGGGTGGTCCCTGTTTTTTTCTCTGACCATGATGGGCTCCTCTTTCGGGTCCGGTCTAGCGCTCCTGTCTTCGGCCCCGGGTACTGGAGGTTGAACTCCAGTGTCCTTGGCGAGGATGAGTTCTGCAGTAGCTTTGTCTCCTTTTTCCGGGGGCTCGAGGGACTTAGGGCTTTGTTTTCTGGTGTGGTGGAGTGGTGGGAGGGGGCTAAGGAGAGGATAAAGGGGTTTTGTATTATGTATTGTCAACGGAGGGCGAAGGAGGCGGGGAGGGAAGTGCTCCGTCTTCAACACCTCCTCGAGCTCGAGTACACTTTGGGTAACCTAGGTGGCGCTGTAGACCAGCGGGCTTGTGACTCCCTTAAGACAGAACTTAGGGATGTCTATGAGGATAAGGCCCGTGCTTACCTGACGCGGTCACGTCGTGAGTTCTTGGAGAAGAATGAGACGTGTTCCGCAGCCTTTTTCAGCAGCGTGAAGGCTGATAAGGGAAGGAAGGTGATATCGGGAGTTAGGGACAGTCAGGGTCAGGTGGTTACTGAGACAGGGGAGATGGTAAGGGTCGCAACCGATCACTTCCGCTCCTTCTTCTGTGAACGAGTGGTGGATGAGGAGCGAGCAGAGGCTTTTTTGCAGCTTGTGGCTCAGAGGGTACCGTCAGACCTGGCTGAGGCTTTGGAGGCCCCTCTCTCTCTCGAGGAATTGGAGGGTGCCCTTCGTAGAATGGGCAAGCGTAAGGTTCCGGGCATCGATGGCCTGCCGGCTGAGTTTTATCTCATGTTTTGGGATATTCTCGGCCCGGTGGTTCTCGATGTCCTGACCGAGGTCCTCCGCACAGGGGCACTGGGAGGGTCAATGGCTAAGGGGGTGATCTCACTTCTGTTTAAGAAGGGGGACGCCTCTGACCTTAAGAACTGGCGGCCATTGACCATGCTGTGTGTTGATTACAAGCTTTTGGCTAAGGTTCTCACAGACCGTCTGTGCACAGCTCTCCCAGATGCGGTCCATGTGGACCAGACGTGTGGGGTGGCTGGGCGCTCATTGAGATGGAATCTCCAGCTCATCAGAGACGTCATCGCTTGGGCAGAGGATCGGGACCTGCCACTTATGGTGGTGGGTCTTGATCAGGCCAAAGCCTTTGATAGGGTTCACTGGGGTTTTATGTTCAAAGTTTTAGAGAGAATAGGCTTAGGACGGGTTTTTGTTGGGTGGCTGCGTACTCTGTACACAGCAGTGGGGAGCACGGTTTCTGTTAATGGGCACTTGGGGGAGTTTTTTGGGTTGCACGCAGGGGTAAGACAGGGGTGTCCGCTCTCTCCCCTGCTCTACGTCCTTTATATGGAGCCCCTGGCGGCGGCCATTAGGGCTGACCCG
This sequence comes from Notolepis coatsorum, assembly GCF_963971535.1. Classification (NCBI taxonomy): domain Eukaryota; kingdom Metazoa; phylum Chordata; class Actinopteri; order Aulopiformes; family Paralepididae; genus Notolepis; species Notolepis coatsorum. Next base: position 612,550 of record NC_140169.1, on the reverse strand, counting down.
GGTGTGAAGGGTATCCTGGTACCAGGCAGCAGGGGCCTGAGGGTCAAGTTGTCGCAGTATGCGGATGATACCACACTGCTACTGGACAACGATGCGTGTCTGAGTCGGTCTTTGGAGATCTTCCAGGACTTTGGCCGGGTGTCTGGCGCGGAGCTCAACCGTGCTAAATCCTCGGTTAAGTTCTTTGGGCGGTGGAAGAGTAGGTCAGACGTACCAGGAGGGCTGTCGCTCTGTGAAGGGGCCCTGAGGATTCTTGGGGTCCTCTTTGAGGCAGCCCACAGTGCCACGGTCAACTGGACCAGGCGAATAGATGCAGTTCATAAAAAGTTTGCCCTCTGGAAGGCCAGGAGACTGACCTTTACGGGGAAGGTACTGGTTTTGAAGGTAGACGTGTTGCCGTCCCTCCTGTACCTGGCGTACATCTTTCCGATGCCGGCCAGCATGCGGAGGCCGCTCACTCGGCTTGTGTTTCGTTTCATGTGGGGGGGGAGTTATGAATACGTGGCGAGGGCACGCATGTTGGCTCCGGTGGGGGAAGGGGGGAGGGACGTGCCCCATTTCCCACTCAAGTTGGACTGCATTTTTGTTTCTTTTTTGCTCAAAGAATTGTCCTCTCCGGTAGTCCATCCATCGGGCTACTTCCTCCGGTTCTACTTTGCCTACCCGGCAAGGAGGGTCATGGCCTGGTCCAATTCGGCCCCCCGGGCGGAGCAGTTGCCGTGGCATTTTGGCCACGCGGCAAAGTGGCTGCGGGCTCATCCTGGGGTTTTGGAAGGGGATGTGGGGTTGGACCAGAAGAGGCTCTATGCCGAGGTGAGACAGGGAGTGACCGCGCCAGTTGTGGTGGGGATACCCGCTACAGTTTGGTTGTCGGTACAACTGCCTGGCCTGGACAATGGGCTCAAGGATTTAGGATGGCTGATGTTACACAGGAGTTTGCCGGTGCGTGAGATCATGCACCGGCATGGCTTGGCGAGATCCCCGGTGTGCCCCAGAGCTGGTTGCTTTGTGGACGAGACTATTAGACACGTCATGTGGGACTGTCCTTTTGCAGGGGTGGTGTGGGCTAGGGCATCTGTGTTTATTGGGAGGTTGGAGGGGAGTGTTGGGGTCACATGGGCAAGATTGGAGAGAGGGATTGGGAGAGCTGGGGGGGGGCGTAGGGGGCGTCTCCTGCAATGGCTGCTCATGGGCCTTTTTAAGAAGGGGCTGTGGGAGGCCAGACAGGCTCTGGTTAAAAAGGCGGTGGATTGGGGGGTGGAGGGGGTTGTTAGGAGAGTAGAGGGGGACGTAAAGGGAAGGATGCGGTGGGATGTGAAGAGGTGGGGACATCATGCTGCTAGGGAGAGATGGAAGGGGGGTTTAGGTTTGATGGAAGGGATGTAGTGGTTGCTTAGGATATTGACATATGGTTTTTTGTGGAGACCGGAAAGTGCATAAGTGGAAAATGGGGACATGGTTTTTTGTCTTGGATAGTGGGCTATTGTTTTGGGTGGGATAAAGGGAGGTTTTGGTTAACAGTGGGTGGTTTAATTTGGGGTTCATTTTCATTTTCAACTGTAACAGGGACAGCATACAATAAGGAACATAAAATGAAAATGTAGAAATGCAAATGTTCAGGAAAGTTTTGTTTGGATTAGTAGGGAAAGGTAAATTAAGAATGTGTGCACATGTATGGGTGTTTTAAATAGTATGATAGGAAGTCGTTTTGTAGTTTGTATGGTATAGGGACAGATAGGATGTGATAACATGTATATGATTATTTTTGATATAAAATTAAGAAAGAAGGTAAAAACTCCCCTCCCAGCTGGTTGGAGGGGAGGAGAAGCCCGATTTCACAAAAAAAAAAAAAAAAAAAAAAAAAAAAAATCTGTTCTTATCAGTTTAATATCTGATACGTCCCCTACCCGGGGACCATATATTAAATTGATTTTTGGAACAGGGAGATGGAATAGGGGCTTGCTCCGTCCACTCCACGCATCGACCTGGTCTTGCAGTATCTCCAGGAACGGTGCACTAACTCCTCCTAACTTTGTCAAAGTAAATGTTTTGGTACGCTAATCTGCGATGGGTTAAAGGCAATGCAAAAAAAAAGAAATCATTAGATGGGCAATGCTCTGTTTAATCTGCGTTATGTTTTCCCGCCCTTTTTGTTAAAAAAAAAAAAAAAAAAAAAAAGAAACGTCCGTGTGTGTGTGTGTGTGTGTGTGTGTGTGTGTGTGTGTGTAAATGGCTGCATTTACATAGCGCTTTACAATTTGTTCCTCACATTTTACCCATTCACTCAGACGTTCACACACCGATGGCGGAGGCAACCATGCAAGGTGCCAACCTACCTGCTCATCAGGAGCAATTAGGGGATAAGTGTCTTTAAACAAAGCACAATTGATGCAAACACAGACAACGTGTTGTAAATGCTAGTACAGTAACATCCACCCCCCTGCGTCCTGTATCAGCCGCGCCGGGCGTGCCCGCTGGCCATAATGGGGGTTATCGCTTCTCGGCCTTTTGGCTAAGATCGTGGAGGATCGTTTCGCGTTTATTATTTTACTCTCATTTCCACAGTCGTGCGGTGTATGGGACGTGGAAAGGGAGGTCTTTTTTGTTTTCTGTGCTGGCTTCTCCCTAGGAGGGTCAGTACTTAAGTTTCTTAGTTTTTTCTCTTTTGTTGGGTGTGGGTGACCGGCCTGTTTGCGATGGCCGGCTCATCCCCTGACTCTGCACAGTCGACCCCCGGGGTCGGACTGAGGCGCACAGCCCGTTTTTCCTGCTCCGGACCGGGGGAGTTGCTGGAGAGAGGCCTTTTCGTCAGGGGTGTCCTGGTGAAGCAGCTCGGCCTGAAGGTGGAGGAGGTTTACTGCCTGCAGTCGAACCTGCCAGAGAAGTGCTACGATGTGACCTTGAAGACTGAGGGCAGATACAACGACATGTTGAAGAAGTGCGAGGAATCGGCAGCCGTTGGTCTGCTGTCGGGCTTCAAGGTCACGGGTTTGGACAAGCCCAATTTCAGGTTAGTCACAATCCAAATGTATAATCCATTTGTGACTGACCTGACTTTGGCTTCCTTCCTGGGGAAATACGGGGACACGAGTTCTGCGGCACGGTATTGTTTGGATCCGTGGGGAATTTGGACTGGACGTAGGCAGTATCAAGTGCTGCTTCACCAGGACAAGGACGGGCACGAGGGCCTCAAACACCCGCCTGCTTTCTTCACCTTGGGCGGCGACAGGGGTTTCCTCTATTACTCCCGGCAGCCGCCTTTTTGTAGGCGGTGCAGGACATCGGGTCACACAGAGGCGGGTTGTAGCGGTGCCACCTGCCGTTTCTGTGGAGGGGACCACGAGACGAGGAACTGTGGGGCTCCGAAGAAGTGCCATGGCTGTGGGCTGGAGGGCCACCTCTTCAGGAGCTGTCCCAACCGCCAGAGGACCTTCGCTGAAGCGGTGGGCGGAGGAAGAAGCGGGGCCCGAGGTCCGGCCCAGACAGCGGCTCCAGCAGCGGCGGTAGAGGCCCAGGCGGGGAAGGTGGCTCCAGCGGATGCTCCGGCATTGGCGGTGGCAGAGGCCCAGGCGGTGCGGCCGGCTCCGGCGGAAGCTCCGGCATCGGCGATGGCAGAGGCCCAGGCGGCGCGGCCGGCTCCGGCAGAAGCTCCAGCATCGGCGGTGGCAGAGGCCCATGCAGGGGAGGTGGCTCCGGCGGAGTTTCCAGCATCGGCAGTGGCAGAGGCCCAGGCGGGGAAGGCGGCTCCGGAGGGAGCTCCAGCAGTGAAGGCAACATCGGCCCATACAAGGGAGGCGGCCTCGGTGGCGGATCCGGCGCAGGCTCCAGCGACGTCTCCAAGGAGGACTCGGAGGCCAGCTCCGGCCCCACCGGCGCAGAGGAAAAGGATGGCACCTGCACCACTAGCAGGCCAGGAGGAGGCGGTACGGAGGCAGAAGGTGCAGTCAGTGTCTGCCCCACCGGGAGAGCAGGAGGGGGCAGGACGGAGGCACGGGACGCAGTCGGCGTCTGCACCACCGGGCGTGCAGGGGGAGATGGGACAGGGGGCCAGCATGGCAGGGATGGTGACAGGCACTGGTAGCCAGAGAGTTTCAGTGGCTGGACCATCGCTCCGGGCTCCAGAGCCCACAGAGGGGGGTTTAATGCAACGGATTGGGTCAGTTGTTGCATCAGCTGCCAGGAAGATCCGGACCTCACAGGGTCTGGGGCTCTCGGGTGAGGGAGGCGTGAGGAAGGCCAAGGGGCCTGGGGGTCAAGGGATGGGTGGTGGGTTTGGTCTGGGTGGCACGGGTGTTTCTGGCGGACTGGGGGAAGGGGGAGGGGGTTCTTCTCCCAGCTCAGAGGGATCGTCGGGGGAAAGTTTGGGGTTGGAGATGGACTATTCCCCATGCCTTGTGGCTTTGTCCCCTTTGGGGACTGACGCTTATGAGGGTTCAGAGAGGCCACCAACTTCCCCCAACGTGATGCCCTATTCGTGGGCAGAGGCGTCAGAAGAGCTCTACCAGGACCTTGGGATTTAGAGGGGTCTGGGAGTGTTTTTTCTTGTTTTTTCCAAAATGTCTTTTATAGCTGCTACTTTTAACGTCAGAGGCTTGAGGGACCGAGTCAAAAGAGCGGCTGTTTTTGATTTCCTCGGTTCCCTTCATTTCTCTTTCTGTTTTTTGCAGGAGGTGCACTTGAAGGGTGGGGAGGATGTGAGGGATTTCCAGAAGGAGTGGAGTGGGGGGGATTCAGTGTGGAGTGTGGGGGGGGTTCATTCTGATGGGGTGGGCATTTTGTTTGGGAGGGGAGTCAGGGTGGAGGACGTTTTTGTTGTTTCTCAGGGGAGGGTTTTTGGTGCTGATATAGCAATTGGGGAATGTAGGTTGAGGGTTATTGGGGTGTATGGGTGTCAGGGGGTTGCAGATAGGGTTAGACTGTTTGAGGGGTTAGTGCCACATTGTGCGACAAATAGACTGTTGGTCATTGGGGGTGATTTTAATTGTGAGTTGGGGAGGGGGGATATGGGTGGTAGGTGCATCGCGGGGCTCATGGCTTCTTTTGGGTTGGTGGACGGGGGGAGGGCTGTCACTCCCCATTTGGATGGTCCCACATGGCGTAACTCCCGGGGGGTCGCCAGGCGGCTGGACTACATCCTCGCTTCACGGTCTTTGGGTCTGTTGTCTGGACGGGTGGTCCCTGCCTTTTTTTCGGACCATGACGGGGTCCTCCTGCGGTTTCGGTCGGCCGTTCCGGTTTTTGGGCGCGGGTACTGGAGGCTGAACTCCGTCATCCTCAGTGAGGCTGAGTTTGCCGGTGGTTTCGCCCTTTTTTTCCGGGGGCTTGAGGGACTCAGGCCATTCTTTGCCGGTGTGGTGGAGTGGTGGGAGGTGGCCAAGGAGAGGATAAGGGGGTTTGCCATTGGGTACAGCAAAAGGAGGGCGAAGAAGGCGGGGAGGGAGGTGCACCGTCTTCAACGTCTCCTCGAGTTCGAGTACACCTTGGGTAACCAAGGTGGCATTGTAGATCAGCGGGCTTGTGACTCCCTTAAAGCCGAGCTTAGGGGGGTCTATGAAGTTAGGGCCCGTGCTTTCCTATCGCGGTCACGTCGGGATTTCTTGGAGAAGGATGAGACGTGTTCTGCAGCTTTTTTTGGCAGTGTAAGGGCCGATAAGGTAAGGAAGACGATCACGGGGGTTAGGGACAGCCGGGGTCAGGTGACAACAGAAGCAGGGGAGATGGTAAGGGTCTCAACAGACCACTTCCGCTCTTTCTTCTGTGAACGGGTGGTGGATGAGGACCGCGCAGAGGCTTTTTTGCAGCTCGTGGCTCAAAGGGTTTCGCCCGACCTGGCTGAGGCTTTGGAGGCCCCTCTCTCTCTCGAGGAATTGGAGGGTGCCCTTCGTAGGATGGGCAAGCGTAAGGTTCCGGGCATCGACGGCCTGCCGGCTGAGTTTTATCTCAGGTTTTGGGATATTCTCGGCCCGGTGGTTCTAGAGGTCCTGACCGAGGTCCTCCGCACAGGGGCGCTGGGAGGGTCGATGGCTAAGGGGGTGATCTCACTTCTGTTCAAGAAGGGGGACGCCTCTGACCTTAATAACTGGCGGCCTTTGACCATGCTGTGTGTGGACTATAAGCTATTGGCTAAGGTCCTCACGGACCGTCTGTGCGCAGCTCTCCCGGATGCGGTCCATGTGGACCAGACGTGTGGGGTGGCTGGGCGCTCGTTGAGATGGAACCTCCAGCTCATCAGAGACGTCATCGCTTGGGCAGAGGATCGGGATTTGCCACTTATGGTTGTGGGTCTCGATCAGGCCAAAGCCTTTGATAGGGTTCACTGGGGTTTTATGTTCAAGGTTCTAGAGAGGATAGGGTTAGGGCGGGTTTTTGTTGGGTGGCTGCGTACCCTGTACACAGCAGTGGGGAGCACGGTTTCTGTTAATGGGCACTTGGGGGAGTTTTTTGGGTTGCACGCAGGGGTAAGACAGGGGTGTCCGCTCTCACCCCTGCTCTACGTCCTTTACATGGAGCCCCTGGCGGCGGCCATTAGGGCTGACCCGGGTGTGAAAGGTATCCTGGTACCAGGCAGCAGGGGCCTGAGGGTCAAGTTGTCGCAGTATGCGGATGACACCACACTGCTGCTGGACAACGATGCGTGTCTGAGTCGGTCTTTGGAGATCTTCCAGGACTTTGGCCGGGTGTCTGGAGCGGAGCTCAATCTCGCCAAATCCTCGGTCAAGTTCTTTGGGCAGTGGAGGAGTAGGACAGACGTACCAGGAGGGCTGTCGCTCTGTGAGGGGCCCTTGAGGATTCTTGGGGTCCACTTTGAGGCAGCCCGTAGCGCCGTGGCCAACTGGACCAGGCGCATGGAAGCAGTCCAGAAGAAGTTCACCCTCTGGAAGGCCAGGAGACTGACCTTCATGGGCAAAGTCCTGGTTCTGAAGGTGGACGTGTTGCCATCCCTCCTGTTCCTGGCATACATCTACCCTATGCCGGCCAGCATGCGGAGGCCTCTGATCCGCCTCATGTTCGGTTTCCTTTGGGGGGGAAGTTACGAGTATGTGGCGAGGGCCCGCATGCTGGCACCCATGGGGGACGGGGGGCGGGATGTGCCTCACCTCCCGCTCAAGCTGGATTGTATTTTTGTTTCCTTTTTGTTGAAGGAGTTGTCCTCTCCGGTGGTTCATCCATCAGGCCATTTCCTGCGTTTCTTTTTCGCTTACCCGGCGAGGAGGCTTATGGTCTGGAACAACTCGGGCCCCCGGGCAGAGCAGTTGCCCTGGCATTATGGCCACGCGGCCAAGTGGCTTCGGGCTCACCCCGAGGCTTTGGATCGGGACGTGGGGCCGGACCATAGGAGGCTCTATGCCGAGGTGAGGCAGGGAGTGAACGCTCCAGCCATGGTGGGCATTCCCTCTACGGTCTGGTTGTCAGTCCAACTGCCTGGCCTGGACAACGGGCTCAAGGACCTGAACTGGCTAGTGTTACATAAGAGCCTGCCGGTGCGGTCCATCATGCACCGGCATGGCCTGGCGAGGTCCGCGGGGTGCCCCAGAGCCGTGTGCTCTGGGGAAGAGACCATTAGACATGCCATGTGGGACTGTCCATTTGCGGGGGTTGTTTGGGCCAGGGCTTTGGTGCTATTGGGGAGAGTGGAGGGTGGGTTTACGCTGTCTTGGCCCAGAGTAGAGAGGGGCATAGGAAGGGTGACTGGAGGAGCACGGGGAAGGCTGGTGGCCTGGTTGATCATCAGCCTTTTCAAGCAGACAATTTGGGGGGCCAGACAGGCTTTGGTGAAAACCAACGCAGACTGGGGGGTGGAGGGTGTTGTGAGAAGGGTTGAGGGAGACTTGAGAGGGAGGATGAGGCGAGATGTGGCGAGGTGGGGTCAACATGCGGCCCTAGAACGGTGGAAAGGGGGAATGGGACTAATGTAGTAGTTTTGTCGTGCCCGAGAGTGGTTTAGTGGCTGGCATGGGGTTTTTGTTTTGTTGTGTAGTAATTGTTTTTTGGTTCGGTATAGGTATGTGATTGGTTTTGTATTATGTATGTCTGTTTTTTTTGATAATAAAATAAGAATGAAGGTAAAACTCCTCTCCCAGCTGTTTGGAGAGGAGGTAACACCTGATTTCACAAAAAAAAAAAATCTGTTCTTATCAGTTTAATATCTGATACGTCCCCTACCCGGGGACCATATATTAAATTGATTTTTGGAACAGGGAGATGGAATAGGGGCTTGCTCCGTCCACTCCACGCATCGACCTGGTCTTGCAGTATCTCCAGGAACGGTGCACTAACTCCTCCTAACTTTGTCAAAGTAAATGTTTTGGTACGCTAATCTGCGATGGGTTAAAGGCAATGCAAAAAAAAAGAAATCATTAGATGGGCAATGCTCTGTTTAATCTGCGTTATGTTTTCCCGCCCTTTTTGTTAAAAAAAAAACGTCTGTGTGTGTGTGTGTGTGTGTGTGTGTGTGTGTGTGTGTGTGTGTGTGTGTGTGTGTGTGTGTGTGTGTAAATGGCTGCATTTACATAGCGCTTTACAATTTGTTCCTCACATTTTACCCATTCACTCAGACGTTCACACACCGATGGCGGAGGCAACCATGCAAGGTGCCAACCTACCTGCTCATCAGGAGCAATTAGGGGATAAGTGTCTTTAAACAAAGCACAATTGATGCAAACACAGACAACGTGTTGTAAATGCTAGTACAGTAACATCCACCCCCCTGCGTCCTGTATCAGCCGCGCCGGGCGTGCCCGCTGGCCATAATGGGGGTTATCGCTTCTCTGCCTTTTGGCTAAGATCAAGTGTAGTATCTGTTCTTATCAGTTTAATATCTGATACGTCCCCTACCCGGGGACCATATATTAAATTGATTTTTGGAACAGGGAGATGGAATAGGGGCTTGCTCCGTCCACTCCACGCATCGACCTGGTCTTGCAGTATCTCCAGGAACGGTGCACTAACTCCTCCTAACTTTGTCAAAGTAAATGTTTTGGTACGCTAATCTGCGATGGGTTAAAGGCAATGCAAAAAAAAAGAAATCATTAGATGGGCAATGCTCTGTTTAATCTGCGTTATGTTTTCCCGCCCTTTTTGTTAAAAAAAAAAAAAAAAAAAAAAAAAGAAACGTCCGTGTGTGTGTGTGTGTGTGTGTGTGTGTGTGTGTGTAAATGGCTGCATTTACATAGCGCTTTACAATTTGTTCCTCACATTTTACCCATTCACTCAGACGTTCACACACCGATGGCGGAGGCAACCATGCAAGGTGCCAACCTACCTGCTCATCAGGAGCAATTAGGGGATAAGTGTCTTTAAACAAAGCACAATTGATGCAAACACAGACAACGTGTTGTAAATGCTAGTACAGTAACATCCACCCCCCTGCGTCCTGTATCAGCCGCGCCGGGCGTGCCCGCTGGCCATAATGGGGGTTATCGCTTCTCGGCCTTTTGGCTAAGATCAAGTGGATGACCGGTGTATGCTGTTCCTGGTTTTGTTTGCTTGTTTATTATTTTTCTCACATTTCCACAGTCGTGCGGTGTATGGGACTGGAAATTGAGTTTTTTTTTATTGTTTGTGCTGGCTTCTCCCTACGATGGCCAGCACTCCACGGCAGTCGACCCCTAGGGCTGGGTTACGGTTTTCGGCGAGGTTCATATGGAAGGATGGAACGATGCCCATGTGGAACAGAGATGTGTTTGTGGATGGTGTCATCATGACTCAACTCAAGTTGAAGGCGGACGATATTTTTTGCATCCAGCACAATGCCCAGGAGAGGGGCTACGATGTTTCCTTCAGATCCAGTTTGGGGCTCCAGGGGGTTTTGGAGGACTGCAAGCGGATGGAGGCTGATGTCGGACCCCTCAGCCATTTCGAGGTGTTTTCTCTGGACAGGCTGAATTTTCGAGTTATCAATGTCACAATGTACAACCCGTACGTGATCGATAAGGAGGTGACTGATTTTTTGGCCCCCTACGCTGAGGTGATATCTGAGGTCCGGAGGATCAGAGACAGACGTGGGATCTGGACGGGGCGGAGGCAGGTGCAGGTGCTCCTAAAGGCTGTTCCCGGTGGCTGTGACGGGCTGGCTCATCCCCCAGCCTTCTTTTCCTTGGGGCCTGATAGGGGGTATTTGTTTTATAACAACCAGCCCCCTTTCTGCCGAAGGTGCCGGGTGGCAGGGCACTCTGATGGAAAGTGTGGGGAGGTGAGGTGCCACCATTGCAAGGAGGAGGGCCACATGGCTAAAGATTGTAAGGTTGGTAAGAAATGCCACAACTGCAGTTCCACCGACCACCTGGTGAGGGCCTGTCCCCAGGAGCGGCGGTATTCGTCAGTGGTGGTGATGGGGAAGGAGCTTGCACCGAAGACCGGAGAGGAGGAAGAAAGTGCACCAGTGGCACCAGCACCAGCACCAATAGAGGCGATTCCTGTGGAGAAGGACGCAGAGGCGGAGACGGTACTCCTGGTTGGCAACAAGACAGTTTCCCCTTTGTCTTCCGATGGAGAGGCGATGGACGAGGAGGAGGTGGTCGGTGGAGCCAGCGGAGCCAGTGGAGCCAGTGGAGCCAGAAAACGGAGGTTAAGGGTTAAAAGGACTACACCTGGGTCAGAAGGTATGGGGGCAGGGGAAATTACCGGTGGGGGCCCACAAAAAAAGGTAAGGGGAGGGAAGGGAGGTAGGGTGGCCCTCTTAGTGCAACAGGTCGGTGGGGAGCAGGGGGTTGGTGGGGGAGTGGGTTTGGCGGATGTTGAGGCTGAGGGGGAGGGGGTTTGTTTACCGGTTTCCCCTGTCCTGGACAGTATGGACAGTATGGACCCTTTTGAGACTCCAAGCCTTGGGGAAGGGTTACAGGTGGGAGCACCCAACACTTTGCCTGCTTCTTGGGATAAGGGGGAGGATGGGGAGGACAGTTAAAAGTGGGGGTAGGGGTATTATTGTGGGTTGGTTTTTTGTTTAATTTAATTTTATTATTGTCAATGGCTTTCACAGTGGGCACTTTTAATGCACGGGGGTTGAGGGGTTCTGTTAAGAGGAGGGGCTTTTTTGATTATGTTGCCTCACTCAGGCTTACCGTTTGTTTTGTTCAAGAGGTGCACTTACGGGATGGGAGGGATTGTGGTGTGTTTTCAAAGGAATGGGACAAGGGGGAATCGTTTTGGTCAGTGGGGGGGGTTCACTCATCTGGTGTGGGGATACTGTTTGGAAACCGGGAGGCAAGGGTGGTGGGTTCCTTTGTAATTGTGCAGGGGAGGGTTATGGGGGTTGATGTGAATATTGGGGTTTTGAAATTGAGGGTGGTGGTGGTGTACGGGCCACAGAGGGCGGGTGAAAGGAGTGCCATGATGGAGGCTTTAAGGCCTTTTTTGCCACAAACAGGCAGATGGTGGTGGGGGGTGATTTTAATGTGGATCTGGGGAGGGTGGGTGATCCAAGTGCTGGGTGTGTGGGTTCTTTTTTTAAGGGGCAGGGGCTTGTGGATGGAGGGAAGGCACTTACCCCTCGAATAGATGGTCCCACATGGCGTAACTCCCGGGGGGTAGCCAGGCGTCTCGATTATGTGTTTTTTTCTCGGTCCTTGGTCCTATTGTCGGGCCGGGTGGTCCCTGTTTTTTTCTCTGACCATGATGGGCTCCTCTTTCGGGTCCGGTCTAGCGCTCCTGTTTTCGGCCCCGGGTACTGGAGGTTGAACTCCAGTGTCCTTGGCGAGGATGAGTTCTGCAGTAGCTTTGTCTCCTTTTTCCGGGGGCTCGAGGGACTTAGGGCTTTGTTTTCTGGTGTGGTGGAGTGGTGGGAGGGGGCTAAGGAGAGGATAAAGGGGTTTTGTATTATGTATTGTCAACGGAGGGCGAAGGAGGCGGGGAGGGAAGTGCTCCGTCTTCAACACCTCCTCGAGCTCGAGTACACTTTGGGTAACCTAGGTGGCGCTGTAGACCAGCGGGCTTGTGACTCCCTTAAGACAGAACTTAGGGATGTCTATGAGGATAAGGCCCGTGCTTACCTGACGCGGTCACGTCGTGAGTTCTTGGAGAAGAATGAGACGTGTTCCGCAGCCTTTTTCAGCAGCGTGAGGGCTGATAAGGGAAGGAAGGTGATATCGGGAGTTAGGGACAGTCAGGGTCAGGTGGTTACTGAGACAGGGGAGATGGTAAGGGTCGCAACCGATCACTTCCGCTCCTTCTTCTGTGAACGAGTGGTGGATGAGGAGCGAGCAGAGGCTTTTTTGCAGCTTGTGGCTCAGAGGGTACCGTCAGACCTGGCTGAGGCTTTGGAGGCCCCTCTCTCTCTCGAGGAATTGGAGGGTGCCCTTCGTAGAATGGGCAAGCGTAAGGTTCCGGGCATCGATGGCCTGCCGGCTGAGTTTTATCTCATGTTTTGGGATATTCTCGGCCCGGTGGTTCTCGAGGTCCTGACCGAGGTCCTCCGCACAGGGGCACTGGGAGGGTCAATGGCTAAGGGGGTGATCTCACTTCTGTTTAAGAAGGGGGACGCCTCTGACCTTAAGAACTGGCGGCCATTGACCATGCTGTGTGTTGATTACAAGCTTTTGGCTAAGGTTCTCACAGACCGTCTGTGCACAGCTCTCCCAGATGCGGTCCATGTGGATCAGACGTGTGGGGTGGCTGGGCGCTCGTTGAGATGGAATCTCCAGCTCATCAGAGACGTCATCGCTTGGGCAGAGGATCGGGACCTGCCACTTATGGTGGTGGGTCTTGATCAGGCCAAAGCCTTTGATAGGGTTCACTGGGGTTTTATGTTCAAAGTTTTAGAGAGAATAGGCTTAGGGCGGGTTTTTGTTGGGTGGCTGCGTACTCTGTACACAGCAGTGGGGAGCACGGTTTCTGTTAATGGGCACTTGGGGGAGTTTTTTGGGTTGCACGCAGGGGTAAGACAGGGGTGTCCGCTCTCTCCCCTGCTCTACGTCCTTTATATGGAGCCCCTGGCGGCGGCCATTAGGGCTGACCCGGGTGTGAAGGGTATCCTGGTACCAGGCAGCAGGGGCCTGAGGGTCAAGTTGTCGCAGTATGCGGATGATACCACACTGCTACTGGACAACGATGCGTGTCTGAGTCGGTCTTTGGAGATCTTCCAGGACTTTGGCCGGGTGTCTGGCGCGGAGCTCAACCGTGCTAAATCCTCGGTTAAGTTCTTTGGGCGGTGGAAGAGTAGGTCAGACGTACCAGGAGGGCTGTCGCTCTGTGAAGGGGCCCTGAGGATTCTTGGGGTCCTCTTTGAGGCAGCCCACAGTGCCACGGTCAACTGGACCAGGCGAATAGATGCAGTTCATAAAAAGTTTGCCCTCTGGAAGGCCAGGAGACTGACCTTTACGGGGAAGGTACTGGTTTTGAAGGTAGACGTGTTGCCGTCCCTCCTGTACCTGGCGTACATCTTTCCGATGCCGGCCAGCATGCGGAGGCCGCTCACTCGGCTTGTGTTTCGTTTCATGTGGGGGGGGAGTTATAAATACGTGGCGAGGGCACGCATGTTGGCTCCGGTGGGGGAAGGGGGGAGGGACGTGCCCCATTTCCCACTCAAGTTGGACTGCATTTTTGTTTCTTTTTTGCTCAAAGAATTGTCCTCTCCGGTAGTCCATCCATCTGGCTACTTCCTCCGGTTCTACTTTGCCTACCCGGCAAGGAGGGTCATGGCCTGGTCCAATTCGGCCCCCCGGGCGGAGCAGTTGCCGTGGCATTTTGGCCACGCGGCAAAGTGGCTGCGGGCTCATCCTGGGGTTTTGGAAGGGGATGTGGGGTTGGACCAGAAGAGGCTCTATGCCGAGGTGAGACAGGGAGTGACTGCGCCAGCTGTGGTGGGGATACCCGCTACAGTTTGGTTGTCGGTACAACTGCCTGGCCTGGACAATGGGCTCAAGGATTTAGGATGGCTGATGTTACACAGGAGTTTGCCGGTGCGTGAGATCATGCACCGGCATGGCTTGGCGAGATCCCCGGTGTGCCCCAGAGCTGGTTGCTTTGTGGACGAGACTATTAGACACGTCATGTGGGACTGTCCTTTTGCAGGGGTGGTGTGGGCTAGGGCATCTGTGTTGATTGGGAGGTTGGAGGGGAGTGTTGGGGTCACATGGGCAAGATTGGAGAGAGGGATTGGGAGAGCTGGGGGGGGGCGTAGGGGGCGTCTCCTGCAATGGCTGCTCATGGGCCTTTTTAAGAAGGGGCTGTGGGAGGCCAGACAGGCTCTGGTTAAAAAGGCGGTGGATTGGGGGGTGGAGGGGGTTGTTAGGAGAGTAGAGGGGGATGTAAAGGGAAGGATGCGGTGGGATGTGAAGAGGTGGGGACATCATGCTGCTAGGGAGAGATGGAAGGGGGGTTTAGGTTTGATGGAAGGGATGTAGTGGTTGCTTAGGATATTGACATATGGTTTTTTTTTTTTGTGGAGACCGGAAAGTGCATAAGTGGAAAATGGGGACATGGTTTTTTGTCTTGGATAGTGGGCTATTGTTTTGGGTGGGATAAAGGGAGGTTTTGGTTAACAGTGGGTGGTTTAATTTGGGGTTCATTTTCATTTTCAACTGTAACAGGGACAGCATACAATAAGGAACATAAAATGAAAATGTAGAAATGCAAATGTTCAGGAAAGTTTTGTTTGGATTAGTAGGGAAAGGTAAATTAAGAATGTGTGCACATGTATGGGTGTTTTAAATAGTATGATAGGAAGTCGTTTTGTAGTTTGTATGGTATAGGGACAGATAGGATGTGATAACATGTATATGATTATTTTTGATATAAAATTAAGAAAGAAGGTAAAAACTCCCCTCCCAGCTGGTTGGAGGGGAGGAGAAGCCCGATTTCACAAAAAAAAAAAAAAAAATCTGTTCTTATCAGTTTAATATCTGATACGTCCCCTACCCGGGGACCATATATTAAATTGATTTTTGGAACAGGGAGATGGAATAGGGGCTTGCTCCGTCCACTCCACGCATCGACCTGGTCTTGCAGTATCTCCAGGAACGGTGCACTAACTCCTCCTAACTTTGTCAAAGTAAATGTTTTGGTACGCTAATCTGCGATGGGTTAAAGGCAATGCAAAAAAAAAGAAATCATTAGATGGGCAATGCTCTGTTTAATCTGCGTTATGTTTTCCCGCCCTTTTTGTTAAAAAAAAAACGTCTGTGTGTGTGTGTGTGTGTGTGTGTGTGTGTGTGTGTGTGTGTGTGTGTGTGTGTGTAAATGGCTGCCTTTACATAGCGCTTTACAATTTGTTCCTCACATTTTACCCATTCACTCAGACGTTCACACACCGATGGCGGAGGCAACCATGCAAGGTGCCAACCTACCTGCTCATCAGGAGCAATTAGGGGATAAGTGTCTTTAAACAAAGCACAATTGATGCAAACACAGACAACGTGTTGTAAATGCTAGTACAGTAACATCCACCCCCCTGCGTCCTGTATCAGCCGCGCCGGGCGTGCCCGCTGGCCATAATGGGGGTTATCGCTTCTCGGCCTTTTGGCTAAGATCAAGTGGATGACCGGTGTATGCTGTTCCTGGTTTTGTTTGCTTGTTTATTATTTTTCTCACATTTCCACAGTCGTGCGGTGTATGGGACTGGAAATTGAGTTTTTTTTATTGTTTGTGCTGGCTTCTCCCTACGATGGCCAGCACTCCACGGCAGTCGACCCCTAGGGCTGGGTTACGGTTTTCGGCGAGGTTCATATGGAAGGATGGAACGATGCCCATGTGGAACAGAGATGTGTTTGTGGATGGTGTCATCATGACTCAACTCAAGTTGAAGGCGGATGATATTTTTTGCATCCAGCACAATGCCCAGGAGAGGGGCTACGATGTTTCCTTCAGATCCAGTTTGGGGCTCCAGGGGGTTTTGGAGGACTGCAAGCGGATGGAGGCTGATGTCGGACCCCTCAGCCATTTCGAGGTGTTTTCTCTGGACAGGCTGAATTTTCGAGTTATCAATGTCACAATGTACAACCCGTACGTGATCGATAAGGAGGTGACTGATTTTTTGGCCCCCTACGCTGAGGTGATATCTGAGGTCCGGAGGATCAGAGACAGACGTGGGATCTGGACGGGCCGGAGGCAGGTGCAGGTGCTCCTAAAGGCTGTTCCCGGTGGCTGTGACGGGCTGGCTCATCCCCCAGCCTTCTTTTCCTTGGGGCCTGATAGGGGGTATTTGTTTTATAATAACCAGCCCCCTTTCTGCCGAAGGTGCCGGGTGGCAGGGCACTCTGACGGAAAGTGTGGGGAGGTGAGGTGCCACCATTGCAAGGAGGAGGGCCACATGGCTAAAGATTGTAAGGTTGGTAAGAAATGCCACAACTGCAGTTCCACCGACCACCTGGTGAGGGCCTGTCCCCAGGAGCGGCGGTATTCGTCAGTGGTGGTGATGGGGAAGGAGCTTGCGCCGAAGACCGGAGAGGAGGAAGAAAGTGCACCAGTGGCACCAGCACCAGCACCAATAGAGGCGATTCCTGTGGAGAAGGACGCAGAGGCGGAGACGGTACTCCTGGTTGGTAACAAGACAGTTTCCCCTTTGTCTTCCGATGGAGAGGCGATGGACGAGGAGGAGGTGGTCGGTGGAGCCAGCGGAGCCAGTGGAGCCAGTGGAGCCAGAAAACGGAGGTTAAGGGTTAAAAGGACTACACCTGGGTCAGAAGGTATGGGGGCAGGGGAAATTACCGGTGGGGGCCCACAAAAAAAGGTAAGGGGAGGGAAGGGAGGTAGGGTGGCCCTCTTAGTGCAACAGGTCGGTGGGGAGCAGGGGGTTGGTGGGGGAGTGGGTTTGGCGGATGTTGAGGCTGAGGGGGAGGGGGGTGGTTTACCGTTTTCCCCTGTCCTGGACAGTATGGACAGTATGGACCTTTTTGAGACTCCAAGCCTTGGGGAAGGGTTACAGGTGGGAGCACCCAACACTTTGCCTGCTTCTTGGGATAAGGGGGAGGATGGGGAGGACATTTAAAAGTGGGGGTAGGGGTATTATTGTGGGTTGGTTTTTTGTTTAATTTTATTTTATTATTGTCAATGGCTTTCACAGTGGGCACTTTTAATGCACGGGGGTTGAGGGGTTCTGTTAAGAGGAGGGGCTTTTTTGATTATGTTGCCTCACTCAGGCTTACCGTTTGTTTTGTTCAAGAGGTGCACTTACGGGATGGGAGGGATTGTGGTGTGTTTTCAAAGGAATGGGACAAGGGGGAATCGTTTTGGTCAGTGGGGGGGGTTCACTCATCTGGTGTGGGGATACTGTTTGGAAACCGGGAGGCAAGGGTGGTGGGTTCTTTTGTAATTGTGCAGGGGAGGGTTATGGGGGTTGATGTGAATATTGGGGTTTTGAAATTGAGGGTGGTGGTGGTGTACGGGCCACAGAGGGCGGGTGAAAGGAGTGCCATGATGGAGGCTTTAAGGCCTTTTTTTGCCACAAACAGGCAGATGGTGGTGGGGGGTGATTTTAATGTGGATCTGGGGAGGGTGGGTGATCCAAGTGCTGGGTGTGTGGGTTCTTTTTTTAAGGGGCAGGGGCTTGTGGATGGAGGGAAGGCACTTACCCCTCGAATAGATGGTCCCACATGGCGTAACTCCCGGGGGGTAGCCAGGCGTCTCGATTATGTGTTTTTTTCTCGGTCCTTGGTCCTATTGTCGGGCCGGGTGGTCCCTGTTTTTTTCTCTGACCATGATGGGCTCCTCTTTCGGGTCCGGTCTAGCGCTCCTGTCTTCGGCCCCGGGTACTGGAGGTTGAACTCCAGTGTCCTTGGCGAGGATGAGTTCTGCAGTAGCTTTGTCTCCTTTTTCCGGGGGCTCGAGGGACTTAGGGCTTTGTTTTCTGGTGTGGTGGAGTGGTGGGAGGGGGCTAAGGAGAGGATAAAGGGGTTTTGTATTATGTATTGTCAACGGAGGGCGAAGGAGGCGGGGAGGGAAGTGCTCCGTCTTCAACACCTCCTCGAGCTCGAGTACACTTTGGGTAACCTAGGTGGCGCTGTAGACCAGCGGGCTTGTGACTCCCTTAAGACAGAACTTAGGGATGTCTATGAGGATAAGGCCCGTGCTTACCTGACGCGGTCACGTCGTGAGTTCTTGGAGAAGAATGAGACGTGTTCCGCAGCCTTTTTCAGCAGCGTGAAGGCTGATAAGGGAAGGAAGGTGATATCGGGAGTTAGGGACAGTCAGGGTCAGGTGGTTACTGAGACAGGGGAGATGGTAAGGGTCGCAACCGATCACTTCCGCTCCTTCTTCTGTGAACGAGTGGTGGATGAGGAGCGAGCAGAGGCTTTTTTGCAGCTTGTGGCTCAGAGGGTACCGTCAGACCTGGCTGAGGCTTTGGAGGCCCCTCTCTCTCTCGAGGAATTGGAGGGTGCCCTTCGTAGAATGGGCAAGCGTAAGGTTCCGGGCATCGATGGCCTGCCGGCTGAGTTTTATCTCATGTTTTGGGATATTCTCGGCCCGGTGGTTCTCGATGTCCTGACCGAGGTCCTCCGCACAGGGGCACTGGGAGGGTCAATGGCTAAGGGGGTGATCTCACTTCTGTTTAAGAAGGGGGACGCCTCTGACCTTAAGAACTGGCGGCCATTGACCATGCTGTGTGTTGATTACAAGCTTTTGGCTAAGGTTCTCACAGACCGTCTGTGCACAGCTCTCCCAGATGCGGTCCATGTGGACCAGACGTGTGGGGTGGCTGGGCGCTCGTTGAGATGGAATCTCCAGCTCATCAGAGACGTCATCGCTTGGGCAGAGGATCGGGACCTGCCACTTATGGTGGTGGGTCTTGATCAGGCCAAAGCCTTTGATAGGGTTCACTGGGGTTTTATGTTCAAAGTTTTAGAGAGAATAGGCTTAGGACGGGTTTTTGTTGGGTGGCTGCGTACTCTGTACACAGCAGTGGGGAGCACGGTTTCTGTTAATGGGCACTTGGGGGAGTTTTTTGGGTTGCACGCAGGGGTAAGACAGGGGTGTCCGCTCTCTCCCCTGCTCTACGTCCTTTATATGGAGCCCCTGGCGGCGGCCATTAGGGCTGACCCGGGTGTGAAGGGTATCCTGGTACCAGGCAGCAGGGGCCTGAGGGTCAAGTTGTCGCAGTATGCGGATGATACCACACTGCTACTGGACAACGATGCGTGTCTGAGTCGGTCTTTGGAGATCTTCCAGGACTTTGGCCGGGTGTCTGGCGCGGAGCTCAACCGTGCTAAATCCTCGGTTAAGTTCTTTGGGCGGTGGAAGAGTAGGTCAGACGTACCAGGAGGGCTGTCGCTCTGTGAAGGGGCCCTGAGGATTCTTGGGGTCCTCTTTGAGGCAGCCCACAGTGCCACGGTCAACTGGACCAGGCGAATAGATGCAGTTCATAAAAAGTTTGCCCTCTGGAAGGCCAGGAGACTGACCTTTACGGGGAAGGTACTGGTTTTGAAGGTAGACGTGTTGCCGTCCCTCCTGTACCTGGCGTACATCTTTCCGATGCCGGCCAGCATGCGGAGGCCGCTCACTCGGCTTGTGTTTCGTTTCATGTGGGGGGGGAGTTATGAATACGTGGCGAGGGCACGCATGTTGGCTCCGGTGGGGGAAGGGGGGAGGGACGTGCCCCATTTCCCACTCAAGTTGGACTGCATTTTTGTTTCTTTTTTGCTCAAAGAATTGTCCTCTCCGGTAGTCCATCCATCTGGCTACTTCCTCCGGTTCTACTTTGCCTACCCGGCAAGGAGGGTCATGGCCTGGTCCAATTCGGCCCCCCGGGCGGAGCAGTTGCCGTGGCATTTTGGCCACGCGGCAAAGTGGCTGCGGGCTCATCCTGGGGTTTTGGAAGGGGATGTGGGGTTGGACCAGAAGAGGCTCTATGCCGAGGTGAGACAGGGAGTGACTGCGCCAGCTGTGGTGGGGATACCCGCTACAGTTTGGTTGTCGGTACAACTGCCTGGCCTGGACAATGGGCTCAAGGATTTAGGATGGCTGATGTTACACAGGAGTTTGCCGGTGCGTGAGATCATGCACCGGCATGGCTTGGCGAGATCCCCGGTGTGCCCCAGAGCTGGTTGCTTTGTGGACGAGACTATTAGACACGTCATGTGGGACTGTCCTTTTGCAGGGGTGGTGTGGGCTAGGGCATCTGTGTTGATTGGGAGGTTGGAGGGGAGTGTTGGGGTCACATGGGCAAGATTGGAGAGAGGGATTGGGAGAGCTGGGGGGGGGCGTAGGGGGCGTCTCCTGCAATGGCTGCTCATGGGCCTTTTTAAGAAGGGGCTGTGGGAGGCCAGACAGGCTCTGGTTAAAAAGGCGGTGGATTGGGGGGTGGAGGGGGTTGTTAGGAGAGTAGAGGGGGATGTAAAGGGAAGGATGCGGTGGGATGTGAAGAGGTGGGGACATCATGCTGCTAGGGAGAGATGGAAGGGGGGTTTAGGTTTGATGGAAGGGATGTAGTGGTTGCTTAGGATATTGACATATGGTTTTTTTTTTTTGTGGAGACCGGAAAGTGCATAAGTGGAAAATGGGGACATGGTTTTTTGTCTTGGATAGTGGGCTATTGTTTTGGGTGGGATAAAGGGAGGTTTTGGTTAACAGTGGGTGGTTTAATTTGGGGTTCATTTTCATTTTCAACTGTAACAGGGACAGCATACAATAAGGAACATAAAATGAAAATGTAGAAATGCAAATGTTCAGGAAAGTTTTGTTTGGATTAGTAGGGAAAGGTAAATTAAGAATGTGTGCACATGTATGGGTGTTTTAAATAGTATGATAGGAAGTCGTTTTGTAGTTTGTATGGTATAGGGACAGATAGGATGTGATAACATGTATATGATTATTTTTGATATAAAATTAAGAAAGAAGGTAAAAACTCCCCTCCCAGCTGGTTGGAGGGGAGGAGAAGCCCGATTTCACAAAAAAGAAAAAAAAAAATCTGTTCTTATCAGTTTAATATCTGATACGTCCCCTACCCGGGGACCATATATTAAATTGATTTTTGGAACAGGGAGATGGAATAGGGGCTTGCTCCGTCCACTCCACGCATCGACCTGGTCTTGCAGTATCTCCAGGAACGGTGCATTAACTCCTCCTAACTTTGTCAAAGTAAATGTTTTGGTACGCTAATCTGCGATGGGTTAAAGGCAATGCAAAAAAAAAGAAATCATTAGATGGGCAATGCTCTGTTTAATCTGCGTTATGTTTTCCCGCCCTTTTTGTTAAAAAAAAAACGTCTGTGTGTGTGTGTGTGTGTGTGTGTGTGTGTGTGTGTGTGTGTGTGTGTGTGTGTGTGTGTAAATGGCTGCCTTTACATAGCGCTTTACAATTTGTTCCTCACATTTTACCCATTCACTCAGACGTTCACACACCGATGGCGGAGGCAACCATGCAAGGTGCCAACCTACCTGCTCATCAGGAGCAATTAGGGGATAAGTGTCTTTAAACAAAGCACAATTGATGCAAACACAGACAACGTGTTGTAAATGCTAGTACAGTAACATCCACCCCCCTGCGTCCTGTATCAGCCGCGCCGGGCGTGCCCGCTGGCCATAATGGGGGTTATCGCTTCTCGGCCTTTTGGCTAAGATCAAGTGGATGACCGGTGTATGCTGTTCCTGGTTTTGTTTGCTTGTTTATTATTTTTCTCACATTTCCACAGTCGTGCGGTGTATGGGACTGGAAATTGAGTTTTTTTTATTGTTTGTGCTGGCTTCTCCCTACGATGGCCAGCACTCCACGGCAGTCGACCCCTAGGGCTGGGTTACGGTTTTCGGCGAGGTTCATATGGAAGGATGGAACGATGCCCATGTGGAACAGAGATGTGTTTGTGGATGGTGTCATCATGACTCAACTCAAGTTGAAGGCGGATGATATTTTTTGCATCCAGCACAATGCCCAGGAGAGGGGCTACGATGTTTCCTTCAGATCCAGTTTGGGGCTCCAGGGGGTTTTGGAGGACTGCAAGCGGATGGAGGCTGATGTCGGACCCCTCAGCCATTTCGAGGTGTTTTCTCTGGACAGGCTGAATTTTCGAGTTATCAATGTCACAATGTACAACCCGTACGTGATCGATAAGGAGGTGACTGATTTTTTGGCCCCCTACGCTGAGGTGATATCTGAGGTCCGGAGGATCAGAGACAGACGTGGGATCTGGACGGGGCGGAGGCAGGTGCAGGTGCTCCTAAAGGCTGTTCCCGGTGGCTGTGACGGGCTGGCTCATCCCCCAGCCTTCTTTTCCTTGGGGCCTGATAGGGGGTATTTGTTTTATAATAACCAGCCCCCTTTCTGCCGAAGGTGCCGGGTGGCAGGGCACTCTGACGGAAAGTGTGGGGAGGTGAGGTGCCACCATTGCAAGGAGGAGGGCCACATGGCTAAAGATTGTAAGGTTGGTAAGAAATGCCACAACTGCAGTTCCACCGACCACCTGGTGAGGGCCTGTCCCCAGGAGCGGCGGTATTCGTCAGTGGTGGTGATGGGGAAGGAGCTTGCGCCGAAGACCGGAGAGGAGGAAGAAAGTGCACCAGTGGCACCAGCACCAGCACCAATAGAGGCGATTCCTGTGGAGAAGGACGCAGAGGCGGAGACGGTACTCCTGGTTGGTAACAAGACAGTTTCCCCTTTGTCTTCCGATGGAGAGGCGATGGACGAGGAGGAGGTGGTCGGTGGAGCCAGCGGAGCCAGTGGAGCCAGTGGAGCCAGAAAACGGAGGTTAAGGGTTAAAAGGACTACACCTGGGTCAGAAGGTATGGGGGCAGGGGAAATTACCGGTGGGGGCCCACAAAAAAAGGTAAGGGGAGGGAAGGGAGGTAGGGTGGCCCTCTTAGTGCAACAGGTCGGTGGGGAGCAGGGGGTTGGTGGGGGAGTGGGTTTGGCGGATGTTGAGGCTGAGGGGGAGGGGGGTGGTTTACCGTTTTCCCCTGTCCTGGACAGTATGGACAGTATGGACCTTTTTGAGACTCCAAGCCTTGGGGAAGGGTTACAGGTGGGAGCACCCAACACTTTGCCTGCTTCTTGGGATAAGGGGGAGGATGGGGAGGACATTTAAAAGTGGGGGTAGGGGTATTATTGTGGGTTGGTTTTTTGTTTAATTTTATTTTATTATTGTCAATGGCTTTCACAGTGGGCACTTTTAATGCACGGGGGTTGAGGGGTTCTGTTAAGAGGAGGGGCTTTTTTGATTATGTTGCCTCACTCAGGCTTACCGTTTGTTTTGTTCAAGAGGTGCACTTACGGGATGGGAGGGATTGTGGTGTGTTTTCAAAGGAATGGGACAAGGGGGAATCGTTTTGGTCAGTGGGGGGGGTTCACTCATCTGGTGTGGGGATACTGTTTGGAAACCGGGAGGCAAGGGTGGTGGGTTCTTTTGTAATTGTGCAGGGGAGGGTTATGGGGGTTGATGTGAATATTGGGGTTTTGAAATTGAGGGTGGTGGTGGTGTACGGGCCACAGAGGGCGGGTGAAAGGAGTGCCATGATGGAGGCTTTAAGGCCTTTTTTTGCCACAAACAGGCAGATGGTGGTGGGGGGTGATTTTAATGTGGATCTGGGGAGGGTGGGTGATCCAAGTGCTGGGTGTGTGGGTTCTTTTTTTAAGGGGCAGGGGCTTGTGGATGGAGGGAAGGCACTTACCCCTCGAATAGATGGTCCCACATGGCGTAACTCCCGGGGGGTAGCCAGGCGTCTCGATTATGTGTTTTTTTCTCGGTCCTTGGTCCTATTGTCGGGCCGGGTGGTCCCTGTTTTTTTCTCTGACCATGATGGGCTCCTCTTTCGGGTCCGGTCTAGCGCTCCTGTCTTCGGCCCCGGGTACTGGAGGTTGAACTCCAGTGTCCTTGGCGAGGATGAGTTCTGCAGTAGCTTTGTCTCCTTTTTCCGGGGGCTCGAGGGACTTAGGGCTTTGTTTTCTGGTGTGGTGGAGTGGTGGGAGGGGGCTAAGGAGAGGATAAAGGGGTTTTGTATTATGTATTGTCAACGGAGGGCGAAGGAGGCGGGGAGGGAAGTGCTCCGTCTTCAACACCTCCTCGAGCTCGAGTACACTTTGGGTAACCTAGGTGGCGCTGTAGACCAGCGGGCTTGTGACTCCCTTAAGACAGAACTTAGGGATGTCTATGAGGATAAGGCCCGTGCTTACCTGACGCGGTCACGTCGTGAGTTCTTGGAGAAGAATGAGACGTGTTCCGCAGCCTTTTTCAGCAGCGTGAAGGCTGATAAGGGAAGGAAGGTGATATCGGGAGTTAGG
This sequence comes from Notolepis coatsorum, assembly GCF_963971535.1. Taxonomy (NCBI): domain Eukaryota; kingdom Metazoa; phylum Chordata; class Actinopteri; order Aulopiformes; family Paralepididae; genus Notolepis; species Notolepis coatsorum. Next base: position 588,412 of record NC_140169.1, on the reverse strand, counting down.
GACAGTCAGGGTCAGGTGGTTACTGAGACAGGGGAGATGGTAAGGGTCGCAACCGATCACTTCCGCTCCTTCTTCTGTGAACGAGTGGTGGATGAGGAGCGAGCAGAGGCTTTTTTGCAGCTTGTGGCTCAGAGGGTACCGTCAGACCTGGCTGAGGCTTTGGAGGCCCCTCTCTCTCTCGAGGAATTGGAGGGTGCCCTTCGTAGAATGGGCAAGCGTAAGGTTCCGGGCATCGATGGCCTGCCGGCTGAGTTTTATCTCATGTTTTGGGATATTCTCGGCCCGGTGGTTCTCGATGTCCTGACCGAGGTCCTCCGCACAGGGGCACTGGGAGGGTCAATGGCTAAGGGGGTGATCTCACTTCTGTTTAAGAAGGGGGACGCCTCTGACCTTAAGAACTGGCGGCCATTGACCATGCTGTGTGTTGATTACAAGCTTTTGGCTAAGGTTCTCACAGACCGTCTGTGCACAGCTCTCCCAGATGCGGTCCATGTGGACCAGACGTGTGGGGTGGCTGGGCGCTCGTTGAGATGGAATCTCCAGCTCATCAGAGACGTCATCGCTTGGGCAGAGGATCGGGACCTGCCACTTATGGTGGTGGGTCTTGATCAGGCCAAAGCCTTTGATAGGGTTCACTGGGGTTTTATGTTCAAAGTTTTAGAGAGAATAGGCTTAGGACGGGTTTTTGTTGGGTGGCTGCGTACTCTGTACACAGCAGTGGGGAGCACGGTTTCTGTTAATGGGCACTTGGGGGAGTTTTTTGGGTTGCACGCAGGGGTAAGACAGGGGTGTCCGCTCTCTCCCCTGCTCTACGTCCTTTATATGGAGCCCCTGGCGGCGGCCATTAGGGCTGACCCGGGTGTGAAGGGTATCCTGGTACCAGGCAGCAGGGGCCTGAGGGTCAAGTTGTCGCAGTATGCGGATGATACCACACTGCTACTGGACAACGATGCGTGTCTGAGTCGGTCTTTGGAGATCTTCCAGGACTTTGGCCGGGTGTCTGGCGCGGAGCTCAACCGTGCTAAATCCTCGGTTAAGTTCTTTGGGCGGTGGAAGAGTAGGTCAGACGTACCAGGAGGGCTGTCGCTCTGTGAAGGGGCCCTGAGGATTCTTGGGGTCCTCTTTGAGGCAGCCCACAGTGCCACGGTCAACTGGACCAGGCGAATAGATGCAGTTCATAAAAAGTTTGCCCTCTGGAAGGCCAGGAGACTGACCTTTACGGGGAAGGTACTGGTTTTGAAGGTAGACGTGTTGCCGTCCCTCCTGTACCTGGCGTACATCTTTCCGATGCCGGCCAGCATGCGGAGGCCGCTCACTCGGCTTGTGTTTCGTTTCATGTGGGGGGGGAGTTATGAATACGTGGCGAGGGCACGCATGTTGGCTCCGGTGGGGGAAGGGGGGAGGGACGTGCCCCATTTCCCACTCAAGTTGGACTGCATTTTTGTTTCTTTTTTGCTCAAAGAATTGTCCTCTCCGGTAGTCCATCCATCGGGCTACTTCCTCCGGTTCTACTTTGCCTACCCGGCAAGGAGGGTCATGGCCTGGTCCAATTCGGCCCCCCGGGCGGAGCAGTTGCCGTGGCATTTTGGCCACGCGGCAAAGTGGCTGCGGGCTCATCCTGGGGTTTTGGAAGGGGATGTGGGGTTGGACCAGAAGAGGCTCTATGCCGAGGTGAGACAGGGAGTGACCGCGCCAGTTGTGGTGGGGATACCCGCTACAGTTTGGTTGTCGGTACAACTGCCTGGCCTGGACAATGGGCTCAAGGATTTAGGATGGCTGATGTTACACAGGAGTTTGCCGGTGCGTGAGATCATGCACCGGCATGGCTTGGCGAGATCCCCGGTGTGCCCCAGAGCTGGTTGCTTTGTGGACGAGACTATTAGACACGTCATGTGGGACTGTCCTTTTGCAGGGGTGGTGTGGGCTAGGGCATCTGTGTTGATTGGGAGGTTGGAGGGGAGTGTTGGGGTCACATGGGCAAGATTGGAGAGAGGGATTGGGAGAGCTGGGGGGGGGCGTAGGGGGCGTCTCCTGCAATGGCTGCTCATGGGCCTTTTTAAGAAGGGGCTGTGGGAGGCCAGACAGGCTCTGGTTAAAAAGGCGGTGGATTGGGGGGTGGAGGGGGTTGTTAGGAGAGTAGAGGGGGACGTAAAGGGAAGGATGCGGTGGGATGTGAAGAGGTGGGGACATCATGCTGCTAGGGAGAGATGGAAGGGGGGTTTAGGTTTGATGGAAGGGATGTAGTGGTTGCTTAGGATATTGACATATGGTTTTTTGTGGAGACCGGAAAGTGCATAAGTGGAAAATGGGGACATGGTTTTTTGTCTTGGATAGTGGGCTATTGTTTTGGGTGGGATAAAGGGAGGTTTTGGTTAACAGTGGGTGGTTTAATTTGGGGTTCATTTTCATTTTCAACTGTAACAGGGACAGCATACAATAAGGAACATAAAATGAAAATGTAGAAATGCAAATGTTCAGGAAAGTTTTGTTTGGATTAGTAGGGAAAGGTAAATTAAGAATGTGTGCACATGTATGGGTGTTTTAAATAGTATGATAGGAAGTCGTTTTGTAGTTTGTATGGTATAGGGACAGATAGGATGTGATAACATGTATATGATTATTTTTGATATAAAATTAAGAAAGAAGGTAAAAACTCCCCTCCCAGCTGGTTGGAGGGGAGGAGAAGCCCGATTTCACAAAAAAAAAAAAAAAAAAAAAAAATCTGTTCTTATCAGTTTAATATCTGATACGTCCCCTACCCGGGGACCATATATTAAATTGTTATTTGGAACAGGGAGATGGAATAGGGGCTTGCTCCGTCCACTCCACGCATCGACCTGGTCTTGCAGTATCTCCAGGAACGGTGCACTAACTCCTCCTAACTTTGTCAAAGTAAATGTTTTGGTACGCTAATCTGCGATGGGTTAAAGGCAATGCAAAAAAAAAGAAATCATTAGATGGGCAATGCTCTGTTTAATCTGCGTTATGTTTTCCCGCCTTTTTTGTTAAAAAAAAAAAAAAAAAAAAAAAAAAACGTCCGTGTGTGTGTGTGTGTGTGTGTGTGTGTGTGTGTAAATGGCTGCATTTACATAGCGCTTTACAATTTGTTCCTCACATTTTACCCATTCACTCAGACGTTCACACACCGATGGCGGAGGCAACCATGCAAGGTGCCAACCTACCTGCTCATCAGGAGCAATTAGGGGATAAGTGTCTTTAAACAAAGCACAATTGATGCAAACACAGACAACGTGTTGTAAATGCTAGTACAGTAACATCCACCCCCCTGCGTCCTGTATCAGCCGCGCCGGGCGTGCCCGCTGGCCATAATGGGGGTTATCGCTTCTCGGCCTTTTGGCTAAGATCAAGTGTAGTATCTGTTCTTATCAGTTTAATATCTGATACGTCCCCTACCCGGGGACCATATATTAAATTGATTTTTGGAACAGGGAGATGGAATAGGGGCTTGCTCCGTCCACTCCACGCATCGACCTGGTCTTGCAGTATCTCCAGGAACGGTGCACTAACTCCTCCTAACTTTGTCAAAGTAAATGTTTTGGTACGCTAATCTGCGATGGGTTAAAGGCAATGCAAAAAAAAAGAAATCATTAGATGGGCAATGCTCTGTTTAATCTGCGTTATGTTTTCCCGCCCTTTTTGTTAAAAAAAAAAAAAAAAAAAAAAAAAAGAAACGTCCGTGTGTGTGTGTGTGTGTGTGTGTGTGTGTGTGTGTGTGTGTAAATGGCTGCATTTACATAGCGCTTTACAATTTGTTCCTCACATTTTACCCATTCACTCAGACGTTCACACACCGATGGCGGAGGCAACCATGCAAGGTGCCAACCTACCTGCTCATCAGGAGCAATTAGGGGATAAGTGTCTTTAAACAAAGCACAATTGATGCAAACACAGACAACGTGTTGTAAATGCTAGTACAGTAACATCCACCCCCCTGCGTCCTGTATCAGCCGCGCCGGGCGTGCCCGCTGGCCATAATGGGGGTTATCGCTTCTCGGCCTTTTGGCTAAGATCAAGTGTAGTATCTGTTCTTATCAGTTTAATATCTGATACGTCCCCTACCCGGGGACCATATATTAAATTGATTTTTGGAACAGGGAGATGGAATAGGGGCTTGCTCCGTCCACTCCACGCATCGACCTGGTCTTGCAGTATCTCCAGGAACGGTGCACTAACTCCTCCTAACTTTGTCAAAGTAAATGTTTTGGTACGCTAATCTGCGATGGGTTAAAGGCAATGCAAAAAAAAAGAAATCATTAGATGGGCAATGCTCTGTTTAATCTGCGTTATGTTTTCCCGCCCTTTTTGTTAAAAAAAAAACGTCTGTGTGTGTGTGTGTGTGTGTGTGTGTGTGTGTGTGTGTGTGTGTGTGTAAATGGCTGCATTTACATAGCGCTTTACAATTTGTTCCTCACATTTTACCCATTCACTCAGACGTTCACACACCGATGGCGGAGGCAACCATGCAAGGTGCCAACCTACCTGCTCATCAGGAGCAATTAGGGGATAAGTGTCTTTAAACAAAGCACAATTGATGCAAACACAGACAACGTGTTGTAAATGCTAGTACAGTAACATCCACCCCCCTGCGTCCTGTATCAGCCGCGCCGGGCGTGCCCGCTGGCCATAATGGGGGTTATCGCTTCTCGGCCTTTTGGCTAAGATCAAGTGGATGACCGGTGTATGCTGTTCCTGGTTTTGTTTGCTTGTTTATTATTTTTCTCACATTTCCACAGTCGTGCGGTGTATGGGACTGGAAATTGAGTTTTTTTTATTGTTTGTGCTGGTTTCTCCCTACGATGGCCAGCACTCCACGGCAGTCGACCCCTAGGGCTGGGTTACGGTTTTCGGCGAGGTTCATATGGAAGGATGGAACGATGCCCATGTGGAACAGAGATGTGTTTGTGGATGGTGTCATCATGACTCAACTCAAGTTGAAGGCGGACGATATTTTTTGCATCCAGCACAATGCCCAGGAGAGGGGCTACGATGTTTCCTTCAGATCCAGTTTGGGGCTCCAGGGGGTTTTGGAGGACTGCAAGCGGATGGAGGCTGATGTCGGACCCCTCAGCCATTTCGAGGTGTTTTCTCTGGACAGGCTGAATTTTCGAGTTATCAATGTCACAATGTACAACCCGTACGTGATCGATAAGGAGGTGACTGATTTTTTGGCCCCCTACGCGGAGGTGATATCTGAGGTCCGGAGGATCAGAGACAGACGTGGGATCTGGACGGGGCGGAGGCAGGTGCAGGTGCTCCTAAAGGCTGTTCCCGGTGGCTGTGACGGGCTGGCTCATCCCCCAGCCTTCTTTTCCTTGGGGCCTGATAGGGGGTATTTGTTTTATAACAACCAGCCCCCTTTCTGCCGAAGGTGCCGGGTGGCAGGGCACTCTGATGGAAAGTGTGGGGAGGTGAGGTGCCACCATTGCAAGGAGGAGGGCCACATGGCTAAAGATTGTAAGGTTGGTAAGAAATGCCACAACTGCAGTTCCACCGACCACCTGGTGAGGGCCTGTCCCCAGGAGCGGCGGTATTCGTCAGTGGTGGTGATGGGGAAGGAGCTTGCACCGAAGACCGGAGAGGAGGAAGAAAGTGCACCAGTGGCACCAGCACCAGCACCAATAGAGGCGATTCCTGTGGAGAAGGACGCAGAGGCGGAGACGGTACTCCTGGTTGGCAACAAGACAGTTTCCCCTTTGTCTTCCGATGGAGAGGCGATGGACGAGGAGGAGGTGGTCGGTGGAGCCAGCGGAGCCAGTGGAGCCAGTGGAGCCAGAAAACGGAGGTTAAGGGTTAAAAGGACTACACCTGGGTCAGAAGGTATGGGGGCAGGGGAAATTACCGGTGGGGGCCCACAAAAAAAGGTAAGGGGAGGGAAGGGAGGTAGGGTGGCCCTCTTAGTGCAACAGGTCGGTGGGGAGCAGGGGGTTGGTGGGGGAGTGGGTTTGGCGGATGTTGAGGCTGAGGGGGAGGGGGTTTGTTTACCGGTTTCCCCAGTCCTGGACAGTATGGACAGTATGGACCCTTTTGAGACTCCAAGCCTTGGGGAAGGGTTACAGGTGGGAGCACCCAACACTTTGCCTGCTTCTTGGGATAAGGGGGAGGATGGGGAGGACAGTTAAAAGTGGGGGTAGGGGTATTATTGTGGGTTGGTTTTTTGTTTAATTTAATTTTATTATTGTCAATGGCTTTCACAGTGGGCACTTTTAATGCACGGGGGTTGAGGGGTTCTGTTAAGAGGAGGGGCTTTTTTGATTATGTTGCCTCACTCAGGCTTACCGTTTGTTTTGTTCAAGAGGTGCACTTACGGGATGGGAGGGATTGTGGTGTGTTTTCAAAGGAATGGGACAAGGGGGAATCGTTTTGGTCAGTGGGGGGGGTTCACTCATCTGGTGTGGGGATACTGTTTGGAAACCGGGAGGCAAGGGTGGTGGGTTCTTTTGTAATTGTGCAGGGGAGGGTTATGGGGGTTGATGTGAATATTGGGGTTTTTAAATTGAGGGTGGTGGTGGTGTACGGGCCACAGAGGGCGGGTGACAGGAGTGCCATGATGGAGGCTTTAAGGCCTTTTTTTGCCACAAACAGGCAGATGGTGGTGGGGGGTGATTTTAATGTGGATCTGGGGAGGGTGGGTGATCCAAGTGCTGGGTGTGTGGGTTCTTTTTTTAAGGGGCAGGGGCTTGTGGATGGAGGGAAGGCACTTACCCCTCGAATAGATGGTCCCACATGGCGTAACTCCCGGGGGGTAGCCAGGCGTCTCGATTATGTGTTTTTTTCTCGGTCCTTGGTCCTATTGTCGGGCCGGGTGGTCCCTGTTTTTTTCTCTGACCATGATGGGCTCCTCTTTCGGGTCCGGTCTAGCGCTCCTGTTTTCGGCCCCGGGTACTGGAGGTTGAACTCCAGTGTCCTTGGCGAGGATGAGTTCTGCAGTAGCTTTGTCTCCTTTTTCCGGGGGCTCGAGGGACTTAGGGCTTTGTTTTCTGGTGTGGTGGAGTGGTGGGAGGGGGCTAAGGAGAGGATAAAGGGGTTTTGTATTATGTATTGTCAACGGAGGGCGAAGGAGGCGGGGAGGGAAGTGCTCCGTCTTCAACACCTCCTCGAGCTCGAGTACACTTTGGGTAACCTAGGTGGCGCTGTAGACCAGCGGGCTTGTGACTCCCTTAAGACAGAACTTAGGGATGTCTATGAGGATAAGGCCCGTGCTTACCTGACGCGGTCACGTCGTGAGTTCTTGGAGAAGAATGAGACGTGTTCCGCAGCCTTTTTCAGCAGCGTGAGGGCTGATAAGGGAAGGAAGGTGATATCGGGAGTTAGGGACAGTCAGGGTCAGGTGGTTACTGAGACAGGGGAGATGGTAAGGGTCGCAACCGATCACTTCCGCTCCTTCTTCTGTGAACGAGTGGTGGATGAGGAGCGAGCAGAGGCTTTTTTGCAGCTTGTGGCTCAGAGGGTACCGTCAGACCTGGCTGAGGCTTTGGAGGCCCCTCTCTCTCTCGAGGAATTGGAGGGTGCCCTTCGTAGAATGGGCAAGCGTAAGGTTCCGGGCATCGATGGCCTGCCGGCTGAGTTTTATCTCATGTTTTGGGATATTCTCGGCCCGGTGGTTCTCGAGGTCCTGACCGAGGTCCTCCGCACAGGGGCACTGGGAGGGTCAATGGCTAAGGGGGTGATCTCACTTCTGTTTAAGAAGGGGGACGCCTCTGACCTTAAGAACTGGCGGCCATTGACCATGCTGTGTGTTGATTACAAGCTTTTGGCTAAGGTTCTCACAGACCGTCTGTGCACAGCTCTCCCAGATGCGGTCCATGTGGATCAGACGTGTGGGGTGGCTGGGCGCTCGTTGAGATGGAATCTCCAGCTCATCAGAGACGTCATCGCTTGGGCAGAGGATCGGGACCTGCCACTTATGGTGGTGGGTCTTGATCAGGCCAAAGCCTTTGATAGGGTTCACTGGGGTTTTATGTTCAAAGTTTTAGAGAGAATAGGCTTAGGGCGGGTTTTTGTTGGGTGGCTGCGTACTCTGTACACAGCAGTGGGGAGCACGGTTTCTGTTAATGGGCACTTGGGGGAGTTTTTTGGGTTGCACGCAGGGGTAAGACAGGGGTGTCCGCTCTCTCCCCTGCTCTACGTCCTTTATATGGAGCCCCTGGCGGCGGCCATTAGGGCTGACCCGGGTGTGAAGGGTATCCTGGTACCAGGCAGCAGGGGCCTGAGGGTCAAGTTGTCGCAGTATGCGGATGATACCACACTGCTACTGGACAACGATGCGTGTCTGAGTCGGTCTTTGGAGATCTTCCAGGACTTTGGCCGGGTGTCTGGCGCGGAGCTCAACCGTGCTAAATCCTCGGTTAAGTTCTTTGGGCGGTGGAAGAGTAGGTCAGACGTACCAGGAGGGCTGTCGCTCTGTGAAGGGGCCCTGAGGATTCTTGGGGTCCTCTTTGAGGCAGCCCACAGTGCCACGGTCAACTGGACCAGGCGAATAGATGCAGTTCATAAAAAGTTTGCCCTCTGGAAGGCCAGGAGACTGACCTTTACGGGGAAGGTACTGGTTTTGAAGGTAGACGTGTTGCCGTCCCTCCTGTACCTGGCGTACATCTTTCCGATGCCGGCCAGCATGCGGAGGCCGCTCACTCGGCTTGTGTTTCGTTTCATGTGGGGGGGGAGTTATGAATACGTGGCGAGGGCACGCATGTTGGCTCCGGTGGGGGAAGGGGGGAGGGACGTGCCCCATTTCCCACTCAAGTTGGACTGCATTTTTGTTTCTTTTTTGCTCAAAGAATTGTCCTCTCCGGTAGTCCATCCATCGGGCTACTTCCTCCGGTTCTACTTTGCCTACCCGGCAAGGAGGGTCATGGCCTGGTCCAATTCGGCCCCCCGGGCGGAGCAGTTGCCGTGGCATTTTGGCCACGCGGCAAAGTGGCTGCGGGCTCATCCTGGGGTTTTGGAAGGGGATGTGGGGTTGGACCAGAAGAGGCTCTATGCCGAGGTGAGACAGGGAGTGACCGCGCCAGTTGTGGTGGGGATACCCGCTACAGTTTGGTTGTCGGTACAACTGCCTGGCCTGGACAATGGGCTCAAGGATTTAGGATGGCTGATGTTACACAGGAGTTTGCCGGTGCGTGAGATCATGCACCGGCATGGCTTGGCGAGATCCCCGGTGTGCCCCAGAGCTGGTTGCTTTGTGGACGAGACTATTAGACACGTCATGTGGGACTGTCCTTTTGCAGGGGTGGTGTGGGCTAGGGCATCTGTGTTGATTGGGAGGTTGGAGGGGAGTGTTGGGGTCACATGGGCAAGATTGGAGAGAGGGATTGGGAGAGCTGGGGGGGGGCGTAGGGGGCGTCTCCTGCAATGGCTGCTCATGGGCCTTTTTAAGAAGGGGCTGTGGGAGGCCAGACAGGCTCTGGTTAAAAAGGCGGTGGATTGGGGGGTGGAGGGGGTTGTTAGGAGAGTAGAGGGGGACGTAAAGGGAAGGATGCGGTGGGATGTGAAGAGGTGGGGACATCATGCTGCTAGGGAGAGATGGAAGGGGGGTTTAGGTTTGATGGAAGGGATGTAGTGGTTGCTTAGGATATTGACATATGGTTTTTTGTGGAGACCGGAAAGTGCATAAGTGGAAAATGGGGACATGGTTTTTTGTCTTGGATAGTGGGCTATTGTTTTGGGTGGGATAAAGGGAGGTTTTGGTTAACAGTGGGTGGTTTAATTTGGGGTTCATTTTCATTTTCAACTGTAACAGGGACAGCATACAATAAGGAACATAAAATGAAAATGTAGAAATGCAAATGTTCAGGAAAGTTTTGTTTGGATTAGTAGGGAAAGGTAAATTAAGAATGTGTGCACATGTATGGGTGTTTTAAATAGTATGATAGGAAGTCGTTTTGTAGTTTGTATGGTATAGGGACAGATAGGATGTGATAACATGTATATGATTATTTTTGATATAAAATTAAGAAAGAAGGTAAAAACTCCCCTCCCAGCTGGTTGGAGGGGAGGAGAAGCCCGATTTCACAAAAAAAAAAAAAAAAAAAAAAAAAAAAATCTGTTCTTATCAGTTTAATATCTGATACGTCCCCTACCCGGGGACCATATATTAAATTGTTATTTGGAACAGGGAGATGGAATAGGGGCTTGCTCCGTCCACTCCACGCATCGACCTGGTCTTGCAGTATCTCCAGGAACGGTGCACTAACTCCTCCTAACTTTGTCAAAGTAAATGTTTTGGTACGCTAATCTGCGATGGGTTAAAGGCAATGCAAAAAAAAAGAAATCATTAGATGGGCAATGCTCTGTTTAATCTGCGTTATGTTTTCCCGCCCTTTTTGTTAAAAAAAAAAAAAAAAAAAAAAAAAAACGTCCGTGTGTGTGTGTGTGTGTGTGTGTGTGTGTGTGTGTGTAAATGGCTGCATTTACATAGCGCTTTACAATTTGTTCCTCACATTTTACCCATTCACTCAGACGTTCACACACCGATGGCGGAGGCAACCATGCAAGGTGCCAACCTACCTGCTCATCAGGAGCAATTAGGGGATAAGTGTCTTTAAACAAAGCACAATTGATGCAAACACAGACAACGTGTTGTAAATTCTAGTACAGTAACATCCACCCCCCTGCGTCCTGTATCAGCCGCGCCGGGCGTGCCCGCTGGCCATAATGGGGGTTATCGCTTCTCGGCCTTTTGGCTAAGATCAAGTGTAGTATCTGTTCTTATCAGTTTAATATCTGATACGTCCCCTACCCGGGGACCATATATTAAATTGATTTTTGGAACAGGGAGATGGAATAGGGGCTTGCTCCGTCCACTCCACGCATCGACCTGGTCTTGCAGTATCTCCAGGAACGGTGCACTAACTCCTCCTAACTTTGTCAAAGTAAATGTTTTGGTACGCTAATCTGCGATGGGTTAAAGGCAATGCAAAAAAAAGAAATCATTAGATGGGCAATGCTCTGTTTAATCTGCGTTATGTTTTCCCGCCCTTTTTGTTAAAAAAAAAAAAAAAACGTCCGTGTGTGTGTGTGTGTGTGTGTGTGTGTGTGTGTGTGTGTGTGTGTGTGTGTGTAAATGGCTGCATTTACATAGCGCTTTACAATTTGTTCCTCACATTTTACCCATTCACTCAGACGTTCACACACCGATGGCGGAGGCAACCATGCAAGGTGCCAACCTACCTGCTCATCAGGAGCAATTAGGGGATAAGTGTCTTTAAACAAAGCACAATTGATGCAAACACAGACAACGTGTTGTAAATGCTAGTACAGTAACATCCACCCCCCTGCGTCCTGTATCAGCCGCGCCGGGCGTGCCCGCTGGCCATAATGGGGGTTATCGCTTCTCGGCCTTTTGGCTAAGATCAAGTGTAGTATCTGTTCTTATCAGTTTAATATCTGATACGTCCCCTACCCGGGGACCATATATTAAATTGATTTTTGGAACAGGGAGATGGAATAGGGGCTTGCTCCGTCCACTCCACGCATCGACCTGGTCTTGCAGTATCTCCAGGAACGGTGCACTAACTCCTCCTAACTTTGTCAAAGTAAATGTTTTGGTACGCTAATCTGCGATGGGTTAAAGGCAATGCAAAAAAAAAGAAATCATTAGATGGGCAATGCTCTGTTTAATCTGCGTTATGTTTTCCCGCCCTTTTTGTTAAAAAAAAAACGTCTGTGTGTGTGTGTGTGTGTGTGTGTGTGTGTGTGTGTGTGTGTGTAAATGGCTGCATTTACATAGCGCTTTACAATTTGTTCCTCACATTTTACCCATTCACTCAGACGTTCACACACCGATGGCGGAGGCAACCATGCAAGGTGCCAACCTACCTGCTCATCAGGAGCAATTAGGGGATAAGTGTCTTTAAACAAAGCACAATTGATGCAAACACAGACAACGTGTTGTAAATGCTAGTACAGTAACATCCACCCCCCTGCGTCCTGTATCAGCCGCGCCGGGCGTGCCCGCTGGCCATAATGGGGGTTATCGCTTCTCGGCCTTTTGGCTAAGATCAAGTGGATGACCGGTGTATGCTGTTCCTGGTTTTGTTTGCTTGTTTATTATTTTTCTCACATTTCCACAGTCGTGCGGTGTATGGGACTGGAAATTGAGTTTTTTTTATTGTTTGTGCTGGTTTCTCCCTACGATGGCCAGCACTCCACGGCAGTCGACCCCTAGGGCTGGGTTACGGTTTTCGGCGAGGTTCATATGGAAGGATGGAACGATGCCCATGTGGAACAGAGATGTGTTTGTGGATGGTGTCATCATGACTCAACTCAAGTTGAAGGCGGACGATATTTTTTGCATCCAGCACAATGCCCAGGAGAGGGGCTACGATGTTTCCTTCAGATCCAGTTTGGGGCTCCAGGGGGTTTTGGAGGACTGCAAGCGGATGGAGGCTGATGTCGGACCCCTCAGCCATTTCGAGGTGTTTTCTCTGGACAGGCTGAATTTTCGAGTTATCAATGTCACAATGTACAACCCGTACGTGATCGATAAGGAGGTGACTGATTTTTTGGCCCCCTACGCGGAGGTGATATCTGAGGTCCGGAGGATCAGAGACAGACGTGGGATCTGGACGGGGCGGAGGCAGGTGCAGGTGCTCCTAAAGGCTGTTCCCGGTGGCTGTGACGGGCTGGCTCATCCCCCAGCCTTCTTTTCCTTGGGGCCTGATAGGGGGTATTTGTTTTATAACAACCAGCCCCCTTTCTGCCGAAGGTGCCGGGTGGCAGGGCACTCTGATGGAAAGTGTGGGGAGGTGAGGTGCCACCATTGCAAGGAGGAGGGCCACATGGCTAAAGATTGTAAGGTTGGTAAGAAATGCCACAACTGCAGTTCCACCGACCACCTGGTGAGGGCCTGTCCCCAGGAGCGGCGGTATTCGTCAGTGGTGGTGATGGGGAAGGAGCTTGCACCGAAGACCGAGAGGAGGAAGAAAGTGCACCAGTGGCACCAGCACCAGCACCAATAGAGGCGATTCCTGTGGAGAAGGACGCAGAGGCGGAGACGGTACTCCTGGTTGGCAACAAGACAGTTTCCCCTTTGTCTTCCGATGGAGAGGCGATGGACGAGGAGGAGGTGGTCGGTGGAGCCAGCGGAGCCAGTGGAGCCAGTGGAGCCAGAAAACGGAGGTTAAGGGTTAAAAGGACTACACCTGGGTCAGAAGGTATGGGGGCAGGGGAAATTACCGGTGGGGGCCCACAAAAAAAGGTAAGGGGAGGGAAGGGAGGTAGGGTGGCCCTCTTAGTGCAACAGGTCGGTGGGGAGCAGGGGGTTGGTGGGGGAGTGGGTTTGGCGGATGTTGAGGCTGAGGGGGAGGGGGTTTGTTTACCGGTTTCCCCAGTCCTGGACAGTATGGACAGTATGGACCCTTTTGAGACTCCAAGCCTTGGGGAAGGGTTACAGGTGGGAGCACCCAACACTTTGCCTGCTTCTTGGGATAAGGGGGAGGATGGGGAGGACAGTTAAAAGTGGGGGTAGGGGTATTATTGTGGGTTGGTTTTTTGTTTAATTTAATTTTATTATTGTCAATGGCTTTCACAGTGGGCACTTTTAATGCACGGGGGTTGAGGGGTTCTGTTAAGAGGAGGGGCTTTTTTGATTATGTTGCCTCACTCAGGCTTACCGTTTGTTTTGTTCAAGAGGTGCACTTACGGGATGGGAGGGATTGTGGTGTGTTTTCAAAGGAATGGGACAAGGGGGAATCGTTTTGGTCAGTGGGGGGGGTTCACTCATCTGGTGTGGGGATACTGTTTGGAAACCGGGAGGCAAGGGTGGTGGGTTCTTTTGTAATTGTGCAGGGGAGTGTTATGGGGGTTGATGTGAATATTGGGGTTTTTAAATTGAGGGTGGTGGTGGTGTACGGGCCACAGAGGGCGGGTGACAGGAGTGCCATGATGGAGGCTTTAAGGCCTTTTTTTGCCACAAACAGGCAGATGGTGGTGGGGGGTGATTTTAATGTGGATCTGGGGAGGGTGGGTGATCCAAGTGCTGGGTGTGTGGGTTCTTTTTTTAAGGGGCAGGGGCTTGTGGATGGAGGGAAGGCACTTACCCCTCGAATAGATGGTCCCACATGGCGTAACTCCCGGGGGGTAGCCAGGCGTCTCGATTATGTGTTTTTTTCTCGGTCCTTGGTCCTATTGTCGGGCCGGGTGGTCCCTGTTTTTTTCTCTGACCATGATGGGCTCCTCTTTCGGGTCCGGTCTAGCGCTCCTGTTTTCGGCCCCGGGTACTGGAGGTTGAACTCCAGTGTCCTTGGCGAGGATGAGTTCTGCAGTAGCTTTGTCTCCTTTTTCCGGGGGCTCGAGGGACTTAGGGCTTTGTTTTCTGGTGTGGTGGAGTGGTGGGAGGGGGCTAAGGAGAGGATAAAGGGGTTTTGTATTATGTATTGTCAACGGAGGGCGAAGGAGGCGGGGAGGGAAGTGCTCCGTCTTCAACACCTCCTCGAGCTCGAGTACACTTTGGGTAACCTAGGTGGCGCTGTAGACCAGCGGGCTTGTGACTCCCTTAAGACAGAACTTAGGGATGTCTATGAGGATAAGGCCCGTGCTTACCTGACGCGGTCACGTCGTGAGTTCTTGGAGAAGAATGAGACGTGTTCCGCAGCCTTTTTCAGCAGCGTGAGGGCTGATAAGGGAAGGAAGGTGATATCGGGAGTTAGGGACAGTCAGGGTCAGGTGGTTACTGAGACAGGGGAGATGGTAAGGGTCGCAACCGATCACTTCCGCTCCTTCTTCTGTGAACGAGTGGTGGATGAGGAGCGAGCAGAGGCTTTTTTGCAGCTTGTGGCTCAGAGGGTACCGTCAGACCTGGCTGAGGCTTTGGAGGCCCCTCTCTCTCTCGAGGAATTGGAGGGTGCCCTTCGTAGAATGGGCAAGCGTAAGGTTCCGGGCATCGATGGCCTGCCGGCTGAGTTTTATCTCATGTTTTGGGATATTCTCGGCCCGGTGGTTCTCGAGGTCCTGACCGAGGTCCTCCGCACAGGGGCACTGGGAGGGTCAATGGCTAAGGGGGTGATCTCACTTCTGTTTAAGAAGGGGGACGCCTCTGACCTTAAGAACTGGCGGCCATTGACCATGCTGTGTGTTGATTACAAGCTTTTGGCTAAGGTTCTCACAGACCGTCTGTGCACAGCTCTCCCAGATGCGGTCCATGTGGATCAGACGTGTGGGGTGGCTGGGCGCTCGTTGAGATGGAATCTCCAGCTCATCAGAGACGTCATCGCTTGGGCAGAGGATCGGGACCTGCCACTTATGGTGGTGGGTCTTGATCAGGCCAAAGCCTTTGATAGGGTTCACTGGGGTTTTATGTTCAAAGTTTTAGAGAGAATAGGCTTAGGGCGGGTTTTTGTTGGGTGGCTGCGTACTCTGTACACAGCAGTGGGGAGCACGGTTTCTGTTAATGGGCACTTGGGGGAGTTTTTTGGGTTGCACGCAGGGGTAAGACAGGGGTGTCCGCTCTCTCCCCTGCTCTACGTCCTTTATATGGAGCCCCTGGCGGCGGCCATTAGGGCTGACCCGGGTGTGAAGGGTATCCTGGTACCAGGCAGCAGGGGCCTGAGGGTCAAGTTGTCGCAGTATGCGGATGATACCACACTGCTACTGGACAACGATGCGTGTCTGAGTCGGTCTTTGGAGATCTTCCAGGACTTTGGCCGGGTGTCTGGCGCGGAGCTCAACCGTGCTAAATCCTCGGTTAAGTTCTTTGGGCGGTGGAAGAGTAGGTCAGACGTACCAGGAGGGCTGTCGCTCTGTGAAGGGGCCCTGAGGATTCTTGGGGTCCTCTTTGAGGCAGCCCACAGTGCCACGGTCAACTGGACCAGGCGAATAGATGCAGTTCATAAAAAGTTTGCCCTCTGGAAGGCCAGGAGACTGACCTTTACGGGGAAGGTACTGGTTTTGAAGGTAGACGTGTTGCCGTCCCTCCTGTACCTGGCGTACATCTTTCCGATGCCGGCCAGCATGCGGAGGCCGCTCACTCGGCTTGTGTTTCGTTTCATGTGGGGGGGGAGTTATGAATACGTGGCGAGGGCACGCATGTTGGCTCCGGTGGGGGAAGGGGGGAGGGACGTGCCCCATTTCCCACTCAAGTTGGACTGCATTTTTGTTTCTTTTTTGCTCAAAGAATTGTCCTCTCCGGTAGTCCATCCATCTGGCTACTTCCTCCGGTTCTACTTTGCCTACCCGGCAAGGAGGGTCATGGCCTGGTCCAATTCGGCCCCCCGGGCGGAGCAGTTGCCGTGGCATTTTGGCCACGCGGCAAAGTGGCTGCGGGCTCATCCTGGGGTTTTGGAAGGGGATGTGGGGTTGGACCAGAAGAGGCTCTATGCCGAGGTGAGACAGGGAGTGACCGCGCCAGCTGTGGTGGGGATACCCGCTACAGTTTGGTTGTCGGTACAACTGCCTGGCCTGGACAATGGGCTCAAGGATTTAGGATGGCTGATGTTACACAGGAGTTTGCCGGTGCGTGAGATCATGCACCGGCATGGCTTGGCGAGATCCCCGGTGTGCCCCAGAGCGGGTTGCTTTGTGGACGAGACTATTAGACACGTCATGTGGGACTGTCCTTTTGCAGGGGTGGTGTGGGCTAGGGCATCTGTGTTGATTGGGAGGTTGGAGGGGAGTGTTGGGGTCACATGGGCAAGATTGGAGAGAGGGATTGGGAGAGCTGGGGGGGGGCGTAGGGGGCGTCTCCTGCAATGGCTGCTCATGGGCCTTTTTAAGAAGGGGCTGTGGGAGGCCAGACAGGCTCTGGTTAAAAAGGCGGTGGATTGGGGGGTGGAGGGGGTTGTTAGGAGAGTAGAGGGGGACGTAAAGGGAAGGATGCGGTGGGATGTGAAGAGGTGGGGACATCATGCTGCTAGGGAGAGATGGAAGGGGGGTTTAGGTTTGATGGAAGGGATGTAGTGGTTGCTTAGGATATTGACATATGGTTTTTTTTGTGGAGACCGGAAAGTGCATAAGTGGAAAATGGGGACATGGTTTTTTTGTCTTGGATAGTGGGCTATTGTTTTGGGTGGGATAAAGGGAGGTTTTGGTTAACAGTGGGTGGTTTAATTTGGGGTTTCATTTTCATTTTCAACTGTAACAGGGACAGCATACAATAAGGAACATAAAATGAAAATGTAGAAATGCAAATGTTCAGGAAAGTTTTGTTTGGATTAGTAGGGAAAGGTAAATTAAGAATGTGTGCACATGTATGGGTGTTTTAAATAGTATGATAGGAAGTCGTTTTGTAGTTTGTATGGTATAGGGACAGATAGGATGTGATAACATGTATATGATTATTTTTGATATAAAATTAAGAAAGAAGGTAAAAACTCCCCTCCCAGCTGGTTGGAGGGGAGGAGAAGCCCGATTTCACAAAAAAAAAAAAAAAAAAAAAAAAATCTGTTCTTATCAGTTTAATATCTGATACGTCCCCTACCCGGGGACCATATATTAAATTGATTTTTGGAACAGGGAGATGGAATAGGGGCTTGCTCCGTCCACTCCACGCATCGACCTGGTCTTGCAGTATCTCCAGGAACGGTGCACTAACTCCTCCTAACTTTGTCAAAGTAAATGTTTTGGTACGCTAATCTGCGATGGGTTAAAGGCAATGCAAAAAAAAAGAAATCATTAGATGGGCAATGCTCTGTTTAATCTGCGTTATGTTTTCCCGCCCTTTTTGTTAAAAAAAAAAAAAAAAAAAAAAAAGAAACGCCCGTGTGTGTGTGTGTGTGTGTGTGTGTGTGTGTGTGTAAATGGCTGCATTTACATAGCGCTTTACAATTTGTTCCTCACATTTTACCCATTCACTCAGACGTTCACACACCGATGGCGGAGGCAACCATGCAAGGTGCCAACCTACCTGCTCATCAGGAGCAATTAGGGGATAAGTGTCTTTAAACAAAGCACAATTGATGCAAACACAGACAACGTGTTGTAAATGCTAGTACAGTAACATCCACCCCCCTGCGTCCTGTATCAGCCGCGCCGGGCGTGCCCGCTGGCCATAATGGGGGTTATCGCTTCTCGGCCTTTTGGCTAAGATCAAGTGTAGTATCTGTTCTTATCAGTTTAATATCTGATACGTCCCCTACCCGGGGACCATATATTAAATTGATTTTTGGAACAGGGAGATGGAATAGGGGCTTGCTCCGTCCACTCCACGCATCGACCTGGTCTTGCAGTATCTCCAGGAACGGTGCACTAACTCCTCCTAACTTTGTCAAAGTAAATGTTTTGGTACGCTAATCTGCGATGGGTTAAAGGCAATGCAAAAAAAAAGAAATCATTAGATGGGCAATGCTCTGTTTAATCTGCGTTATGTTTTCCCGCCCTTTTTGTTAAAAAAAAAAAAAAAAAAAAAAAAGAAACGCCCGTGTGTGTGTGTGTGTGTGTGTGTGTGTGTGTGTGTGTAAATGGCTGCATTTACATAGCGCTTTACAATTTGTTCCTCACATTTTACCCATTCACTCAGACGTTCACACACCGATGGCGGAGGCAACCATGCAAGGTGCCAACCTACCTGCTCATCAGGAGCAATTAGGGGATAAGTGTCTTTAAACAAAGCACAATTGATGCAAACACAGACAACGTGTTGTAAATGCTAGTACAGTAACATCCACCCCCCTGCGTCCTGTATCAGCCGCGCCGGGCGTGCCCGCTGGCCATAATGGGGGTTATCGCTTCTCGGCCTTTTGGCTAAGATCAAGTGTAGTATCTGTTCTTATCAGTTTAATATCTGATACGTCCCCTACCCGGGGACCATATATTAAATTGATTTTTGGAACAGGGAGATGGAATAGGGGCTTGCTCCGTCCACTCCACGCATCGACCTGGTCTTGCAGTATCTCCAGGAACGGTGCACTAACTCCTCCTAACTTTGTCAAAGTAAATGTTTTGGTACGCTAATCTGCGATGGGTTAAAGGCAATGCAAAAAAAAAGAAATCATTAGATGGGCAATGCTCTGTTTAATCTGCGTTATGTTTTCCCGCCCTTTTTGTTAAAAAAAAAACGTCTGTGTGTGTGTGTGTGTGTGTGTGTGTGTGTGTGTGTGTGTGTGTGTAAATGGCTGCATTTACATAGCGCTTTACAATTTGTTCCTCACATTTTACCCATTCACTCAGACGTTCACACACCGATGGCGGAGGCAACCATGCAAGGTGCCAACCTACCTGCTCATCAGGAGCAATTAGGGGATAAGTGTCTTTAAACAAAGCACAATTGATGCAAACACAGACAACGTGTTGTAAATGCTAGTACAGTAACATCCACCCCCCTGCGTCCTGTATCAGCCGCGCCGGGCGTGCCCGCTGGCCATAATGGGGGTTATCGCTTCTCGGCCTTTTGGCTAAGATCAAGTGTAGTATCTGTTCTTATCAGTTTAATATCTGATACGTCCCCTACCCGGGGACCATATATTAAATTGATTTTTGGAACAGGGAGATGGAATAGGGGCTTGCTCCGTCCACTCCACGCATCGACCTGGTCTTGCAGTATCTCCAGGAACGGTGCACTAACTCCTCCTAACTTTGTCAAAGTAAATGTTTTGGTACGCTAATCTGCGATGGGTTAAAGGCAATGCAAAAAAAAAGAAATCATTAGATGGGCAATGCTCTGTTTAATCTGCGTTATGTTTTCCCGCCCTTTTTGTTAAAAAAAAACGTCTGTGTGTGTGTGTGTGTGTGTGTGTGTGTGTGTGTGTAAATGGCTGCATTTACATAGCGCTTTACAATTTGTTCCTCACATTTTACCCATTCACTCAGACGTTCACACACCGATGGCGGAGGCAACCATGCAAGGTGCCAACCTACCTGCTCATCAGGAGCAATTAGGGGATAAGTGTCTTTAAACAAAGCACAATTGATGCAAACACAGACAACGTGTTGTAAATGCTAGTACAGTAACATCCACCCCCCTGCGTCCTGTATCAGCCGCGCCGGGCGTGCCCGCTGGCCATAATGGGGGTTATCGCTTCTCGGCCTTTTGGCTAAGATCAAGTGGATGACCGGTGTATGCTGTTCCTGGTTTTGTTTGCTTGTTTATTATTTTTCTCACATTTCCACAGTCGTGCGGTGTATGGGACTGGAAATTGAGTTTTTTTTATTGTTTGTGCTGGCTTCTCCCTACGATGGCCAGCACTCCACGGCAGTCGACCCCTAGGGCTGGGTTACGGTTTTCGGCGAGGTTCATATGGAAGGATGGAACGATGCCCATGTGGAACAGAGATGTGTTTGTGGATGGTGTCATCATGACTCAACTCAAGTTGAAGGCGGACGATATTTTTTGCATCCAGCACAATGCCCAGGAGAGGGGCTACGATGTTTCCTTCAGATCCAGTTTGGGGCTCCAGGGGGTTTTGGAGGACTGCAAGCGGATGGAGGCTGATGTCGGACCCCTCAGCCATTTCGAGGTGTTTTCTCTGGACAGGCTGAATTTTCGAGTTATCAATGTCACAATGTACAACCCGTACGTGATCGATAAGGAGGTGACTGATTTTTTGGCCCCCTACGCTGAGGTGATATCTGAGGTCCGGAGGATCAGAGACAGACGTGGGATCTGGACGGGGCGGAGGCAGGTGCAGGTGCTCCTAAAGGCTGTTCCCGGTGGCTGTGACGGGCTGGCTCATCCCCCAGCCTTCTTTTCCTTGGGGCCTGATAGGGGGTATTTGTTTTATAATAACCAGCCCCCTTTCTGCCGAAGGTGCCGGGTGGCAGGGCACTCTGATGGAAAGTGTGGGGAGGTGAGGTGCCACCATTGCAAGGAGGAGGGCCACATGGCTAAAGATTGTAAGGTTGGTAAGAAATGCCACAACTGCAGTTCCACCGACCACCTGGTGAGGGCCTGTCCCCAGGAGCGGCGGTATTCGTCAGTGGTGGTGATGGGGAAGGAGCTTGCGCCGAAGACCGGAGAGGAGGAAGAAAGTGCACCAGTGGCACCAGCACCAGCACCAATAGAGGCGATTCCTGTGGAGAAGGACGCAGAGGCGGAGACGGTACTCCTGGTTGGCAACAAGACAGTTTCCCCTTTGTCTTCCGATGGAGAGGCGATGGACGAGGAGGAGGTGGTCGGTGGAGCCAGCGGAGCCAGTGGAGCCAGTGGAGCCAGAAAACGGAGGTTAAGGGTTAAAAGGACTACACCTGGGTCAGAAGGTATGGGGGCAGGGGAAATTACCGGTGGGGGCCCACAAAAAAAGGTAAGGGGAGGGAAGGGAGGTAGGGTGGCCCTCTTAGTGCAACAGGTCGGTGGGGAGCAGGGGGTTGGTGGGGGAGTGGGTTTGGCGGATGTTGAGGCTGAGGGGGAGGGGGGTGGTTCACCGGGTTCCCCTGTCCTGGACAGTATGGACAGTATGGACCCTTTTGAGACTCCAAGCCTTGGGGAAGGGTTACAGGTGGGAGCACCCAACACTTTGCCTGCTTCTTGGGATAAGGGGGAGGATGGGGAGGACAGTTAAAAGTGGGGGTAGGGGTATTATTGTGGGTTGGTTTTTTGTTTAATTTTATTTTATTATTGTCAATGGCTTTCACAGTGGGCACTTTTAATGCACGGGGGTTGAGGGGTTCTGTTAAGAGGAGGGGCTTTTTTGATTATGTTGCCTCACTCAGGCTTACCGTTTGTTTTGTTCAAGAGGTGCACTTACGGGATGGGAGGGATTGTGGTGTGTTTTCAAAGGAATGGGACAAGGGGGAATCGTTTTGGTCAGTGGGGGGGGTTCACTCATCTGGTGTGGGGATACTGTTTGGAAACCGGGAGGCAAGGGTGGTGGGTTCTTTTGTAATTGTGCAGGGGAGGGTTATGGGGGTTGATGTGAATATTGGGGTTTTGAAATTGAGGGTGGTGGTGGTGTACGGGCCACAGAGGGCGGGTGAAAGGAGTGCCATGATGGAGGCTTTAAGGCCTTTTTTTGCCACAAACAGGCAGATGGTGGTGGGGGGTGATTTTAATGTGGATCTGGGGAGGGTGGGTGATCCAAGTGCTGGGTGTGTGGGTTCTTTTTTTAAGGGGCAGGGGCTTGTGGATGGAGGGAAGGCACTTACCCCTCGAATAGATGGTCCCACATGGCGTAACTCCCGGGGGGTAGCCAGGCGTCTCGATTATGTGTTTTTTTTCTCGGTCCTTGGTCCTATTGTCGGGCCGGGTGGTCCCTGTTTTTTTCTCTGACCATGATGGGCTCCTCTTTCGGGTCCGGTCTAGCGCTCCTGTTTTCGGCCCCGGGTACTGGAGGTTGAACTCCAGTGTCCTTGGCGAGGATGAGTTCTGCAGTAGCTTTGTCTCCTTTTTCCGGGGGCTCGAGGGACTTAGGGCTTTGTTTTCTGGTGTGGTGGAGTGGTGGGAGGGGGCTAAGGAGAGGATAAAGGGGTTTTGTATTATGTATTGTCAACGGAGGGCGAAGGAGGCGGGGAGGGAAGTGCTCCGTCTTCAACACCTCCTCGAGCTCGAGTACACTTTGGGTAACCTAGGTGGCGCTGTAGACCAGCGGGCTTGTGACTCCCTTAAGACAGAACTTAGGGATGTCTATGAGGATAAGGCCCGTGCTTACCTGACGCGGTCACGTCGTGAGTTCTTGGAGAAGAATGAGACGTGTTCCGCAGCCTTTTTCAGCAGCGTGAAGGCTGATAAGGGAAGGAAGGTGATATCGGGAGTTAGGGACAGTCAGGGTCAGGTGGTTACTGAGACAGGGGAGATGGTAAGGGTCGCAACCGATCACTTCCGCTCCTTCTTCTGTGAACGAGTGGTGGATGAGGAGCGAGCAGAGGCTTTTTTGCAGCTTGTGGCTCAGAGGGTACCGTCAGACCTGGCTGAGGCTTTGGAGGCCCCTCTCTCTCTCGAGGAATTGGAGGGTGCCCTTCGTAGAATGGGCAAGCGTAAGGTTCCGGGCATCGATGGCCTGCCGGCTGAGTTTTATCTCATGTTTTGGGATATTCTCGGCCCGGTGGTTCTCGAGGTCCTGACCGAGGTCCTCCGCACAGGGGCACTGGGAGGGTCAATGGCTAAGGGGGTGATCTCACTTCTGTTTAAGAAGGGGGACGCCTGTCGGCGGCTAGGTGGTGTAGTGGTCTAAGGCACTCGCCACCAGTGTGGAGACGCTAGGATTCGCGTGTTCGAATCCAGCTCTCCACATTGTTTTTCAGTTTGGCTGGTCGTCCGCAGTAATACACATTGGCCGTATTACGGGGAGGGAAAAACTGAAGGGTGGGGATCGAACGTTGTGAACAAGCGACTCCTACAAGTCGGTTGGTGCGCCTGCGCAGTAGAATCAGGAAGTGTCGGGGGCAGCGTGAGCCTCCCACGCGTTACTCCTCGACACTGATAGATCGAGCTGCGCAGGTGAAAAGATGCGACTGCTGTTACCTCAAGTACCGGAGGGGACTTGTGCTATGTATGACTTAGTCCTCACTGCAGCCGGCTTGTGGGAGGCAAGAAACAGCGTTCGTGACAGGGGAGGGTTGAATTGGATGATACGAAATTGGGATGGGAGAAAATATAGAAAAAATGGGAGAAAAAGTGGATCAAAAAAAGAAGGGGGACGCCTCTGACCTTAAGAACTGGCGGCCATTGACCATGCTGTGTGTTGATTACAAGCTTTTGGCTAAGGTTCTCACAGACCGTCTGTGCACAGCTCTCCCAGATGCGGTCCATGTGGACCAGACGTGTGGGGTGGCTGGGCGCTCGTTGAGATGGAATCTCCAGCTCATCAGAGACGTCATCGCTTGGGCAGAGGATCGGGACCTGCCACTTATGGTGGTGGGTCTTGATCAGGCCAAAGCCTTTGATAGGGTTCACTGGGGTTTTATGTTCAAAGTTTTAGAGAGAATAGGCTTAGGGCGGGTTTTTGTTGGGTGGCTGCGTACTCTGTACACAGCAGTGGGGAGCACGGTTTCTGTTAATGGGCACTTGGGGGAGTTTTTTGGGTTGCACGCAGGGGTAAGACAGGGGTGTCCGCTCTCTCCCCTGCTCTACGTCCTTTATATGGAGCCCCTGGCGGCGGCCATTAGGGCTGACCCGGGTGTGAAGGGTATCCTGGTACCAGGCAGCAGGGGCCTGAGGGTCAAGTTGTCGCAGTATGCGGATGATACCACACTGCTACTGGACAACGATGCGTGTCTGAGTCGGTCTTTGGAGATCTTCCAGGACTTTGGCCGGGTGTCTGGCGCGGAGCTCAACCGTGCTAAATCCTCGGTTAAGTTCTTTGGGCGGTGGAAGAGTAGGTCAGACGTACCAGGAGGGCTGTCGCTCTGTGAAGGGGCCCTGAGGATTCTTGGGGTCCTCTTTGAGGCAGCCCACAGTGCCACGGTCAACTGGACCAGGCGAATAGATGCAGTTCATAAAAAGTTTGCCCTCTGGAAGGCCAGGAGACTGACCTTTACGGGGAAGGTACTGGTTTTGAAGGTAGACGTGTTGCCGTCCCTCCTGTACCTGGCGTACATCTTTCCGATGCCGGCCAGCATGCGGAGGCCGCTCACTCGGCTTGTGTTTCGTTTCATGTGGGGGGGGAGTTATGAATACGTGGCGAGGGCACGCATGTTGGCTCCGGTGGGGGAAGGGGGGAGGGACGTGCCCCATTTCCCACTCAAGTTGGACTGCATTTTTGTTTCTTTTTTGCTCAAAGAATTGTCCTCTCCGGTAGTCCATCCATCGGGCTACTTCCTCCGGTTCTACTTTGCCTACCCGGCAAGGAGGGTCATGGCCTGGTCCAATTCGGCCCCCCGGGCGGAGCAGTTGCCGTGGCATTTTGGCCACGCGGCAAAGTGGCTGCGGGCTCATCCTGGGGTTTTGGAAGGGGATGTGGGGTTGGACCAGAAGAGGCTCTATGCCGAGGTGAGACAGGGAGTGACCGCGCCAGCTGTGGTGGGGATACCCGCTACAGTTTGGTTGTCGGTACAACTGCCTGGCCTGGACAATGGGCTCAAGGATTTAGGATGGCTGATGTTACACAGGAGTTTGCCGGTGCGTGAGATCATGCACCGGCATGGCTTGGCGAGATCCCCGGTGTGCCCCAGAGCTGGTTGCTTTGTGGACGAGACTATTAGACACGTCATGTGGGACTGTCCTTTTGCAGGGGTGGTGTGGGCTAGGGCATCTGTGTTGATTGGGAGGTTGGAGGGGAGTGTTGGGGTCACATGGGCAAGATTGGAGAGAGGGATTGGGAGAGCTGGGGGGGGGCGTAGGGGGCGTCTCCTGCAATGGCTGCTCATGGGCCTTTTTAAGAAGGGGCTGTGGGAGGCCAGACAGGCTCTGGTTAAAAAGGCGGTGGATTGGGGGGTGGAGGGGGTTGTTAGGAGAGTAGAGGGGGACGTAAAGGGAAGGATGCGGTGGGATGTGAAGAGGTGGGGACATCATGCTGCTAGGGAGAGATGGAAGGGGGGTTTAGGTTTGATGGAAGGGATGTAGTGGTTGCTTAGGATATTGACATATGGTTTTTTGTGGAGACCGGAAAGTGCATAAGTGGAAAATGGGGACATGTTTTTTTGTCTTGGATAGTGGGCTATTGTTTTGGGTGGGATAAAGGGAGGTTTTGGTTAACAGTGGGTGGTTTAATTTGGGGTTCATTTTCATTTTCAACTGTAACAGGGACAGCATACAATAAGGAACATAAAATGAAAATGTAGAAATGCAAATGTTCAGGAAAGTTTTGTTTGGATTAGTAGGGAAAGGTAAATTAAGAATGTGTGCACATGTATGGGTGTTTTAAATAGTATGATAGGAAGTCGTTTTGTAGTTTGTATGGTATAGGGACAGATAGGATGTGATAACATGTATATGATAATTTTTGATATAAAATTAAGAAAGAAGGTAAAAACTCCCCTCCCAGCTGGTTGGAGGGGAGGAGAAGCCCGATTTCACAAAAAAAAAAAAAAAAAAAAAAAAAATCTGTTCTTATCAGTTTAATATCTGATACGTCCCCTACCCGGGGACCATATATTAAATTGTTTTTTGGAACAGGGAGATGGAATAGGGGCTTGCTCCGTCCACTCCACGCATCGACCTGGTCTTGCAGTATCTCCAGGAACGGTGCACTAACTCCTCCTAACTTTGTCAAAGTAAATGTTTTGGTACGCTAATCTGCGATGGGTTAAAGGCAATGCAAAAAAAAAGAAATCATTAGATGGGCAATGCTCTGTTTAATCTGCGTTATGTTTTCCCGCCCTTTTTGTTAAAAAAAATAATAAAAAAAAAAAAAAAAAACGTCCGTGTGTGTGTGTGTGTGTGTGTGTGTGTGTGTGTGTGTGTAAATGGCTGCATTTACATAGCGCTTTACAATTTGTTCCTCACATTTTACCCATTCACTCAGACGTTCACACACCGATGGCGGAGGCAACCATGCAAGGTGCCAACCTACCTGCTCATCAGGAGCAATTAGGGGATAAGTGTCTTTAAACAAAGCACAATTGATGCAAACACAGACAACGTGTTGTAAATGCTAGTACAGTAACATCCACCCCCCTGCGTCCTGTATCAGCCGCGCCGGGCGTGCCCGCTGGCCATAATGGGGGTTATCGCTTCTCGGCCTTTTGGCTAAGATCAAGTGTAGTATCTGTTCTTATCAGTTTAATATCTGATACGTCCCCTACCCGGGGACCATATATTAAATTGATTTTTGGAACAGGGAGATGGAATAGGGGCTTGCTCCGTCCACTCCACGCATCGACCTGGTCTTGCAGTATCTCCAGGAACGGTGCACTAACTCCTACTAACTTTGTCAAAGTAAATGTTTTGGTACGCTAATCTGCGATGGGTTAAAGGCAATGCAAAAAAAAAGAAATCATTAGATGGGCAATGCTCTGTTTAATCTGCGTTATGTTTTCCCGCCCTTTTTGTTAAAAAAAAAAAAAAAAACGTCCGTGTGTGTGTGTGTGTGTGTGTGTGTGTGTGTGTGTGTGTGTGTGTGTGTGTGTAAATGGCTGCATTTACATAGCGCTTTACAATTTGTTCCTCACATTTTACCCATTCACTCAGACGTTCACACACCGATGGCGGAGGCAACCATGCAAGGTGCCAACCTACCTGCTCATCAGGAGCAATTAGGGGATAAGTGTCTTTAAACAAAGCACAATTGATGCAAACACAGACAACGTGTTGTAAATGCTAGTACAGTAACATCCACCCCCCTGCGTCCTGTATCAGCCGCGCCGGGCGTGCCCGCTGGCCATAATGGGGGTTATCGCTTCTCGGCCTTTTGGCTAAGATCAAGTGTAGTATCTGTTCTTATCAGTTTAATATCTGATACGTCCCCTACCCGGGGACCATATATTAAATTGATTTTTGGAACAGGGAGATGGAATAGGGGCTTGCTCCGTCCACTCCACGCATCGACCTGGTCTTGCAGTATCTCCAGGAACGGTGCACTAACTCCTCCTAACTTTGTCAAAGTAAATGTTTTGGTACGCTAATCTGCGATGGGTTAAAGGCAATGCAAAAAAAAAGAAATCATTAGATGGGCAATGCTCTGTTTAATCTGCGTTATGTTTTCCCGCCCTTTTTGTTAAAAAAAAAACGTCTGTGTGTGTGTGTGTGTGTGTGTGTGTGTGTGTGTGTGTGTGTGTGTGTGTGTAAATGGCTGCATTTACATAGCGCTTTACAATTTGTTCCTCACATTTTACCCATTCACTCAGACGTTCACACACCGATGGCGGAGGCAACCATGCAAGGTGCCAACCTACCTGCTCATCAGGAGCAATTAGGGGATAAGTGTCTTTAAACAAAGCACAATTGATGCAAACACAGACAACGTGTTGTAAATGCTAGTACAGTAACATCCACCCCCCTGCGTCCTGTATCAGCCGCGCCGGGCGTGCCCGCTGGCCATAATGGGGGTTATCGCTTCTCAGCCTTTTGGCTAAGATCGTGGAGGATCGTTTCGCGTTTATTATTTTACTCTCATTTCCACAGTCGTGCGGTGTATGGGACGTGGAAAGGGAGGTCTTTTTTGTTTTCTGTGCTGGCTTCTCCCTAGGAGGGTCAGTACTTAAGTTTCTTAGTTTTTTCTCTTTTGTTGGGTGTGGGTGACCGGCCTGTTTGCGATGGCCGGCTCATCCCCTGACTCTGCACAGTCGACCCCCGGGGTCGGACTGAGGCGCACAGCCCGTTTTTCCTGCTCCGGACTGGGGGAGTTGCTGGAGAGAGGCCTTTTCGTCAGGGGTGTCCTGGTGAAGCAGCTCGGCCTGAAGGTGGAGGAGGTTTACTGCCTGCAGTCGAACCTGCCAGAGAAGTGCTACGATGTGACCTTGAGGACTGAGGGCAGATACAACGACATGTTGAAGAAGTGCGAGGAATCGGCAGCCGTTGGTCTGTTGTCAGGCTTCAAGGTCACGGGTTTGGACAAGCCCAATTTCAGGTTAGTCACAATCCAAATGTATAATCCATTTGTGACTGACCTGACTTTGGCTTCCTTCCTGGGGAAATACGGGGACACGAGTTCTGCGGCACGGTATTGTTTGGATCCGTGGGGAATTTGGACTGGACGTAGGCAGTATCAAGTGCTGCTTCACCAGGACAAGGACGGGCACGAGGGCCTCAAACACCCGCCTGCCTTCTTCACCTTGGGCGGCGACAGGGGTTTCCTCTATTACTCCCGGCAGCCGCCTTTTTGTAGGCGGTGCAGGACATCGGGTCACACAGAGGCGGGTTGTAGCGGTGCCACCTGCCGTTTCTGTGGAGGGGACCACGAGACGAGGAACTGTGGGGCTCCGAAGAAGTGCCATGGCTGTGGGCTGGAGGGCCACCTCTTCAGGAGCTGTCCCAACCGCCAGAGGACCTTCGCTGAAGCGGTGGGCGGAGGAAGAAGCGGGGCCCGAGGTCCGGCCCAGACAGCGGCTCCAGCAGCGGCGGCAGAGGCCCAGGCGGGGAAGGCGGCTCCAGCGGATGCTCCGGCATTGGCGGTGGCAGAGGCCCAGGCGGTGCGGCCGGCTCCGGCGGAAGCTCCGGCATCGGCGATGGCAGAGGCCCAGGCGGCGCGGCCGGCTCCGGCAGAAGCTCCAGCATCGGCGGTGGCAGAGGCCCATGCGGGGGAGGTGGCTCCGGCGGAGTTTCCAGCATCGGCAGTGGCAGAGGCCCAGGCGGGGAAGGCGGCTCCGGAGGGAGCTCCAGCAGTGACGGCAACATCGGCCCATACAAGGGAGGCGGCCTCGGTGGCGGATCCGGCGCAGGCTCCGGCGACGTCTCCAAGGAGGACTCGGAGGCCAGCTCCGGCCCCACCGGCGCAGAGGAAAAGGATGGCACCTGCACCACTAGCAGGCCAGGAGGAGGCGGTACGGAGGCAGAAGGTGCAGTCAGTGTCTGCCCCACCGGGAGAGCAGGAGGGGGCAGGACGGAGGCACGGGACGCAGTCGGCGTCTGCTCCACCAGGCGTGCAGGGGGAGATGGGACAGGGGGCCAGCATGGCGGGGATGGTGACAGGCACTGGTAGCCAGAGAGTTTCAGTGGCTGGACCATCGCTCCGGGCTCCAGAGCCCACAGAGGGGGGTTTTATGCAACGGATTGGGTCAGTTGTTGCATCAGCTGCCAGGAAGATCCGGACCTCACAGGGTCTGGGGCTCTCGGGTGAGGGAGGCGTGAGGAAGGCCAAGGGGCCTGGGGGTCAAGGGATGGGTGGTGGGTTTGGTCTGGGTGGCACGGGTGTTTCTGGCGGACTGGGGGAAGGGGGAGGGGGTTCTTCTCCCAGCTCAGAGGGATCGTCGGGGGAAAGTTTGGGGTTGGAGATGGACTTTTCCCCAAGCCTTGTGGCTTTGTCCCCTTTGGGGACTGACGCTTATGAGGGTTCAGAGAGGCCACCAACTTCCCCCAACGTGATGCCCTATTCGTGGGCAGAGGCGTCAGAGGAGCTCTACCGGGACCTTGGGATTTAGAGGGGTCTGGGAGTGTTTTTTCTTGTTTTTTCCAAAATGTCTTTTATAGCTGCTACTTTTAACGTCAGAGGCTTGAGGGACCGAGTCAAAAGAGCGGCTGTTTTTGATTTCCTCGGTTCCCTTCATTTCTCTTTCTGTTTTTTGCAGGAGGTGCACTTGAAGGGTGGGGAGGATGTGAGGGATTTCCAGAAGGAGTGGAGTGGGGGGGATTCAGTGTGGAGTGTGGGGGGGGTTCATTCTGATGGGGTGGGCATTTTGTTTGGGAGGGGAGTCAGGGTGGAGGACGTTTTTGTTGTTTCTCAGGGGAGGGTTTTTGGTGCTGATATAGCAATTGGGGAATGTAGGTTGAGGGTTATTGGGGTGTATGGGTGTCAGGGGGTTGCAGATAGGGTTAGACTGTTTGAGGGGTTAGTGCCACATTGTGCGACAAATAGACTGTTGGTCATTGGGGGTGATTTTAATTGTGAGTTGGGGAGGGGGGATATGGGTGGTAGGTGCATCGCGGGGCTCATGGCTTCTTTTGGGTTGGTGGACGGGGGGAGGGCTGTCACTCCCCGTTTGGATGGTCCCACATGGCGTAACTCCCGGGGGGTCGCCAGGCGGCTGGACTACATCCTCGCTTCACGGTCCTTGGGTCTGTTGTCTGGACGGGTGGTCCCTGCCTTTTTTTCGGACCATGACGGGGTCCTCCTGCGGTTTCGGTCGGCCGTTCCGGTTTTTGGGCGCGGGTACTGGAGGCTGAACTCCGGCATCCTCAGTGAGGCTGAGTTTGCCGGTGGTTTCGCCCTTTTTTTCCGGGGGCTTGAGGGACTCAGGCCATTCTTTGCCGGTGTGGTGGAGTGGTGGGAGGTGGCCAAGGAGAGGATAAGGGGGTTTGCCATTGGGTACAGCAAAAGGAGGGCGAAGAAGGCGGGGAGGGAGGTGCACCGTCTTCAACGTCTCCTCGAGTTCGAGTACACCTTGGGTAACCAAGGTGGCATTGTAGATCAGCGGGCTTGTGACTCCCTTAAAGCCGAGCTTAGGGGGGTCTATGAAGTTAGGGCCCGTGCTTTCCTATCGCGGTCACGTCGGGATTTCTTGGAGAAGGATGAGACGTGTTCTGCAGCTTTTTTTGGCAGTGTAAGGGCCGATAAGGTAAGGAAGACAATCACGGGGGTTAGGGACAGCCGGGGTCAGGTGACAACAGAAGCAGGGGAGATGGTAAGGGTCTCAACAGACCACTTCCGCTCTTTCTTCTGTGAACGGGTGGTGGATGAGGACCGCGCAGAGGCTTTTTTGCAGCTCGTGGCTCAAAGGGTTTCGCCCGACCTGGCTGAGGCTTTGGAGGCCCCTCTCTCTCTCGAGGAATTGGAGGGTGCCCTTCGTAGGATGGGCAAGCGTAAGGTTCCGGGCATCGACGGCCTGCCGGCTGAGTTTTATCTCAGGTTTTGGGATATTCTCGGCCCGGTGGTTCTAGAGGTCCTGACCGAGGTCCTCCGCACAGGGGCGCTGGGAGGGTCGATGGCTAAGGGGGTGATCTCACTTCTGTTCAAGAAGGGGGACGCCTCTGACCTTAATAACTGGCGGCCTTTGACCATGCTGTGTGTGGACTATAAGCTATTGGCTAAGGTCCTCACGGACCGTCTGTGCGCAGCTCTCCCGGATGCGGTCCATGTGGACCAGACGTGTGGGGTGGCTGGGCGCTCGTTGAGATGGAACCTCCAGCTCATCAGAGACGTCATCGCTTGGGCAGAGGATCGGGATTTGCCACTTATGGTTGTGGGTCTCGATCAGGCCAAAGCCTTTGATAGGGTTCACTGGGGTTTTATGTTCAAGGTTCTAGAGAGGATAGGGTTAGGGCGGGTTTTTGTTGGGTGGCTGCGTACCCTGTACACAGAAGTGGGGAGCACGGTTTCCGTTAATGGGCACTTGGGGGAGTTTTTTGGGTTGCACGCAGGGGTAAGACAGGGGTGTCCGCTCTCACCCCTGCTCTACGTCCTTTACATGGAGCCCCTGGCGGCGGCCATTAGGGCTGACCCGGGTGTGAAAGGTATCCTGGTACCAGGCAGCAGGGGCCTGAGGGTCAAGTTGTCGCAGTATGCGGATGACACCACACTGCTGCTGGACAACGATGCGTGTCTGAGTCGGTCTTTGGAGATCTTCCAGGACTTTGGCCGGGTGTCTGGAGCGGAGCTCAATCTCGCCAAATCCTCGGTCAAGTTCTTTGGGCAGTGGAGGAGTAGGACAGACGTACCAGGAGGGCTGTCGCTCTGTGAGGGGCCCTTGAGGATTCTTGGGGTCCACTTTGAGGCAGCCCGTAGCGCCGTGGCCAACTGGACCAGGCGCATGGAAGCAGTCCAGAAGAAGTTCACCCTCTGGAAGGCCAGGAGACTGACCTTCATGGGCAAAGTCCTGGTTCTGAAGGTGGACGTGTTGCCATCCCTCCTGTTCCTGGCATACATCTACCCTATGCCGGCCAGCATGCGGAGGCCTCTGATCCGCCTCATGTTCGGTTTCCTTTGGGGGGGAAGTTACGAGTATGTGGCGAGGGCCCGCATGCTGGCACCCATGGGGGACGGGGGGCGGGATGTGCCTCACCTCCCGCTCAAGCTGGATTGTATTTTTGTTTCCTTTTTGTTGAAGGAGTTGTCCTCTCCGGTGGTTCATCCATCAGGCCATTTCCTGCGTTTCTTTTTCGCTTACCCGGCGAGGAGGCTTATGGTCTGGAACAACTCGGGCCCCCGGGCAGAGCAGTTGCCCTGGCATTATGGCCACGCGGCCAAGTGGCTTCGGGCTCACCCCGAGGCTTTGGATCGGGACGTGGGGCCGGACCATAGGAGGCTCTATGCCGAGGTGAGGCAGGGAGTGAACGCTCCAGCCATGGTGGGCATTCCCTCTACGGTCTGGTTGTCGGTCCAACTGCCTGGCCTGGACAACGGGCTCAAGGACCTGAACTGGCTAGTGTTACATAAGAGCCTGCCGGTGCGGTCCATCATGCACCGGCATGGCCTGGCGAGGTCCGCGGGGTGCCCCAGAGCCGTGTGCTCTGGGGAAGAGACCATTAGACATGCCATGTGGGACTGTCCATTTGCGGGGGTTGTTTGGGCCAGGGCTTTGGTGCTATTGGGGAGAGTGGAGGGTGGGTTTACGCTGTCTTGGCCCAGAGTAGAGAGGGGCATAGGAAGGGTGACTGGAGGAGCACGGGGAAGGCTGGTGGCCTGGTTGATCATCAGCCTTTTCAAGCAGACAATTTGGGGGGCCAGACAGGCTTTGGTGAAAACCAACGCAGACTGGGGGGTGGAGGGTGTTGTGAGAAGGGTTGAGGGAGACTTGAGAGGGAGGATGAGGCGAGATGTGGCGAGGTGGGGTCAACATGCGGCCCTAGAACGGTGGAAAGGGGGAATGGGACTAATGTAGTAGTTTTGTCGTGCCCGAGAGTGGTTTAGTGGCTGGTATGGGGTTTTTGTTTTGTTGTGTAGTAATTGTTTTTTGGTTCGGTATAGGTATGTGATTGGTTTTGTATTATGTATGTCTGTTTTTTTGATAATAAAATAAGAATGAAGGTAAAACTCCTCTCCCAGCTGTTTGGAGAGGAGGTAACACCTGATTTCACAAAAAAAAAAAAAAATCTGTTCTTATCAGTTTAATATCTGATACGTCCCCTACCCGGGGACCATATATTAAATTGATTTTTGGAACAGGGAGATGGAATAGGGGCTTGCTCCGTCCACTCCACGCATCGACCTGGTCTTGCAGTATCTCCAGGAACGGTGCACTAACTCCTCCTAACTTTGTCAAAGTAAATGTTTTGGTACGCTAATCTGCGATGGGTTAAAGGCAATGCAAAAAAAAAGAAATCATTAGATGGGCAATGCTCTGTTTAATCTGCGTTATGTTTTCCCGCCCTTTTTGTTAAAAAAAAAAAAAAAAAAAAAAAAGAAACGTCCGTGTGTGTGTGTGTGTGTGTGTGTGTGTGTAAATGGCTGCATTTACATAGCGCTTTACAATTTGTTCCTCACATTTTACCCATTCACTCAGACGTTCACACACCGATGGCGGAGGCAACCATGCAAGGTGCCAACCTACCTGCTCATCAGGAGCAATTAGGGGATAAGTGTCTTTAAACAAAGCACAATTGATGCAAACACAGACAACGTGTTGTAAATGCTAGTACAGTAACATCCACCCCCCTGCGTCCTGTATCAGCCGCGCCGGGCGTGCCCGCTGGCCATAATGGGGGTTATCGCTTCTCGGCCTTTTGGCTAAGATCAAGTGTAGTATCTGTTCTTATCAGTTTAATATCTGATACGTCCCCTACCCGGGGACCATATATTAAATTGATTTTTGGAACAGGGAGATGGAATAGGGGCTTGCTCCGTCCACTCCACGCATCGACCTGGTCTTGCAGTATCTCCAGGAACGGTGCACTAACTCCTCCTAACTTTGTCAAAGTAAATGTTTTGGTACGCTAATCTGCGATGGGTTAAAGGCAATGCAAAAAAAAAGAAATCATTAGATGGGCAATGCTCTGTTTAATCTGCGTTATGTTTTCCCGCCCTTTTTGTTAAAAAAAAAACGTCTGTGTGTGTGTGTGTGTGTGTGTGTGTGTGTGTGTGTGTGTGTGTAAATGGCTGCATTTACATAGCGCTTTACAATTTGTTCCTCACATTTTACCCATTCACTCAGACGTTCACACACCGATGGCGGAGGCAACCATGCAAGGTGCCAACCTACCTGCTCATCAGGAGCAATTAGGGGATAAGTGTCTTTAAACAAAGCACAATTGATGCAAACACAGACAACGTGTTGTAAATGCTAGTACAGTAACATCCACCCCCCTGCGTCCTGTATCAGCCGCGCCGGGCGTGCCCGCTGGCCATAATGGGGGTTATCGCTTCTCGGCCTTTTGGCTAAGATCAAGTGTAGTATCTGTTCTTATCAGTTTAATATCTGATACGTCCCCTACCCGGGGACCATATATTAAATTGATTTTTGGAACAGGGAGATGGAATAGGGGCTTGCTCCGTCCACTCCACGCATCGACCTGGTCTTGCAGTATCTCCAGGAACGGTGCACTAACTCCTCCTAACTTTGTCAAAGTAAATGTTTTGGTACGCTAATCTGCGATGGGTTAAAGGCAATGCAAAAAAAAAGAAATCATTAGATGGGCAATGCTCTGTTTAATCTGCGTTATGTTTTCCCGCCCTTTTTGTTAAAAAAAAAACGTCTGTGTGTGTGTGTGTGTGTGTGTGTGTGTGTGTGTGTGTGTGTGTGTAAATGGCTGCATTTACATAGCGCTTTACAATTTGTTCCTCACATTTTACCCATTCACTCAGACGTTCACACACCGATGGCGGAGGCAACCATGCAAGGTGCCAACCTACCTGCTCATCAGGAGCAATTAGGGGATAAGTGTCTTTAAACAAAGCACAATTGATGCAAACACAGACAACGTGTTGTAAATGCTAGTACAGTAACATCCACCCCCCTGCGTCCTGTATCAGCCGCGCCGGGCGTGCCCGCTGGCCATAATGGGGGTTATCGCTTCTCGGCCTTTTGGCTAAGATCAAGTGGATGACCGGTGTATGCTGTTCCTGGTTTTGTTTGCTTGTTTATTATTTTTCTCACATTTCCACAGTCGTGCGGTGTATGGGACTGGAAATTGAGTTTTCTTTATTGTTTGTGCTGGCTTCTCCCTACGATGGCCAGCACTCCACGGCAGTCGACCCCTAGGGCTGGGTTACGGTTTTCGGCGAGGTTCATATGGAAGGATGGAACGATGCCCATGTGGAACAGAGATGTGTTTGTGGATGGTGTCATCATGACTCAACTCAAGTTGAAGGCGGACGATATTTTTTGCATCCAGCACAATGCCCAGGAGAGGGGCTACGATGTTTCCTTCAGATCCAGTTTGGGGCTCCAGGGGGTTTTGGAGGACTGCAAGCGGATGGAGGCTGATGTCGGACCCCTCAGCCATTTCGAGGTGTTTTCTCTGGACAGGCTGAATTTTCGAGTTATCAATGTCACAATGTACAACCCGTACGTGATTGATAAGGAGGTGACTGATTTTTTGGCCCCCTACGCTGAGGTGATATCTGAGGTCCGGAGGATCAGAGACAGACGTGGGATCTGGACGGGGCGGAGGCAGGTGCAGGTGCTCCTAAAGGCTGTTCCCGGTGGCTGTGACGGGCTGGCTCATCCCCCAGCCTTCTTTTCCTTGGGGCCTGATAGGGGGTATTTGTTTTATAACAACCAGCCCCCTTTCTGCCGAAGGTGCCGGGTGGCAGGGCACTCTGATGGAAAGTGTGGGGAGGTGAGGTGCCACCATTGCAAGGAGGAGGGCCACATGGCTAAAGATTGTAAGGTTGGTAAGAAATGCCACAACTGCAGTTCCACCGACCACCTGGTGAGGGCCTGTCCCCAGGAGCGGCGGTATTCGTCAGTGGTGGTGATGGGGAAGGAGCTTGCACCGAAGACCGGAGAGGAGGAAGAAAGTGCACCAGTGGCACCAGCACCAGCACCAATAGAGGCGTTTCCTGTGGAGAAGGACGCAGAGGCGGAGACGGTACTCCTGGTTGGCAACAAGACAGTTTCCCCTTTGTCTTCCGATGGAGAGGCGATGGACGAGGAGGAGGTGGTCGGTGGAGCCAGCGGAGCCAGTGGAGCCAGTGGAGCCAGAAAACGGAGGTTAAGGGTTAAAAGGACTACACCTGGGTCAGAAGGTATGGGGGCAGGGGAAATTACCGGTGGGGGCCCACAAAAAAAGGTAAGGGGAGGGAAGGGAGGTAGGGTGGCCCTCTTAGTGCAACAGGTCGGTGGGGAGCAGGGGGTTGGTGGGGGAGTGGGTTTGGCGGATGTTGAGGCTGAGGGGGAGGGGGTTTGTTTACCGGTTTCCCCTGTCCTGGACAGTATGGACAGTATGGACCCTTTTGAGACTCCAAGCCTTGGGGAAGGGTTACAGGTGGGAGCACCCAACACTTTGCCTGCTTCTTGGGATAAGGGGGAGGATGGGGAGGACAGTTAAAAGTGGGGGTAGGGGTATTATTGTGGGTTGGGTTTTTGTTTAATTTAATTTTATTATTGTCAATGGCTTTCACAGTGGGCACTTTTAATGCACGGGGGTTGAGGGGTTCTGTTAAGAGGAGGGGCTTTTTTGATTATGTTGCCTCACTCAGGCTTACCGTTTGTTTTGTTCAAGAGGTGCACTTACGGGATGGGAGGGATTGTGGTGTGTTTTCAAAGGAATGGGACAAGGGGGAATCGTTTTGGTCAGTGGGGGGGGTTCACTCATCTGGTGTGGGGATACTGTTTGGAAACCGGGAGGCAAGGGTGGTGGGTTCTTTTGTAATTGTGCAGGGGAGGGTTATGGGGGTTGATGTGAATATTGGGGTTTTGAAATTGAGGGTGGTGGTGGTGTACGGGCCACAGAGGGCGGGTGAAAGGAGTGCCATGATGGAGGCTTTAAGGCCTTTTTTTGCCACAAACAGGCAGATGGTGGTGGGGGGTGATTTTAATGTGGATCTGGGGAGGGTGGGTGATCCAAGTGCTGGGTGTGTGGGTTCTTTTTTTAAGGGGCAGGGGCTTGTGGATGGAGGGAAGGCACTTACCCCTCGAATAGATGGTCCCACATGGCGTAACTCCCGGGGGGTAGCCAGGCGTCTCGATTATGTGTTTTTTTCTCGGTCCTTGGTCCTATTGTCGGGCCGGGTGGTCCCTGTTTTTTTCTCTGACCATGATGGGCTCTTCTTTCGGGTCCGGTCTAGCGCTCCTGTTTTCGGCCCCGGGTACTGGAGGTTGAACTCCAGTGTCCTTGGCGAGGATGAGTTCTGCAGTAGCTTTGTCTCCTTTTTCCGGGGGCTCGAGGGACTTAGGGCTTTGTTTTCTGGTGTGGTGGAGTGGTGGGAGGGGGCTAAGGAGAGGATAAAGGGGTTTTGTATTATGTATTGTCAACGGAGGGCGAAGGAGGCGGGGAGGGAAGTGCTCCGTCTTCAACACCTCCTCGAGCTCGAGTACACTTTGGGTAACCTAGGTGGCGCTGTAGACCAGCGGGCTTGTGACTCCCTTAAGACAGAACTTAGGGATGTCTATGAGGATAAGGCCCGTGCTTACCTGACGCGGTCACGTCGTGAGTTCTTGGAGAAGAATGAGACGTGTTCCGCAGCCTTTTTCAGCAGCGTGAGGGCTGATAAGGGAAGGAAGGTGATATCGGGAGTTAGGGACAGTCAGGGTCAGGTGGTTACTGAGACAGGGGAGATGGTAAGGGTCGCAACCGATCACTTCCGCTCCTTCTTCTGTGAACGAGTGGTGGATGAGGAGCGAGCAGAGGCTTTTTTGCAGCTTGTGGCTCAGAGGGTACCGTCAGACCTGGCTGAGGCTTTGGAGGCCCCTCTCTCTCTCGAGGAATTGGAGGGTGCCCTTCGTAGAATGGGCAAGCGTAAGGTTCCGGGCATCGATGGCCTGCCGGCTGAGTTTTATCTCATGTTTTGGGATATTCTCGGCCCGGTGGTTCTCGAGGTCCTGACCGAGGTCCTCCGCACAGGGGCACTGGGAGGGTCAATGGCTAAGGGGGTGATCTCACTTCTGTTTAAGAAGGGGGACGCCTCTGACCTTAAGAACTGGCGGCCATTGACCATGCTGTGTGTTGATTACAAGCTTTTGGCTAAGGTTCTCACAGACCGTCTGTGCACAGCTCTCCCAGATGCGGTCCATGTGGATCAGACGTGTGGGGTGGCTGGGCGCTCGTTGAGATGGAATCTCCAGCTCATCAGAGACGTCATCGCTTGGGCAGAGGATCGGGACCTGCCACTTATGGTGGTGGGTCTTGATCAGGCCAAAGCCTTTGATAGGGTTCACTGGGGTTTTATGTTCAAAGTTTTAGAGAGAATAGGCTTAGGGCGGGTTTTTGTTGGGTGGCTGCGTACTCTGTACACAGCAGTGGGGAGCACGGTTTCTGTTAATGGGCACTTGGGGGAGTTTTTTGGGTTGCACGCAGGGGTAAGACAGGGGTGTCCGCTCTCTCCCCTGCTCTACGTCCTTTATATGGAGCCCCTGGCGGCGGCCATTAGGGCTGACCCGGGTGTGAAGGGTATCCTGGTACCAGGCAGCAGGGGCCTGAGGGTCAAGTTGTCGCAGTATGCGGATGATACCACACTGCTACTGGACAACGATGCGTGTCTGAGTCGGTCTTTGGAGATCTTCCAGGACTTTGGCCGGGTGTCTGGCGCGGAGCTCAACCGTGCTAAATCCTCGGTTAAGTTCTTTGGGCGGTGGAAGAGTAGGTCAGACGTACCAGGAGGGCTGTCGCTCTGTGAAGGGGCCCTGAGGATTCTTGGGGTCCTCTTTGAGGCAGCCCACAGTGCCACGGTCAACTGGACCAGGCGAATAGATGCAGTTCATAAAAAGTTTGCCCTCTGGAAGGCCAGGAGACTGACCTTTACGGGGAAGGTACTGGTTTTGAAGGTAGACGTGTTGCCGTCCCTCCTGTACCTGGCGTACATCTTTCCGATGCCGGCCAGCATGCGGAGGCCGCTCACTCGGCTTGTGTTTCGTTTCATGTGGGGGGGGAGTTATGAATACGTGGCGAGGGCACGCATGTTGGCTCCGGTGGGGGAAGGGGGGAGGGACGTGCCCCATTTCCCACTCAAGTTGGACTGCATTTTTGTTTCTTTTTTGCTCAAAGAATTGTCCTCTCCGGTAGTCCATCCATCTGGCTACTTCCTC
Organism: Notolepis coatsorum; assembly: GCF_963971535.1. Classification (NCBI taxonomy): domain Eukaryota; kingdom Metazoa; phylum Chordata; class Actinopteri; order Aulopiformes; family Paralepididae; genus Notolepis; species Notolepis coatsorum. Next base: position 548,875 of record NC_140169.1, on the reverse strand, counting down.
CGGTTCTACTTTGCCTACCCGGCAAGGAGGGTCATGGCCTGGTCCAATTCGGCCCCCCGGGCGGAGCAGTTGCCGTGGCATTTTGGCCACGCGGCAAAGTGGCTGCGGGCTCATCCTGGGGTTTTGGAAGGGGATGTGGGGTTGGACCAGAAGAGGCTCTATGCCGAGGTGAGACAGGGAGTGACCGCGCCAGCTGTGGTGGGGATACCCGCTACAGTTTGGTTGTCGGTACAACTGCCTGGCCTGGACAATGGGCTCAAGGATTTAGGATGGCTGATGTTACACAGGAGTTTGCCGGTGCGTGAGATCATGCACCGGCATGGCTTGGCGAGATCCCCGGTGTGCCCCAGAGCTGGTTGCTTTGTGGACGAGACTATTAGACACGTCATGTGGGACTGTCCTTTTGCAGGGGTGGTGTGGGCTAGGGCATCTGTGTTGATTGGGAGGTTGGAGGGGAGTGTTGGGGTCACATGGGCAAGATTGGAGAGAGGGATTGGGAGAGCTGGGGGGGGGCGTAGGGGGCGTCTCCTGCAATGGCTGCTCATGGGCCTTTTTAAGAAGGGGCTGTGGGAGGCCAGACAGGCTCTGGTTAAAAAGGCGGTGGATTGGGGGGTGGAGGGGGTTGTTAGGAGAGTAGAGGGGGACGTAAAGGGAAGGATGCGGTGGGATGTGAAGAGGTGGGGACATCATGCTGCTAGGGAGAGATGGAAGGGGGGTTTAGGTTTGATGGAAGGGATGTAGTGGTTGCTTAGGATATTGACATATGGTTTTTTTTTGTGGAGACCGGAAAGTGCATAAGTGGAAAATGGGGACATGGTTTTTTGTCTTGGATAGTGGGCTATTGTTTTGGGTGGGATAAAGGGAGGTTTTGGTTAACAGTGGGTGGTTTAATTTGGGGTTCATTTTCATTTTCAACTGTAACAGGGACAGCATACAATAAGGAACATAAAATGAAAATGTAGAAATGCAAATGTTCAGGAAAGTTTTGTTTGGATTAGTAGGGAAAGGTAAATTAAGAATGTGTGCACATGTATGGGTGTTTTAAATAGTATGATAGGAAGTCGTTTTGTAGTTTGTATGGTATAGGGACAGATAGGATGTGATAACATGTATATGATTATTTTTGATATAAAATTAAGAAAGAAGGTAAAAACTCCCCTCCCAGCTGGTTGGAGGGGAGGAGAAGCCCGATTTCACAAAAAAAAAAAAAAAAAAATCTGTTCTTATCAGTTTAATATCTGATACGTCCCCTACCCGGGGACCATATATTAAATTGATTTTTGGAACAGGGAGATGGAATAGGGGCTTGCTCCGTCCACTCCACGCATTGACCTGGTCTTGCAGTATCTCCAGGAACGGTGCACTAACTCCTCCTAACTTTGTCAAAGTAAATGTTTTGGTACGCTAATCTGCGATGGGTTAAAGGCAATGCAAAAAAAAAGAAATCATTAGATGGGCAATGCTCTGTTTAATCTGCGTTATGTTTTCCCGCCCTTTTTGTTAAAAAAAAAAGAAAAAAAAAAAAAAAAAAAACCTCCGTGTGTGTGTGTGTGTGTGTGTGTGTGTGTGTGTGTAAATGGCTGCATTTACATAGCGCTTTACAATTTGTTCCTCACATTTTACCCATTCACTCAGACGTTCACACACCGATGGCGGAGGCAACCATGCAAGGTGCCAACCTACCTGCTCATCAGGAGCAATTAGGGGATAAGTGTCTTTAAACAAAGCACAATTGATGCAAACACAGACAACGTGTTGTAAATGCTAGTACAGTAACATCCACCCCCCTGCGTCCTGTATCAGCCGCGCCGGGCGTGCCCGCTGGCCATAATGGGGGTTATCGCTTCTCGGCCTTTTGGCTAAGATCAAGTGGATGACCGGTGTATGCTGTTCCTGGTTTTGTTTGCTTGTTTATTATTTTTCTCACATTTCCACAGTCGTGCGGTGTATGGGACTGGAAATTGAGTTTTTTTTATTGTTTGTGCTGGCTTCTCCCTACGATGGCCAGCACTCCACGGCAGTCGACCCCTAGGGCTGGGTTACGGTTTTCGGCGAGGTTCATATGGAAGGATGGAACGATGCCCATGTGGAACAGAGATGTGTTTGTGGATGGTGTCATCATGACTCAACTCAAGTTGAAGGCGGACGATATTTTTTGCATCCAGCACAATGCCCAGGAGAGGGGCTACGATGTTTCCTTCAGATCCAGTTTGGGGCTCCAGGGGGTTTTGGAGGACTGCAAGCGGATGGAGGCTGATGTCGGACCCCTCAGCCATTTCGAGGTGTTTTCTCTGGACAGGCTGAATTTTCGAGTTATCAATGTCACAATGTACAACCCGTACGTGATCGATAAGGAGGTGACTGATTTTTTGGCCCCCTACGCTGAGGTGATATCTGAGGTCCGGAGGATCAGAGACAGACGTGGGATCTGGACGGGGCGGAGGCAGGTGCAGGTGCTCCTAAAGGCTGTTCCCGGTGGCTGTGACGGGCTGGCTCATCCCCCAGCCTTCTTTTCCTTGGGGCCTGATAGGGGGTATTTGTTTTATAACAACCAGCCCCCTTTCTGCCGAAGGTGCCGGGTGGCAGGGCACTCTGATGGAAAGTGTGGGGAGGTGAGGTGCCACCATTGCAAGGAGGAGGGCCACATGGCTAAAGATTGTAAGGTTGGTAAGAAATGCCACAACTGCAGTTCCACCGACCACCTGGTGAGGGCCTGTCCCCAGGAGCGGCGGTATTCGTCAGTGGTGGTGATGGGGAAGGAGCTTGCACCGAAGACCGGAGAGGAGGAAGAAAGTGCACCAGTGGCACCAGCACCAGCACCAATAGAGGCGATTCCTGTGGAGAAGGACGCAGAGGCGGAGACGGTACTCCTGGTTGGCAACAAGACAGTTTCCCCTTTGTCTTCCGATGGAGAGGCGATGGACGAGGAGGAGGTGGTCGGTGGAGCCAGCGGAGCCAGTGGAGCCAGTGGAGCCAGAAAACGGAGGTTAAGGGTTAAAAGGACTACACCTGGGTCAGAAGGTATGGGGGCAGGGGAAATTACCGGTGGGGGCCCACAAAAAAAGGTAAGGGGAGGGAAGGGAGGTAGGGTGGCCCTCTTAGTGCAACAGGTCGGTGGGGAGCAGGGGGTTGGTGGGGGAGTGGGTTTGGCGGATGTTGAGGCTGAGGGGGAGGGGGTTTGTTTACCGGTTTCCCCTGTCCTGGACAGTATGGACAGTATGGACCCTTTTGAGACTCCAAGCCTTGGGGAAGGGTTACAGGTGGGAGCACCCAACACTTTGCCTGCTTCTTGGGATAAGGGGGAGGATGGGGAGGACAGTTAAAAGTGGGGGTAGGGGTATTATTGTGGGTTGGTTTTTTGTTTAATTTTATTTTATTATTGTCAATGGCTTTCACAGTGGGCACTTTTAATGCACGGGGGTTGAGGGGTTCTGTTAAGAGGAGGGGCTTTTTTGATTATGTTGCCTCACTCAGGCTTACCGTTTGTTTTGTTCAAGAGGTGCACTTACGGGATGGGAGGGATTGTGGTGTGTTTTCAAAGGAATGGGACAAGGGGGAATCGTTTTGGTCAGTGGGGGGGGTTCACTCATCTGGTGTGGGGATACTGTTTGGAAACCGGGAGGCAAGGGTGGTGGGTTCTTTTGTAATTGTGCAGGGGAGGGTTATGGGGGTTGATGTGAATATTGGGGTTTTGAAATTGAGGGTGGTGGTGGTGTACGGGCCACAGAGGGCGGGTGAAAGGAGTGCCATGATGGAGGCTTTAAGGCCTTTTTTTGCCACAAACAGGCAGATGGTGGTGGGGGGTGATTTTAATGTGGATCTGGGGAGGGTGGGTGATCCAAGTGCTGGGTGTGTGGGTTCTTTTTTTAAGGGGCAGGGGCTTGTGGATGGAGGGAAGGCACTTACCCCTCGAATAGATGGTCCCACATGGCGTAACTCCCGGGGGGTAGCCAGGCGTCTCGATTATGTGTTTTTTTCTCGGTCCTTGGTCCTATTGTCGGGCCGGGTGGTCCCTGTTTTTTTCTCTGACCATGATGGGCTCCTCTTTCGGGTCCGGTCTAGCGCTCCTGTTTTCGGCCCCGGGTACTGGAGGTTGAACTCCAGTGTCCTTGGCGAGGATGAGTTCTGCAGTAGCTTTGTCTCCTTTTTCCGGGGGCTCGAGGGACTTAGGGCTTTGTTTTCTGGTGTGGTGGAGTGGTGGGAGGGGGCTAAGGAGAGGATAAAGGGGTTTTGTATTATGTATTGTCAACGGAGGGCGAAGGAGGCGGGGAGGGAAGTGCTCCGTCTTCAACACCTCCTCGAGCTCGAGTACACTTTGGGTAACCTAGGTGGCGCTGTAGACCAGCGGGCTTGTGACTCCCTTAAGACAGAACTTAGGGATGTCTATGAGGATAAGGCCCGTGCTTACCTGACGCGGTCACGTCGTGAGTTCTTGGAGAAGAATGAGACGTGTTCCGCAGCCTTTTTCAGCAGCGTGAGGGCTGATAAGGGAAGGAAGGTGATATCGGGAGTTAGGGACAGTCAGGGTCAGGTGGTTACTGAGACAGGGGAGATGGTAAGGGTCGCAACCGATCACTTCCGCTCCTTCTTCTGTGAACGAGTGGTGGATGAGGAGCGAGCAGAGGCTTTTTTGCAGCTTGTGGCTCAGAGGGTACCGTCAGACCTGGCTGAGGCTTTGGAGGCCCCTCTCTCTCTCGAGGAATTGGAGGGTGCCCTTCGTAGAATGGGCAAGCGTAAGGTTCCGGGCATCGATGGCCTGCCGGCTGAGTTTTATCTCATGTTTTGGGATATTCTCGGCCCGGTGGTTCTCGAGGTCCTGACCGAGGTCCTCCGCACAGGGGCACTGGGAGGGTCAATGGCTAAGGGGGTGATCTCACTTCTGTTTAAGAAGGGGGACGCCTCTGACCTTAAGAACTGGCGGCCATTGACCATGCTGTGTGTTGATTACAAGCTTTTGGCTAAGGTTCTCACAGACCGTCTGTGCACAGCTCTCCCAGATGCGGTCCATGTGGATCAGACGTGTGGGGTGGCTGGGCGCTCGTTGAGATGGAATCTCCAGCTCATCAGAGACGTCATCGCTTGGGCAGAGGATCGGGACCTGCCACTTATGGTGGTGGGTCTTGATCAGGCCAAAGCCTTTGATAGGGTTCACTGGGGTTTTATGTTCAAAGTTTTAGAGAGAATAGGCTTAGGGCGGGTTTTTGTTGGGTGGCTGCGTACTCTGTACACAGCAGTGGGGAGCACGGTTTCTGTTAATGGGCACTTGGGGGAGTTTTTTGGGTTGCACGCAGGGGTAAGACAGGGGTGTCCGCTCTCTCCCCTGCTCTACGTCCTTTATATGGAGCCCCTGGCGGCGGCCATTAGGGCTGACCCGGGTGTGAAGGGTATCCTGGTACCAGGCAGCAGGGGCCTGAGGGTCAAGTTGTCGCAGTATGCGGATGATACCACACTGCTACTGGACAACGATGCGTGTCTGAGTCGGTCTTTGGAGATCTTCCAGGACTTTGGCCGGGTGTCTGGCGCGGAGCTCAACCGTGCTAAATCCTCGGTTAAGTTCTTTGGGCGGTGGAAGAGTAGGTCAGACGTACCAGGAGGGCTGTCGCTCTGTGAAGGGGCCCTGAGGATTCTTGGGGTCCTCTTTGAGGCAGCCCACAGTGCCACGGTCAACTGGACCAGGCGAATAGATGCAGTTCATAAAAAGTTTGCCCTCTGGAAGGCCAGGAGACTGACCTTTACGGGGAAGGTACTGGTTTTGAAGGTAGACGTGTTGCCGTCCCTCCTGTACCTGGCGTACATCTTTCCGATGCCGGCCAGCATGCGGAGGCCGCTCACTCGGCTTGTGTTTCGTTTCATGTGGGGGGGGAGTTATGAATACGTGGCGAGGGCACGCATGTTGGCTCCGGTGGGGGAAGGGGGGAGGGACGTGCCCCATTTCCCACTCAAGTTGGACTGCATTTTTGTTTCTTTTTTGCTCAAAGAATTGTCCTCTCCGGTAGTCCATCCATCTGGCTACTTCCTCCGGTTCTACTTTGCCTACCCGGCAAGGAGGGTCATGGCCTGGTGGCAAGGAGGGTCATGGCCTGGTCCAATTCGGCCCCCCGGGCGGAGCAGTTGCCGTGGCATTTTGGCCACGCGGCAAAGTGGCTGCGGGCTCATCCTGGGGTTTTGGAAGGGGATGTGGGGTTGGACCAGAAGAGGCTCTATGCCGAGGTGAGACAGGGAGTGACCGCGCCAGCTGTGGTGGGGATACCCGCTACAGTTTGGTTGTCGGTACAACTGCCTGGCCTGGACAATGGGCTCAAGGATTTAGGATGGCTGATGTTACACAGGAGTTTGCCGGTGCGTGAGATCATGCACCGGCATGGCTTGGCGAGATCCCCGGTGTGCCCCAGAGCTGGTTGCTTTGTGGACGAGACTATTAGACACGTCATGTGGGACTGTCCTTTTGCAGGGGTGGTGTGGGCTAGGGCATCTGTGTTGATTGGGAGGTTGGAGGGGAGTGTTGGGGTCACATGGGCAAGATTGGAGAGAGGGATTGGGAGAGCTGGGGGGGGGCGTAGGGGGCGTCTCCTGCAATGGCTGCTCATGGGCCTTTTTAAGAAGGGGCTGTGGGAGGCCAGACAGGCTCTGGTTAAAAAGGCGGTGGATTGGGGGGTGGAGGGGGTTGTTAGGAGAGTAGAGGGGGACGTAAAGGGAAGGATGCGGTGGGATGTGAAGAGGTGGGGACATCATGCTGCTAGGGAGAGATGGAAGGGGGGTTTAGGTTTGATGGAAGGGATGTAGTGGTTGCTTAGGATATTGACATATGGTTTTTTTTGTGGAGACCGGAAAGTGCATAAGTGGAAAATGGGGACATGGTTTTTTGTCTTGGATAGTGGGCTATTGTTTTGGGTGGGATAAAGGGAGGTTTTGGTTAACAGTGGGTGGTTTAATTTGGGGTTCATTTTCATTTTCAACTGTAACAGGGACAGCATACAATAAGGAACATAAAATGAAAATGTAGAAATGCAAATGTTCAGGAAAGTTTTTGTTTGGATTAGTAGGGAAAGGTAAATTAAGAATGTGTGCACATGTATGGGTGTTTTAAATAGTATGATAGGAAGTCGTTTTGTAGTTTGTATGGTATAGGGACAGATAGGATGTGATAACATGTATATGATTATTTTTGATATAAAATTAAGAAAGAAGGTAAAAACTCCCCTCCCAGCTGGTTGGAGGGGAGGAGAAGCCCGATTTCACAAAAAAAAAAAAAAAAAATCTGTTCTTATCAGTTTAATATCTGATACGTCCCCTACCCGGGGACCATATATTAAATTGATTTTTGGAACAGGGAGATGGAATAGGGGCTTGCTCCGTCCACTCCACGCATCGACCTGGTCTTGCAGTATCTCCAGGAACGGTGCACTAACTCCTCCTAACTTTGTCAAAGTAAATGTTTTGGTACGCTAATCTGCGATGGGTTAAAGGCAATGCAAAAAAAAAGAAATCATTAGATGGGCAATGCTCTGTTTAATCTGCGTTATGTTTTCCCGCCCTTTTTGTTAAAAAAAAAACGTCTGTGTGTGTGTGTGTGTGTGTGTGTGTGTGTGTGTGTAAATGGCTGCATTTACATAGCGCTTTACAATTTGTTCCTCACATTTTACCCATTCACTCAGACGTTCACACACCGATGGCGGAGGCAACCATGCAAGGTGCCAACCTACCTGCTCATCAGGAGCAATTAGGGGATAAGTGTCTTTAAACAAAGCACAATTGATGCAAACACAGACAACGTGTTGTAAATGCTAGTACAGTAACATCCACCCCCCTGCGTCCTGTATCAGCCGCGCCGGGCGTGCCCGCTGGCCATAATGGGGGTTATCGCTTCTCGGCCTTTTGGCTAAGATCAAGTGTAGTATCTGTTCTTATCAGTTTAATATCTGATACGTCCCCTACCCGGGGACCATATATTAAATTGTTTTTTGGAACAGGGAGATGGAATAGGGGCTTGCTCCGTCCACTCCACGCATCGACCTGGTCTTGCAGTATCTCCAGGAACGGTGCACTAACTCCTCCTAACTTTGTCAAAGTAAATGTTTTGGTACACTAATCTGCGATGGGTTAAAGGCAATGCAAAAAAAAAGAAATCATTAGATGGGCAATGCTCTGTTTAATCTGCGTTATGTTTTCCCGCCCTTTTTGTTAAAAAAAAAAAAAAAAAAAAAAAGAAACGTCCGTGTGTGTGTGTGTGTGTGTGTGTGTGTGTGTGTGTGTAAATGGCTGCATTTACATAGCGCTTTACAATTTGTTCCTCACATTTTACCCATTCACTCAGACGTTCACACACCGATGGCGGAGGCAACCATGCAAGGTGCCAACCTACCTGCTCATCAGGAGCAATTAGGGGATAAGTGTCTTTAAACAAAGCACAATTGATGCAAACACAGACAACGTGTTGTAAATGCTAGTACAGTAACATCCACCCCCCTGCGTCCTGTATCAGCCGCGCCGGGCGTGCCCGCTGGCCATAATGGGGGTTATCGCTTCTCGGCCTTTTGGCTAAGATCAAGTGTAGTATCTGTTCTTATCAGTTTAATATCTGATACGTCCCCTACCCGGGGACCATATATTAAATTGATTTTTGGAACAGGGAGATGGAATAGGGGCTTGCTCCGTCCACTCCACGCATCGACCTGGTCTTGCAGTATCTCCAGGAACGGTGCACTAACTCCTCCTAACTTTGTCAAAGTAAATGTTTTGGTACGCTAATCTGCGATGGGTTAAAGGCAATGCAAAAAAAAAGAAATCATTAGATGGGCAATGCTCTGTTTAATCTGCGTTATGTTTTCCCGCCCTTTTTGTTAAAAAAAAAACGTCTGTGTGTGTGTGTGTGTGTGTGTGTGTGTGTGTGTGTGTGTGTGTGTGTGTAAATGGCTGCATTTACATAGCGCTTTACAATTTGTTCCTCACATTTTACCCATTCACTCAGACGTTCACACACCGATGGCGGAGGCAACCATGCAAGGTGCCAACCTACCTGCTCATCAGGAGCAATTAGGGGATAAGTGTCTTTAAACAAAGCACAATTGATGCAAACACAGACAACGTGTTGTAAATGCTAGTACAGTAACATCCACCCCCCTGCGTCCTGTATCAGCCGCGCCGGGCGTGCCCGCTGGCCATAATGGGGGTTATCGCTTCTCTGCCTTTTGGCTAAGATCAAGTGTAGTATCTGTTCTTATCAGTTTAATATCTGATACGTCCCCTACCCGGGGACCATATATTAAATTGATTTTTGGAACAGGGAGATGGAATAGGGGCTTGCTCCGTCCACTCCACGCATCGACCTGGTCTTGCAGTATCTCCAGGAACGGTGCACTAACTCCTCCTAACTTTGTCAAAGTAAATGTTTTGGTACGCTAATCTGCGATGGGTTAAAGGCAATGCAAAAAAAAAGAAATCATTAGATGGGCAATGCTCTGTTTAATCTGCGTTATGTTTTCCCGCCCTTTTTGTTAAAAAAAAAAAAAAAAAAAAAAAAAAAAACGTCCGTGTGTGTGTGTGTGTGTGTGTGTGTGTGTGTGTAAATGGCTGCATTTACATAGCGCTTTACAATTTGTTCCTCACATTTTACCCATTCACTCAGACGTTCACACACCGATGGCGGAGGCAACCATGCAAGGTGCCAACCTACCTGCTCATCAGGAGCAATTAGGGGATAAGTGTCTTTAAACAAAGCACAATTGATGCAAACACAGACAACGTGTTGTAAATGCTAGTACAGTAACATCCACCCCCCTGCGTCCTGTATCAGCCGCGCCGGGCGTGCCCGCTGGCCATAATGGGGGTTATCGCTTCTCGGCCTTTTGGCTAAGATCAAGTGGATGACCGGTGTATGCTGTTCCTGGTTTTGTTTGCTTGTTTATTATTTTTCTCACATTTCCACAGTCGTGCGGTGTATGGGACTGGAAATTGAGTTTTTTTTATTGTTTGTGCTGGCTTCTCCCTACGATGGCCAGCACTCCACGGCAGTCGACCCCTAGGGCTGGGTTACGGTTTTCGGCAAGGTTCATATGGAAGGATGGAACGATGCCCATGTGGAACAGAGATGTGTTTGTGGATGGTGTCATCATGACTCAACTCAAGTTGAAGGCGGACGATATTTTTTGCATCCAGCACAATGCCCAGGAGAGGGGCTACGATGTTTCCTTCAGATCCAGTTTGGGGCTCCAGGGGGTTTTGGAGGACTGCAAGCGGATGGAGGCTGATGTCGGACCCCTCAGCCATTTCGAGGTGTTTTCTCTGGACAGGCTGAATTTTCGAGTTATCAATGTCACAATGTACAACCCGTACGTGATTGATAAGGAGGTGACTGATTTTTTGGCCCCCTACGCTGAGGTGATATCTGAGGTCCGGAGGATCAGAGACAGACGTGGGATCTGGACGGGGCGGAGGCAGGTGCAGGTGCTCCTAAAGGCTGTTCCCGGTGGCTGTGACGGGCTGGCTCATCCCCCAGCCTTCTTTTCCTTGGGGCCTGATAGGGGGTATTTGTTTTATAACAACCAGCCCCCTTTCTGCCGAAGGTGCCGGGTGGCAGGGCACTCTGATGGAAAGTGTGGGGAGGTGAGGTGCCACCATTGCAAGGAGGAGGGCCACATGGCTAAAGATTGTAAGGTTGGTAAGAAATGCCACAACTGCAGTTCCACCGACCACCTGGTGAGGGCCTGTCTCCAGGAGCGGCGGTATTCGTCAGTGGTGGTGATGGGGAAGGAGCTTGCACCGAAGACCGGAGAGGAGGAAGAAAGTGCACCAGTGGCACCAGCACCAGCACCAATAGAGGCGTTTCCTGTGGAGAAGGACGCAGAGGCGGAGACGGTACTCCTGGTTGGCAACAAGACAGTTTCCCCTTTGTCTTCCGATGGAGAGGCGATGGACGAGGAGGAGGTGGTCGGTGGAGCCAGCGGAGCCAGTGGAGCCAGTGGAGCCAGAAAACGGAGGTTAAGGGTTAAAAGGACTACACCTGGGTCAGAAGGTATGGGGGCAGGGGAAATTACCGGTGGGGGCCCACAAAAAAAGGTAAGGGGAGGGAAGGGAGGTAGGGTGGCCCTCTTAGTGCAACAGGTCGGTGGGGAGCAGGGGGTTGGTGGGGGAGTGGGTTTGGCGGATGTTGAGGCTGAGGGGGAGGGGGTTTGTTTACCGGTTTCCCCTGTCCTGGACAGTATGGACAGTATGGACCCTTTTGAGACTCCAAGCCTTGGGGAAGGGTTACAGGTGGGAGCACCCAACACTTTGCCTGCTTCTTGGGATAAGGGGGAGGATGGGGAGGACAGTTAAAAGTGGGGGTAGGGGTATTATTGTGGGTTGGTTTTTTGTTTAATTTAATTTTATTATTGTCAATGGCTTTCACAGTGGGCACTTTTAATGCACGGGGGTTGAGGGGTTCTGTTAAGAGGAGGGGCTTTTTTGATTATGTTGCCTCACTCAGGCTTACCGTTTGTTTTGTTCAAGAGGTGCACTTACGGGATGGGAGGGATTGTGGTGTGTTTTCAAAGGAATGGGACAAGGGGGAATCGTTTTGGTCAGTGGGGGGGGTTCACTCATCTGGTGTGGGGATACTGTTTGGAAACCGGGAGGCAAGGGTGGTGGGTTCTTTTGTAATTGTGCAGGGGAGGGTTATGGGGGTTGATGTGAATATTGGGGTTTTGAAATTGAGGGTGGTGGTGGTGTACGGGCCACAGAGGGCGGGTGAAAGGAGTGCCATGATGGAGGCTTTAAGGCCTTTTTTTGCCACAAACAGGCAGATGGTGGTGGGGGGTGATTTTAATGTGGATCTGGGGAGGGTGGGTGATCCAAGTGCTGGGTGTGTGGGTTCTTTTTTTAAGGGGCAGGGGCTTGTGGATGGAGGGAAGGCACTTACCCCTCGAATAGATGGTCCCACATGGCGTAACTCCCGGGGGGTAGCCAGGCGTCTCGATTATGTGTTTTTTTCTCGGTCCTTGGTCCTATTGTCGGGCCGGGTGGTCCCTGTTTTTTTCTCTGACCATGATGGGCTCCTCTTTCGGGTCCGGTCTAGCGCTCCTGTTTTCGGCCCCGGGTACTGGAGGTTGAACTCCAGTGTCCTTGGCGAGGATGAGTTCTGCAGTAGCTTTGTCTCCTTTTTCCGGGGGCTCGAGGGACTTAGGGCTTTGTTTTCTGGTGTGGTGGAGTGGTGGGAGGGGGCTAAGGAGAGGATAAAGGGGTTTTGTATTATGTATTGTCAACGGAGGGCGAAGGAGGCGGGGAGGGAAGTGCTCCGTCTTCAACACCTCCTCGAGCTCGAGTACACTTTGGGTAACCTAGGTGGCGCTGTAGACCAGCGGGCTTGTGACTCCCTTAAGACAGAACTTAGGGATGTCTATGAGGATAAGGCCCGTGCTTACCTGACGCGGTCACGTCGTGAGTTCTTGGAGAAGAATGAGACGTGTTCCGCAGCCTTTTTCAGCAGCGTGAGGGCTGATAAGGGAAGGAAGGTGATATCGGGAGTTAGGGACAGTCAGGGTCAGGTGGTTACTGAGACAGGGGAGATGGTAAGGGTCGCAACCGATCACTTCCGCTCCTTCTTCTGTGAACGAGTGGTGGATGAGGAGCGAGCAGAGGCTTTTTTGCAGCTTGTGGCTCAGAGGGTACCGTCAGACCTGGCTGAGGCTTTGGAGGCCCCTCTCTCTCGAGGAATTGGAGGGTGCCCTTCGTAGAATGGGCAAGCGTAAGGTTCCGGGCATCGATGGCCTGCCGGCTGAGTTTTATCTCATGTTTTGGGATATTCTCGGCCCGGTGGTTCTCGAGGTCCTGACCGAGGTCCTCCGCACAGGGGCACTGGGAGGGTCAATGGCTAAGGGGGTGATCTCACTTCTGTTTAAGAAGGGGGACGCCTCTGACCTTAAGAACTGGCGGCCATTGACCATGCTGTGTGTTGATTACAAGCTTTTGGCTAAGGTTCTCACAGACCGTCTGTGCACAGCTCTCCCAGATGCGGTCCATGTGGATCAGACGTGTGGGGTGGCTGGGCGCTCGTTGAGATGGAATCTCCAGCTCATCAGAGACGTCATCGCTTGGGCAGAGGATCGGGACCTGCCACTTATGGTGGTGGGTCTTGATCAGGCCAAAGCCTTTGATAGGGTTCACTGGGGTTTTATGTTCAAAGTTTTAGAGAGAATAGGCTTAGGGCGGGTTTTTGTTGGGTGGCTGCGTACTCTGTACACAGCAGTGGGGAGCACGGTTTCTGTTAATGGGCACTTGGGGGAGTTTTTTGGGTTGCACGCAGGGGTAAGACAGGGGTGTCCGCTCTCTCCCCTGCTCTACGTCCTTTATATGGAGCCCCTGGCGGCGGCCATTAGGGCTGACCCGGGTGTGAAGGGTATCCTGGTACCAGGCAGCAGGGGCCTGAGGGTCAAGTTGTCGCAGTATGCGGATGATACCACACTGCTACTGGACAACGATGCGTGTCTGAGTCGGTCTTTGGAGATCTTCCAGGACTTTGGCCGGGTGTCTGGCGCGGAGCTCAACCGTGCTAAATCCTCGGTTAAGTTCTTTGGGCGGTGGAAGAGTAGGTCAGACGTACCAGGAGGGCTGTCGCTCTGTGAAGGGGCCCTGAGGATTCTTGGGGTCCTCTTTGAGGCAGCCCACAGTGCCACGGTCAACTGGACCAGGCGAATAGATGCAGTTCATAAAAAGTTTGCCCTCTGGAAGGCCAGGAGACTGACCTTTACGGGGAAGGTACTGGTTTTGAAGGTAGACGTGTTGCCGTCCCTCCTGTACCTGGCGTACATCTTTCCGATGCCGGCCAGCATGCGGAGGCCGCTCACTCGGCTTGTGTTTCGTTTCATGTGGGGGGGGAGTTATGAATACGTGGCGAGGGCACGCATGTTGGCTCCGGTGGGGGAAGGGGGGAGGGACGTGCCCCATTTCCCACTCAAGTTGGACTGCATTTTTGTTTCTTTTTTGCTCAAAGAATTGTCCTCTCCGGTAGTCCATCCATCTGGCTACTTCCTCCGGTTCTACTTTGCCTACCCGGCAAGGAGGGTCATGGCCTGGTCCAATTCGGCCCCCCGGGCGGAGCAGTTGCCGTGGCATTTTGGCCACGCGGCAAAGTGGCTGCGGGCTCATCCTGGTGTTTTGGAAGGGGATGTGGGGTTGGACCAGAAGAGGCTCTATGCCGAGGTGAGACAGGGAGTGACCGCGCCAGCTGTGGTGGGGATACCCGCTACAGTTTGGTTGTCGGTACAACTGCCTGGCCTGGACAATGGGCTCAAGGATTTAGGATGGCTGATGTTACACAGGAGTTTGCCGGTGCGTGAGATCATGCACCGGCATGGCTTGGCGAGATCCCCGGTGTGCCCCAGAGCTGGTTGCTTTGTGGACGAGACTATTAGACACGTCATGTGGGACTGTCCTTTTGCAGGGGTGGTGTGGGCTAGGGCATCTGTGTTGATTGGGAGGTTGGAGGGGAGTGTTGGGGTCACATGGGCAAGATTGGAGAGAGGGATTGGGAGAGCTGGGGGGGGCGTAGGGGGCGTCTCCTGCAATGGCTGCTCATGGGCCTTTTTAAGAAGGGGCTGTGGGAGGCCAGACAGGCTCTGGTTAAAAAGGCGGTGGATTGGGGGGTGGAGGGGGTTGTTAGGAGAGTAGAGGGGGACGTAAAGGGAAGGATGCGGTGGGATGTGAAGAGGTGGGGACATCATGCTGCTAGGGAGAGATGGAAGGGGGGTTTAGGTTTGATGGAAGGGATGTAGTGGTTGCTTAGGATATTGACATATGGTTTTTTTTGTGGAGACCGGAAAGTGCATAAGTGGAAAATGGGGACATGGTTTTTTGTCTTGGATAGTGGGCTATTGTTTTGGGTGGGATAAAGGGAGGTTTTGGTTAACAGTGGGTGGTTTAATTTGGGGTTTCATTTTCATTTTCAACTGTAACAGGGACAGCATACAATAAGGAACATAAAATGAAAATGTAGAAATGCAAATGTTCAGGAAAGTTTTGTTTGGATTAGTAGGGAAAGGTAAATTAAGAATGTGTGCACATGTATGGGTGTTTTAAATAGTATGATAGGAAGTCGTTTTGTAGTTTGTATGGTATAGGGACAGATAGGATGTGATAACATGTATATGATTATTTTTGATATAAAATTAAGAAAGAAGGTAAAAACTCCCCTCCCAGCTGGTTGGAGGGGAGGAGAAGCCCGATTTCACAAAAAAAAAAAAAAAAATCTGTTCTTATCAGTTTAATATCTGATACGTCCCCTACCCGGGGACCATATATTAAATTGATTTTTGGAACAGGGAGATGGAATAGGGGCTTGCTCCATCCACTCCACGCATCGACCTGGTCTTGCAGTATCTCCAGGAACGGTGCACTAACTCCTCCTAACTTTGTCAAAGTAAATGTTTTCGTACGCTAATCTGCGATGGGTTAAAGGCAATGCAAAAAAAAAGAAATCATTAGATGGGCAATGCTCTGTTTAATCTGCGTTATGTTTTCCCGCCCTTTTTGTTAAAAAAAAAACGTCTGTGTGTGTGTGTGTGTGTGTGTGTGTGTGTGTGTGTGTGTGTGTGTAAATGGCTGCATTTACATAGCGCTTTACAATTTGTTCCTCACATTTTACCCATTCACTCAGACGTTCACACACCGATGGCGGAGGCAACCATGCAAGGTGCCAACCTACCTGCTCATCAGGAGCAATTAGGGGATAAGTGTCTTTAAACAAAGCACAATTGATGCAAACACAGACAACGTGTTGTAAATGCTAGTACAGTAACATCCACCCCCCTGCGTCCTGTATCAGCCGCGCCGGGCGTGCCCGCTGGCCATAATGGGGGTTATCGCTTCTCGGCCTTTTGGCTAAGATCAAGTGTAGTATTTGTTCTTATCAGTTTAATATCTGATACGTCCCCTACCCGGGGACCATATATTAAATTGATTTTTGGAACAGGGAGATGGAATAGGGGCTTGCTCCGTCCACTCCACGCATCGACCTGGTCTTGCAGTATCTCCAGTAACGGTGCACTAACTCCTCCTAACTTTGTCAAAGTAAATGTTTTGGTACGCTAATCTGCGATGGGTTAAAGGCAATGCAAAAAAAAGAAATCATTAGATGGGCAATGCTCTGTTTAATCTGCGTTATGTTTTCCCGCCCTTTTTGTTAAAAAAAAAAAAAAAAAAAAAAACGTCCGTGTGTGTGTGTGTGTGTGTGTGTGTGTGTGTGTGTGTGTGTGTGTGTGTGTGTGTAAATGGCTGCATTTACATAGCGCTTTACAATTTGTTCCTCACATTTTACCCATTCACTCAGACGTTCACACACCGATGGCGGAGGCAACCATGCAAGGTGCCAACCTACCTGCTCATCAGGAGCAATTAGGGGATAAGTGTCTTTAAACAAAGCACAATTGATGCAAACACAGACAACGTGTTGTAAATGCTAGTACAGTAACATCCACCCCCCTGCGTCCTGTATCAGCCGCGCCGGGCGTGCCCGCTGGCCATAATGGGGGTTATCGCTTCTCGGCCTTTTGGCTAAGATCAAGTGTAGTATCTGTTCTTATCAGTTTAATATCTGATACGTCCCCTACCCGGGGACCATATATTAAATTGATTTTTGGAACAGGGAGATGGAATAGGGGCTTGCTCCGTCCACTCCACGCATCGACCTGGTCTTGCAGTATCTCCAGGAACAGTGCACTAACTCCTCCTAACTTTGTCAAAGTAAATGTTTTGGTACGCTAATCTGCGATGGGTTAAAGGCAATGCAAAAAAAAAGAAATCATTAGATGGGCAATGCTCTGTTTAATCTGCGTTATGTTTTCCCGCCCTTTTTGTTAAAAAAAAAACGTCTGTGTGTGTGTGTGTGTGTGTGTGTGTGTGTGTGTGTGTGTGTGTGTGTGTGTGTAAATGGCTGCATTTACATAGCGCTTTACAATTTGTTCCTCACATTTTACCCATTCACTCAGACGTTCACACACCGATGGCGGAGGCAACCATGCAAGGTGCCAACCTACCTGCTCATCAGGAGCAATTAGGGGATAAGTGTCTTTAAACAAAGCACAATTGATGCAAACACAGACAACGTGTTGTAAATGCTAGTACAGTAACATCCACCCCCCTGCGTCCTGTATCAGCCGCGCCGGGCGTGCCCGCTGGCCATAATGGGGGTTATCGCTTCTCGGCCTTTTGGCTAAGATCAAGTGGATGACCGGTGTATGCTGTTCCTGGTTTTGTTTGCTTGTTTATTATTTTTCTCACATTTCCACAGTCGTGCGGTGTATGGGACTGGAAATTGAGTTTTTTTTTTTTTTTTATTGTTTGTGCTGGCTTCTCCCTACGATGGCCAGCACTCCACGGCAGTCGACCCCTAGGGCTGGGTTACGGTTTTCGGCGAGGTTCATATGGAAGGATGGAACGATGCCCATGTGGAACAGAGATGTGTTTGTGGATGGTGTCATCATGACTCAACTCAAGTTGAAGGCGGACGATATTTTTTGCATCCAGCACAATGCCCAGGAGAGGGGCTACGATGTTTCCTTCAGATCCAGTTTGGGGCTCCAGGGGGTTTTGGAGGACTGCAAGCGGATGGAGGCTGATGTCGGACCCCTCAGCCATTTCGAGGTGTTTTCTCTGGACAGGCTGAATTTTCGAGTTATCAATGTCACAATGTACAACCCGTACGTGATTGATAAGGAGGTGACTGATTTTTTGGCCCCCTACGCTGAGGTGATATCTGAGGTCCGGAGGATCAGAGACAGACGTGGGATCTGGACGGGGCGGAGGCAGGTGCAGGTGCTCCTAAAGGCTGTTCCCGGTGGCTGTGACGGGCTGGCTCATCCCCCAGCCTTCTTTTCCTTGGGGCCTGATAGGGGGTATTTGTTTTATAACAACCAGCCCCCTTTCTGCCGAAGGTGCCGGGTGGCAGGGCACTCTGATGGAAAGTGTGGGGAGGTGAGGTGCCACCATTGCAAGGAGGAGGGCCACATGGCTAAAGATTGTAAGGTTGGTAAGAAATGCCACAACTGCAGTTCCACCGACCACCTGGTGAGGGCCTGTCCCCAGGAGCGGCGGTATTCGTCAGTGGTGGTGATGGGGAAGGAGCTTGCACCGAAGACCGGAGAGGAGGAAGAAAGTGCACCAGTGGCACCAGCACCAGCACCAATAGAGGCGTTTCCTGTGGAGAAGGACGCAGAGGCGGAGACGGTACTCCTGGTTGGCAACAAGACAGTTTCCCCTTTGTCTTCCGATGGAGAGGCGATGGACGAGGAGGAGGTGGTCGGTGGAGCCAGCGGAGCCAGTGGAGCCAGTGGAGCCAGAAAACGGAGGTTAAGGGTTAAAAGGACTACACCTGGGTCAGAAGGTATGGGGGCAGGGGAAATTACCGGTGGGGGCCCACAAAAAAAGGTAAGGGGAGGGAAGGGAGGTAGGGTGGCCCTCTTAGTGCAACAGGTCGGTGGGGAGCAGGGGGTTGGTGGGGGAGTGGGTTTGGCGGATGTTGAGGCTGAGGGGGAGGGGGTTTGTTTACCGGTTTCCCCTGTCCTGGACAGTATGGACAGTATGGACCCTTTTGAGACTCCAAGCCTTGGGGAAGGGTTACAGGTGGGAGCACCCAACACTTTGCCTGCTTCTTGGGATAAGGGGGAGGATGGGGAGGACAGTTAAAAGTGGGGGTAGGGGTATTATTGTGGGTTGGTTTTTTGTTTAATTTAATTTTATTATTGTCAATGGCTTTCACAGTGGGCACTTTTAATGCACGGGGGTTGAGGGGTTCTGTTAAGAGGAGGGGCTTTTTTGATTATGTTGCCTCACTCAGGCTTACCGTTTGTTTTGTTCAAGAGGTGCACTTACGGGATGGGAGGGATTGTGGTGTGTTTTCAAAGGAATGGGACAAGGGGGAATCGTTTTGGTCAGTGGGGGGGGTTCACTCATCTGGTGTGGGGATACTGTTTGGAAACCGGGAGGCAAGGGTGGTGGGTTCTTTTGTAATTGTGCAGGGGAGGGTTATGGGGGTTGATGTGAATATTGGGGTTTTGAAATTGAGGGTGGTGGTGGTGTACGGGCCACAGAGGGCGGGTGAAAGGAGTGCCATGATGGAGGCTTTAAGGCCTTTTTTTGCCACAAACAGGCAGATGGTGGTGGGGGGTGATTTTAATGTGGATCTGGGGAGGGTGGGTGATCCAAGTGCTGGGTGTGTGGGTTCTTTTTTTAAGGGGCAGGGGCTTGTGGATGGAGGGAAGGCACTTACCCCTCGAATAGATGGTCCCACATGGCGTAACTCCCGGGGGGTAGCCAGGCGTCTCGATTATGTGTTTTTTTCTCGGTCCTTGGTCCTATTGTCGGGCCGGGTGGTCCCTGTTTTTTTCTCTGACCATGATGGGCTCCTCTTTCGGGTCCGGTCTAGCGCTCCTGTTTTCGGCCCCGGGTACTGGAGGTTGAACTCCAGTGTCCTTGGCGAGGATGAGTTCTGCAGTAGCTTTGTCTCCTTTTTCCGGGGGCTCGAGGGACTTAGGGCTTTGTTTTCTGGTGTGGTGGAGTGGTGGGAGGGGGCTAAGGAGAGGATAAAGGGGTTTTGTATTATGTATTGTCAACGGAGGGCGAAGGAGGCGGGGAGGGAAGTGCTCCGTCTTCAACACCTCCTCGAGCTCGAGTACACTTTGGGTAACCTAGGTGGCGCTGTAGACCAGCGGGCTTGTGACTCCCTTAAGACAGAACTTAGGGATGTCTATGAGGATAAGGCCCGTGCTTACCTGACGCGGTCACGTCGTGAGTTCTTGGAGAAGAATGAGACGTGTTCCGCAGCCTTTTTCAGCAGCGTGAGGGCTGATAAGGGAAGGAAGGTGATATCGGGAGTTAGGGACAGTCAGGGTCAGGTGGTTACTGAGACAGGGGAGATGGTAAGGGTCGCAACCGATCACTTCCGCTCCTTCTTCTGTGAACGAGTGGTGGATGAGGAGCGAGCAGAGGCTTTTTTGCAGCTTGTGGCTCAGAGGGTACCGTCAGACCTGGCTGAGGCTTTGGAGGCCCCTCTCTCTCTCGAGGAATTGGAGGGTGCCCTTCGTAGAATGGGCAAGCGTAAGGTTCCGGGCATCGATGGCCTGCCGGCTGAGTTTTATCTCATGTTTTGGGATATTCTCGGCCCGGTGGTTCTCGAGGTCCTGACCGAGGTCCTCCGCACAGGGGCACTGGGAGGGTCAATGGCTAAGGGGGTGATCTCACTTCTGTTTAAGAAGGGGGACGCCTCTGACCTTAAGAACTGGCGGCCATTGACCATGCTGTGTGTTGATTACAAGCTTTTGGCTAAGGTTCTCACAGACCGTCTGTGCACAGCTCTCCCAGATGCGGTCCATGTGGATCAGACGTGTGGGGTGGCTGGGCGCTCGTTGAGATGGAATCTCCAGCTCATCAGAGACGTCATCGCTTGGGCAGAGGATCGGGACCTGCCACTTATGGTGGTGGGTCTTGATCAGGCCAAAGCCTTTGATAGGGTTCACTGGGGTTTTATGTTCAAAGTTTTAGAGAGAATAGGCTTAGGGCGGGTTTTTGTTGGGTGGCTGCGTACTCTGTACACAGCAGTGGGGAGCACGGTTTCTGTTAATGGGCACTTGGGGGAGTTTTTTGGGTTGCACGCAGGGGTAAGACAGGGGTGTCCGCTCTCTCCCCTGCTCTACGTCCTTTATATGGAGCCCCTGGCGGCGGCCATTAGGGCTGACCCGGGTGTGAAGGGTATCCTGGTACCAGGCAGCAGGGGCCTGAGGGTCAAGTTGTCGCAGTATGCGGATGATACCACACTGCTATTGGACAACGATGCGTGTCTGAGTCGGTCTTTGGAGATCTTCCAGGACTTTGGCCGGGTGTCTGGCGCGGAGCTCAACCGTGCTAAATCCTCGGTTAAGTTCTTTGGGCGGTGGAAGAGTAGGTCAGACGTACCAGGAGGGCTGTCGCTCTGTGAAGGGGCCCTGAGGATTCTTGGGGTCCTCTTTGAGGCAGCCCACAGTGCCACGGTCAACTGGACCAGGCGAATAGATGCAGTTCATAAAAAGTTTGCCCTCTGGAAGGCCAGGAGACTGACCTTTACGGGGAAGGTACTGGTTTTGAAGGTAGACGTGTTGCCGTCCCTCCTGTACCTGGCGTACATCTTTCCGATGCCGGCCAGCATGCGGAGGCCGCTCACTCGGCTTGTGTTTCGTTTCATGTGGGGGGGGAGTTATGAATACGTGGCGAGGGCACGCATGTTGGCTCCGGTGGGGGAAGGGGGGAGGGACGTGCCCCATTTCCCACTCAAGTTGGACTGCATTTTTGTTTCTTTTTTGCTCAAAGAATTGTCCTCTCCGGTAGTCCATCCATCTGGCTACTTCCTCCGGTTCTACTTTGCCTACCCGGCAAGGAGGGTCATGGCCTGGTCCAATTCGGCCCCCCGGGCGGAGCAGTTGCCGTGGCATTTTGGCCACGCGGCAAAGTGGCTGCGGGCTCATCCTGGGGTTTTGGAAGGGGATGTGGGGTTGGACCAGAAGAGGCTCTATGCCGAGGTGAGACAGGGAGTGACCGCGCCAGCTGTGGTGGGGATACCCGCTACAGTTTGGTTGTCGGTACAACTGCCTGGCCTGGACAATGGGCTCAAGGATTTAGGATGGCTGATGTTACACAGGAGTTTGCCGGTGCGTGAGATCATGCACCGGCATGGCTTGGCGAGATCCCCGGTGTGCCCCAGAGCTGGTTGCTTTGTGGACGAGACTATTAGACACGTCATGTGGGACTGTCCTTTTGCAGGGGTGGTGTGGGCTAGGGCATCTGTGTTGATTGGGAGGTTGGAGGGGAGTGTTGGGGTCACATGGGCAAGATTGGAGAGAGGGATTGGGAGAGCTGGGGGGGGGCGTAGGGGGCGTCTCCTGCAATGGCTGCTCATGGGCCTTTTTAAGAAGGGGCTGTGGGAGGCCAGACAGGCTCTGGTTAAAAAGGCGGTGGATTGGGGGGTGGAGGGGGTTGTTAGGAGAGTAGAGGGGGACGTAAAGGGAAGGATGCGGTGGGATGTGAAGAGGTGGGGACATCATGCTGCTAGGGAGAGATGGAAGGGGGGTTTAGGTTTGATGGAAGGGATGTAGTGGTTGCTTAGGATATTGACATATGGTTTTTTTTGTGGAGACCGGAAAGTGCATAAGTGGAAAATGGGGACATGGTTTTTTGTCTTGGATAGTGGGCTATTGTTTTGGGTGGGATAAAGGGAGGTTTTGGTTAACAGTGGGTGGTTTAATTTGGGGTTCATTTTCATTTTCAACTGTAACAGGGACAGCATACAATAAGGAACATAAAATGAAAATGTAGAAATGCAAATGTTCAGGAAAGTTTTGTTTGGATTAGTAGGGAAAGGTAAATTAAGAATGTGTGCACATGTATGGGTGTTTTAAATAGTATGATAGGAAGTCGTTTTGTAGTTTGTATGGTATAGGGACAGATAGGATGTGATAACATGTATATGATTATTTTTGATATAAAATTAAGAAAGAAGGTAAAAACTCCCCTCCCAGCTGGTTGGAGGGGAGGAGAAGCCCGATTTCACAAAAAAAAAAAAAAAAAAATCTGTTCTTATCAGTTTAATATCTGATACGTCCCCTACCCGGGGACCATATATTAAATTGTTTTTTGGAACAGGGAGATGGAATAGGGGCTTGCTCCGTCCACTCCACGCATCGACCTGGTCTTGCAGTATCTCCAGGAACGGTGCACTAACTCCTCCTAACTTTGTCAAAGTAAATGTTTTGGTACGCTAATCTGCGATGGGTTAAAGGCAATGCAAAAAAAAAGAAATCATTAGATGGGCAATGCTCTGTTTAATCTGCGTTATGTTTTCCCGCCCTTTTTGTTAAAAAAAAAAAAAAAAAAAAAAAAAAAAAACGTCCGTGTGTGTGTGTGTGTGTGTGTGTGTGTGTGTGTGTGTGTGTGTGTGTAAATGGCTGCATTTACATAGCGCTTTACAATTTGTTCCTCACATTTTACCCATTCACTCAGACGTTCACACACCGATGGCGGAGGCAACCATGCAAGGTGCCAACCTACCTGCTCATCAGGAGCAATTAGGGGATAAGTGTCTTTAAACAAAGCACAATTGATGCAAACACAGACAACGTGTTGTAAATGCTAGTACAGTAACATCCACCCCCCTGCGTCCTGTATCAGCCGCGCCGGGCGTGCCCGCTGGCCATAATGGGGGTTATCGCTTCTCGGCCTTTTGGCTAAGATCAAGTGTAGTATCTGTTCTTATCAGTTTAATATCTGATACGTCCCCTACCCGGGGACCATATATTAAATTGATTTTTGGAACAGGGAGATGGAATAGGGGCTTGCTCCGTCCACTCCACGCATCGACCTGGTCTTGCAGTATCTCCAGGAACGGTGCACTAACTCCTCCTAACTTTGTCAAAGTAAATGTTTTGGTACGCTAATCTGCGATGGGTTAAAGGCAATGCAAAAAAAAAGAAATCATTAGATGGGCAATGCTCTGTTTAATCTGCGTTATGTTTTCCCGCCCTTTTTGTTAAAAAAAAAACGTCTGTGTGTGTGTGTGTGTGTGTGTGTGTGTGTGTGTGTGTGTGTGTGTGTGTAAATGGCTGCATTTACATAGCGCTTTACAATTTGTTCCTCACATTTTACCCATTCACTCAGACGTTCACACACCGATGGCGGAGGCAACCATGCAAGGTGCCAACCTACCTGCTCATCAGGAGCAATTAGGGGATAAGTGTCTTTAAACAAAGCACAATTGATGCAAACACAGACAACGTGTTGTAAATGCTAGTACAGTAACATCCACCCCCCTGCGTCCTGTATCAGCCGCGCCGGGCGTGCCCGCTGGCCATAATGGGGGTTATCGCTTCTCGGCCTTTTGGCTAAGATCAAGTGGATGACCTCTGTATGCTGTTCCTGGTTTTGTTTGCTTGTTTATTATTTTTCTCACATTTCCACAGTCGTGCGGTGTATGGGACTGGAAATTGAGTTTTTTTTATTGTTTGTGCTGGCTTCTCCCTACGATGGCCAGCACTCCACGGCAGTCGACCCCTAGGGCTGGGTTACGGTTTTCGGCGAGGTTCATATGGAAGGATGGAACGATGCCCATGTGGAACAGAGATGTGTTTGTGGATGGTGTCATCATGACTCAACTCAAGTTGAAGGCGGACGATATTTTTTGCATCCAGCACAATGCCCAGGAGAGGGGCTACGATGTTTCCTTCAGATCCAGTTTGGGGCTCCAGGGGGTTTTGGAGGACTGCAAGCGGATGGAGGCTGATGTCGGACCCCTCAGCCATTTCGAGGTGTTTTCTCTGGACAGGCTGAATTTTCGAGTTATCAATGTCACAATGTACAACCCGTACGTGATCGATAAGGAGGTGACTGATTTTTTGGCCCCCTACGCTGAGGTGATATCTGAGGTCCGGAGGATCAGAGACAGACATGGGATCTGGACGGGGCGGAGGCAGGTGCAGGTGCTCCTAAAGGCTGTTCCCGGTGGCTGTGACGGGCTGGCTCATCCCCCAGCCTTCTTTTCCTTGGGGCCTGATAGGGGGTATTTGTTTTATAATAACCAGCCCCCTTTCTGCCGAAGGTGCCGGGTGGCAGGGCACTCTGACGGAAAGTGTGGGGAGGTGAGGTGCCACCATTGCAAGGAGGAGGGCCACATGGCTAAAGATTGTAAGGTTGGTAAGAAATGCCACAACTGCAGTTCCACCGACCACCTGGTGAGGGCCTGTCCCCAGGAGCGGCGGTATTCGTCAGTGGTGGTGATGGGGAAGGAGCTTGCACCGAAGACCGGAGAGGAGGAAGAAAGTGCACCAGTGGCACCAGCACCAGCACCAATAGAGGCGATTCCTGTGGAGAAGGACGCAGAGGCGGAGACGGTACTCCTGGTTGGCAACAAGACAGTTTCCCCTTTGTCTTCCGATGGAGAGGCGATGGACGAGGAGGAGGTGGTCGGTGGAGCCAGCGGAGCCAGTGGAGCCAGTGGAGCCAGAAAACGGAGGTTAAGGGTTAAAAGGACTACACCTGGGTCAGAAGGTATGGGGGCAGGGGAAATTACCGGTGGGGGCCCACAAAAAAAGGTAAGGGGAGGGAAGGGAGGTAGGGTGGCCCTCTTAGTGCAACAGGTCGGTGGGGAGCAGGGGGTTGGTGGGGGAGTGGGTTTGGCGGATGTTGAGGCTGAGGGGGAGGGGGTTTGTTTACCGGTTTCCCCTGTCCTGGACAGTATGGACAGTATGGACCTTTTTGAGACTCCAAGCCTTGGGGAAGGGTTACAGGTGGGAGCACCCAACACTTTGCCTGCTTCTTGGGATAAGGGGGAGGATGGGGAGGACAGTTAAAAGTGGGGGTAGGGGTATTATTGTGGGTTGGTTTTTTGTTTAATTTAATTTTATTATTGTCAATGGCTTTCACAGTGGGCACTTTTAATGCACGGGGGTTGAGGGGTTCTGTTAAGAGGAGGGGCTTTTTTGATTATGTTGCCTCACTCAGGCTTACCGTTTGTTTTGTTCAAGAGGTGCACTTACGGGATGGGAGGGATTGTGGTGTGTTTTCAAAGGAATGGGACAAGGGGGAATCGTTTTGGTCAGTGGGGGGGGTTCACTCATCTGGTGTGGGGATACTGTTTGGAAACCGGGAGGCAAGGGTGGTGGGTTCTTTTGTAATTGTGCAGGGGAGGGTTATGGGGGTTGATGTGAATATTGGGGTTTTGAAATTGAGGGTGGTGGTGGTGTACGGGCCACAGAGGGCGGGTGAAAGGAGTGCCATGATGGAGGCTTTAAGGCCTTTTTTTGCCACAAACAGGCAGATGGTGGTGGGGGGTGATTTTAATGTGGATCTGGGGAGGGTGGGGGATCCAAGTGCTGGGTGTGTGGGTTCTTTTTTTAAGGGGCAGGGGCTTGTGGATGGAGGGAAGGCACTTACCCCTCGAATAGATGGTCCCACATGGCGTAACTCCCGGGGGGTAGCCAGGCGTCTCGATTATGTGTTTTTTTCTCGGTCCTTGGTCCTATTGTCGGGCCGGGTGGTCCCTGTTTTTTTCTCTGACCATGATGGGCTCCTCTTTCGGGTCCGGTCTAGCGCTCCTGTTTTCGGCCCCGGGTACTGGAGGTTGAACTCCAGTGTCCTTGGCGAGGATGAGTTCTGCAGTAGCTTTGTCTCCTTTTTCCGGGGGCTCGAGGGACTTAGGGCTTTGTTTTCTGGTGTGGTGGAGTGGTGGGAGGGGGCTAAGGAGAGGATAAAGGGGTTTTGTATTATGTATTGTCAACAAAGGGCGAAGGAGGCGGGGAGGGAAGTGCTCCGTCTTCAACACCTCCTCGAGCTCGAGTACACTTTGGGTAACCTAGGTGGCGCTGTAGACCAGCGGGCTTGTGACTCCCTTAAGACAGAACTTAGGGATGTCTATGAGGATAAGGCCCGTGCTTACCTGACGCGGTCACGTCGTGAGTTCTTGGAGAAGAATGAGACGTGTTCCGCAGCCTTTTTCAGCAGCGTGAGGGCTGATAAGGGAAGGAAGGTGATATCGGGAGTTAGGGACAGTCAGGGTCAGGTGGTTACTGAGACAGGGGAGATGGTAAGGGTCGCAACCGATCACTTCCGCTCCTTCTTCTGTGAACGAGTGGTGGATGAGGAGCGAGCAGAGGCTTTTTTGCAGCTTGTGGCTCAGAGGGTACCGTCAGACCTGGCTGAGGCTTTGGAGGCCCCTCTCTCTCTCGAGGAATTGGAGGGTGCCCTTCGTAGAATGGGCAAGCGTAAGGTTCCGGGCATCGATGGCCTGCCGGCTGAGTTTTATCTCATGTTTTGGGATATTCTCGGCCCGGTGGTTCTCGAGGTCCTGACCGAGGTCCTCCGCACAGGGGCACTGGGAGGGTCAATGGCTAAGGGGGTGATCTCACTTCTGTTTAAGAAGGGGGACGCCTCTGACCTTAAGAACTGGCGGCCATTGACCATGCTGTGTGTTGATTACAAGCTTTTGGCTAAGGTTCTCACAGACCGTCTGTGCACAGCTCTCCCAGATGCGGTCCATGTGGATCAGACGTGTGGGGTGGCTGGGCGCTCGTTGAGATGGAATCTCCAGCTCATCAGAGACGTCATCGCTTGGGCAGAGGATCGGGACCTGCCACTTATGGTGGTGGGTCTTGATCAGGCCAAAGCCTTTGATAGGGTTCACTGGGGTTTTATGTTCAAAGTTTTAGAGAGAATAGGCTTAGGGCGGGTTTTTGTTGGGTGGCTGCGTACTCTGTACACAGCAGTGGGGAGCACGGTTTCTGTTAATGGGCACTTGGGGGAGTTTTTTGGGTTGCACGCAGGGGTAAGACAGGGGTGTCCGCTCTCTCCCCTGCTCTACGTCCTTTATATGGAGCCCCTGGCGGCGGCCATTAGGGCTGACCCGGGTGTGAAGGGTATCCTGGTACCAGGCAGCAGGGGCCTGAGGGTCAAGTTGTCGCAGTATGCGGATGATACCACACTGCTACTGGACAACGATGCGTGTCTGAGTCGGTCTTTGGAGATCTTCCAGGACTTTGGCCGGGTGTCTGGCGCGGAGCTCAACCGTGCTAAATCCTCGGTTAAGTTCTTTGGGCGGTGGAAGAGTAGGTCAGACGTACCAGGAGGGCTGTCGCTCTGTGAAGGGGCCCTGAGGATTCTTGGGGTCCTCTTTGAGGCAGCCCACAGTGCCACGGTCAACTGGACCAGGCGAATAGATGCAGTTCATAAAAAGTTTGCCCTCTGGAAGGCCAGGAGACTGACCTTTACGGGGAAGGTACTGGTTTTGAAGGTAGACGTGTTGCCGTCCCTCCTGTACCTGGCGTACATCTTTCCGATGCCGGCCAGCATGCGGAGGCCGCTCACTCGGCTTGTGTTTCGTTTCATGTGGGGGGGGAGTTATGAATACGTGGCGAGGGCACGCATGTTGGCTCCGGTGGGGGAAGGGGGGAGGGACGTGCCCCATTTCCCACTCAAGTTGGACTGCATTTTTGTTTCTTTTTTGCTCAAAGAATTGTCCTCTCCGGTAGTCCATCCATCTGGCTACTTCCTCCGGTTCTACTTTGCCTACCCGGCAAGGAGGGTCATGGCCTGGTCCAATTCGGCCCCCCGGGCGGAGCAGTTGCCGTGGCATTTTGGCCACGCGGCAAAGTGGCTGCGGGCTCATCCTGGGGTTTTGGAAGGGGATGTGGGGTTGGACCAGAAGAGGCTCTATGCCGAGGTGAGACAGGGAGTGACCGCGCCAGCTGTGGTGGGGATACCCGCTACAGTTTGGTTGTCGGTACAACTGCCTGGCCTGGACAATGGGCTCAAGGATTTAGGATGGCTGATGTTACACAGGAGTTTGCCGGTGCGTGAGATCATGCACCGGCATGGCTTGGCGAGATCCCCGGTGTGCCCCAGAGCTGGTTGCTTTGTGGACGAGACTATTAGACACGTCATGTGGGACTGTCCTTTTGCAGGGGTGGTGTGGGCTAGGGCATCTGTGTTGATTGGGAGGTTGGAGGGGAGTGTTGGGGTCACATGGGCAAGATTGGAGAGAGGGATTGGGAGAGCTGGGGGGGGGCGTAGGGGGCGTCTCCTGCAATGGCTGCTCATGGGCCTTTTTAAGAAGGGGCTGTGGGAGGCCAGACAGGCTCTGGTTAAAAAGGCGGTGGATTGGGGGGTGGAGGGGGTTGTTAGGAGAGTAGAGGGGGACGTAAAGGGAAGGATGCGGTGGGATGTGAAGAGGTGGGGACATCATGCTGCTAGGGAGAGATGGAAGGGGGGTTTAGGTTTGATGGAAGGGATGTAGTGGTTGCTTAGGATATTGACATATGGTTTTTTTTTTTTTTTTTTTTTTTTTTTTTTTTTGTGGAGACCGGAAAGTGCATAAGTGGAAAATGGGGACATGGTTTTTTGTCTTGGATAGTGGGCTATTGTTTTGGGTGGGATAAAGGGAGGTTTTGGTTAACAGTGGGTGGTTTAATTTGGGGTTCATTTTCATTTTCAACTGTAACAGGGACAGCATACAATAAGGAACATAAAATGAAAATGTAGAAATGCAAATGTTCAGGAAAGTTTTGTTTGGATTAGTAGGGAAAGGTAAATTAAGAATGTGTGCACATGTATGGGTGTTTTAAATAGTATGAATAAAAAAAAAAAAAAAAAAAAAAAAAAAATCTGTTCTTATCAGTTTAATATCTGATACGTCCCCTACCCGGGGACCATATATTAAATTGATTTTTGGAACAGGGAGATGGAATAGGGGCTTGCTCCGTCCACTCCACGCATCGACCTGGTCTTGCAGTATCTCCAGGAATGGTGCACTAACTCCTCCTAACTTTGTCAAAGTAAATGTTTTGGTACGCTAATCTGCGATGGGTTAAAGGCAATGCAAAAAAAAAGAAATCATTAGATGGGCAATGCTCTGTTTAATCTGCGTTATGTTTTCCCGCCCTTTTTGTTAAAAAAAAAAAAAAAAAAAAAAAAGAAACGTCCGTGTGTGTGTGTGTGTGTGTGTGTGTGTAAATGGCTGCATTTACATAGCGCTTTACAATTTGTTCCTCACATTTTACCCATTCACTCAGACGTTCACACACCGATGGCGGAGGCAACCATGCAAGGTGCCAACCTACCTGCTCATCAGGAGCAATTAGGGGATAAGTGTCTTTAAACAAAGCACAATTGATGCAAACACAGACAACGTGTTGTAAATGCTAGTACAGTAACATCCACCCCCCTGCGTCCTGTATCAGCCGCGCCGGGCGTGCCCGCTGGCCATAATGGGGGTTATCGCTTCTCGGCCTTTTGGCTAAGATCAAGTGTAGTATCTGTTCTTATCAGTTTAATATCTGATACGTCCCCTACCCGGGGACCATATATTAAATTGATTTTTGGAACAGGGAGATGGAATAGGGGCTTGCTCCGTCCACTCCACGCATCGACCTGGTCTTGCAGTATCTCCAGGAACGGTGCACTAACTCCTCCTAACTTTGTCAAAGTAAATGTTTTGGTACGCTAATCTGCGATGGGTTAAAGGCAATGCAAAAAAAAAGAAATCATTAGATGGGCAATGCTCTGTTTAATCTGCGTTATGTTTTCCCGCCCTTTTTGTTAAAAAAAAAACGTCTGTGTGTGTGTGTGTGTGTGTGTGTGTGTGTGTGTGTGTGTGTGTGTGTGTGTGTGTGTAAATGGCTGCATTTACATAGCGCTTTACAATTTGTTCCTCACATTTTACCCATTCACTCAGACGTTCACACACCGATGGCGGAGGCAACCATGCAAGGTGCCAACCTACCTGCTCATCAGGAGCAATTAGGGGATAAGTGTCTTTAAACAAAGCACAATTGATGCAAACACAGACAACGTGTTGTAAATGCTAGTACAGTAACATCCACCCCCCTGCGTCCTGTATCAGCCGCGCCGGGCGTGCCCGCTGGCCATAATGGGGGTTATCGCTTCTCGGCCTTTTGGCTAAGATCAAGTGTAGTATCTGTTCTTATCAGTTTAATATCTGATACGTCCCCTACCCGGGGACCATATATTAAATTGATTTTTGGAACAGGGAGATGGAATAGGGGCTTGCTCCGTCCACTCCACGCATCGACCTGGTCTTGCAGTATCTCCAGGAACGGTGCACTAACTCCTCCTAACTTTGTCAAAGTAAATGTTTTGGTACGCTAATCTGCGATGGGTTAAAGGCAATGCAAAAAAAAAGAAATCATTAGATGGGCAATGCTCTGTTTAATCTGCGTTATGTTTTCCCGCCCTTTTTGTTAAAAAAAAAACGTCTGTGTGTGTGTGTGTGTGTGTGTGTGTGTGTGTGTGTGTGTGTGTGTGTGTGTGTGTGTGTGTAAATGGCTGCATTTACATAGCGCTTTACAATTTGTTCCTCACATTTTACCCATTCACTCAGACGTTCACACACCGATGGCGGAGGCAACCATGCAAGGTGCCAACCTACCTGCTCATCAGGAGCAATTAGGGGATAAGTGTCTTTAAACAAAGCACAATTGATGCAAACACAGACAACGTGTTGTAAATGCTAGTACAGTAACATCCACCCCCCTGCGTCCTGTATCAGCCGCGCCGGGCGTGCCCGCTGGCCATAATGGGGGTTATCGCTTCTCGGCCTTTTGGCTAAGATCAAGTGGATGACCGGTGTATGCTGTTCCTGGTTTTGTTTGCTTGTTTATTAATTTTCTCACATTTCCACAGTCGTGCGGTGTATGGGACTGGAAATTGAGTTTTTTTTATTGTTTGTGCTGGCTTCTCCCTACGATGGCCAGCACTCCACGGCAGTCGACCCCTAGGGCTGGGTTACGGTTTTCGGCGAGGTTCATATGGAAGGATGGAACGATGCCCATGTGGAACAGAGATGTGTTTGTGGATGGTGTCATCATGACTCAACTCAAGTTGAAGGCGGACGATATTTTTTGCATCCAGCACAATGCCCAGGAGAGGGGCTACGATGTTTCCTTCAGATCCAGTTTGGGGCTCCAGGGGGTTTTGGAGGACTGCAAGCGGATGGAGGCTGATGTCGGACCCCTCAGCCATTTCGAGGTGTTTTCTCTGGACAGGCTGAATTTTCGAGTTATCAATGTCACAATGTACAACCCGTACGTGATCGATAAGGAGGTGACTGATTTTTTGGCCCCCTACGCTGAGGTGATATCTGAGGTCCGGAGGATCAGAGACAGACGTGGGATCTGGACGGGGCGGAGGCAGGTGCAGGTGCTCCTAAAGGCTGTTCCCGGTGGCTGTGACGGGCTGGCTCATCCCCCAGCCTTCTTTTCCTTGGGGCCTGATAGGGGGTATTTGTTTTATAACAACCAGCCCCCTTTCTGCCGAAGGTGCCGGGTGGCAGGGCACTCTGATGGAAAGTGTGGGGAGGTGAGGTGCCACCATTGCAAGGAGGAGGGCCACATGGCTAAAGATTGTAAGGTTGGTAAGAAATGCCACAACTGCAGTTCCACGACCACCTGGTGAGGGCCTGTCCCCAGGAGCGGCGGTATTCGTCAGTGGTGGTGATGGGGAAGGAGCTTGCACCGAAGACCGGAGAGGAGGAAGAAAGTGCACCAGTGGCACCAGCACCAGCACCAATAGAGGCGATTCCTGTGGAGAAGGACGCAGAGGCGGAGACGGTACTCCTGGTTGGCAACAAGACAGTTTCCCCTTTGTCTTCCGATGGAGAGGCGATGGACGAGGAGGAGGTGGTCGGTGGAGCCAGCGGAGCCAGTGGAGCCAGTGGAGCCAGAAAACGGAGGTTAAGGGTTAAAAGGACTACACCTGGGTCAGAAGGTATGGGGGCAGGGGAAATTACCGGTGGGGGCCCACAAAAAAAGGTAAGGGGAGGGAAGGGAGGTAGGGTGGCCCTCTTAGTGCAACAGGTCGGTGGGGAGCAGGGGGTTGGTGGGGGAGTGGGTTTGGCGGATGTTGAGGCTGAGGGGGAGGGGGTTTGTTTACCGGTTTCCCCTGTCCTGGACAGTATGGACAGTATGGACCCTTTTGAGACTCCAAGCCTTGGGGAAGGGTTACAGGTGGGAGCACCCAACACTTTGCCTGCTTCTTGGGATAAGGGGGAGGATGGGGAGGACAGTTAAAAGTGGGGGTAGGGGTATTATTGTGGGTTGGTTTTTTGTTTAATTTTATTTTATTATTGTCAATGGCTTTCACAGTGGGCACTTTTAATGCACGGGGGTTGAGGGGTTCTGTTAAGAGGAGGGGCTTTTTTGATTATGTTGCCTCACTCAGGCTTACCGTTTGTTTTGTTCAAGAGGTGCACTTACGGGATGGGAGGGATTGTGGTGTGTTTTCAAAGGAATGGGACAAGGGGGAATCGTTTTGGTCAGTGGGGGGGGTTCACTCATCTGGTGTGGGGATACTGTTTGGAAACCGGGAGGCAAGGGTGGTGGGTTCTTTTGTAATTGTGCAGGGGAGGGTTATGGGGGTTGATGTGAATATTGGGGTTTTGAAATTGAGGGTGGTGGTGGTGTACGGGCCACAGAGGGCGGGTGAAAGGAGTGCCATGATGGAGGCTTTAAGGCCTTTTTTTGCCACAAACAGGCAGATGGTGGTGGGGGGTGATTTTAATGTGGATCTGGGGAGGGTGGGTGATCCAAGTGCTGGGTGTGTGGGTTCTTTTTTTAAGGGGCAGGGGCTTGTGGATGGAGGGAAGGCACTTACCCCTCGAATAGATGGTCCCACATGGCGTAACTCCCGGGGGGTAGCCAGGCGTCTCGATTATGTGTTTTTTTCTCGGTCCTTGGTCCTATTGTCGGGCCGGGTGGTCCCTGTTTTTTTCTCTGACCATGATGGGCTCCTCTTTCGGGTCCGGTCTAGCGCTCCTGTTTTCGGCCCCGGGTACTGGAGGTTGAACTCCAGTGTCCTTGGCGAGGATGAGTTCTGCAGTAGCTTTGTCTCCTTTTTCCGGGGGCTCGAGGGACTTAGGGCTTTGTTTTCTGGTGTGGTGGAGTGGTGGGAGGGGGCTAAGGAGAGGATAAAGGGGTTTTGTATTATGTATTGTCAACGGAGGGCGAAGGAGGCGGGGAGGGAAGTGCTCCGTCTTCAACACCTCCTCGAGCTCGAGTACACTTTGGGTAACCTAGGTGGCGCTGTAGACCAGCGGGTTTGTGACTCCCTT
Source organism: Notolepis coatsorum (assembly GCF_963971535.1). Classification (NCBI taxonomy): domain Eukaryota; kingdom Metazoa; phylum Chordata; class Actinopteri; order Aulopiformes; family Paralepididae; genus Notolepis; species Notolepis coatsorum. Next base: position 515,271 of record NC_140169.1, on the reverse strand, counting down.
AAGACAGAACTTAGGGATGTCTATGAGGATAAGGCCCGTGCTTACCTGACGCGGTCACGTCGTGAGTTCTTGGAGAAGAATGAGACGTGTTCCGCAGCCTTTTTCAGCAGCGTGAGGGCTGATAAGGGAAGGAAGGTGATATCGGGAGTTAGGGACAGTCAGGGTCAGGTGGTTACTGAGACAGGGGAGATGGTAAGGGTCGCAACCGATCACTTCCGCTCCTTCTTCTGTGAACGAGTGGTGGATGAGGAGCGAGCAGAGGCTTTTTTGCAGCTTGTGGCTCAGAGGGTACCGTCAGACCTGGCTGAGGCTTTGGAGGCCCCTCTCTCTCTCGAGGAATTGGAGGGTGCCCTTCGTAGAATGGGCAAGCGTAAGGTTCCGGGCATCGATGGCCTGCCGGCTGAGTTTTATCTCATGTTTTGGGATATTCTCGGCCCGGTGGTTCTCGAGGTCCTGACCGAGGTCCTCCGCACAGGGGCACTGGGAGGGTCAATGGCTAAGGGGGTGATCTCACTTCTGTTTAAGAAGGGGGACGCCTCTGACCTTAAGAACTGGCGGCCATTGACCATGCTGTGTGTTGATTACAAGCTTTTGGCTAAGGTTCTCACAGACCGTCTGTGCACAGCTCTCCCAGATGCGGTCCATGTGGACCAGACGTGTGGGGTGGCTGGGCGCTCGTTGAGATGGAATCTCCAGCTCATCAGAGACGTCATCGCTTGGGCAGAGGATCGGGACCTGCCACTTATGGTGGTGGGTCTTGATCAGGCCAAAGCCTTTGATAGGGTTCACTGGGGTTTTATGTTCAAAGTTTTAGAGAGAATAGGCTTAGGGCGGGTTTTTGTTGGGTGGCTGCGTACTCTGTACACAGCAGTGGGGAGCACGGTTTCTGTTAATGGGCACTTGGGGGAGTTTTTTGGGTTGCACGCAGGGGTAAGACAGGGGTGTCCGCTCTCTCCCCTGCTCTACGTCCTTTATATGGAGCCCCTGGCGGCGGCCATTAGGGCTGACCCGGGTGTGAAGGGTATCCTGGTACCAGGCAGCAGGGGCCTGAGGGTCAAGTTGTCGCAGTATGCGGATGATACCACACTGCTACTGGACAACGATGCGTGTCTGAGTCGGTCTTTGGAGATCTTCCAGGACTTTGGCCGGGTGTCTGGCGCGGAGCTCAACCGTGCTAAATCCTCGGTTAAGTTCTTTGGGCGGTGGAAGAGTAGGTCAGACGTACCAGGAGGGCTGTCGCTCTGTGAAGGGGCCCTGAGGATTCTTGGGGTCCTCTTTGAGGCAGCCCACAGTGCCACGGTCAACTGGACCAGGCGAATAGATGCAGTTCATAAAAAGTTTGCCCTCTGGAAGGCCAGGAGACTGACCTTTACGGGGAAGGTACTGGTTTTGAAGGTAGACGTGTTGCCGTCCCTCCTGTACCTGGCGTACATCTTTCCGATGCCGGCCAGCATGCGGAGGCCGCTCACTCGGCTTGTGTTTCGTTTCATGTGGGGGGGGAGTTATGAATACGTGGCGAGGGCACGCATGTTGGCTCCGGTGGGGGAAGGGGGGAGGGACGTGCCCCATTTCCCACTCAAGTTGGACTGCATTTTTGTTTCTTTTTTGCTCAAAGAATTGTCCTCTCCGGTAGTCCATCCATCTGGCTACTTCCTCCGGTTCTACTTTGCCTACCCGGCAAGGAGGGTCATGGCCTGGTCCAATTCGGCCCCCCGGGCGGAGCAGTTGCCGTGGCATTTTGGCCACGCGGCAAAGTGGCTGCGGGCTCATCCTGGGGTTTTGGAAGGGGATGTGGGGTTGGACCAGAAGAGGCTCTATGCCGAGGTGAGACAGGGAGTGACCGCGCCAGCTGTGGTGGGGATACCCGCTACAGTTTGGTTGTCGGTACAACTGCCTGGCCTGGACAATGGGCTCAAGGATTTAGGATGGCTGATGTTACACAGGAGTTTGCCGGTGCGTGAGATCATGCACCGGCATGGCTTGGCGAGATCCCCGGTGTGCCCCAGAGCTGGTTGCTTTGTGGACGAGACTATTAGACACGTCATGTGGGACTGTCCTTTTGCAGGGATGGTGTGGGCTAGGGCATCTGTGTTGATTGGGAGGTTGGAGGGGAGTGTTGGGGTCACATGGGCAAGATTGGAGAGAGGGATTGGGAGAGCTGGGGGGGGGCGTAGGGGGCGTCTCCTGCAATGGCTGCTCATGGGCCTTTTTAAGAAGGGGCTGTGGGAGGCCAGACAGGCTCTGGTCAAAAAGGCGGTGGATTGGGGGGTGGAGGGGGTTGTTAGGAGAGTAGAGGGGGACGTAAAGGGAAGGATGCGGTGGGATGTGAAGAGGTGGGGACATCATGCTGCTAGGGAGAGATGGAAGGGGGGTTTAGGTTTGATGGAAGGGATGTAGTGGTTGCTTAGGATATTGACATATGGTTTTTTTTGTGGAGACCGGAAAGTGCATAAGTGGAAAATGGGGACATGGTTTTTTGTCTTGGATAGTGGGCTATTGTTTTGGGTGGGATAAAGGGAGGTTTTGGTTAACAGTGGGTGGTTTAATTTGGGGTTCATTTTCATTTTCAACTGTAACAGGGACAGCATACAATAAGGAACATAAAATGAAAATGTAGAAATGCAAATGTTCAGGAAAGTTTTGTTTGGATTAGTAGGGAAAGGTAAATTAAGAATGTGTGCACATGTATGGGTGTTTTAAATAGTATGATAGGAAGTCGTTTTGTAGTTTGTATGGTATAGGGACAGATAGGATGTGATAACATGTATATGATTATTTTTGATATAAAATTAAGAAAGAAGGTAAAAACTCCCCTCCCAGCTGGTTGGAGGGGAGGAGAAGCCCGATTTCACAAAAAAAAAAAAAAAAAAAAAATCTGTTCTTATCAGTTTAATATCTGATACGTCCCCTACCCGGGGACCATATATTAAATTGATTTTTGGAACAGGGAGATGGAATAGGGGCTTGCTCCGTCCACTCCACGCATCGACCTGGTCTTGCAGTATCTCCAGGAACGGTGCACTAACTCCTCCTAACTTTGTCAAAGTAAATGTTTTGGTACGCTAATCTGCGATGGGTTAAAGGCAATGCAAAAAAAAAGAAATCATTAGATGGGCAATGCTCTGTTTAATCTGCGTTATGTTTTCCCGCCCTTTTTGTTAAAAAAAAAACGTCTGTGTGTGTGTGTGTGTGTGTGTGTGTGTGTGTGTGTGTGTGTGTGTGTGTGTGTGTGTAAATGGCTGCATTTACATAGCGCTTTACAATTTGTTCCTCACATTTTACCCATTCACTCAGACGTTCACACACCGATGGCGGAGGCAACCATGCAAGGTGCCAACCTACCTGCTCATCAGGAGCAATTAGGGGATAAGTGTCTTTAAACAAAGCACAATTGATGCAAACACAGACAACGTGTTGTAAATGCTAGTACAGTAACATCCACCCCCCTGCGTCCTGTATCAGCCGCGCCGGGCGTGCCCGCTGGCCATAATGGGGGTTATCGCTTCTCGGCCTTTTGGCTAAGATCAAGTGTAGTATCTGTTCTTATCAGTTTAATATCTGATACGTCCCCTACCCGGGGACCATATATTAAATTGATTTTTGGAACAGGGAGATGGAATAGGGGCTTGCTCCGTCCACTCCACGCATCGACCTGGTCTTGCAGTATCTCCAGGAACGGTGCACTAACTCCTCCTAACTTTGTCAAAGTAAATGTTTTGGTACGCTAATCTGCGATGGGTTAAAGGCAATGCAAAAAAAAAGAAATCATTAGATGGGCAATGCTCTGTTTAATCTGCGTTATGTTTTCCCGCCCTTTTTGTTAAAAAAAAAAAAAAAAAAAAAAAAAAAACGTCCGTGTGTGTGTGTGTGTGTGTGTGTGTGTGTGTGTGTGTGTGTAAATGGCTGCATTTACATAGCGCTTTACAATTTGTTCCTCACATTTTACCCATTCACTCAGACGTTCACACACCGATGGCGGAGGCAACCATGGTGCCAACCTACCTGCTCATCAGGAGCAATTAGGGGATAAGTGTCTTTAAACAAAGCACAATTGATGCAAACACAGACAACGTGTTGTAAATGCTAGTACAGTAACATCCACCCCCCTGCGTCCTGTATCAGCCGCGCCGGGCGTGCCCGCTGGCCTTAATGGGGGTTATCGCTTCTCGGCCTTTTGGCTAAGATCAAGTGTAGTATCTGTTCTTATCAGTTTAATATCTGATACGTCCCCTACCCGGGGACCATATATTAAATTGATTTTTGGAACAGGGAGATGGAATAGGGGCTTGCTCCGTCCACTCCACGCATCGACCTGGTCTTGCAGTATCTCCAGGAACGGTGCACTAACTCCTCCTAACTTTGTCAAAGTAAATGTTTTGGTACGCTAATCTGCGATGGGTTAAAGGCAATGCAAAAAAAAAGAAATCATTAGATGGGCAATGCTCTGTTTAATCTGCGTTATGTTTTCCCGCCCTTTTTGTTAAAAAAAAAACGTCTGTGTGTGTGTGTGTGTGTGTGTGTGTGTGTGTGTAAATGGCTGCATTTACATAGCGCTTTACAATTTGTTCCTCACATTTTACCCATTCACTCAGACGTTCACACACCGATGGCGGAGGCAACCATGCAAGGTGCCAACCTACCTGCTCATCAGGAGCAATTAGGGGATAAGTGTCTTTAAACAAAGCACAATTGATGCAAACACAGACAACGTGTTGTAAATGCTAGTACAGTAACATCCACCCCCCTGCGTCCTGTATCAGCCGCGCCGGGCGTGCCCGCTGGCCATAATGGGGGTTATCGCTTCTCGGCCTTTTGGCTAAGATCAAGTGGATGACCGGTGTATGCTGTTCCTGGTTTTGTTTGCTTGTTTATTATTTTTCTCACATTTCCACAGTCGTGCGGTGTATGGGACTGGAAATTGAGTTTTTTTTTTTTTTTTTTTTTTATTGTTTGTGCTGGCTTCTCCCTACGATGGCCAGCACTCCACGGCAGTCGACCCCTAGGGCTGGGTTACGGTTTTCGGCGAGGTTCATATGGAAGGATGGAACGATGCCCATGTGGAACAGAGATGTGTTTGTGGATGGTGTCATCATGACTCAACTCAAGTTGAAGGCGGACGATATTTTTTGCATCCAGCACAATGCCCAGGAGAGGGGCTACGATGTTTCCTTCAGATCCAGTTTGGGGCTCCAGGGGGTTTTGGAGGACTGCAAGCGGATGGAGGCTGATGTCGGACCCCTCAGCCATTTCGAGGTGTTTTCTCTGGACAGGCTGAATTTTCGAGTTATCAATGTCACAATGTACAACCCGTACGTGATCGATAAGGAGGTGACTGATTTTTTGGCCCCCTACGCTGAGGTGATATCTGAGGTCCGGAGGATCAGAGACAGACATGGGATCTGGACGGGGCGGAGGCAGGTGCAGGTGCTCCTAAAGGCTGTTCCCGGTGGCTGTGACGGGCTGGCTCATCCCCCAGCCTTCTTTTCCTTGGGGCCTGATAGGGGGTATTTGTTTTATAATAACCAGCCCCCTTTCTGCCGAAGGTGCCGGGTGGCAGGGCACTCTGACGGAAAGTGTGGGGAGGTGAGGTGCCACCATTGCAAGGAGGAGGGCCACATGGCTAAAGATTGTAAGGTTGGTAAGAAATGCCACAACTGCAGTTCCACCGACCACCTGGTGAGGGCCTGTCCCCAGGAGCGGCGGTATTCGTCAGTGGTGGTGATGGGGAAGGAGCTTGCACCGAAGACCGGAGAGGAGGAAGAAAGTGCACCAGTGGCACCAGCACCAGCACCAATAGAGGCGATTCCTGTGGAGAAGGACGCAGAGGCGGAGACGGTACTCCTGGTTGGCAACAAGACAGTTTCCCCTTTGTCTTCCGATGGAGAGGCGATGGACGAGGAGGAGGTGGTCGGTGGAGCCAGCGGAGCCAGTGGAGCCAGTGGAGCCAGAAAACGGAGGTTAAGGGTTAAAAGGACTACACCTGGGTCAGAAGGTATGGGGGCAGGGGAAATTACCGGTGGGGGCCCACAAAAAAAGGTAAGGGGAGGGAAGGGAGGTAGGGTGGCCCTCTTAGTGCAACAGGTCGGTGGGGAGCAGGGGGTTGGTGGGGGAGTGGGTTTGGCGGATGTTGAGGCTGAGGGGGAGGGGGTTTGTTTACCGGTTTCCCCTGTCCTGGACAGTATGGACAGTATGGACCTTTTTGAGACTCCAAGCCTTGGGGAAGGGTTACAGGTGGGAGCACCCAACACTTTGCCTGCTTCTTGGGATAAGGGGGAGGATGGGGAGGACAGTTAAAAGTGGGGGTAGGGGTATTATTGTGGGTTGGTTTTTTGTTTAATTTAATTTTATTATTGTCAATGGCTTTCACAGTGGGCACTTTTAATGCACGGGGGTTGAGGGGTTCTGTTAAGAGGAGGGGCTTTTTTGATTATGTTGCCTCACTCAGGCTTACCGTTTGTTTTGTTCAAGAGGTGCACTTACGGGATGGGAGGGATTGTGGTGTGTTTTCAAAGGAATGGGACAAGGGGGAATCGTTTTGGTCAGTGGGGGGGGTTCACTCATCTGGTGTGGGGATACTGTTTGGAAACCGGGAGGCAAGGGTGGTGGGTTCTTTTGTAATTGTGCAGGGGAGGGTTATGGGGGTTGATGTGAATATTGGGGTTTTGAAATTGAGGGTGGTGGTGGTGTACGGGCCACAGAGGGCGGGTGAAAGGAGTGCCATGATGGAGGCTTTAAGGCCTTTTTTTGCCACAAACAGGCAGATGGTGGTGGGGGGTGATTTTAATGTGGATCTGGGGAGGGTGGGGGATCCAAGTGCTGGGTGTGTGGGTTCTTTTTTTAAGGGGCAGGGGCTTGTGGATGGAGGGAAGGCACTTACCCCTCGAATAGATGGTCCCACATGGCGTAACTCCCGGGGGGTAGCCAGGCGTCTCGATTATGTGTTTTTTTCTCGGTCCTTGGTCCTATTGTCGGGCCGGGTGGTCCCTGTTTTTTTCTCTGACCATGATGGGCTCCTCTTTCGGGTCCGGTCTAGCGCTCCTGTTTTCGGCCCCGGGTACTGGAGGTTGAACTCCAGTGTCCTTGGCGAGGATGAGTTCTGCAGTAGCTTTGTCTCCTTTTTCCGGGGGCTCGAGGGACTTAGGGCTTTGTTTTCTGGTGTGGTGGAGTGGTGGGAGGGGGCTAAGGAGAGGATAAAGGGGTTTTGTATTATGTATTGTCAACAAAGGGCGAAGGAGGCGGGGAGGGAAGTGCTCCGTCTTCAACACCTCCTCGAGCTCGAGTACACTTTGGGTAACCTAGGTGGCGCTGTAGACCAGCGGGCTTGTGACTCCCTTAAGACAGAACTTAGGGATGTCTATGAGGATAAGGCCCGTGCTTACCTGACGCGGTCACGTCGTGAGTTCTTGGAGAAGAATGAGACGTGTTCCGCAGCCTTTTTCAGCAGCGTGAGGGCTGATAAGGGAAGGAAGGTGATATCGGGAGTTAGGGACAGTCAGGGTCAGGTGGTTACTGAGACAGGGGAGATGGTAAGGGTCGCAACCGATCACTTCCGCTCCTTCTTCTGTGAACGAGTGGTGGATGAGGAGCGAGCAGAGGCTTTTTTGCAGCTTGTGGCTCAGAGGGTACCGTCAGACCTGGCTGAGGCTTTGGAGGCCCCTCTCTCTCTCGAGGAATTGGAGGGTGCCCTTCGTAGAATGGGCAAGCGTAAGGTTCCGGGCATCGATGGCCTGCCGGCTGAGTTTTATCTCATGTTTTGGGATATTCTCGGCCCGGTGGTTCTCGAGGTCCTGACCGAGGTCCTCCGCACAGGGGCACTGGGAGGGTCAATGGCTAAGGGGGTGATCTCACTTCTGTTTAAGAAGGGGGACGCCTCTGACCTTAAGAACTGGCGGCCATTGACCATGCTGTGTGTTGATTACAAGCTTTTGGCTAAGGTTCTCACAGACCGTCTGTGCACAGCTCTCCCAGATGCGGTCCATGTGGATCAGACGTGTGGGGTGGCTGGGCGCTCGTTGAGATGGAATCTCCAGCTCATCAGAGACGTCATCGCTTGGGCAGAGGATCGGGACCTGCCACTTATGGTGGTGGGTCTTGATCAGGCCAAAGCCTTTGATAGGGTTCACTGGGGTTTTATGTTCAAAGTTTTAGAGAGAATAGGCTTAGGGCGGGTTTTTGTTGGGTGGCTGCGTACTCTGTACACAGCAGTGGGGAGCACGGTTTCTGTTAATGGGCACTTGGGGGAGTTTTTTGGGTTGCACGCAGGGGTAAGACAGGGGTGTCCGCTCTCTCCCCTGCTCTACGTCCTTTATATGGAGCCCCTGGCGGCGGCCATTAGGGCTGACCCGGGTGTGAAGGGTATCCTGGTACCAGGCAGCAGGGGCCTGAGGGTCAAGTTGTCGCAGTATGCGGATGATACCACACTGCTACTGGACAACGATGCGTGTCTGAGTCGGTCTTTGGAGATCTTCCAGGACTTTGGCCGGGTGTCTGGCGCGGAGCTCAACCGTGCTAAATCCTCGGTTAAGTTCTTTGGGCGGTGGAAGAGTAGGTCAGACGTACCAGGAGGGCTGTCGCTCTGTGAAGGGGCCCTGAGGATTCTTGGGGTCCTCTTTGAGGCAGCCCACAGTGCCACGGTCAACTGGACCAGGCGAATAGATGCAGTTCATAAAAAGTTTGCCCTCTGGAAGGCCAGGAGACTGACCTTTACGGGGAAGGTACTGGTTTTGAAGGTAGACGTGTTGCCGTCCCTCCTGTACCTGGCGTACATCTTTCCGATGCCGGCCAGCATGCGGAGGCCGCTCACTCGGCTTGTGTTTCGTTTCATGTGGGGGGGGAGTTATGAATACGTGGCGAGGGCACGCATGTTGGCTCCGGTGGGGGAAGGGGGGAGGGACGTGCCCCATTTCCCACTCAAGTTGGACTGCATTTTTGTTTCTTTTTTGCTCAAAGAATTGTCCTCTCCGGTAGTCCATCCATCTGGCTACTTCCTCCGGTTCTACTTTGCCTACCCGGCAAGGAGGGTCATGGCCTGGTCCAATTCGGCCCCCCGGGCGGAGCAGTTGCCGTGGCATTTTGGCCACGCGGCAAAGTGGCTGCGGGCTCATCCTGGGGTTTTGGAAGGGGATGTGGGGTTGGACCAGAAGAGGCTCTATGCCGAGGTGAGACAGGGAGTGACCGCGCCAGCTGTGGTGGGGATACCCGCTACAGTTTGGTTGTCGGTACAACTGCCTGGCCTGGACAATGGGCTCAAGGATTTAGGATGGCTGATGTTACACAGGAGTTTGCCGGTGCGTGAGATCATGCACCGGCATGGCTTGGCGAGATCCCCGGTGTGCCCCAGAGCTGGTTGCTTTGTGGACGAGACTATTAGACACGTCATGTGGGACTGTCCTTTTGCAGGGGTGGTGTGGGCTAGGGCATCTGTGTTGATTGGGAGGTTGGAGGGGAGTGTTGGGGTCACATGGGCAAGATTGGAGAGAGGGATTGGGAGAGCTGGGGGGGGGCGTAGGGGGCGTCTCCTGCAATGGCTGCTCATGGGCCTTTTTAAGAAGGGGCTGTGGGAGGCCAGACAGGCTCTGGTTAAAAAGGCGGTGGATTGGGGGGTGGAGGGGGTTGTTAGGAGAGTAGAGGGGGACGTAAAGGGAAGGATGCGGTGGGATGTGAAGAGGTGGGGACATCATGCTGCTAGGGAGAGATGGAAGGGGGGTTTAGGTTTGATGGAAGGGATGTAGTGGTTGCTTAGGATATTGACATATGGTTTTTTTTTTTTTTTTTTTTTTTTTTTTTTTTTGTGGAGACCGGAAAGTGCATAAGTGGAAAATGGGGACATGGTTTTTTGTCTTGGATAGTGGGCTATTGTTTTGGGTGGGATAAAGGGAGGTTTTGGTTAACAGTGGGTGGTTTAATTTGGGGTTCATTTTCATTTTCAACTGTAACAGGGACAGCATACAATAAGGAACATAAAATGAAAATGTAGAAATGCAAATGTTCAGGAAAGTTTTGTTTGGATTAGTAGGGAAAGGTAAATTAAGAATGTGTGCACATGTATGGGTGTTTTAAATAGTATGAATAAAAAAAAAAAAAAAAAAAAAAAAAAATCTGTTCTTATCAGTTTAATATCTGATACGTCCCCTACCCGGGGACCATATATTAAATTGATTTTTGGAACAGGGAGATGGAATAGGGGCTTGCTCCGTCCACTCCACGCATCGACCTGGTCTTGCAGTATCTCCAGGAATGGTGCACTAACTCCTCCTAACTTTGTCAAAGTAAATGTTTTGGTACGCTAATCTGCGATGGGTTAAAGGCAATGCAAAAAAAAAGAAATCATTAGATGGGCAATGCTCTGTTTAATCTGCGTTATGTTTTCCCGCCCTTTTTGTTAAAAAAAAAAAAAAAAAAAAAAAAGAAACGTCCGTGTGTGTGTGTGTGTGTGTGTGTGTGTAAATGGCTGCATTTACATAGCGCTTTACAATTTGTTCCTCACATTTTACCCATTCACTCAGACGTTCACACACCGATGGCGGAGGCAACCATGCAAGGTGCCAACCTACCTGCTCATCAGGAGCAATTAGGGGATAAGTGTCTTTAAACAAAGCACAATTGATGCAAACACAGACAACGTGTTGTAAATGCTAGTACAGTAACATCCACCCCCCTGCGTCCTGTATCAGCCGCGCCGGGCGTGCCCGCTGGCCATAATGGGGGTTATCGCTTCTCGGCCTTTTGGCTAAGATCAAGTGTAGTATCTGTTCTTATCAGTTTAATATCTGATACGTCCCCTACCCGGGGACCATATATTAAATTGATTTTTGGAACAGGGAGATGGAATAGGGGCTTGCTCCGTCCACTCCACGCATCGACCTGGTCTTGCAGTATCTCCAGGAACGGTGCACTAACTCCTCCTAACTTTGTCAAAGTAAATGTTTTGGTACGCTAATCTGCGATGGGTTAAAGGCAATGCAAAAAAAAAGAAATCATTAGATGGGCAATGCTCTGTTTAATCTGCGTTATGTTTTCCCGCCCTTTTTGTTAAAAAAAAAACGTCTGTGTGTGTGTGTGTGTGTGTGTGTGTGTGTGTGTGTGTGTGTGTGTGTGTGTGTGTGTAAATGGCTGCATTTACATAGCGCTTTACAATTTGTTCCTCACATTTTACCCATTCACTCAGACGTTCACACACCGATGGCGGAGGCAACCATGCAAGGTGCCAACCTACCTGCTCATCAGGAGCAATTAGGGGATAAGTGTCTTTAAACAAAGCACAATTGATGCAAACACAGACAACGTGTTGTAAATGCTAGTACAGTAACATCCACCCCCCTGCGTCCTGTATCAGCCGCGCCGGGCGTGCCCGCTGGCCATAATGGGGGTTATCGCTTCTCGGCCTTTTGGCTAAGATCAAGTGTAGTATCTGTTCTTATCAGTTTAATATCTGATACGTCCCCTACCCGGGGACCATATATTAAATTGATTTTTGGAACAGGGAGATGGAATAGGGGCTTGCTCCGTCCACTCCACGCATCGACCTGGTCTTGCAGTATCTCCAGGAACGGTGCACTAACTCCTCCTAACTTTGTCAAAGTAAATGTTTTGGTACGCTAATCTGCGATGGGTTAAAGGCAATGCAAAAAAAAAGAAATCATTAGATGGGCAATGCTCTGTTTAATCTGCGTTATGTTTTCCCGCCCTTTTTGTTAAAAAAAAAACGTCTGTGTGTGTGTGTGTGTGTGTGTGTGTGTGTGTGTGTGTGTGTGTGTGTGTGTGTGTGTGTGTAAATGGCTGCATTTACATAGCGCTTTACAATTTGTTCCTCACATTTTACCCATTCACTCAGACGTTCACACACCGATGGCGGAGGCAACCATGCAAGGTGCCAACCTACCTGCTCATCAGGAGCAATTAGGGGATAAGTGTCTTTAAACAAAGCACAATTGATGCAAACACAGACAACGTGTTGTAAATGCTAGTACAGTAACATCCACCCCCCTGCGTCCTGTATCAGCCGCGCCGGGCGTGCCCGCTGGCCATAATGGGGGTTATCGCTTCTCGGCCTTTTGGCTAAGATCAAGTGGATGACCGGTGTATGCTGTTCCTGGTTTTGTTTGCTTGTTTATTAATTTTCTCACATTTCCACAGTCGTGCGGTGTATGGGACTGGAAATTGAGTTTTTTTTATTGTTTGTGCTGGCTTCTCCCTACGATGGCCAGCACTCCACGGCAGTCGACCCCTAGGGCTGGGTTACGGTTTTCGGCGAGGTTCATATGGAAGGATGGAACGATGCCCATGTGGAACAGAGATGTGTTTGTGGATGGTGTCATCATGACTCAACTCAAGTTGAAGGCGGACGATATTTTTTGCATCCAGCACAATGCCCAGGAGAGGGGCTACGATGTTTCCTTCAGATCCAGTTTGGGGCTCCAGGGGGTTTTGGAGGACTGCAAGCGGATGGAGGCTGATGTCGGACCCCTCAGCCATTTCGAGGTGTTTTCTCTGGACAGGCTGAATTTTCGAGTTATCAATGTCACAATGTACAACCCGTACGTGATCGATAAGGAGGTGACTGATTTTTTGGCCCCCTACGCTGAGGTGATATCTGAGGTCCGGAGGATCAGAGACAGACGTGGGATCTGGACGGGGCGGAGGCAGGTGCAGGTGCTCCTAAAGGCTGTTCCCGGTGGCTGTGACGGGCTGGCTCATCCCCCAGCCTTCTTTTCCTTGGGGCCTGATAGGGGGTATTTGTTTTATAACAACCAGCCCCCTTTCTGCCGAAGGTGCCGGGTGGCAGGGCACTCTGATGGAAAGTGTGGGGAGGTGAGGTGCCACCATTGCAAGGAGGAGGGCCACATGGCTAAAGATTGTAAGGTTGGTAAGAAATGCCACAACTGCAGTTCCACGACCACCTGGTGAGGGCCTGTCCCCAGGAGCGGCGGTATTCGTCAGTGGTGGTGATGGGGAAGGAGCTTGCACCGAAGACCGGAGAGGAGGAAGAAAGTGCACCAGTGGCACCAGCACCAGCACCAATAGAGGCGATTCCTGTGGAGAAGGACGCAGAGGCGGAGACGGTACTCCTGGTTGGCAACAAGACAGTTTCCCCTTTGTCTTCCGATGGAGAGGCGATGGACGAGGAGGAGGTGGTCGGTGGAGCCAGCGGAGCCAGTGGAGCCAGTGGAGCCAGAAAACGGAGGTTAAGGGTTAAAAGGACTACACCTGGGTCAGAAGGTATGGGGGCAGGGGAAATTACCGGTGGGGGCCCACAAAAAAAGGTAAGGGGAGGGAAGGGAGGTAGGGTGGCCCTCTTAGTGCAACAGGTCGGTGGGGAGCAGGGGGTTGGTGGGGGAGTGGGTTTGGCGGATGTTGAGGCTGAGGGGGAGGGGGTTTGTTTACCGGTTTCCCCTGTCCTGGACAGTATGGACAGTATGGACCCTTTTGAGACTCCAAGCCTTGGGGAAGGGTTACAGGTGGGAGCACCCAACACTTTGCCTGCTTCTTGGGATAAGGGGGAGGATGGGGAGGACAGTTAAAAGTGGGGGTAGGGGTATTATTGTGGGTTGGTTTTTTGTTTAATTTTATTTTATTATTGTCAATGGCTTTCACAGTGGGCACTTTTAATGCACGGGGGTTGAGGGGTTCTGTTAAGAGGAGGGGCTTTTTTGATTATGTTGCCTCACTCAGGCTTACCGTTTGTTTTGTTCAAGAGGTGCACTTACGGGATGGGAGGGATTGTGGTGTGTTTTCAAAGGAATGGGACAAGGGGGAATCGTTTTGGTCAGTGGGGGGGGTTCACTCATCTGGTGTGGGGATACTGTTTGGAAACCGGGAGGCAAGGGTGGTGGGTTCTTTTGTAATTGTGCAGGGGAGGGTTATGGGGGTTGATGTGAATATTGGGGTTTTGAAATTGAGGGTGGTGGTGGTGTACGGGCCACAGAGGGCGGGTGAAAGGAGTGCCATGATGGAGGCTTTAAGGCCTTTTTTTGCCACAAACAGGCAGATGGTGGTGGGGGGTGATTTTAATGTGGATCTGGGGAGGGTGGGTGATCCAAGTGCTGGGTGTGTGGGTTCTTTTTTTAAGGGGCAGGGGCTTGTGGATGGAGGGAAGGCACTTACCCCTCGAATAGATGGTCCCACATGGCGTAACTCCCGGGGGGTAGCCAGGCGTCTCGATTATGTGTTTTTTTCTCGGTCCTTGGTCCTATTGTCGGGCCGGGTGGTCCCTGTTTTTTTCTCTGACCATGATGGGCTCCTCTTTCGGGTCCGGTCTAGCGCTCCTGTTTTCGGCCCCGGGTACTGGAGGTTGAACTCCAGTGTCCTTGGCGAGGATGAGTTCTGCAGTAGCTTTGTCTCCTTTTTCCGGGGGCTCGAGGGACTTAGGGCTTTGTTTTCTGGTGTGGTGGAGTGGTGGGAGGGGGCTAAGGAGAGGATAAAGGGGTTTTGTATTATGTATTGTCAACGGAGGGCGAAGGAGGCGGGGAGGGAAGTGCTCCGTCTTCAACACCTCCTCGAGCTCGAGTACACTTTGGGTAACCTAGGTGGCGCTGTAGACCAGCGGGTTTGTGACTCCCTTAAGACAGAACTTAGGGATGTCTATGAGGATAAGGCCCGTGCTTACCTGACGCGGTCACGTCGTGAGTTCTTGGAGAAGAATGAGACGTGTTCCGCAGCCTTTTTCAGCAGCGTGAGGGCTGATAAGGGAAGGAAGGTGATATCGGGAGTTAGGGACAGTCAGGGTCAGGTGGTTACTGAGACAGGGGAGATGGTAAGGGTCGCAACCGATCACTTCCGCTCCTTCTTCTGTGAACGAGTGGTGGATGAGGAGCGAGCAGAGGCTTTTTTGCAGCTTGTGGCTCAGAGGGTACCGTCAGACCTGGCTGAGGCTTTGGAGGCCCCTCTCTCTCTCGAGGAATTGGAGGGTGCCCTTCGTAGAATGGGCAAGCGTAAGGTTCCGGGCATCGATGGCCTGCCGGCTGAGTTTTATCTCATGTTTTGGGATATTCTCGGCCCGGTGGTTCTCGAGGTCCTGACCGAGGTCCTCCGCACAGGGGCACTGGGAGGGTCAATGGCTAAGGGGGTGATCTCACTTCTGTTTAAGAAGGGGGACGCCTCTGACCTTAAGAACTGGCGGCCATTGACCATGCTGTGTGTTGATTACAAGCTTTTGGCTAAGGTTCTCACAGACCGTCTGTGCACAGCTCTCCCAGATGCGGTCCATGTGGACCAGACGTGTGGGGTGGCTGGGCGCTCGTTGAGATGGAATCTCCAGCTCATCAGAGACGTCATCGCTTGGGCAGAGGATCGGGACCTGCCACTTATGGTGGTGGGTCTTGATCAGGCCAAAGCCTTTGATAGGGTTCACTGGGGTTTTATGTTCAAAGTTTTAGAGAGAATAGGCTTAGGGCGGGTTTTTGTTGGGTGGCTGCGTACTCTGTACACAGCAGTGGGGAGCACGGTTTCTGTTAATGGGCACTTGGGGGAGTTTTTTGGGTTGCACGCAGGGGTAAGACAGGGGTGTCCGCTCTCTCCCCTGCTCTACGTCCTTTATATGGAGCCCCTGGCGGCGGCCATTAGGGCTGACCCGGGTGTGAAGGGTATCCTGGTACCAGGCAGCAGGGGCCTGAGGGTCAAGTTGTCGCAGTATGCGGATGATACCACACTGCTACTGGACAACGATGCGTGTCTGAGTCGGTCTTTGGAGATCTTCCAGGACTTTGGCCGGGTGTCTGGCGCGGAGCTCAACCGTGCTAAATCCTCGGTTAAGTTCTTTGGGCGGTGGAAGAGTAGGTCAGACGTACCAGGAGGGCTGTCGCTCTGTGAAGGGGCCCTGAGGATTCTTGGGGTCCTCTTTGAGGCAGCCCACAGTGCCACGGTCAACTGGACCAGGCGAATAGATGCAGTTCATAAAAAGTTTGCCCTCTGGAAGGCCAGGAGACTGACCTTTACGGGGAAGGTACTGGTTTTGAAGGTAGACGTGTTGCCGTCCCTCCTGTACCTGGCGTACATCTTTCCGATGCCGGCCAGCATGCGGAGGCCGCTCACTCGGCTTGTGTTTCGTTTCATGTGGGGGGGGAGTTATGAATACGTGGCGAGGGCACGCATGTTGGCTCCGGTGGGGGAAGGGGGGAGGGACGTGCCCCATTTCCCACTCAAGTTGGACTGCATTTTTGTTTCTTTTTTGCTCAAAGAATTGTCCTCTCCGGTAGTCCATCCATCTGGCTACTTCCTCCGGTTCTACTTTGCCTACCCGGCAAGGAGGGTCATGGCCTGGTCCAATTCGGCCCCCCGGGCGGAGCAGTTGCCGTGGCATTTTGGCCACGCGGCAAAGTGGCTGCGGGCTCATCCTGGGGTTTTGGAAGGGGATGTGGGGTTGGACCAGAAGAGGCTCTATGCCGAGGTGAGACAGGGAGTGACCGCGCCAGCTGTGGTGGGGATACCCGCTACAGTTTGGTTGTCGGTACAACTGCCTGGCCTGGACAATGGGCTCAAGGATTTAGGATGGCTGATGTTACACAGGAGTTTGCCGGTGCGTGAGATCATGCACCGGCATGGCTTGGCGAGATCCCCGGTGTGCCCCAGAGCTGGTTGCTTTGTGGACGAGACTATTAGACACGTCATGTGGGACTGTCCTTTTGCAGGGATGGTGTGGGCTAGGGCATCTGTGTTGATTGGGAGGTTGGAGGGGAGTGTTGGGGTCACATGGGCAAGATTGGAGAGAGGGATTGGGAGAGCTGGGGGGGGGCGTAGGGGGCGTCTCCTGCAATGGCTGCTCATGGGCCTTTTTAAGAAGGGGCTGTGGGAGGCCAGACAGGCTCTGGTCAAAAAGGCGGTGGATTGGGGGGTGGAGGGGGTTGTTAGGAGAGTAGAGGGGGACGTAAAGGGAAGGATGCGGTGGGATGTGAAGAGGTGGGGACATCATGCTGCTAGGGAGAGATGGAAGGGGGGTTTAGGTTTGATGGAAGGGATGTAGTGGTTGCTTAGGATATTGACATATGGTTTTTTTTGTGGAGACCGGAAAGTGCATAAGTGGAAAATGGGGACATGGTTTTTTGTCTTGGATAGTGGGCTATTGTTTTGGGTGGGATAAAGGGAGGTTTTGGTTAACAGTGGGTGGTTTAATTTGGGGTTCATTTTCATTTTCAACTGTAACAGGGACAGCATACAATAAGGAACATAAAATGAAAATGTAGAAATGCAAATGTTCAGGAAAGTTTTGTTTGGATTAGTAGGGAAAGGTAAATTAAGAATGTGTGCACATGTATGGGTGTTTTAAATAGTATGATAGGAAGTCGTTTTGTAGTTTGTATGGTATAGGGACAGATAGGATGTGATAACATGTATATGATTATTTTTGATATAAAATTAAGAAAGAAGGTAAAAACTCCCCTCCCAGCTGGTTGGAGGGGAGGAGAAGCCCGATTTCACAAAAAAAAAAAAAAAAAAAAAATCTGTTCTTATCAGTTTAATATCTGATACGTCCCCTACCCGGGGACCATATATTAAATTGATTTTTGGAACAGGGAGATGGAATAGGGGCTTGCTCCGTCCACTCCACGCATCGACCTGGTCTTGCAGTATCTCCAGGAACGGTGCACTAACTCCTCCTAACTTTGTCAAAGTAAATGTTTTGGTACGCTAATCTGCGATGGGTTAAAGGCAATGCAAAAAAAAAGAAATCATTAGATGGGCAATGCTCTGTTTAATCTGCGTTATGTTTTCCCGCCCTTTTTGTTAAAAAAAAAACGTCTGTGTGTGTGTGTGTGTGTGTGTGTGTGTGTGTGTGTGTGTGTGTGTGTGTGTGTGTGTAAATGGCTGCATTTACATAGCGCTTTACAATTTGTTCCTCACATTTTACCCATTCACTCAGACGTTCACACACCGATGGCGGAGGCAACCATGCAAGGTGCCAACCTACCTGCTCATCAGGAGCAATTAGGGGATAAGTGTCTTTAAACAAAGCACAATTGATGCAAACACAGACAACGTGTTGTAAATGCTAGTACAGTAACATCCACCCCCCTGCGTCCTGTATCAGCCGCGCCGGGCGTGCCCGCTGGCCATAATGGGGGTTATCGCTTCTCGGCCTTTTGGCTAAGATCAAGTGTAGTATCTGTTCTTATCAGTTTAATATCTGATACGTCCCCTACCCGGGGACCATATATTAAATTGATTTTTGGAACAGGGAGATGGAATAGGGGCTTGCTCCGTCCACTCCACGCATCGACCTGGTCTTGCAGTATCTCCAGGAACGGTGCACTAACTCCTCCTAACTTTGTCAAAGTAAATGTTTTGGTACGCTAATCTGCGATGGGTTAAAGGCAATGCAAAAAAAAAGAAATCATTAGATGGGCAATGCTCTGTTTAATCTGCGTTATGTTTTCCCGCCCTTTTTGTTAAAAAAAAAAAAAAAAAAAAAAAAAAAACGTCCGTGTGTGTGTGTGTGTGTGTGTGTGTGTGTGTGTGTGTAAATGGCTGCATTTACATAGCGCTTTACAATTTGTTCCTCACATTTTACCCATTCACTCAGACGTTCACACACCGATGGCGGAGGCAACCATGCAAGGTGCCAACCTACCTGCTCATCAGGAGCAATTAGGGGATAAGTGTCTTTAAACAAAGCACAATTGATGCAAACACAGACAACGTGTTGTAAATGCTAGTACAGTAACATCCACCCCCCTGCGTCCTGTATCAGCCGCGCCGGGCGTGCCCGCTGGCCTTAATGGGGGTTATCGCTTCTCGGCCTTTTGGCTAAGATCAAGTGTAGTATCTGTTCTTATCAGTTTAATATCTGATACGTCCCCTACCCGGGGACCATATATTAAATTGATTTTTGGAACAGGGAGATGGAATAGGGGCTTGCTCCGTCCACTCCACGCATCGACCTGGTCTTGCAGTATCTCCAGGAACGGTGCACTAACTCCTCCTAACTTTGTCAAAGTAAATGTTTTGGTACGCTAATCTGCGATGGGTTAAAGGCAATGCAAAAAAAAAGAAATCATTAGATGGGCAATGCTCTGTTTAATCTGCGTTATGTTTTCCCGCCCTTTTTGTTAAAAAAAAAACGTCTGTGTGTGTGTGTGTGTGTGTGTGTGTGTGTGTGTAAATGGCTGCATTTACATAGCGCTTTACAATTTGTTCCTCACATTTTACCCATTCACTCAGACGTTCACACACCGATGGCGGAGGCAACCATGCAAGGTGCCAACCTACCTGCTCATCAGGAGCAATTAGGGGATAAGTGTCTTTAAACAAAGCACAATTGATGCAAACACAGACAACGTGTTGTAAATGCTAGTACAGTAACATCCACCCCCCTGCGTCCTGTATCAGCCGCGCCGGGCGTGCCCGCTGGCCATAATGGGGGTTATCGCTTCTCGGCCTTTTGGCTAAGATCAAGTGGATGACCGGTGTATGCTGTTCCTGGTTTTGTTTGCTTGTTTATTATTTTTCTCACATTTCCACAGTCGTGCGGTGTATGGGACTGGAAATTGAGTTTTTTTTTTTTTTTTTTTTTTTATTGTTTGTGCTGGCTTCTCCCTACGATGGCCAGCACTCCACGGCAGTCGACCCCTAGGGCTGGGTTACGGTTTTCGGCGAGGTTCATATGGAAGGATGGAACGATGCCCATGTGGAACAGAGATGTGTTTGTGGATGGTGTCATCATGACTCAACTCAAGTTGAAGGCGGACGATATTTTTTGCATCCAGCACAATGCCCAGGAGAGGGGCTACGATGTTTCCTTCAGATCCAGTTTGGGGCTCCAGGGGGTTTTGGAGGACTGCAAGCGGATGGAGGCTGATGTCGGACCCCTCAGCCATTTCGAGGTGTTTTCTCTGGACAGGCTGAATTTTCGAGTTATCAATGTCACAATGTACAACCCGTACGTGATTGATAAGGAGGTGACTGATTTTTTGGCCCCCTACGCTGAGGTGATATCTGAGGTCCGGAGGATCAGAGATAGACGTGGGATCTGGACGGGGCGGAGGCAGGTGCAGGAGCTCCTAAAGGCTGTTCCCGGTGGCTGTGACGGGCTGGCTCATCCCCCAGCCTTCTTTTCCTTGGGGCCTGATAGGGGGTATTTGTTTTATAACAACCAGCCCCCTTTCTGCCGAAGGTGCCGGGTGGCAGGGCACTCTGATGGAAAGTGTGGGGAGGTGAGGTGCCACCATTGCAAGGAGGAGGGCCACATGGCTAAAGATTGTAAGGTTGGTAAGAAATGCCACAACTGCAGTTCCACCGACCACCTGGTGAGGGCCTGTCCCCAGGAGCGGCGGTATTCGTCAGTGGTGGTGATGGGGAAGGAGCTTGCACCAAAGACCGGAGAGGAGGAAGAAAGTGCACCAGTGGCACCAGCACCAGCACCAATAGAGGCGTTTCCTGTGGAGAAGGATGCAGAGGCGGAGACGGTACTCCTGGTTGGCAACAAGACAGTTTCCCCTTTGTCTTCCGATGGAGAGGCGATGGACGAGGAGGAGGTGGTCGGTGGAGCCAGCGGAGCCAGTGGAGCCAGTGGAGCCAGAAAACGGAGGTTAAGGGTTAAAAGGACTACACCTGGGTCAGAAGGTATGGGGGCAGGGGAAATTACCGGTGGGGGCCCACAAAAAAAGGTAAGGGGAGGGAAGGGAGGTAGGGTGGCCCTCTTAGTGCAACAGGTCGGTGGGGAGCAGGGGGTTGGTGGGGGAGTGGGTTTGGCGGATGTTGAGGCTGAGGGGGAGGGGGTTTGTTTACCGGTTTCCCCTGTCCTGGACAGTATGGACAGTATGGACCCCTTTGAGACTCCAAGCCTTGGGGAAGGGTTACAGGTGGGAGCACCCAACACTTTGCCTGCTTCTTGGGATAAGGGGGAGGATGGGGAGGACAGTTAAAAGTGGGGGTAGGGGTATTATTGTGGGTTGGTTTTTTGTTTAATTTAATTTTATTATTGTCAATGGCTTTCACAGTGGGCACTTTTAATGCACGGGGGTTGAGGGGTTCTGTTAAGAGGAGGGGCTTTTTTGATTATGTTGCCTCACTCAGGCTTACCGTTTGTTTTGTTCAAGAGGTGCACTTACGGGATGGGAGGGATTGTGGTGTGTTTTCAAAGGAATGGGACAAAGGGGAATCGTTTTGGTCAGTGGGGGGGGTTCACTCATCTGGTGTGGGGATACTGTTTGGAAACCGGGAGGCAAGGGTGGTGGGTTCTTTTGTAATTGTGCAGGGGAGGGTTATGGGGGTTGATGTGAATATTGGGGTTTTGAAATTGAGGGTGGTGGTGGTGTACGGGCCACAGAGGGCGGGTGAAAGGAGTGCCATGATGGAGGCTTTAAGGCCTTTTTTTGCCACAAACAGGCAGATGGTGGTGGGGGGTGATTTTAATGTGGATCTGGGGAGGGTGGGTGATCCAAGTGCTGGGTGTGTGGGTTCTTTTTTTAAGGGGCAGGGGCTTGTGGATGGAGGGAAGGCACTTACCCCTCGAATAGATGGTCCCACATGGCGTAACTCCCGGGGGGTAGCCAGGCGTCTCGATTATGTGTTTTTTTCTCGGTCCTTGGTCCTATTGTCGGGCCGGGTGGTCCCTGTTTTTTTCTCTGACCATGATGGGCTCCTCTTTCGGGTCCGGTCTAGCGCTCCTGTTTTCGGCCCCGGGTACTGGAGGTTGAACTCCAGTGTCCTTGGCGAGGATGAGTTCTGCAGTAGCTTTGTCTCCTTTTTCCGGGGGCTCGAGGGACTTAGGGCTTTGTTTTCTGGTGTGGTGGAGTGGTGGGAGGGGGCTAAGGAGAGGATAAAGGGGTTTTGTATTATGTATTGTCAACGGAGGGCGAAGGAGGCAGGGAGGGAAGTGCTCCGTCTTCAACACCTCCTCGAGCTCGAGTACACTTTGGGTAACCTAGGTGGCGCTGTAGACCAGCGGGCTTGTGACTCCCTTAAGACAGAACTTAGGGATGTCTATGAGGATAAGGCCCGTGCTTACCTGACGCGGTCACGTCGTGAGTTCTTGGAGAAGAATGAGACGTGTTCCGCAGCCTTTTTCAGCAGCGTGAGGGCTGATAAGGGAAGGAAGGTGATATCGGGAGTTAGGGACAGTCAGGGTCAGGTGGTTACTGAGACAGGGGAGATGGTAAGGGTCGCAACCGATCACTTCCGCTCCTTCTTCTGTGAACGAGTGGTGGATGAGGAGCGAGCAGAGGCTTTTTTGCAGCTTGTGGCTCAGAGGGTACCGTCAGACCTGGCTGAGGCTTTGGAGGCCCCTCTCTCTCTCGAGGAATTGGAGGGTGCCCTTCGTAGAATGGGCAAGCGTAAGGTTCCGGGCATCGATGGCCTGCCGGCTGAGTTTTATCTCATGTTTTGGGATATTCTCGGCCCGGTGGTTCTCGAGGTCCTGACCGAGGTCCTCCGCACAGGGGCACTGGGAGGGTCAATGGCTAAGGGGGTGATCTCACTTCTGTTTAAGAAGGGGGACGCCTCTGACCTTAAGAACTGGCGGCCATTGACCATGCTGTGTGTTGATTACAAGCTTTTGGCTAAGGTTCTCACAGACCGTCTGTGCACAGCTCTCCCAGATGCGGTCCATGTGGATCAGACGTGTGGGGTGGCTGGGCGCTCGTTGAGATGGAATCTCCAGCTCATCAGAGACGTCATCGCTTGGGCAGAGGATCGGGACCTGCCACTTATGGTGGTGGGTCTTGATCAGGCCAAAGCCTTTGATAGGGTTCACTGGGGTTTTATGTTCAAAGTTTTAGAGAGAATAGGCTTAGGGCGGGTTTTTGTTGGGTGGCTGCGTACTCTGTACACAGCAGTGGGGAGCACGGTTTCTGTTAATGGGCACTTGGGGGAGTTTTTTGGGTTGCACGCAGGGGTAAGACAGGGGTGTCCGCTCTCTCCCCTGCTCTACGTCCTTTATATGGAGCCCCTGGCGGCGACCATTAGGGCTGACCCGGGTGTGAAGGGTATCCTGGTACCAGGCAGCAGGGGCCTGAGGGTCAAGTTGTCGCAGTATGCGGATGATACCACACTGCTACTGGACAACGATGCGTGTCTGAGTCGGTCTTTGGAGATCTTCCAGGACTTTGGCCGGGTGTCTGGCGCGGAGCTCAACCGTGCTAAATCCTCGGTTAAGTTCTTTGGGCGGTGGAAGAGTAGGTCAGACGTACCAGGAGGGCTGTCGCTCTGTGAAGGGGCCCTGAGGATTCTTGGGGTCCTCTTTGAGGCAGCCCACAGTGCCACGGTCAACTGGACCAGGCGAATAGATGCAGTTCATAAAAAGTTTGCCCTCTGGAAGGCCAGGAGACTGACCTTTACGGGGAAGGTACTGGTTTTGAAGGTAGACGTGTTGCCGTCCCTCCTGTACCTGGCGTACATCTTTCCGATGCCGGCCAGCATGCGGAGGCCGCTCACTCGGCTTGTGTTTCGTTTCATGTGGGGGGGGAGTTATGAATACGTGGCGAGGGCACGCATGTTGGCTCCGGTGGGGGAAGGGGGGAGGGACGTGCCCCATTTCCCACTCAAGTTGGACTGCATTTTTGTTTCTTTTTTGCTCAAAGAATTGTCCTCTCCGGTAGTCCATCCATCTGGCTACTTCCTCCGGTTCTACTTTGCCTACCCGGCAAGGAGGGTCATGGCCTGGTCCAATTCGGCCCCCCGGGCGGAGCAGTTGCCGTGGCATTTTGGCCACGCGGCAAAGTGGCTGCGGGCTCATCCTGGGGTTTTGGAAGGGGATGTGGGGTTGGACCAGAAGAGGCTCTATGCCGAGGTGAGACAGGGAGTGACCGCGCCAGCTGTGGTGGGGATACCCGCTACAGTTTGGTTGTCGGTACAACTGCCTGGCCTGGACAATGGGCTCAAGGATTTAGGATGGCTGATGTTACACAGGAGTTTGCCGGTGCGTGAGATCATGCACCGGCATGGCTTGGCGAGATCCCCGGTGTGCCCCAGAGCTGGTTGCTTTGTGGACGAGACTATTAGACACGTCATGTGGGACTGTCCTTTTGCAGGGGTGGTGTGGGCTAGGGCATCTGTGTTGATTGGGAGGTTGGAGGGGAGTGTTGGGGTCACATGGGCAAGATTGGAGAGAGGGATTGGGAGAGCTGGGGGGGGGCGTAGGGGGCGTCTCCTGCAATGGCTGCTCATGGGCCTTTTTAAGAAGGGGCTGTGGGAGGCCAGACAGGCTCTGGTTAAAAAGGCGGTGGATTGGGGGGTGGAGGGGGTTGTTAGGAGAGTAGAGGGGGACGTAAAGGGAAGGATGCGGTGGGATGTGAAGAGGTGGGGACATCATGCTGCTAGGGAGAGATGGAAGGGGGGTTTAGGTTTGATGGAAGGGATGTAGTGGTTGCTTAGGATATTGACATATGGTTTTTTTTGTGGAGACCGGAAAGTGCATAAGTGGAAAATGGGGACATGGTTTTTTGTCTTGGATAGTGGGCTATTGTTTTGGGTGGGATAAAGGGAGGTTTTGGTTAACAGTGGGTGGTTTAATTTGGGGTTCATTTTCATTTTCAACTGTAACAGGGACAGCATACAATAAGGAACATAAAATGAAAATGTAGAAATGCAAATGTTCAGGAAAGTTTTGTTTGGATTAGTAGGGAAAGGTAAATTAAGAATGTGTGCACATGTATGGGTGTTTTAAATAGTATGATAGGAAGTCGTTTTGTAGTTTGTATGGTATAGGGACAGATAGGATGTGATAACATGTATATGATTATTTTTGATATAAAATTAAGAAAGAAGGTAAAAACTCCCCTCCCAGCTGGTTGGAGGGGAGGAGAAGCCCGATTTCAAAAAAAAAAAAAAAAAAAAAAAAAAATCTGTTCTTATCAGTTTAATATCTGATACGTCCCCTACCCGGGGACCATATATTAAATTGATTTTTGGAACAGGGAGATGGAATAGGGGCTTGCTCCGTCCACTCCACGCATCGACCTGGTCTTGCAGTATCTCCAGGAACGGTGCACTAACTCCTCCTAACTTTGTCAAAGTAAATGTTTTGGTACGCTAATCTGCGATGGGTTAAAGGCAATGCAAAAAAAAAGAAATCATTAGATGGGCAATGCTCTGTTTAATCTGCGTTATGTTTTCCCGCCCTTTTTGTTAAAAAAAAAAAAAAAAAAAATAATAAAACGTCCGTGTGTGTGTGTGTGTGTAAATGGCTGCATTTACATAGCGCTTTACAATTTGTTCCTCACATTTTACCCATTCACTCAGACGTTCACACACCGATGGCGGAGGCAACCATGCAAGGTGCCAACCTACCTGCTCATCAGGAGCAATTAGGGGATAAGTGTCTTTAAACAAAGCACAATTGATGCAAACACAGACAACGTGTTGTAAATGCTAGTACAGTAACATCCACCCCCCTGCGTCCTGTATCAGCCGCGCCGGGCGTGCCCGCTGGCCATAATGGGGGTTATCGCTTCTCGGCCTTTTGGCTAAGATCAAGTGGATGACCGGTGTATGCTGTTCCTGGTTTTGTTTGCTTGTTTATTGTTTTTCTCACATTTCCACAGTCGTGCGGTGTATGGGACTGGAAATTGAGTTTTTTTTTATTGTTTGTGCTGGCTTCTCCCTACGATGGCCAGCACTCCACGGCAGTCGACCCCTAGGGCTGGGTTACGGTTTTCGGCGAGGTTCATATGGAAGGATGGAACGATGCCCATGTGGAACAGAGATGTGTTTGTGGATGGTGTCATCATGACTCAACTCAAGTTGAAGGCGGACGATATTTTTTGCATCCAGCACAATGCCCAGGAGAGGGGCTACGATGTTTCCTTCAGATCCAGTTTGGGGCTCCAGGGGGTTTTGGAGGACTGCAAGCGAATGGAGGCTGATGTCGGACCCCTCAGCCATTTCGAGGTGTTTTCTCTGGACAGGCTGAATTTTCGAGTTATCAATGTCACAATGTACAACCCGTACGTGATTGATAAGGAGGTGACTGATTTTTTGGCCCCCTACGCTGAGGTGATATCTGAGGTCCGGAGGATCAGAGACAGACGTGGGATCTGGACGGGGCGGAGGCAGGTGCAGGTGCTCCTAAAGGCTGTTCCCGGTGGCTGTGACGGGCTGGCTCATCCCCCAGCCTTCTTTTCCTTGGGGCCTGATAGGGGGTATTTGTTTTATAACAACCAGCCCCCTTTCTGCCGAAGGTGCCGGGTGGCAGGGCACTCTGATGGAAAGTGTGGGGAGGTGAGGTGCCACCATTGCAAGGAGGAGGGCCACATGGCTAAAGATTGTAAGGTTGGTAAGAAATGCCACAACTGCAGTTCCACCGACCACCTGGTGAGGGCCTGTCCCCAGGAGCGGCGGTATTCGTCAGTGGTGGTGATGGGGAAGGAGCTTGCACCGAAGACCGGAGAGGAGGAAGAAAGTGCACCAGTGGCACCAGCACCAGCACCAATAGAGGCGTTTCCTGTGGAGAAGGACGCAGAGGCGGAGACGGTACTCCTGGTTGGCAACAAGACAGTTTCCCCTTTGTCTTCCGATGGAGAGGCGATGGACGAGGAGGAGGTGGTCGGTGGAGCCAGCGGAGCCAGTGGAGCCAGTGGAGCCAGAAAACGGAGGTTAAGGGTTAAAAGGACTACACCTGGGTCAGAAGGTATGGGGGCAGGGGAAATTACCGGTGGGGGCCCACAAAAAAAGGTAAGGGGAGGGAAGGGAGGTAGGGTGGCCCTCTTAGTGCAACAGGTCGGTGGGGAGCAGGGGGTTGGTGGGGGAGTGGGTTTGGCGGATGTTGAGGCTGAGGGGGAGGGGGTTTGTTTACCGGTTTCCCCTGTCCTGGACAGTATGGACAGTATGGACCCTTTTGAGACTCCAAGCCTTGGGGAAGGGTTACAGGTGGGAGCACCCAACACTTTGCCTGCTTCTTGGGATAAGGGGGAGGATGGGGAGGACAGTTAAAAGTGGGGGTAGGGGTATTATTGTGGGTTGGGTTTTTGTTTAATTTAATTTTATTATTGTCAATGGCTTTCACAGTGGGCACTTTTAATGCACGGGGGTTGAGGGGTTCTGTTAAGAGGAGGGGCTTTTTTGATTATGTTGCCTCACTCAGGCTTACCGTTTGTTTTGTTCGAGGTGCACTTACGGGATGGGAGGGATTGTGGTGTGTTTTCAAAGGAATGGGACAAGGGGGAATCGTTTTGGTCAGTGGGGGGGGTTCACTCATCTGGTGTGGGGATACTGTTTGGAAACCGGGAGGCAAGGGTGGTGGGTTCTTTTGTAATTGTGCAGGGGAGGGTTATGGGGGTTGATGTGAATATTGGGGTTTTGAAATTGAGGGTGGTGGTGGTGTACGGGCCACAGAGGGCGGGTGAAAGGAGTGCCATGATGGAGGCTTTAAGGCCTTTTTTTGCAACAAACAGGCAGATGGTGGTGGGGGGTGATTTTAATGTGGATCTGGGGAGGGTGGGTGATCCAAGTGCTGGGTGTGTGGGTTCTTTTTTTAAGGGGCAGGGGCTTGTGGATGGAGGGAAGGCACTTACCCCTCGAATAGATGGTCCCACATGGCGTAACTCCCGGGGGGTAGCCAGGCGTCTCGATTATGTGTTTTTTTCTCGGTCCTTGGTCCTATTGTCGGGCCGGGTGGTCCCTGTTTTTTTCTCTGACCATGATGGGCTCCTCTTTCGGGTCCGGTCTAGCGCTCCTGTTTTCGGCCCCGGGTACTGGAGGTTGAACTCCAGTGTCCTTGGCGAGGATGAGTTCTGCAGTAGCTTTGTCTCCTTTTTCCGGGGGCTCGAGGGACTTAGGGCTTTGTTTTCTGGTGTGGTGGAGTGGTGGGAGGGGGCTAAGGAGAGGATAAAGGGGTTTTGTATTATGTATTGTCAACGGAGGGCGAAGGAGGCGGGGAGGGAAGTGCTCCGTCTTCAACACCTCCTCGAGCTCGAGTACACTTTGGGTAACCTAGGTGGCGCTGTAGACCAGCGGGCTTGTGACTCCCTTAAGACAGAACTTAGGGATGTCTATGAGGATAAGGCCCGTGCTTACCTGACGCGGTCACGTCGTGAGTTCTTGGAGAAGAATGAGACGTGTTCCGCAGCCTTTTTCAGCAGCGTGAGGGCTGATAAGGGAAGGAAGGTGATATCGGGAGTTAGGGACAGTCAGGGTCAGGTGGTTACTGAGACAGGGGAGATGGTAAGGGTCGCAACCGATCACTTCCGCTCCTTCTTCTGTGAACGAGTGGTGGATGAGGAGCGAGCAGAGGCTTTTTTGCAGCTTGTGGCTCAGAGGGTACCGTCAGACCTGGCTGAGGCTTTGGAGGCCCCTCTCTCTCTCGAGGAATTGGAGGGTGCCCTTCGTAGAATGGGCAAGCGTAAGGTTCCGGGCATCGATGGCCTGCCGGCTGAGTTTTATCTCATGTTTTGGGATATTCTCGGCCCGGTGGTTCTCGAGGTCCTGACCGAGGTCCTCCGCACAGGGGCACTGGGAGGGTCAATGGCTAAGGGGGTGATCTCACTTCTGTTTAAGAAGGGGGACGCCTCTGACCTTAAGAACTGGCGGCCATTGACCATGCTGTGTGTTGATTACAAGCTTTTGGCTAAGGTTCTCACAGACCGTCTGTGCACAGCTCTCCCAGATGCGGTCCATGTGGATCAGACGTGTGGGGTGGCTGGGCGCTCGTTGAGATGGAATCTCCAGCTCATCAGAGACGTCATCGCTTGGGCAGAGGATCGGGACCTGCCACTTATGGTGGTGGGTCTTGATCAGGCCAAAGCCTTTGATAGGGTTCACTGGGGTTTTATGTTCAAAGTTTTAGAGAGAATAGGCTTAGGGCGGGTTTTTGTTGGGTGGCTGCGTACTCTGTACACAGCAGTGGGGAGCACGGTTTCTGTTAATGGGCACTTGGGGGAGTTTTTTGGGTTGCACGCAGGGGTAAGACAGGGGTGTCCGCTCTCTCCCCTGCTCTACGTCCTTTATATGGAGCCCCTGGCGGCGGCCATTAGGGCTGACCCGGGTGTGAAGGGTATCCTGGTACCAGGCAGCAGGGGCCTGAGGGTCAAGTTGTCGCAGTATGCGGATGATACCACACTGCTACTGGACAACGATGCGTGTCTGAGTCGGTCTTTGGAGATCTTCCAGGACTTTGGCCGGGTGTCTGGCGCGGAGCTCAACCGTGCTAAATCCTCGGTTAAGTTCTTTGGGCGGTGGAAGAGTAGGTCAGACGTACCAGGAGGGCTGTCGCTCTGTGAAGGGGCCCTGAGGATTCTTGGGGTCCTCTTTGAGGCAGCCCACAGTGCCACGGTCAACTGGACCAGGCGAATAGATGCAGTTCATAAAAAGTTTGCCCTCTGGAAGGCCAGGAGACTGACCTTTACGGGGAAGGTACTGGTTTTGAAGGTAGACGTGTTGCCGTCCCTCCTGTACCTGGCGTACATCTTTCCGATGCCGGCCAGCATGCGGAGGCCGCTCACTCGGCTTGTGTTTCGTTTCATGTGGGGGGGGAGTTATGAATACGTGGCGAGGGCACGCATGTTGGCTCCGGTGGGGGAAGGGGGGAGGGACGTGCCCCATTTCCCACTCAAGTTGGACTGCATTTTTGTTTCTTTTTTGCTCAAAGAATTGTCCTCTCCGGTAGTCCATCCATCTGGCTACTTCCTCCGGTTCTACTTTGCCTACCCGGCAAGGAGGGTCATGGCCTGGTCCAATTCGGCCCCCCGGGCGGAGCAGTTGCCGTGGCATTTTGGCCACGCGGCAAAGTGGCTGCGGGCTCATCCTGGGGTTTTGGAAGGGGATGTGGGGTTGGACCAGAAGAGGCTCTATGCCGAGGTGAGACAGGGAGTGACCGCGCCAGCTGTGGTGGGGATACCCGCTACAGTTTGGTTGTCGGTACAACTGCCTGGCCTGGACAATGGGCTCAAGGATTTAGGATGGCTGATGTTACACAGGAGTTTGCCGGTGCGTGAGATCATGCACCGGCATGGCTTGGCGAGATCCCCGGTGTGCCCCAGAGCTGGTTGCTTTGTGGACGAGACTATTAGACACGTCATGTGGGACTGTCCTTTTGCAGGGGTGGTGTGGGCTAGGGCATCTGTGTTGATTGGGAGGTTGGAGGGGAGTGTTGGGGTCACATGGGCAAGATTGGAGAGAGGGATTGGGAGAGCTGGGGGGGGGCGTAGGGGGCGTCTCCTGCAATGGCTGCTCATGGGCCTTTTTAAGAAGGGGCTGTGGGAGGCCAGACAGGCTCTGGTTAAAAAGGCGGTGGATTGGGGGGTGGAGGGGGTTGTTAGGAGAGTAGAGGGGGACGTAAAGGGAAGGATGCGGTGGGATGTGAAGAGGTGGGGACATCATGCTGCTAGGGAGAGATGGAAGGGGGGTTTAGGTTTGATGGAAGGGATGTAGTGGTTGCTTAGGATATTGACATATGGTTTTTTTTGTGGAGACCGGAAAGTGCATAAGTGGAAAATGGGGACATGGTTTTTTGTCTTGGATAGTGGGCTATTGTTTTGGGTGGGATAAAGGGAGGTTTTGGTTAACAGTGGGTGGTTTAATTTGGGGTTCATTTTCATTTTCAACTGTAACAGGGACAGCATACAATAAGGAACATAAAATGAAAATGTAGAAATGCAAATGTTCAGGAAAGTTTTGTTTGGATTAGTAGGGAAAGGTAAATTAAGAATGTGTGCACATGTATGGGTGTTTTAAATAGTATGATAGGAAGTCGTTTTGTAGTTTGTATGGTATAGGGACAGATAGGATGTGATAACATGTATATGATTATTTTTGATATAAAATTAAGAAAGAAGGTAAAAACTCCCCTCCCAGCTGGTTGGAGGGGAGGAGAAGCCCGATTTCACAAAAAAAAAAAAAAAAATCTGTTCTTATCAGTTTAATATCTGATACGTCCCCTACCCGGGGACCATATATTAAATTGATTTTTGGAACAGGGAGATGGAATAGGGGCTTGCTCCGTCCACTCCACGCATCGACCTGGTCTTGCAGTATCTCCAGGAACGGTGCACTAACTCCTCCTAACTTTGTCAAAGTAAATGTTTTGGTACGCTAATCTGCGATGGGTTAAAGGCAATGCAAAAAAAAAGAAATCATTAGATGGGCAATGCTCTGTTTAATCTGCGTTATGTTTTCCCGCCCTTTTTGTTAAAAAAAAAACGTCTGTGTGTGTGTGTGTGTGTGTGTGTGTGTGTGTGTGTGTGTGTGTGTGTGTGTAAATGGCTGCATTTACATAGCGCTTTACAATTTGTTCCTCACATTTTACCCATTCACTCAGACGTTCACACACCGATGGCGGAGGCAACCATGCAAGGTGCCAACCTACCTGCTCATCAGGAGCAATTAGGGGATAAGTGTCTTTAAACAAAGCACAATTGATGCAAACACAGACAACGTGTTGTAAATGCTAGTACAGTAACATCCACCCCCCTGCGTCCTGTATCAGCCGCGCCGGGCGTGCCCGCTGGCCATAATGGGGGTTATCGCTTCTCGGCCTTTTGGCTAAGATCAAGTGT
Organism: Notolepis coatsorum; assembly: GCF_963971535.1. Classification (NCBI taxonomy): domain Eukaryota; kingdom Metazoa; phylum Chordata; class Actinopteri; order Aulopiformes; family Paralepididae; genus Notolepis; species Notolepis coatsorum. The sequence goes on along the minus strand of NC_140169.1, from coordinate 483,853 downwards.
AGTATCTGTTCTTATCAGTTTAATATCTGATACGTCCCCTACCCGGGTACCATATATTAAATTGATTTTTGGAACAGGGAGATGGAATAGGGGCTTGCTCCGTCCACTCCACGCATCGACCTGGTCTTGCAGTATCTCCAGGAACGGTGCACTAACTCCTCCTAACTTTGTCAAAGTAAATGTTTTGGTACGCTAATCTGCGATGGGTTAAAGGCAATGCAAAAAAAAAGAAATCATTAGATGGGCAATGCTCTGTTTAATCTGCGTTATGTTTTCCCGCCCTTTTTGTTAAAAAAAAAACGTCTGTGTGTGTGTGTGTGTGTGTGTGTGTGTGTGTGTGTGTAAATGGCTGCATTTACATAGCGCTTTACAATTTGTTCCTCACATTTTACCCATTCACTCAGACGTTCACACACCGATGGCGGAGGCAACCATGCAAGGTGCCAACCTACCTGCTCATCAGGAGCAATTAGGGGATAAGTGTCTTTAAACAAAGCACAATTGATGCAAACACAGACAACGTGTTGTAAATGCTAGTACAGTAACATCCACCCCCCTGCGTCCTGTATCAGCCGCGCCGGGCGTGCCCGCTGGCCATAATGGGGGTTATCGCTTCTCGGCCTTTTGGCTAAGATCAAGTGTAGTATCTGTTCTTATCAGTTTAATATCTGATACGTCCCCTACCCGGGGACCATATATTAAATTGATTTTTGGAACAGGGAGATGGAATAGGGGCTTGCTCCGTCCACTCCACGCATCGACCTGGTCTTGCAGTATCTCCAGGAACGGTGCACTAACTCCTCCTAACTTTGTCAAAGTAAATGTTTTGGTACGCTAATCTGCGATGGGTTAAAGGCAATGCAAAAAAAAAGAAATCATTAGATGGGCAATGCTCTGTTTAATCTGCGTTATGTTTTCCCGCCCTTTTTGTTAAAAAAAAAAAAAAAAAAAAAAAAAAAACGTCCGTGTGTGTGTGTGTGTGTGTGTGTGTGTGTGTGTGTGTGTAAATGGCTGCATTTACATAGCGCTTTACAATTTGTTCCTCACATTTTACCCATTCACTCAGACGTTCACACACCGATGGCGGAGGCAACCATGCAAGGTGCCAACCTACCTGCTCATCAGGAGCAATTAGGGGATAAGTGTCTTTAAACAAAGCACAATTGATGCAAACACAGACAACGTGTTGTAAATGCTAGTACAGTAACATCCACCCCCCTGCGTCCTGTATCAGCCGCGCCGGGCGTGCCCGCTGGCCATAATGGGGGTTATCGCTTCTCGGCCTTTTGGCTAAGATCAAGTGTAGTATCTGTTCTTATCAGTTTAATATCTGATACGTCCCCTACCCGGGGACCATATATTAAATTGTTTTTTGGAACAGGGAGATGGAATAGGGGCTTGCTCCGTCCACTCCACACATCGACCTGGTCTTGCAGTATCTCCAGGAACGGTGCACTAACTCCTCCTAACTTTGTCAAAGTAAATGTGTTGGTACGCTAATCTGCGATGGGTTAAAGGCAATGCAAAAAAAAAGAAATCATTAGATGGGCAATGCTCTGTTTAATCTGCGTTATGTTTTCCCGCCCTTTTTGTTAAAAAAAAAAAAAGAAAAAAAAAAAAAAAACTTCCGTGTGTGTGTGTGTGTGTGTGTGTGTGTGTGTGTGTGTAAATGGCTGCATTTACATAGCGCTTTACAATTTGTTCCTCACATTTTACCCATTCACTCAGACGTTCACACACCGATGGCGGAGGCAACCATGCAAGGTGCCAACCTACCTGCTCATCAGGAGCAATTAGGGGATAAGTGTCTTTAAACAAAGCACAATTGATGCAAACACAGACAACGTGTTGTAAATGCTAGTACAGTAACATCCACCCCCCTGCGTCCTGTATCAGCCGCGCCGGGCGTGCCCGCTGGCCATAATGGGGGTTATCGCTTCTCGGCCTTTTGGCTAAGATCAAGTGGATGACCGGTGTATGCTGTTCCTGGTTTTGTTTGCTTGTTTATTATTTTTCTCACATTTCCACAGTCGTGCGGTGTATGGGACTGGAAATTGAGTTTTTTTTATTGTTTGTGCTGGCTTCTCCCTACGATGGCCAGCACTCCACGGCAGTCGACCCCTAGGGCTGGGTTACGGTTTTCGGCGAGGTTCATATGGAAGGATGGAACGATGCCCATGTGGAACAGAGATGTGTTTGTGGATGGTGTCATCATGACTCAACTCAAGTTGAAGGCGGACGATATTTTTTGCATCCAGCACAATGCCCAGGAGAGGGGCTACGATGTTTCCTTCAGATCCAGTTTGGGGCTCCAGGGGGTTTTGGAGGACTGCAAGCGGATGGAGGCTGATGTCGGACCCCTCAGCCATTTCGAGGTGTTTTCTCTGGACAGGCTGAATTTTCGAGTTATCAATGTCACAATGTACAACCCGTACGTGATCGATAAGGAGGTGACTGATTTTTTGGCCCCCTACGCTGAGGTGATATCTGAGGTCCGGAGGATCAGAGACAGACGTGGGATCTGGACGGGGCGGAGGCAGGTGCAGGTGCTCCTAAAGGCTGTTCCCGGTGGCTGTGACGGGCTGGCTCATCCCCCAGCCTTCTTTTCCTTGGGGCCTGATAGGGGGTATTTGTTTTATAACAACCAGCCCCCTTTCTGCCGAAGGTGCCGGGTGGCAGGGCACTCTGATGGAAAGTGTGGGGAGGTGAGGTGCCACCATTGCAAGGAGGAGGGCCACATGGCTAAAGATTGTAAGGTTGGTAAGAAATGCCACAACTGCAGTTCCACCGACCACCTGGTGAGGGCCTGTCCCCAGGAGCGGCGGTATTCGTCAGTGGTGGTGATGGGGAAGGAGCTTGCACCGAAGACCGGAGAGGAGGAAGAAAGTGCACCAGTGGCACCAGCACCAGCACCAATAGAGGCGATTCCTGTGGAGAAGGACGCAGAGGCGGAGACGGTACTCCTGGTTGGCAACAAGACAGTTTCCCCTTTGTCTTCCGATGGAGAGGCGATGGACGAGGAGGAGGTGGTCGGTGGAGCCAGCGGAGCCAGTGGAGCCAGTGGAGCCAGAAAACGGAGGTTAAGGGTTAAAAGGACTACACCTGGGTCAGAAGGTATGGGGGCAGGGGAAATTACCGGTGGGGGCCCACAAAAAAAGGTAAGGGGAGGGAAGGGAGGTAGGGTGGCCCTCTTAGTGCAACAGGTCGGTGGGGAGCAGGGGGTTGGTGGGGGAGTGGGTTTGGCGGATGTTGAGGCTGAGGGGGAGGGGGTTTGTTTACCGGTTTCCCCTGTCCTGGACAGTATGGACAGTATGGACCCTTTTGAGACTCCAAGCCTTGGGGAAGGGTTACAGGTGGGAGCACCCAACACTTTGCCTGCTTCTTGGGATAAGGGGGAGGATGGGGAGGACAGTTAAAAGTGGGGGTAGGGGTATTATTGTGGGTTGGTTTTTTGTTTAATTTAATTTTATTATTGTCAATGGCTTCACAGTGGGCACTTTTAATGCACGGGGGTTGAGGGGTTCTGTTAAGAGGAGGGGCTTTTTTGATTATGTTGCCTCACTCAGGCTTACCGTTTGTTTTGTTCAAGAGGTGCACTTACGGGATGGGAGGGATTGTGGTGTGTTTTCAAAGGAATGGGACAAGGGGGAATCGTTTTGGTCAGTGGGGGGGGTTCACTCATCTGGTGTGGGGATACTGTTTGGAAACCGGGAGGCAAGGGTGGTGGGTTCTTTTGTAATTGTGCAGGGGAGGGTTATGGGGGTTGATGTGAATATTGGGGTTTTGAAATTGAGGGTGGTGGTGGTGTACGGGCCACAGAGGGCGGGTGAAAGGAGTGCCATGATGGAGGCTTTAAGGCCTTTTTTTGCCACAAACAGGCAGATGGTGGTGGGGGGTGATTTTAATGTGGATCTGGGGAGGGTGGGTGATCCAAGTGCTGGGTGTGTGGGTTCTTTTTTTAAGGGGCAGGGGCTTGTGGATGGAGGGAAGGCACTTACCCCTCGAATAGATGGTCCCACATGGCGTAACTCCCGGGGGGTAGCCAGGCGTCTCGATTATGTGTTTTTTTCTCGGTCCTTGGTCCTATTGTCGGGCCGGGTGGTCCCTGTTTTTTTCTCTGACCATGATGGGCTCCTCTTTCGGGTCCGGTCTAGCGCTCCTGTTTTCGGCCCCGGGTACTGGAGGTTGAACTCCAGTGTCCTTGGCGAGGATGAGTTCTGCAGTAGCTTTGTCTCCTTTTTCCGGGGGCTCGAGGGACTTAGGGCTTTGTTTTCTGGTGTGGTGGAGTGGTGGGAGGGGGCTAAGGAGAGGATAAAGGGGTTTTGTATTATGTATTGTCAACGGAGGGCGAAGGAGGCGGGGAGGGAAGTGCTCCGTCTTCAACACCTCCTCGAGCTCGAGTACACTTTGGGTAACCTAGGTGGCGCTGTAGACCAGCGGGCTTGTGACTCCCTTAAGACAGAACTTAGGGATGTCTATGAGGATAAGGCCCGTGCTTACCTGACGCGGTCACGTCGTGAGTTCTTGGAGAAGAATGAGACGTGTTCCGCAGCCTTTTTCAGCAGCGTGAGGGCTGATAAGGGAAGGAAGGTGATATCGGGAGTTAGGGACAGTCAGGGTCAGGTGGTTACTGAGACAGGGGAGATGGTAAGGGTCGCAACCGATCACTTCCGCTCCTTCTTCTGTGAACGAGTGGTGGATGAGGAGCGAGCAGAGGCTTTTTTGCAGCTTGTGGCTCAGAGGGTACCGTCAGACCTGGCTGAGGCTTTGGAGGCCCCTCTCTCTCTCGAGGAATTGGAGGGTGCCCTTCGTAGAATGGGCAAGCGTAAGGTTCCGGGCATCGATGGCCTGCCGGCTGAGTTTTATCTCATGTTTTGGGATATTCTCGGCCCGGTGGTTCTCGAGGTCCTGACCGAGGTCCTCCGCACAGGGGCACTGGGAGGGTCAATGGCTAAGGGGGTGATCTCACTTCTGTTTAAGAAGGGGGACGCCTCTGACCTTAAGAACTGGCGGCCATTGACCATGCTGTGTGTTGATTACAAGCTTTTGGCTAAGGTTCTCACAGACCGTCTGTGCACAGCTCTCCCAGATGCGGTCCATGTGGATCAGACGTGTGGGGTGGCTGGGCGCTCGTTGAGATGGAATCTCCAGCTCATCAGAGACGTCATCGCTTGGGCAGAGGATCGGGACCTGCCACTTATGGTGGTGGGTCTTGATCAGGCCAAAGCCTTTGATAGGGTTCACTGGGGTTTTATGTTCAAAGTTTTAGAGAGAATAGGCTTAGGGCGGGTTTTTGTTGGGTGGCTGCGTACTCTGTACACAGCAGTGGGGAGCACGGTTTCTGTTAATGGGCACTTGGGGGAGTTTTTTGGGTTGCACGCAGGGGTAAGACAGGGGTGTCCGCTCTCTCCCCTGCTCTACGTCCTTTATATGGAGCCCCTGGCGGCGGCCATTAGGGCTGACCCGGGTGTGAAGGGTATCCTGGTACCAGGCAGCAGGGGCCTGAGGGTCAAGTTGTCGCAGTATGCGGATGATACCACACTGCTACTGGACAACGATGCGTGTCTGAGTCGGTCTTTGGAGATCTTCCAGGACTTTGGCCGGGTGTCTGGTGCGGAGCTCAACCGTGCTAAATCCTCGGTTAAGTTCTTTGGGCGGTGGAAGAGTAGGTCAGACGTACCAGGAGGGCTGTCGCTCTGTGAAGGGGCCCTGAGGATTCTTGGGGTCCTCTTTGAGGCAGCCCACAGTGCCACGGTCAACTGGACCAGGCGAATAGATGCAGTTCATAAAAAGTTTGCCCTCTGGAAGGCCAGGAGACTGACCTTTACGGGGAAGGTACTGGTTTTGAAGGTAGACGTGTTGCCGTCCCTCCTGTACCTGGCGTACATCTTTCCGATGCCGGCCAGCATGCGGAGGCCGCTCACTCGGCTTGTGTTTCGTTTCATGTGGGGGGGGAGTTATGAATACGTGGCGAGGGCACGCATGTTGGCTCCGGTGGGGGAAGGGGGGAGGGACGTGCCCCATTTCCCACTCAAGTTGGACTGCATTTTTGTTTCTTTTTTGCTCAAAGAATTGTCCTCTCCGGTAGTCCATCCATCTGGCTACTTCCTCCGGTTCTACTTTGCCTACCCGGCAAGGAGGGTCATGGCCTGGTCCAATTCGGCCCCCCGGGCGGAGCAGTTGCCGTGGCATTTTGGCCACGCGGCAAAGTGGCTGCGGGCTCATCCTGGGGTTTTGGAAGGGGATGTGGGGTTGGACCAGAAGAGGCTCTATGCCGAGGTGAGACAGGGAGTGACCGCGCCAGCTGTGGTGGGGATACCCGCTACAGTTTGGTTGTCGGTACAACTGCCTGGCCTGGACAATGGGCTCAAGGATTTAGGATGGCTGATGTTACACAGGAGTTTGCCGGTGCGTGAGATCATGCACCGGCATGGCTTGGCGAGATCCCCGGTGTGCCCCAGAGCTGGTTGCTTTGTGGACGAGACTATTAGACACGTCATGTGGGACTGTCCTTTTGCAGGGGTGGTGTGGGCTAGGGCATCTGTGTTGATTGGGAGGTTGGAGGGGAGTGTTGGGGTCACATGGGCAAGATTGGAGAGAGGGATTGGGAGAGCTGGGGGGGGGCGTAGGGGGCGTCTCCTGCAATGGCTGCTCATGGGCCTTTTTAAGAAGGGGCTGTGGGAGGCCAGACAGGCTCTGGTTAAAAAGGCGGTGGATTGGGGGGTGGAGGGGGTTGTTAGGAGAGTAGAGGGGGACGTAAAGGGAAGGATGCGGTGGGATGTGAAGAGGTGGGGACATCATGCTGCTAGGGAGAGATGGAAGGGGGGTTTAGGTTTGATGGAAGGGATGTAGTGGTTGCTTAGGATATTGACATATGGTTTTTTTTGTGGAGACCGGAAAGTGCATAAGTGGAAAATGGGGACATGGTTTTTTGTCTTGGATAGTGGGCTATTGTTTTGGGTGGGATAAAGGGAGGTTTTGGTTAACAGTGGGTGGTTTAATTTGGGGTTCATTTTCATTTTCAACTGTAACAGGGACAGCATACAATAAGGAACATAAAATGAAAATGTAGAAATGCAAATGTTCAGGAAAGTTTTGTTTGGATTAGTAGGGAAAGGTAAATTAAGAATGTGTGCACATGTATGGGTGTTTTAAATAGTATGATAGGAAGTCGTTTTGTAGTTTGTATGGTATAGGGACATATAGGATGTGATAACATGTATATGATTATTTTTGATATAAAATTAAGAAAGAAGGTAAAAACTCCCCTCCCAGCTGGTTGGAGGGGAGGAGAAGCCCGATTTCACAAAAAAAAAAAAAAAAATCTGTTCTTATCAGTTTAATATCTGATACGTCCCCTACCCGGGGACCATATATTAAATTGATTTTTGGAACAGGGAGATGGAATAGGGGCTTGCTCCGTCCACTCCACGCATCGACCTGGTCTTGCAGTATCTCCAGGAACGGTGCACTAACTCCTCCTAACTTTGTCAAAGTAAATGTTTTGGTACGCTAATCTGCGATGGGTTAAAGGCAATGCAAAAAAAAAGAAATCATTAGATGGGCAATGCTCTGTTTAATCTGCGTTATGTTTTCCCGCCCTTTTTGTTAAAAAAAAAACGTCTGTGTGTGTGTGTGTGTGTGTGTGTGTGTGTGTGTGTGTGTGTGTGTGTGTGTAAATGGCTGCATTTACATAGCGCTTTACAATTTGTTCCTCACATTTTACCCATTCACTCAGACGTTCACACACCGATGGCGGAGGCAACCATGCAAGGTGCCAACCTACCTGCTCATCAGGAGCAATTAGGGGATAAGTGTCTTTAAACAAAGCACAATTGATGCAAACACAGACAACGTGTTGTAAATGCTAGTACAGTAACATCCACCCCCCTGCGTCCTGTATCAGCCGCGCCGGGCGTGCCCGCTGGCCATAATGGGGGTTATCGCTTCTCGGCCTTTTGGCTAAGATCAAGTGTAGTATCTGTTCTTATCAGTTTAATATCTGATACGTCCCCTACCCGGGTACCATATATTAAATTGATTTTTGGAACAGGGAGATGGAATAGGGGCTTGCTCCGTCCACTCCACGCATCGACCTGGTCTTGCAGTATCTCCAGGAACGGTGCACTAACTCCTCCTAACTTTGTCAAAGTAAATGTTTTGGTACGCTAATCTGCGATGGGTTAAAGGCAATGCAAAAAAAAAGAAATCATTAGATGGGCAATGCTCTGTTTAATCTGCGTTATGTTTTCCCGCCCTTTTTGTTAAAAAAAAAACGTCTGTGTGTGTGTGTGTGTGTGTGTGTGTGTGTGTGTGTGTAAATGGCTGCATTTACATAGCGCTTTATAATTTGTTCCTCACATTTTACCCATTCACTCAGACGTTCACACACCGATGGCGGAGGCAACCATGCAAGGTGCCAACCTACCTGCTCATCAGGAGCAATTAGGGGATAAGTGTCTTTAAACAAAGCACAATTGATGCAAACACAGACAACGTGTTGTAAATGCTAGTACAGTAACATCCACCCCCCTGCGTCCTGTATCAGCCGCGCCGGGCGTGCCCGCTGGCCATAATGGGGGTTATCGCTTCTCGGCCTTTTGGCTAAGATCAAGTGTAGTATCTGTTCTTATCAGTTTAATATCTGATACGTCCCCTACCCGGGGACCATATATTAAATTGATTTTTGGAACAGGGAGATGGAATAGGGGCTTGCTCCGTCCACTCCACGCATCGACCTGGTCTTGCAGTATCTCCAGGAACGGTGCACTAACTCCTCCTAACTTTGTCAAAGTAAATGTTTTGGTACGCTAATCTGCGATGGGTTAAAGGCAATGCAAAAAAAAAGAAATCATTAGATGGGCAATGCTCTGTTTAATCTGCGTTATGTTTTCCCGCCCTTTTTGTTAAAAAAAAAAAAAAAAAAAAAAAAAAAACGTCCGTGTGTGTGTGTGTGTGTGTGTGTGTGTGTGTGTGTGTAAATGGCTGCATTTACATAGCGCTTTACAATTTGTTCCTCACATTTTACCCATTCACTCAGACGTTCACACACCGATGGCGGAGGCAACCATGCAAGGTGCCAACCTACCTGCTCATCAGGAGCAATTAGGGGATAAGTGTCTTTAAACAAAGCACAATTGATGCAAACACAGACAACGTGTTGTAAATGCTAGTACAGTAACATCCACCCCCCTGCGTCCTGTATCAGCCGCGCCGGGCGTGCCCGCTGGCCATAATGGGGGTTATCGCTTCTCGGCCTTTTGGCTAAGATCAAGTGTAGTATCTGTTCTTATCAGTTTAATATCTGATACGTCCCCTACCCGGGGACCATATATTAAATTGTTTTTTGGAACAGGGAGATGGAATAGGGGCTTGCTCCGTCCACTCCACACATCGACCTGGTCTTGCAGTATCTCCAGGAACGGTGCACTAACTCCTCCTAACTTTGTCAAAGTAAATGTGTTGGTACGCTAATCTGCGATGGGTTAAAGGCAATGCAAAAAAAAAGAAATCATTAGATGGGCAATGCTCTGTTTAATCTGCGTTATGTTTTCCCGCCCTTTTTGTTAAAAAAAAAAAAAGAAAAAAAAAAAAAAAACTTCCGTGTGTGTGTGTGTGTGTGTGTGTGTGTGTGTGTGTGTGTAAATGGCTGCATTTACATAGCGCTTTACAATTTGTTCCTCACATTTTACCCATTCACTCAGACGTTCACACACCGATGGCGGAGGCAACCATGCAAGGTGCCAACCTACCTGCTCATCAGGAGCAATTAGGGGATAAGTGTCTTTAAACAAAGCACAATTGATGCAAACACAGACAACGTGTTGTAAATGCTAGTACAGTAACATCCACCCCCCTGCGTCCTGTATCAGCCGCGCCGGGCGTGCCCGCTGGCCATAATGGGGGTTATCGCTTCTCGGCCTTTTGGCTAAGATCAAGTGGATGACCGGTGTATGCTGTTCCTGGTTTTGTTTGCTTGTTTATTATTTTTCTCACATTTCCACAGTCGTGCGGTGTATGGGACTGGAAATTGAGTTTTTTTTATTGTTTGTGCTGGCTTCTCCCTACGATGGCCAGCACTCCACGGCAGTCGACCCCTAGGGCTGGGTTACGGTTTTCGGCGAGGTTCATATGGAAGGATGGAACGATGCCCATGTGGAACAGAGATGTGTTTGTGGATGGTGTCATCATGACTCAACTCAAGTTGAAGGCGGACGATATTTTTTGCATCCAGCACAATGCCCAGGAGAGGGGCTACGATGTTTCCTTCAGATCCAGTTTGGGGCTCCAGGGGGTTTTGGAGGACTGCAAGCGGATGGAGGCTGATGTCGGACCCCTCAGCCATTTCGAGGTGTTTTCTCTGGACAGGCTGAATTTTCGAGTTATCAATGTCACAATGTACAACCCGTACGTGATCGATAAGGAGGTGACTGATTTTTTGGCCCCCTACGCTGAGGTGATATCTGAGGTCCGGAGGATCAGAGACAGACGTGGGATCTGGACGGGGCGGAGGCAGGTGCAGGTGCTCCTAAAGGCTGTTCCCGGTGGCTGTGACGGGCTGGCTCATCCCCCAGCCTTCTTTTCCTTGGGGCCTGATAGGGGGTATTTGTTTTATAACAACCAGCCCCCTTTCTGCCGAAGGTGCCGGGTGGCAGGGCACTCTGATGGAAAGTGTGGGGAGGTGAGGTGCCACCATTGCAAGGAGGAGGGCCACATGGCTAAAGATTGTAAGGTTGGTAAGAAATGCCACAACTGCAGTTCCACCGACCACCTGGTGAGGGCCTGTCCCCAGGAGCGGCGGTATTCGTCAGTGGTGGTGATGGGGAAGGAGCTTGCACCGAAGACCGGAGAGGAGGAAGAAAGTGCACCAGTGGCACCAGCACCAGCACCAATAGAGGCGATTCCTGTGGAGAAGGACGCAGAGGCGGAGACGGTACTCCTGGTTGGCAACAAGACAGTTTCCCCTTTGTCTTCCGATGGAGAGGCGATGGACGAGGAGGAGGTGGTCGGTGGAGCCAGCGGAGCCAGTGGAGCCAGTGGAGCCAGAAAACGGAGGTTAAGGGTTAAAAGGACTACACCTGGGTCAGAAGGTATGGGGGCAGGGGAAATTACCGGTGGGGGCCCACAAAAAAAGGTAAGGGGAGGGAAGGGAGGTAGGGTGGCCCTCTTAGTGCAACAGGTCGGTGGGGAGCAGGGGGTTGGTGGGGGAGTGGGTTTGGCGGATGTTGAGGCTGAGGGGGAGGGGGTTTGTTTACCGGTTTCCCCTGTCCTGGACAGTATGGACAGTATGGACCCTTTTGAGACTCCAAGCCTTGGGGAAGGGTTACAGGTGGGAGCACCCAACACTTTGCCTGCTTCTTGGGATAAGGGGGAGGATGGGGAGGACAGTTAAAAGTGGGGGTAGGGGTATTATTGTGGGTTGGTTTTTTGTTTAATTTAATTTTATTATTGTCAATGGCTTCACAGTGGGCACTTTTAATGCACGGGGGTTGAGGGGTTCTGTTAAGAGGAGGGGCTTTTTTGATTATGTTGCCTCACTCAGGCTTACCGTTTGTTTTGTTCAAGAGGTGCACTTACGGGATGGGAGGGATTGTGGTGTGTTTTCAAAGGAATGGGACAAGGGGGAATCGTTTTGGTCAGTGGGGGGGGTTCACTCATCTGGTGTGGGGATACTGTTTGGAAACCGGGAGGCAAGGGTGGTGGGTTCTTTTGTAATTGTGCAGGGGAGGGTTATGGGGGTTGATGTGAATATTGGGGTTTTGAAATTGAGGGTGGTGGTGGTGTACGGGCCACAGAGGGCGGGTGAAAGGAGTGCCATGATGGAGGCTTTAAGGCCTTTTTTTGCCACAAACAGGCAGATGGTGGTGGGGGGTGATTTTAATGTGGATCTGGGGAGGGTGGGTGATCCAAGTGCTGGGTGTGTGGGTTCTTTTTTTAAGGGGCAGGGGCTTGTGGATGGAGGGAAGGCACTTACCCCTCGAATAGATGGTCCCACATGGCGTAACTCCCGGGGGGTAGCCAGGCGTCTCGATTATGTGTTTTTTTCTCTGTCCTTGGTCCTATTGTCGGGCGGGTGGTCCCTGTTTTTTTCTCTGACCATGATGGGCTCCTCTTTCGGGTCCGGTCTAGCGCTCCTGTTTTCGGCCCCGGGTACTGGAGGTTGAACTCCAGTGTCCTTGGCGAGGATGAGTTCTGCAGTAGCTTTGTCTCCTTTTTCCGGGGGCTCGAGGGACTTAGGGCTTTGTTTTCTGGTGTGGTGGAGTGGTGGGAGGGGGCTAAGGAGAGGATAAAGGGGTTTTGTATTATGTATTGTCAACGGAGGGCGAAGGAGGCGGGGAGGGAAGTGCTCCGTCTTCAACACCTCCTCGAGCTCGAGTACACTTTGGGTAACCTAGGTGGCGCTGTAGACCAGCGGGCTTGTGACTCCCTTAAGACAGAACTTAGGGATGTCTATGAGGATAAGGCCCGTGCTTACCTGACGCGGTCACGTCGTGAGTTCTTGGAGAAGAATGAGACGTGTTCCGCAGCCTTTTTCAGCAGCGTGAGGGCTGATAAGGGAAGGAAGGTGATATCGGGAGTTAGGGACAGTCAGGGTCAGGTGGTTACTGAGACAGGGGAGATGGTAAGGGTCGCAACCGATCACTTCCGCTCCTTCTTCTGTGAACGAGTGGTGGATGAGGAGCGAGCAGAGGCTTTTTTGCAGCTTGTGGCTCAGAGGGTACCGTCAGACCTGGCTGAGGCTTTGGAGGCCCCTCTCTCTCTCTCGAGGAATTGGAGGGTGCCCTTCGTAGAATGGGCAAGCGTAAGGTTCCGGGCATCGATGGCCTGCCGGCTGAGTTTTATCTCATGTTTTGGGATATTCTCGGCCCGGTGGTTCTCGAGGTCCTGACCGAGGTCCTCCGCACAGGGGCACTGGGAGGGTCAATGGCTAAGGGGGTGATCTCACTTCTGTTTAAGAAGGGGGACGCCTCTGACCTTAAGAACTGGCGGCCATTGACCATGCTGTGTGTTGATTACAAGCTTTTGGCTAAGGTTCTCACAGACCGTCTGTGCACAGCTCTCCCAGATGCGGTCCATGTGGATCAGACGTGTGGGGTGGCTGGGCGCTCGTTGAGATGGAATCTCCAGCTCATCAGAGACGTCATCGCTTGGGCAGAGGATCGGGACCTGCCACTTATGGTGGTGGGTCTTGATCAGGCCAAAGCCTTTGATAGGGTTCACTGGGGTTTTATGTTCAAAGTTTTAGAGAGAATAGGCTTAGGGCGGGTTTTTGTTGGGTGGCTGCGTACTCTGTACACAGCAGTGGGGAGCACGGTTTCTGTTAATGGGCACTTGGGGGAGTTTTTTGGGTTGCACGCAGGGGTAAGACAGGGGTGTCCGCTCTCTCCCCTGCTCTACGTCCTTTATATGGAGCCCCTGGCGGCGGCCATTAGGGCTGACCCGGGTGTGAAGGGTATCCTGGTACCAGGCAGCAGGGGCCTGAGGGTCAAGTTGTCGCAGTATGCGGATGATACCACACTGCTACTGGACAACGATGCGTGTCTGAGTCGGTCTTTGGAGATCTTCCAGGACTTTGGCCGGGTGTCTGGTGCGGAGCTCAACCGTGCTAAATCCTCGGTTAAGTTCTTTGGGCGGTGGAAGAGTAGGTCAGACGTACCAGGAGGGCTGTCGCTCTGTGAAGGGGCCCTGAGGATTCTTGGGGTCCTCTTTGAGGCAGCCCACAGTGCCACGGTCAACTGGACCAGGCGAATAGATGCAGTTCATAAAAAGTTTGCCCTCTGGAAGGCCAGGAGACTGACCTTTACGGGGAAGGTACTGGTTTTGAAGGTAGACGTGTTGCCGTCCCTCCTGTACCTGGCGTACATCTTTCCGATGCCGGCCAGCATGCGGAGGCCGCTCACTCGGCTTGTGTTTCGTTTCATGTGGGGGGGGAGTTATGAATACGTGGCGAGGGCACGCATGTTGGCTCCGGTGGGGGAAGGGGGGAGGGACGTGCCCCATTTCCCACTCAAGTTGGACTGCATTTTTGTTTCTTTTTTGCTCAAAGAATTGTCCTCTCCAGTAGTCCATCCATCTGGCTACTTCCTCCGGTTCTACTTTGCCTACCCGGCAAGGAGGGTCATGGCCTGGTCCAATTCGGCCCCCCGGGCGGAGCAGTTGCCGTGGCATTTTGGCCACGCGGCAAAGTGGCTGCGGGCTCATCCTGGGGTTTTGGAAGGGGATGTGGGGTTGGACCAGAAGAGGCTCTATGCCGAGGTGAGACAGGGAGTGACCGCGCCAGCTGTGGTGGGGATACCCGCTACAGTTTGGTTGTCGGTACAACTGCCTGGCCTGGACAATGGGCTCAAGGATTTAGGATGGCTGATGTTACACAGGAGTTTGCCGGTGCGTGAGATCATGCACCGGCATGGCTTGGCGAGATCCCCGGTGTGCCCCAGAGCTGGTTGCTTTGTGGACGAGACTATTAGACACGTCATGTGGGACTGTCCTTTTGCAGGGGTGGTGTGGGCTAGGGCATCTGTGTTGATTGGGAGGTTGGAGGGGAGTGTTGGGGTCACATGGGCAAGATTGGAGAGAGGGATTGGGAGAGCTGGGGGGGGGCGTAGGGGGCGTCTCCTGCAATGGCTGCTCATGGGCCTTTTTAAGAAGGGGCTGTGGGAGGCCAGACAGGCTCTGGTTAAAAAGGCGGTGGATTGGGGGGTGGAGGGGGTTGTTAGGAGAGTAGAGGGGGACGTAAAGGGAAGGATGCGGTGGGATGTGAAGAGGTGGGGACATCATGCTGCTAGGGAGAGATGGAAGGGGGGTTTAGGTTTGATGGAAGGGATGTAGTGGTTGCTTAGGATATTGACATATGGTTTTTTTGTGGAGACCGGAAAGTGCATAAGTGGAAAATGGGGACATGGTTTTTTGTCTTGGATAGTGGGCTATTGTTTTGGGTGGGATAAAGGGAGGTTTTGGTTAACAGTGGGTGGTTTAATTTGGGGTTCATTTTCATTTTCAACTGTAACAGGGACAGCATACAATAAGGAACATAAAATGAAAATGTAGAAATGCAAATGTTCAGGAAAGTTTTGTTTGGATTAGTAGGGAAAGGTAAATTAAGAATGTGTGCACATGTATGGGTGTTTTAAATAGTATGATAGGAAGTCGTTTTGTAGTTTGTATGGTATAGGGACAGATAGGATGTGATAACATGTATATGATTATTTTTGATATAAAATTAAGAAAGAAGGTAAAAACTCCCCTCCCAGCTGGTTGGAGGGGAGGAGAAGCCCGATTTCACAAAAAAAAAAAAAAAAAAAAAATCTGTTCTTATCAGTTTAATATCTGATACGTCCCCTACCCGGGGACCATATATTAAATTGATTTTTGGAACAGGGAGATGGAATAGGGGCTTGCTCCGTCCACTCCACGCATCGACCTGGTCTTGCAGTATCTCCAGGAACGGTGCACTAACTCCTCCTAACTTTGTCAAAGTAAATGTTTTGGTACGCTAATCTGCGATGGGTTAAAGGCAATGCAAAAAAAAAGAAATCATTAGATGGGCAATGCTCTGTTTAATCTGCGTTATGTTTTCCCGCCCTTTTTGTTAAAAAAAAAAAAAAAAAAAAAAAAAAAAACGTCCGTGTGTGTGTGTGTGTGTGTGTGTGTGTGTGTGTGTGTGTGTGTGTGTGTAAATGGCTGCATTTACATAGCGCTTTACAATTTGTTCCTCACATTTTACCCATTCACTCAGACGTTCACACACCGATGGCGGAGGCAACCATGCAAGGTGCCAACCTACCTGCTCATCAGGAGCAATTAGGGGATAAGTGTCTTTAAACAAAGCACAATTGATGCAAACACAGACAACGTGTTGTAAATGCTAGTACAGTAACATCCACCCCCTGCGTCCTGTATCAGCCGCGCCGGGCGTGCCCGCTGGCCATAATGGGGGTTATCGCTTCTCGGCCTTTTGGCTAAGATCAAGTGTAGTATCTGTTCTTATCAGTTTAATATCTGATACGTCCCCTACCCGGGGACCATATATTAAATTGATTTTTGGAACAGGGAGATGGAATAGGGGCTTGCTCCGTCCACTCCACGCATCGACCTGGTCTTGCAGTATCTCCAGGAACGGTGCACTAACTCCTCCTAACTTTGTCAAAGTAAATGTTTTGGTACGCTAATCTGCGATGGGTTAAAGGCAATGCAAAAAAAAAGAAATCATTAGATGGGCAATGCTCTGTTTAATCTGCGTTATGTTTTCCCGCCCTTTTTGTTAAAAAAAAAACGTCTGTGTGTGTGTGTGTGTGTGTGTGTGTGTGTGTGTGTGTGTGTGTGTGTGTAAATGGCTGCATTTACATAGCGCTTTACAATTTGTTCCTCACATTTTACCCATTCACTCAGACGTTCACACACCGATGGCGGAGGCAACCATGCAAGGTGCCAACCTACCTGCTCATCAGGAGCAATTAGGGGATAAGTGTCTTTAAACAAAGCACAATTGATGCAAACACAGACAACGTGTTGTAAATGCTAGTACAGTAACATCCACCCCCCTGCGTCCTGTATCAGCCGCGCCGGGCGTGCCCGCTGGCCATAATGGGGGTTATCGCTTCTCGGCCTTTTGGCTAAGATCAAGTGGATGACCGGTGTATGCTGTTCCTGGTTTTGTTTGCTTGTTTATTATTTTTCTCACATTTCCACAGTCGTGCGGTGTATGGGACTGGAAATTGAGTTTTTTTTTTTTTTATTGTTTGTGCTGGCTTCTCCCTACGATGGCCAGCACTCCACGGCAGTCGACCCCTAGGGCTGGGTTACGGTTTTCGGCGAGGTTCATATGGAAGGATGGAACGATGCCCATGTGGAACAGAGATGTGTTTGTGGATGGTGTCATCATGACTCAACTCAAGTTGAAGGCGGACGATATTTTTTGCATCCAGCACAATGCCCAGGAGAGGGGCTACGATGTTTCCTTCAGATCCAGTTTGGGGCTCCAGGGGGTTTTGGAGGACTGCAAGCGGATGGAGGCTGATGTCGGACCCCTCAGCCATTTCGAGGTGTTTTCTCTGGACAGGCTGAATTTTCGAGTTATCAATGTCACAATGTACAACCCGTACGTGATCGATAAGGAGGTGACTGATTTTTTGGCCCCCTACGCTGAGGTGATATCTGAGGTCCGGAGGATCAGAGACAGACGTGGGATCTGGACGGGGCGGAGGCAGGTGCAGGTGCTCCTAAAGGCTGTTCCCGGTGGCTGTGACGGGCTGGCTCATCCCCCAGCCTTCTTTTCCTTGGGGCCTGATAGGGGGTATTTGTTTTATAACAACCAGCCCCCTTTCTGCCGAAGGTGCCGGGTGGCAGGGCACTCTGATGGAAAGTGTGGGGAGGTGAGGTGCCACCATTGCAAGGAGGAGGGCCACATGGCTAAAGATTGTAAGGTTGGTAAGAAATGCCACAACTGCAGTTCCACCGACCACCTGGTGAGGGCCTGTCCCCAGGAGCGGCGGTATTCGTCAGTGGTGGTGATGGGGAAGGAGCTTGCACCGAAGACCGGAGAGGAGGAAGAAAGTGCACCAGTGGCACCAGCACCAGCACCAATAGAGGCGATTCCTGTGGAGAAGGACGCAGAGGCGGAGACGGTACTCCTGGTTGACAACAAGACAGTTACCCCTTTGTCTTCCGATGGAGAGGCGATGGACGAGGAGGAGGTGGTCGGTGGAGCCAGCGGAGCCAGTGGAGCCAGTGGAGCCAGAAAACGGAGGTTAAGGGTTAAAAGGACTACACCTGGGTCAGAAGGTATGGGGGCAGGGGAAATTACCGGTGGGGGCCCACAAAAAAAGGTAAGGGGAGGGAAGGGAGGTAGGGTGGCCCTCTTAGTGCAACAGGTCGGTGGGGAGCAGGGGGTTGGTGGGGGAGTGGGTTTGGCGGATGTTGAGGCTGAGGGGGAGGGGGTTTGTTTACCGGTTTCCCCTGTCCTGGACAGTATGGACAGTATGGACCCTTTTGAGACTCCAAGCCTTGGGGAAGGGTTACAGGTGGGAGCACCCAACACTTTGCCTGCTTCTTGGGATAAGGGGGAGGATGGGGAGGACAGTTAAAAGTGGGGGTAGGGGTATTATTGTGGGTTGGTTTTTTGTTTAATTTATTTTTATTATTGTCAATGGCTTTCACAGTGGGCACTTTTAATGCACGGGGGTTGAGGGGTTCTGTTAAGAGGAGGGGCTTTTTTGATTATGTTGCCTCACTCAGGCTTACCGTTTGTTTTGTTCAAGAGGTGCACTTACGGGATGGGAGGGATTGTGGTGTGTTTTCAAAGGAATGGGACAAGGGGGAATCGTTTTGGTCAGTGGGGGGGGTTCACTCATCTGGTGTGGGGATACTGTTTGGAAACCGGGAGGCAAGGGTGGTGGGTTCTTTTGTAATTGTGCAGGGGAGGGTTATGGGGGTTGATGTGAATATTGGGGTTTTGAAATTGAGGGTGGTGGTGGTGTACGGGCCACAGAGGGCGGGTGACAGGAGTGCCATGATGGAGGCTTTAAGGCCTTTTTTTGCCACAAACAGGCAGATGGTGGTGGGGGGTGATTTTAATGTGGATCTGGGGAGGGTGGGTGATCCAAGTGCTGGGTGTGTGGGTTCTTTTTTTAAGGGGCAGGGGCTTGTGGATGGAGGGAAGGCACTTACCCCTCGAATAGATGGTCCCACATGGCGTAACTCCCGGGGGGTAGCCAGGCGTCTCGATTATGTGTTTTTTTCTCGGTCCTTGGTCCTATTGTCGGGCCGGGTGGTCCCTGTTTTTTTCTCTGACCATGATGGGCTCCTCTTTCGGGTCCGGTCTAGCGCTCCTGTTTTCGGCCCCGGGTACTGGAGGTTGAACTCCAGTGTCCTTGGCGAGGATGAGTTCTGCAGTAGCTTTGTCTCCTTTTTCCGGGGGCTCGAGGGACTTAGGGCTTTGTTTTCTGGTGTGGTGGAGTGGTGGGAGGGGGCTAAGGAGAGGATAAAGGGGTTTTGTATTATGTATTGTCAACGGAGGGCGAAGGAGGCGGGGAGGGAAGTGCTCCGTCTTCAACACCTCCTCGAGCTCGAGTACACTTTGGGTAACCTAGGTGGCGCTGTAGACCAGCGGGCTTGTGACTCCCTTAAGACAGAACTTAGGGATGTCTATGAGGATAAGGCCCGTGCTTACCTGACGCGGTCACGTCGTGAGTTCTTGGAGAAGAATGAGACGTGTTCCGCAGCCTTTTTCAGCAGCGTGAGGGCTGATAAGGGAAGGAAGGTGATATCGGGAGTTAGGGACAGTCAGGGTCAGGTGGTTACTGAGACAGGGGAGATGGTAAGGGTCGCAACCGATCACTTCCGCTCCTTCTTCTGTGAACGAGTGGTGGATGAGGAGCGAGCAGAGGCTTTTTTGCAGCTTGTGGCTCAGAGGGTACCGTCAGACCTGGCTGAGGCTTTGGAGGCCCCTCTCTCTCTCGAGGAATTGGAGGGTGCCCTTCGTAGAATGGGCAAGCGTAAGGTTCCGGGCATCGATGGCCTGCCGGCTGAGTTTTATCTCATGTTTTGGGATATTCTCGGCCCGGTGGTTCTCGAGGTCCTGACCGAGGTCCTCCGCACAGGGGCACTGGGAGGGTCAATGGCTAAGGGGGTGATCTCACTTCTGTTTAAGAAGGGGGACGCCTCTGACCTTAAGAACTGGCGGCCATTGACCATGCTGTGTGTTGATTACAAGCTTTTGGCTAAGGTTCTCACAGACCGTCTGTGCACAGCTCTCCCAGATGCGGTCCATGTGGATCAGACGTGTGGGGTGGCTGGGCGCTCGTTGAGATGGAATCTCCAGCTCATCAGAGACGTCATCGCTTGGGCAGAGGATCGGGACCTGCCACTTATGGTGGTGGGTCTTGATCAGGCCAAAGCCTTTGATAGGGTTCACTGGGGTTTTATGTTCAAAGTTTTAGAGAGAATAGGCTTAGGGCGGGTTTTTGTTGGGTGGCTGCGTACTCTGTACACAGCAGTGGGGAGCACGGTTTCTGTTAATGGGCACTTGGGGGAGTTTTTTGGGTTGCACGCAGGGGTAAGACAGGGGTGTCCGCTCTCTCCCCTGCTCTACGTCCTTTATATGGAGCCCCTGGCGGCGGCCATTAGGGCTGACCCGGGTGTGAATGTTATCCTGGTACCAGGCAGCAGGGGCCTGAGGGTCAAGTTGTCGCAGTATGCGGATGATACCACACTGCTACTGGACAACGATGCGTGTCTGAGTCGGTCTTTGGAGATCTTCCAGGACTTTGGCCGGGTGTCTGGCGCGGAGCTCAACCGTGCTAAATCCTCGGTTAAGTTCTTTGGGCGGTGGAAGAGTAGGTCAGACGTACCAGGAGGGCTGTCGCTCTGTGAAGGGGCCCTGAGGATTCTTGGGGTCCTCTTTGAGGCAGCCCACAGTGCCACGGTCAACTGGACCAGGCGAATAGATGCAGTTCATAAAAAGTTTGCCCTCTGGAAGGCCAGGAGACTGACCTTTACGGGGAAGGTACTGGTTTTGAAGGTAGACGTGTTGCCGTCCCTCCTGTACCTGGCGTACATCTTTCCGATGCCGGCCAGCATGCGGAGGCCGCTCACTCGGCTTGTGTTTCGTTTCATGTGGGGGGGGAGTTATGAATACGTGGCGAGGGCACGCATGTTGGCTCCGGTGGGGGAAGGGGGGAGGGACGTGCCCCATTTCCCACTCAAGTTGGACTGCATTTTTGTTTCTTTTTTGCTCAAAGAATTGTCCTCTCCGGTAGTCCATCCATCTGGCTACTTCCTCCGGTTCTACTTTGCCTACCCGGCAAGGAGGGTCATGGCCTGGTCCAATTCGGCCCCCCGGGCGGAGCAGTTGCCGTGGCATTTTGGCCACGCGGCAAAGTGGCTGCGGGCTCATCCTGGGGTTTTGGAAGGGGATGTGGGGTTGGACCAGAAGAGGCTCTATGCCGAGGTGAGACAGGGAGTGACCGCGCCAGCTGTGGTGGGGATACCCGCTACAGTTTGGTTGTCGGTACAACTGCCTGGCCTGGACAATGGGCTCAAGGATTTAGGATGGCTGATGTTACACAGGAGTTTGCCGGTGCGTGAGATCATGCACCGGCATGGCTTGGCGAGATCCCCGGTGTGCCCCAGAGCTGGTTGCTTTGTGGACGAGACTATTAGACACGTCATGTGGGACTGTCCTTTTGCAGGGGTGGTGTGGGCTAGGGCATCTGTGTTGATTGGGAGGTTGGAGGGGAGTGTTGGGGTCACATGGGCAAGATTGGAGAGAGGGATTGGGAGAGCTGGGGGGGGGCGTAGGGGGCGTCTCCTGCAATGGCTGCTCATGGGCCTTTTTAAGAAGGGGCTGTGGGAGGCCAGACAGGCTCTGGTTAAAAAGGCGGTGGATTGGGGGGTGGAGGGGGTTGTTAGGAGAGTAGAGGGGGACGTAAAGGGAAGGATGCGGTGGGATGTGAAGAGGTGGGGACATCATGCTGCTAGGGAGAGATGGAAGGGGGGTTTAGGTTTGATGGAAGGGATGTAGTGGTTGCTTAGGATATTGACATATGGTTTTTTTTGTGGAGACCGGAAAGTGCATAAGTGGAAAATGGGGACATGGTTTTTTTGTCTTGGATAGTGGGCTATTGTTTTGGGTGGGATAAAGGGAGGTTTTGGTTAACAGTGGGTGGTTTAATTTGGGGTTTCATTTTCATTTTCAACTGTAACAGGGACAGCATACAATAAGGAACATAAAATGAAAATGTAGAAATGCAAATGTTCAGGAAAGTTTTGTTTGGATTAGTAGGGAAAGGTAAATTAAGAATGTGTGCACATGTATGGGTGTTTTAAATAGTATGATAGGAAGTCGTTTTGTAGTTTGTATGGTATAGGGACAGATAGGATGTGATAACATGTATATGATTATTTTTGATATAAAATTAAGAAAGAAGGTAAAAACTCCCCTCCCAGCTGGTTGGAGGGGAGGAGAAGCCCGATTTCACAAAAAAAAAAAAAAAAAAAAAAAAAAAAAAAAAATCTGTTCTTATCAGTTTAATATCTGATACGTCCCCTACCCGGGGACCATATATTAAATAGATTTTTGGAACAGGGAGATGGAATAGGGGCTTGCTCCGTCCACTCCACGCATCGACCTGGTCTTGCAGTATCTCCAGGAACGGTGCACTAACTCCTCCTAACTTTGTCAAAGTAAATGTTTTGGTACGCTAATCTGCGATGGGTTAAAGGCAATGCAAAAAAAAAGAAATCATTAGATGGGCAATGCTCTGTTTAATCTGCGTTATGTTTTCCCGCCCTTTTTGTTAAAAATAAAAAAAAAAAAAAAAAAAAGAAACGTCCGTGTGTGTGTGTGTGTGTGTGTGTGTGTGTGTGTAAATGGCTGCATTTACATAGCGCTTTACAATTTGTTCCTCACATTTTACCCATTCACTCAGACGTTCACACACCGATGGCGGAGGCAACCATGCAAGGTGCCAACCTACCTGCTCATCAGGAGCAATTAGGGGATAAGTGTCTTTAAACAAAGCACAATTGATGCAAACACAGACAACGTGTTGTAAATGCTAGTACAGTAACATCCACCCCCCTGCGTCCTGTATCAGCCGCGCCGGGCGTGCCCGCTGGCCATAATGGGGGTTATCGCTTCTCGGCCTTTTGGCTAAGATCAAGTGTAGTATCTGTTCTTATCAGTTTAATATCTGATACGTCCCCTACCCGGGGACCATATATTAAATTGATTTTTGGAACAGGGAGATGGAATAGGGGCTTGCTCCGTCCACTCCACGCATCGACCTGGTCTTGCAGTATCTCCAGGAACGGTGCACTAACTCCTCCTAACTTTGTCAAAGTAAATGTTTTGGTACGCTAATCTGCGATGGGTTAAAGGCAATGCAAAAAAAAAGAAATCATTAGATGGGCAATGCTCTGTTTAATCTGCGTTATGTTTTCCCGCCCTTTTTGTTAAAAAAAAAACGTCTGTGTGTGTGTGTGTGTGTGTGTGTGTGTGTGTAAATGGCTGCATTTACATAGCGCTTTACAATTTGTTCCTCACATTTTACCCATTCACTCAGACGTTCACACACCGATGGCGGAGGCAACCATGCAAGGTGCCAACCTACCTGCTCATCAGGAGCAATTAGGGGATAAGTGTCTTTAAACAAAGCACAATTGATGCAAACACAGACAACGTGTTGTAAATGCTAGTACAGTAACATCCACCCCCCTGCGTCCTGTATCAGCCCCGCCGGGCGTGCCCGCTGGCCATAATGGGGGTTATCGCTTCTCGGCCTTTTGGCTAAGATCAAGTGGATGACCGGTGTATGCTGTTCCTGGTTTTGTTTGCTTGTTTATTATTTTTCTCACATTTCCACAGTCGTGCGGTGTATGGGACTGGAAATTGAGGTTTTTTTATTGTTTGTGCTGGCTTCTCCCTACGATGGCCAGCACTCCACGGCAGTCGACCCCTAGGGCTGGGTTACGGTTTTCGGCGAGGTTCATATGGAAGGATGGAACGATGCCCATGTGGAACAGAGATGTGTTTGTGGATGGTGTCATCATGACTCAACTCAAGTTGAAGGCGGACGATATTTTTTGCATCCAGCACAATGCCCAGGAGAGGGGCTACGATGTTTCCTTCAGATCCAGTTTGGGGCTCCAGGGGGTTTTGGAGGACTGCAAGCGGATGGAGGCTGATGTCGGACCCCTCAGCCATTTCGAGGTGTTTTCTCTGGACAGGCTGAATTTTCGAGTTATCAATGTCACAATGTACAACCCGTACGTGATCGATAAGGAGGTGACTGATTTTTTGGCCCCCTACGCTGAGGTGATATCTGAGGTCCGGAGGATCAGAGACAGACGTGGGATCTGGACGGGGCGGAGGCAGGTGCAGGTGCTCCTAAAGGCTGTTCCCGGTGGCTGTGACGGGCTGGCTCATCCCCCAGCCTTCTTTTCCTTGGGGCCTGATAGGGGGTATTTGTTTTATAATAACCAGCCCCCTTTCTGCCGAAGGTGCCGGGTGGCAGGGCACTCTGACGGAAAGTGTGGGGAGGTGAGGTGCCACCATTGCAAGGAGGAGGGCCACATGGCTAAAGATTGTAAGGTTGGTAAGAAATGCCACAACTGCAGTTCCACCGACCACCTGGTGAGGGCCTGTCCCCAGGAGCGGCGGTATTCGTCAGTGGTGGTGATGGGGAAGGAGCTTGCGCCGAAGACCGGAGAGGAGGAAGAAAGTGCACCAGTGGCACCAGCACCAGCACCAATAGAGGCGATTCCTGTGGAGAAGGACGCAGAGGCGGAGACGGTACTCCTGGTTGGCAACAAGACAGTTTCCCCTTTGTCTTCCGATGGAGAGGCGATGGACGAGGAGGAGGTGGTCGGTGGAGCCAGCGGAGCCAGTGGAGCCAGTGGAGCCAGAAAACGGAGGTTAAGGGTTAAAAGGACTACACCTGGGTCAGAAGGTATGGGGGCAGGGGAAATTACCGGTGGGGGCCCACAAAAAAAAGGTAAGGGGAGGGAAGGGAGGTAGGGTGGCCCTCTTAGTGCAACAGGTCGGTGGGGAGCAGGGGGTTGGTGGGGGAGTGGGTTTGGCGGATGTTGAGGCTGAGGGGGAGGGGGGTGGTTTACCGGTTTCCCCTGTCCTGGACAGTATGGACAGTATGGACCTTTTTGAGACTCCAAGCCTTGGGGAAGGGTTACAGGTGGGAGCACCCAACACTTTGCCTGCTTCTTGGGATAAGGGGGAGGATGGGGAGGACAGTTAAAAGTGGGGGTAGGGGTATTATTGTGGGTTGGTTTTTTGTTTAATTTAATTGTATTATTGTCAATGGCTTTCACAGTGGGCACTTTTAATGCACGGGGGTTGAGGGGTTCTGTTAAGAGGAGGGGCTTTTTTGATTATGTTGCCTCACTCAGGCTTACCGTTTGTTTTGTTCAAGAGGTGCACTTACGGGATGGGAGGGATTGTGGTGTGTTTTCAAAGGAATGGGACAAGGGGGAATCGTTTTGGTCAGTGGGGGGGGTTCACTCATCTGGTGTGGGGATACTGTTTGGAAACCGGGAGGCAAGGGTGGTGGGTTCTTTTGTAATTGTGCAGGGGAGGGTTATGGGGGTTGATGTGAATATTGGGGTTTTGAAATTGAGGGTGGTGGTGGTGTACGGGCCACAGAGGGCGGGTGACAGGAGTGCCATGATGGAGGCTTTAAGGCCTTTTTTTGCCACAAACAGGCAGATGGTGGTGGGGGGTGATTTTAATGTGGATCTGGGGAGGGTGGGTGATCCAAGTGCTGGGTGTGTGGGTTCTTTTTTTAAGGGGCAGGGGCTTGTGGATGGAGGGAAGGCACTTACCCCTCGAATAGATGGTCCCACATGGCGTAACTCCCGGGGGGTAGCCAGGCGTCTCGATTATGTGTTTTTTTCTCGGTCCTTGGTCCTATTGTCGGGCCGGGTGGTCCCTGTTTTTTTCTCTGACCATGATGGGCTCCTCTTTCGGGTCCGGTCTAGCGCTCCTGTTTTCGGCCCCGGGTACTGGAGGTTGAACTCCAGTGTCCTTGGCGAGGATGAGTTCTGCAGTAGCTTTGTCTCCTTTTTCCGGGGGCTCGAGGGACTTAGGGCTTTGTTTTCTGGTGTGGTGGAGTGGTGGGAGGGGGCTAAGGAGAGGATAAAGGGGTTTTGTATTATGTATTGTCAACGGAGGGCGAAGGAGGCGGGGAGGGAAGTGCTCCGTCTTCAACACCTCCTCGAGCTCGAGTACACTTTGGGTAACCTAGGTGGCGCTGTAGACCAGCGGGCTTGTGACTCCCTTAAGACAGAACTTAGGGATGTCTATGAGGATAAGGCCCGTGCTTACCTGACGCGGTCACGTCGTGAGTTCTTGGAGAAGAATGAGACGTGTTCCGCAGCCTTTTTCAGCAGCGTGAGGGCTGATAAGGGAAGGAAGGTGATATCGGGAGTTAGGGACAGTCAGGGTCAGGTGGTTACTGAGACAGGGGAGATGGTAAGGGTCGCAACCGATCACTTCCGCTCCTTCTTCTGTGAACGAGTGGTGGATGAGGAGCGAGCAGAGGCTTTTTTGCAGCTTGTGGCTCAGAGGGTACCGTCAGACCTGGCTGAGGCTTTGGAGGCCCCTCTCTCTCTCGAGGAATTGGAGGGTGCCCTTCGTAGAATGGGCAAGCGTAAGGTTCCGGGCATCGATGGCCTGCCGGCTGAGTTTTATCTCATGTTTTGGGATATTCTCGGCCCGGTGGTTCTCGAGGTCCTGACCGAGGTCCTCCGCACAGGGGCACTGGGAGGGTCAATGGCTAAGGGGGTGATCTCACTTCTGTTTAAGAAGGGGGACGCCTCTGACCTTAAGAACTGGCGGCCATTGACCATGCTGTGTGTTGATTACAAGCTTTTGGCTAAGGTTCTCACAGACCGTCTGTGCACAGCTCTCCCAGATGCGGTCCATGTGGATCAGACGTGTGGGGTGGCTGGGCGCTCGTTGAGATGGAATCTCCAGCTCATCAGAGACGTCATCGCTTGGGCAGAGGATCGGGACCTGCCACTTATGGTGGTGGGTCTTGATCAGGCCAAAGCCTTTGATAGGGTTCACTGGGGTTTTATGTTCAAAGTTTTAGAGAGAATAGGCTTAGGGCGGGTTTTTGTTGGGTGGCTGCGTACTCTGTACACAGCAGTGGGGAGCACGGTTTCTGTTAATGGGCACTTGGGGGAGTTTTTTGGGTTGCACGCAGGGGTAAGACAGGGGTGTCCGCTCTCTCCCCTGCTCTACGTCCTTTATATGGAGCCCCTGGCGGCGGCCATTAGGGCTGACCCGGGTGTGAAGGGTATCCTGGTACCAGGCAGCAGGGGCCTGAGGGTCAAGTTGTCGCAGTATGCGGATGATACCACACTGCTACTGGACAACGATGCGTGTCTGAGTCGGTCTTTGGAGATCTTCCAGGACTTTGGCCGGGTGTCTGGCGCGGAGCTCAACCGTGCTAAATCCTCGGTTAAGTTCTTTGGGCGGTGGAAGAGTAGGTCAGACGTACCAGGAGGGCTGTCGCTCTGTGAAGGGGCCCTGAGGATTCTTGGGGTCCTCTTTGAGGCAGCCCACAGTGCCACGGTCAACTGGACCAGGCGAATAGATGCAGTTCATAAAAAGTTTGCCCTCTGGAAGGCCAGGAGACTGACCTTTACGGGGAAGGTACTGGTTTTGAAGGTAGACGTGTTGCCGTCCCTCCTGTACCTGGCGTACATCTTTCCGATGCCGGCCAGCATGCGGAGGCCGCTCACTCGGCTTGTGTTTCGTTTCATGTGGGGGGGGAGTTATGAATACGTGGCGAGGGCACGCATGTTGGCTCCGGTGGGGGAAGGGGGGAGGGACGTGCCCCATTTCCCACTCAAGTTGGACTGCATTTTTGTTTCTTTTTTGCTCAAAGAATTGTCCTCTCCGGTAGTCCATCCATCTGGCTACTTCCTCCGGTTCTACTTTGCCTACCCGGCAAGGAGGGTCATGGCCTGGTCCAATTCGGCCCCCCGGGCGGAGCAGTTGCCGTGGCATTTTGGCCACGCGGCAAAGTGGCTGCGGGCTCATCCTGGGGTTTTGGAAGGGGATGTGGGGTTGGACCAGAAGAGGCTCTATGCCGAGGTGAGACAGGGAGTGACCGCGCCAGCTGTGGTGGGGATACCCGCTACAGTTTGGTTGTCGGTACAACTGCCTGGCCTGGACAATGGGCTCAAGGATTTAGGATGGCTGATGTTACACAGGAGTTTGCCGGTGCGTGAGATCATGCACCGGCATGGCTTGGCGAGATCCCCGGTGTGCCCCAGAGCTGGTTGCTTTGTGGACGAGACTATTAGACACGTCATGTGGGACTGTCCTTTTGCAGGGGTGGTGTGGGCTAGGGCATCTGTGTTGATTGGGAGGTTGGAGGGGAGTGTTGGGGTCACATGGGCAAGATTGGAGAGAGGGATTGGGAGAGCTGGGGGGGGGCGTAGGGGGCGTCTCCTGCAATGGCTGCTCATGGGCCTTTTTAAGAAGGGGCTGTGGGAGGCCAGACAGGCTCTGGTTAAAAAGGCGGTGGATTGGGGGGTGGAGGGGGTTGTTAGGAGAGTAGAGGGGGACGTAAAGGGAAGGATGCGGTGGGATGTGAAGAGGTGGGGACATCATGCTGCTAGGGAGAGATGGAAGGGGGGTTTAGGTTTGATGGAAGGGATGTAGTGGTTGCTTAGGATATTGACATATGGTTTTTTTTGTGGAGACCGGAAAGTGCATAAGTGGAAAATGGGGACATGGTTTTTTTGTCTTGGATAGTGGGCTATTGTTTTGGGTGGGATAAAGGGAGGTTTTGGTTAACAGTGGGTGGTTTAATTTGGGGTTTCATTTTCATTTTCAACTGTAACAGGGACAGCATACAATAAGGAACATAAAATGAAAATGTAGAAATGCAAATGTTCAGGAAAGTTTTGTTTGGATTAGTAGGGAAAGGTAAATTAAGAATGTGTGCACATGTATGGGTGTTTTAAATAGTATGATAGGAAGTCGTTTTGTAGTTTGTATGGTATAGGGACAGATAGGATGTGATAACATGTATATGATTATTTTTGATATAAAATTAAGAAAGAAGGTAAAAACTCCCCTCCCAGCTGGTTGGAGGGGAGGAGAAGCCCGATTTCACAAAAAAAAAAAAAAAAAAAATCTGTTCTTATCAGTTTAATATCTGATACGTCCCCTACCCGGGGACCATATATTAAATAGATTTTTGGAACAGGGAGATGGAATAGGGGCTTGCTCCGTCCACTCCACGCATCGACCTGGTCTTGCAGTATCTCCAGGAACGGTGCACTAACTCCTCCTAACTTTGTCAAAGTAAATGTTTTGGTACGCTAATCTGCGATGGGTTAAAGGCAATGCAAAAAAAAAGAAATCATTAGATGGGCAATGCTCTGTTTAATCTGCGTTATGTTTTCCCGCCCTTTTTGTTAAAAATAAAAAAAAAAAAAAAAAAAAGAAACGTCCGTGTGTGTGTGTGTGTGTGTGTGTGTGTGTGTGTAAATGGCTGCATTTACATAGCGCTTTACAATTTGTTCCTCACATTTTACCCATTCACTCAGACGTTCACACACCGATGGCGGAGGCAACCATGCAAGGTGCCAACCTACCTGCTCATCAGGAGCAATTAGGGGATAAGTGTCTTTAAACAAAGCACAATTGATGCAAACACAGACAACGTGTTGTAAATGCTAGTACAGTAACATCCACCCCCCTGCGTCCTGTATCAGCCGCGCCGGGCGTGCCCGCTGGCCATAATGGGGGTTATCGCTTCTCGGCCTTTTGGCTAAGATCAAGTGGATGACCGGTGTATGCTGTTCCTGGTTTTGTTTGCTTGTTTATTATTTTTCTCACATTTCCACAGTCGTGCGGTGTATGGGACTGGAAATTGAGTTTTTTTTATTGTTTGTGCTGGCTTCTCCCTACGATGGCCAGCACTCCACGGCAGTCGACCCCTAGGGCTGGGTTACGGTTTTCGGCGAGGTTCATATGGAAGGATGGAACGATGCCCATGTGGAACAGAGATGTGTTTGTGGATGGTGTCATCATGACTCAACTCAAGTTGAAGGCGGACGATATTTTTTGCATCCAGCACAATGCCCAGGAGAGGGGCTACGATGTTTCCTTCAGATCCAGTTTGGGGCTCCAGGGGGTTTTGGAGGACTGCAAGCGGATGGAGGCTGATGTCGGACCCCTCAGCCATTTCGAGGTGTTTTCTCTGGACAGGCTGAATTTTCGAGTTATCAATGTCACAATGTACAACCCGTACGTGATCGATAAGGAGGTGACTGATTTTTTGGCCCCCTACGCTGAGGTGATATCTGAGGTCCGGAGGATCAGAGACAGACGTGGGATCTGGACGGGGCGGAGGCAGGTGCAGGTGCTCCTAAAGGCTGTTCCCGGTGGCTGTGACGGGCTGGCTCATCCCCCAGCCTTCTTTTCCTTGGGGCCTGATAGGGGGTATTTGTTTTATAACAACCAGCCCCCTTTCTGCCGAAGGTGCCGGGTGGCAGGGCACTCTGATGGAAAGTGTGGGGAGGTGAGGTGCCACCATTGCAAGGAGGAGGGCCACATGGCTAAAGATTGTAAGGTTGGTAAGAAATGCCACAACTGCAGTTCCACCGACCACCTGGTGAGGGCCTGTCCCCAGGAGCGGCGGTATTCGTCAGTGGTGGTGATGGGGAAGGAGCTTGCACCGAAGACCGGAGAGGAGGAAGAAAGTGCACCAGTGGCACCAGCACCAGCACCAATAGAGGCGATTCCTGTGGAGAAGGACGCAGAGGCGGAGACGGTACTCCTGGTTGGCAACAAGACAGTTTCCCCTTTGTCTTCCGATGGAGAGGCGATGGACGAGGAGGAGGTGGTCGGTGGAGCCAGCGGAGCCAGTGGAGCCAGTGGAGCCAGAAAACGGAGGTTAAGGGTTAAAAGGACTACACCTGGGTCAGAAGGTATGGGGGCAGGGGAAATTACCGGTGGGGGCCCACAAAAAAAGGTAAGGGGAGGGAAGGGAGGTAGGGTGGCCCTCTTAGTGCAACAGGTCGGTGGGGAGCAGGGGGTTGGTGGGGGAGTGGGTTTGGCGGATGTTGAGGCTGAGGGGGAGGGGGTTTGTTTACCGGTTTCCCCTGTCCTGGACAGTATGGACAGTATGGACCCTTTTGAGACTCCAAGCCTTGGGGAAGGGTTACAGGTGGGAGCACCCAACACTTTGCCTGCTTCTTGGGATAAGGGGGAGGATGGGGAGGACAGTTAAAAGTGGGGGTAGGGGTATTATTGTGGGTTGGTTTTTTGTTTAATTTTATTTTATTATTGTCAATGGCTTTCACAGTGGGCACTTTTAATGCACGGGGGTTGAGGGGTTCTGTTAAGAGGAGGGGCTTTTTTGATTATGTTGCCTCACTCAGGCTTACCGTTTGTTTTGTTCAAGAGGTGCACTTACGGGATGGGAGGGATTGTGGTGTGTTTTCAAAGGAATGGGACAAGGGGGAATCGTTTTGGTCAGTGGGGGGGGTTCACTCATCTGGTGTGGGGATACTGTTTGGAAACCGGGAGGCAAGGGTGGTGGGTTCTTTTGTAATTGTGCAGGGGAGGGTTATGGGGGTTGATGTGAATATTGGGGTTTTGAAATTGAGGGTGGTGGTGGTGTACGGGCCACAGAGGGCGGGTGAAAGGAGTGCCATGATGGAGGCTTTAAGGCCTTTTTTTGCCACAAACAGGCAGATGGTGGTGGGGGGTGATTTTAATGTGGATCTGGGGAGGGTGGGTGATCCAAGTGCTGGGTGTGTGGGTTCTTTTTTTAAGGGGCAGGGGCTTGTGGATGGAGGGAAGGCACTTACCCCTCGAATAGATGGTCCCACATGGCGTAACTCCCGGGGGGTAGCCAGGCGTCTCGATTATGTGTTTTTTTCTCGGTCCTTGGTCCTATTGTCGGGCCGGGTGGTCCCTGTTTTTTTCTCTGACCATGATGGGCTCCTCTTTCGGGTCCGGTCTAGCGCTCCTGTTTTCGGCCCCGGGTACTGGAGGTTGAACTCCAGTGTCCTTGGCGAGGATGAGTTCTGCAGTAGCTTTGTCTCCTTTTTCCGGGGGCTCGAGGGACTTAGGGCTTTGTTTTCTGGTGTGGTGGAGTGGTGGGAGGGGGCTAAGGAAAGGATAAAGGGGTTTTGTATTATGTATTGTCAACGGAGGGCGAAGGAGGCGGGGAGGGAAGTGCTCCGTCTTCAACACCTCCTCGAGCTCGAGTACACTTTGGGTAACCTAGGTGGCGCTGTAGACCAGCGGGCTTGTGACTCCCTTAAGACAGAACTTAGGGATGTCTATGAGGATAAGGCCCGTGCTTACCTGACGCGGTCACGTCGTGAGTTCTTGGAGAAGAATGAGACGTGTTCCGCAGCCTTTTTCAGCAGCGTGAGGGCTGATAAGGGAAGGAAGGTGATATCGGGAGTTAGAGACAGTCAGGGTCAGGTGGTTACTGAGACAGGGGAGATGGTAAGGGTCGCAACCGATCACTTCCGCTCCTTCTTCTGTGAACGAGTGGTGGATGAGGAGCGAGCAGAGGCTTTTTTGCAGCTTGTGGCTCAGAGGGTACCGTCAGACCTGGCTGAGGCTTTGGAGGCCCCTCTCTCTCTCGAGGAATTGGAGGGTGCCCTTCGTAGAATGGGCAAGCGTAAGGTTCCGGGCATCGATGGCCTGCCGGCTGAGTTTTATCTCATGTTTTGGGATATTCTCGGCCCGGTGGTTCTCGAGGTCCTGACCGAGGTCCTCCGCACAGGGGCACTGGGAGGGTCAATGGCTAAGGGGGTGATCTCACTTCTGTTTAAGAAGGGGGACGCCTCTGACCTTAAGAACTGGCGGCCATTGACCATGCTGTGTGTTGATTACAAGCTTTTGGCTAAGGTTCTCACAGACCGTCTGTGCACAGCTCTCCCAGATGCGGTCCATGTGGATCAGACGTGTGGGGTGGCTGGGCGCTCGTTGAGATGGAATCTCCAGCTCATCAGAGACGTCATCGCTTGGGCAGAGGATCGGGACCTGCCACTTATGGTGGTGGGTCTTGATCAGGCCAAAGCCTTTGATAGGGTTCACTGGGGTTTTATGTTCAAAGTTTTAGAGAGAATAGGCTTAGGGCGGGTTTTTGTTGGGTGGCTGCGTACTCTGTACACAGCAGTGGGGAGCACGGTTTCTGTTAATGGGCACTTGGGGGAGTTTTTTGGGTTGCACGCAGGGGTAAGACAGGGGTGTCCGCTCTCTCCCCTGCTCTACGTCCTTTATATGGAGCCCCTGGCGGCGGCCATTAGGGCTGACCCGGGTGTGAAGGGTATCCTGGTACCAGGCAGCAGGGGCCTGAGGGTCAAGTTGTCGCAGTATGCGGATGATACCACACTGCTACTGGACAACGATGCGTGTCTGAGTCGGTCTTTGGAGATCTTCCAGGACTTTGGCCGGGTGTCTGGCGCGGAGCTCAACCGTGCTAAATCCTCGGTTAAGTTCTTTGGGCGGTGGAAGAGTAGGTCAGACGTACCAGGAGGGCTGTCGCTCTGTGAAGGGGCCCTGAGGATTCTTGGGGTCCTCTTTGAGGCAGCCCACAGTGCCACGGTCAACTGGACCAGGCGAATAGATGCAGTTCATAAAAAGTTTGCCCTCTGGAAGGCCAGGAGACTGACCTTTACGGGGAAGGTACTGGTTTTGAAGGTAGACGTGTTGCCGTCCCTCCTGTACCTGGCGTACATCTTTCCGATGCCGGCCAGCATGCGGAGGCCGCTCACTCGGCTTGTGTTTCGTTTCATGTGGGGGGGGAGTTATGAATACGTGGCGAGGGCACGCATGTTGGCTCCGGTGGGGGAAGGGGGGAGGGACGTGCCCCATTTCCCACTCAAGTTGGACTGCATTTTTGTTTCTTTTTTGCTCAAAGAATTGTCCTCTCCGGTAGTCCATCCATCTGGCTACTTCCTCCGGTTCTACTTTGCCTACCCGGCAAGGAGGGTCATGGCCTGGTCCAATTCGGCCCCCCGGGCGGAGCAGTTGCCGTGGCATTTTGGCCACGCGGCAAAGTGGCTGCGGGCTCATCCTGGGGTTTTGGAAGGGGATGTGGGGTTGGACCAGAAGAGGCTCTATGCCGAGGTGAGACAGGGAGTGACCGCGCCAGCTGTGGTGGGGATACCCGCTACAGTTTGGTTGTCGGTACAACTGCCTGGCCTGGACAATGGGCTCAAGGATTTAGGATGGCTGATGTTACACAGGAGTTTGCCGGTGCGTGAGATCATGCACCGGCATGGCTTGGCGAGATCCCCGGTGTGCCCCAGAGCTGGTTGCTTTGTGGACGAGACTATTAGACACGTCATGTGGGACTGTCCTTTTGCAGGGGTGGTGTGGGCTAGGGCATCTGTGTTGATTGGGAGGTTGGAGGGGAGTGTTGGGGTCACATGGGCAAGATTGGAGAGAGGGATTGGGAGAGCTGGGGGGGGGCGTAGGGGGCGTCTCCTGCAATGGCTGCTCATGGGCCTTTTTAAGAAGGGGCTGTGGGAGGCCAGACAGGCTCTGGTTAAAAAGGCGGTGGATTGGGGGGTGGAGGGGGTTGTTAGGAGAGTAGAGGGGGACGTAAAGGGAAGGATGCGGTGGGATGTGAAGAGGTGGGGACATCATGCTGCTAGGGAGAGATGGAAGGGGGGTTTAGGTTTGATGGAAGGGATGTAGTGGTTGCTTAGGATATTGACATATGGTTTTTTTTGTGGAGACCGGAAAGTGCATAAGTGGAAAATGGGGACATGGTTTTTTGTCTTGGATAGTGGGCTATTGTTTTGGGTGGGATAAAGGGAGGTTTTGGTTAACAGTGGGTGGTTTAATTTGGGGTTCATTTTCATTTCAACTGTAACAGGGACAGCATACAATAAGGAACATAAAATGAAAATGTAGAAATGCAAATGTTCAGGAAAGTTTTGTTTGGATTAGTAGGGAAAGGTAAATTAAGAATGTGTGCACATGTATGGGTGTTTTAAATAGTATGATAGGAAGTCGTTTTGTAGTTTGTATGGTATAGGGACAGATAGGATGTGATAACATGTATATGATTATTTTTGATATAAAATTAAGAAAGAAGGTAAAAACTCCCCTCCCAGCTGGTTGGAGGGGAGGAGAAGCCCGATTTCACAAAAAAAAAAAAAAAAAATCTGTTCTTATCAGTTTAATATCTGATACGTCCCCTACCCGGGGACCATATATTAAATTGATTTTTGGAACAGGGAGATGGAATAGGGGCTTGCTCCGTCCACTCCACGCATCGACCTGGTCTTGCAGTATCTCCAGGAACGGTGCACTAACTCCTCCTAACTTTGTCAAAGTAAATGTTTTGGTACGCTAATCTGCGATGGGTTAAAGGCAATGCAAAAAAAAAGAAATCATTAGATGGGCAATGCTCTGTTTAATCTGCGTTATGTTTTCCCGCCCTTTTTGTTAAAAAAAAAACGTCTGTGTGTGTGTGTGTGTGTGTGTGTGTGTGTGTGTAAATGGCTGCATTTACATAGCGCTTTACAATTTGTTCCTCACATTTTACCCATTCACTCAGACGTTCACACACCGATGGCGGAGGCAACCATGCAAGGTGCCAACCTACCTGCTCATCAGGAGCAATTAGGGGATAAGTGTCTTTAAACAAAGCACAATTGATGCAAACACAGACAACGTGTTGTAAATGCTAGTACAGTAACATCCACCCCCCTGCGTCCTGTATCAGCCGCGCCGGGCGTGCCCGCTGGCCATAATGGGGGTTATCGCTTCTCGGCCTTTTGGCTAAGATCAAGTGGATGACCGGTGTATGCTGTTCCTGGTTTTGTTTGCTTGTTTATTATTTTTCTCACATTTCCACAGTCGTGCGGTGTATGGGACTGGAAATTGAGGTTTTTTTATTGTTTGTGCTGGCTTCTCCCTACGATGGCCAGCACTCCACGGCAGTCGACCCCTAGGGCTGGGTTACGGTTTTCGGCGAGGTTCATATGGAAGGATGGAACGATGCCCATGTGGAACAGAGATGTGTTTGTGGATGGTGTCATCATGACTCAACTCAAGTTGAAGGCGGACGATATTTTTTGCATCCAGCACAATGCCCAGGAGAGGGGCTACGATGTTTCCTTCAGATCCAGTTTGGGGCTCCAGGGGGTTTTGGAGGACTGCAAGCGGATGGAGGCTGATGTCGGACCCCTCAGCCATTTCGAGGTGTTTTCTCTGGACAGGCTGAATTTTCGAGTTATCAATGTCACAATGTACAACCCGTACGTGATCGATAAGGAGGTGACTGATTTTTTGGCCCCCTACGCTGAGGTGATATCTGAGGTCCGGAGGATCAGAGACAGACGTGGGATCTGGACGGGGCGGAGGCAGGTGCAGGTGCTCCTAAAGGCTGTTCCCGGTGGCTGTGACGGGCTGGCTCATCCCCCAGCCTTCTTTTCCTTGGGGCCTGATAGGGGGTATTTGTTTTATAATAACCAGCCCCCTTTCTGCCGAAGGTGCCGGGTGGCAGGGCACTCTGACGGAAAGTGTGGGGAGGTGAGGTGCCACCATTGCAAGGAGGAGGGCCACATGGCTAAAGATTGTAAGGTTGGTAAGAAATGCCACAACTGCAGTTCCACCGACCACCTGGTGAGGGCCTGTCCCCAGGAGCGGCGGTATTCGTCAGTGGTGGTGATGGGGAAGGAGCTTGCGCCGAAGACCGGAGAGGAGGAAGAAAGTGCACCAGTGGCACCAGCACCAGCACCAATAGAGGCGATTCCTGTGGAGAAGGACGCAGAGGCGGAGACGGTACTCCTGGTTGGCAACAAGACAGTTTCCCCTTTGTCTTCCGATGGAGAGGCGATGGACGAGGAGGAGGTGGTCGGTGGAGCCAGCGGAGCCAGTGGAGCCAGTGGAGCCAGAAAACGGAGGTTAAGGGTTAAAAGGACTACACCTGGGTCAGAAGGTATGGGGGCAGGGGAAATTACCGGTGGGGGCCCACAAAAAAAAGGTAAGGGGAGGGAAGGGAGGTAGGGTGGCCCTCTTAGTGCAACAGGTCGGTGGGGAGCAGGGGGTTGGTGGGGGAGTGGGTTTGGCGGATGTTGAGGCTGAGGGGGAGGGGGGTGGTTTACCGGTTTCCCCTGTCCTGGACAGTATGGACAGTATGGACCTTTTTGAGACTCCAAGCCTTGGGGAAGGGTTACAGGTGGGAGCACCCAACACTTTGCCTGCTTCTTGGGATAAGGGGGAGGATGGGGAGGACAGTTAAAAGTGGGGGTAGGGGTATTATTGTGGGTTGGTTTTTTGTTTAATTTAATTGTATTATTGTCAATGGCTTTCACAGTGGGCACTTTTAATGCACGGGGGTTGAGGGGTTCTGTTAAGAGGAGGGGCTTTTTTGATTATGTTGCCTCACTCAGGCTTACCGTTTGTTTTGTTCAAGAGGTGCACTTACGGGATGGGAGGGATTGTGGTGTGTTTTCAAAGGAATGGGACAAGGGGGAATCGTTTTGGTCAGTGGGGGGGGTTCACTCATCTGGTGTGGGGATACTGTTTGGAAATCGGGAGGCAAGGGTGGTGGGTTCTTTTGTAATTGTGCAGGGGAGGGTTATGGGGGTTGATGTGAATATTGGGGTTTTGAAATTGAGGGTGGTGGTGGTGTACGGGCCACAGAGGGCGGGTGAAAGGAGTGCCATGATGGAGGCTTTAAGGCCTTTTTTTGCCACAAACAGGCAGATGGTGGTGGGGGGTGATTTTAATGTGGATCTGGGGAGGGTGGGTGATCCAAGTGCTGGGTGTGTGGGTTCTTTTTTTTAAGGGGCAGGGGCTTGTGGATGGAGGGAAGGCACTTACCCCTCGAATAGATGGTCCCACATGGCGTAACTCCCGGGGGGTAGCCAGGCGTCTCGATTATGTGTTTTTTTCTCGGTCCTTGGTCCTATTGTCGGGCCGGGTGGTCCCTGTTTTTTTCTCTGACCATGATGGGCTCCTCTTTCGGGTCCGGTCTAGCGCTCCTGTTTTCGGCCCCGGGTACTGGAGGTTGAACTCCAGTGTCCTTGGCGAGGATGAGTTCTGCAGTAGCTTTGTCTCCTTTTTCCGGGGGCTCGAGGGACTTAGGGCTTTGTTTTCTGGTGTGGTGGAGTGGTGGGAGGGGGCTAAGGAGAGGATAAAGGGGTTTTGTATTATGTATTGTCAACGGAGGGCGAAGGAGGCGGGGAGGGAAGTGCTCCGTCTTCAACACCTCCTCGAGCTCGAGTACACTTTGGGTAACCTAGGTGGCGCTGTAGACCAGCGGGCTTGTGACTCCCTTAAGACAGAACTTAGGGATGTCTATGAGGATAAGGCCCAAGCTTACCTGACGCGGTCACGTCGTGAGTTCTTGGAGAAGAATGAGACGTGTTCCGCAGCCTTTTTCAGCAGCGTGAAGGCTGATAAGGGAAGGAAGGTGATATCGGGAGTTAGGGACAGTCAGGGTCAGGTGGTTACTGAGACAGGGGAGATGGTAAGGGTCGCAACCGATCACTTCCGCTCCTTCTTCTGTGAACGAGTGGTGGATGAGGAGCGAGCAGAGGCTTTTTTGCAGCTTGTGGCTCAGAGGGTACCGTCAGACCTGGCTGAGGCTTTGGAGGCCCCTCTCTCTCTCGAGGAATTGGAGGGTGCCCTTCGTAGAATGGGCAAGCGTAAGGTTCCGGGCATCGATGGCCTGCCGGCTGAGTTTTATCTCATGTTTTGGGATATTCTCGGCCCGGTGGTTCTCGAGGTCCTGACCGAGGTCCTCCGCACAGGGGCACTGGGAGGGTCAATGGCTAAGGGGGTGATCTCACTTCTGTTTAAGAAGGGGGACGCCTCTGACCTTAAGAACTGGCGGCCATTGACCATGCTGTGTGTTGATTACAAGCTTTTGGCTAAGGTTCTCACAGACCGTCTGTGCACAGCTCTCCCAGATGCGGTCCATGTGGACCAGACGTGTGGGGTGGCTGGGCGCTCGTTGAGATGGAATCTCCAGCTCATCAGAGACGTCATCGCTTGGGCAGAGGATCGGGACCTGCCACTTATGGTGGTGGGTCTTGATCAGGCCAAAGCCTTTGATAGGGTTCACTGGGGTTTTATGTTCAAAGTTTTAGAGAGAATAGGCTTAGGGCGGGTTTTTGTTGGGTGGCTGCGTACTCTGTACACAGCAGTGGGGAGCACGGTTTCTGTTAATGGGCACTTGGGGGAGTTTTTTGGGTTGCACGCAGGGGTAAGACAGGGGTGTCCGCTCTCTCCCCTGCTCTACGTCCTTTACATGGAGCCCCTGGCGGCGGCCATTAGGGCTGACCCGGGTGTGAAGGGTATCCTGGTACCAGGCAGCAGGGGCCTGAGGGTCAAGTTGTCGCAGTATGCGGATGATACCACACTGCTACTGGACAACGATGCGTGTCTGAGTCGGTCTTTGGAGATCTTCCAGGACTTTGGCCGGGTGTCTGGCGCGGAGCTCAACCGTGCTAAATCCTCGGTTAAGTTCTTTGGGCGGTGGAAGAGTAGGTCAGACGTACCAGGAGGGCTGTCGCTCTGTGAAGGGGCCCTGAGGATTCTTGGGGTCCTCTTTGAGGCAGCCCACAGTGCCACGGTCAACTGGACCAGGCGAATAGATGCAGTTCATAAAAAGTTTGCCCTCTGGAAGGCCAGGAGACTGACCTTTACGGGGAAGGTACTGGTTTTGAAGGTAGACGTGTTGCCGTCCCTCCTGTACCTGGCGTACATCTTTCCGATGCCGGCCAGCATGCGGAGGCCGCTCACTCGGCTTGTGTTTCATTTCATGTGGGGGGGGAGTTATGAATACGTGGCGAGGGCACGCATGTTGGCTCCGGTGGGGGAAGGGGGGAGGGACGTGCCCCATTTCCCACTCAAGTTGGACTGCATTTTTGTTTCTTTTTTGCTCAAAGAATTGTCCTCTCCGGTAGTCCATCCATCGGGCTACTTCCTCCGGTTCTACTTTGCCTACCCGGCAAGGAGGGTCATGGCCTGGTCCAATTCGGCCCCCCGGGCGGAGCAGTTGCCGTGGCATTTTGGCCACGCGGCAAAGTGGCTGCGGGCTCATCCTGGAGTTTTGGAAGGGGATGTGGGGTTGGACCAGAAGAGGCTCTATGCCGAGGTGAGACAGGGAGTGACCGCGCCAGCTGTGGTGGGGATACCCGCTACAGTTTGGTTGTCGGTACAACTGCCTGGCCTGGACAATGGGCTCAAGGATTTAGGATGGCTGATGTTACACAGGAGTTTGCCGGTGCGTGAGATCATGCACCGGCATGGCTTGGCGAGATCCCCGGTGTGCCCCAGAGCTGGTTGCTTTGTGGACGAGACTATTAGACACGTCATGTGGGACTGTCCTTTTGCAGGGGTGGTGTGGGCTAGGGCATCTGTGTTGATTGGGAGGTTGGAGGGGAGTGTTGGGGTCACATGGGCAAGATTGGAGAGAGGGATTGGGAGAGCTGGGGGGGGGCGTAGGGGGCGTCTCCTGCAATGGCTGCTCATGGGCCTTTTTAAGAAGGGGCTGTGGGAGGCCAGACAGGCTCTGGTTAAAAAGGCGGTGGATTGGGGGGTGGGGGGGTTGTTAGGAGAGTAGAGGGGGACGTAAAGGGAAGGATGCGGTGGGATGTGAAGAGGTGGGGACATCATGCTGCTAGGGAGAGATGGAAGGGGGGTTTAGGTTTGATGGAAGGGATGTAGTGGTTGCTTAGGATATTGACATATGGTTTTTTTGGTGGAGACCGGAAAGTGCATAAGTGGAAAATGGGGACATGGTTTTTTGTCTTGGATAGTGGGCTATTGTTTTGGGTGGGATAAAGGGAGGTTTTGGTTAACAGTGGGTGGTTTAATTTGGGGTTCATTTTCATTTTCAACTGTAACAGGGACAGCATACAATAAGGAACATAAAATGAAAATGTAGAAATGCAAATGTTCAGGAAAGTTTTGTTTGGATTAGTAGGGAAAGGTAAATTAAGAATGTGTGCACATGTATGGGTGTTTTAAATAGTATGATAGGAAGTCGTTTTGTAGTTTGTATGGTATAGGGACAGATAGGATGTGATAACATGTATATGATTATTTTTGATATAAAATTAAGAAAGAAGGTAAAAACTCCCCTCCCAGCTGGTTGGAGGGGAGGAGAAGCCCGATTTCACTTAAAAAAAAAAAAAAAAAAAAAAAAATCTGTTCTTATCAGTTTAATATCTGATACGTCCCCTACCCGGGGACCATATATTAAATTGATTTTTGGAACAGGGAGATGGAATAGGGGCTTGCTCCGTCCACTCCACGCATCGACCTGGTCTTGCAGTATCTCCAGGAACGGTGCACTAACTCCTCCTAACTTTGTCAAAGTAAATGTTTTGGTACGCTAATCTGCGATGGGTTAAAGGCAATGCAAAAAAAAAGAAATCATTAGATGGGCAATGCTCTGTTTAATCTGCGTTATGTTTTCCCGCCCTTTTTGTTAAAAAAAAACGTCTGTGTGTGTGTGTGTGTGTGTGTGTGTGTGTGTGTGTGTGTGTGTGTGTGTAAATGGCTGCATTTACATAGCGCTTTACAATTTGTTCCTCACATTTTACCCATTCACTCAGACGTTCACACACCGATGGCGGAGGCAACCATGCAAGGTGCCAACCTACCTGCTCATCAGGAGCAATTAGGGGATAAGTGTCTTTAAACAAAGCACAATTGATGCAAACACAGACAACGTGTTGTAAATGCTAGTACAGTAACATCCACCCCCCTGCGTCCTGTATCAGCCGCGCCGGGCGTGCCCGCTGGCCATAATGGGGGTTATCGCTTCTCGGCCTTTTGGCTAAGATCAAGTGGATGACCGGTGTATGCTGTTCCTGGTTTTGTTTGCTTGTTTATTATTTTTCTCACATTTCCACAGTCGTGCGGTGTATGGGACTGGAAATTGAGGTTTTTTTATTGTTTGTGCTGGCTTCTCCCTACGATGGCCAGCACTCCACGGCAGTCGACCCCTAGGGCTGGGTTACGGTTTTCGGCGAGGTTCATATGGAAGGATGGAACGATGCCCATGTGGAACAGAGATGTGTTTGTGGATGGTGTCATCATGACTCAACTCAAGTTGAAGGCGGACGATATTTTTTGCATCCAGCACAATGCCCAGGAGAGGGGCTACGATGTTTCCTTCAGATCCAGTTTGGGGCTCCAGGGGGTTTTGGAGGACTGCAAGCGGATGGAGGCTGATGTCGGACCCCTCAGCCATTTCGAGGTGTTTTCTCTGGACAGGCTGAATTTTCGAGTTATCAATGTCACAATGTACAACCCGTACGTGATCGATAAGGAGGTGACTGATTTTTTGGCCCCCTACGCTGAGGTGATATCTGAGGTCCGGAGGATCAGAGACAGACGTGGGATCTGGACGGGGCGGAGGCAGGTGCAGGTGCTCCTAAAGGCTGTTCCCGGTGGCTGTGACGGGCTGGCTCATCCCCCAGCCTTCTTTTCCTTGGGGCCTGATAGGGGGTATTTGTTTTATAATAACCAGCCCCCTTTCTGCCGAAGGTGCCGGGTGGCAGGGCACTCTGACGGAAAGTGTGGGGAGGTGAGGTGCCACCATTGCAAGGAGGAGGGCCACATGGCTAAAGATTGTAAGGTTGGTAAGAAATGCCACAACTGCAGTTCCACCGACCACCTGGTGAGGGCCTGTCCCCAGGAGCGGCGGTATTCGTCAGTGGTGGTGATGGGGAAGGAGCTTGCGCCGAAGACCGGAGAGGAGGAAGAAAGTGCACCAGTGGCACCAGCACCAGCACCAATAGAGGCGATTCCTGTGGAGAAGGACGCAGAGGCGGAGACGGTACTCCTGGTTGGCAACAAGACAGTTTCCCCTTTGTCTTCCGATGGAGAGGCGATGGACGAGGAGGAGGTGGTCGGTGGAGCCAGCGGAGCCAGTGGAGCCAGTGGAGCCAGAAAACGGAGGTTAAGGGTTAAAAGGACTACACCTGGGTCAGAAGGTATGGGGGCAGGGGAAATTACCGGTGGGGGCCCACAAAAAAAGGTAAGGGGAGGGAAGGGAGGTAGGGTGGCCCTCTTAGTGCAACAGGTCGGTGGGGAGCAGGGGGTTGGTGGGGGAGTGGGTTTGGCGGATGTTGAGGCTGAGGGGGAGGGGGGTGGTTTACCGGTTTCCCCTGTCCTGGACAGTATGGACAGTATGGACCTTTTTGAGACTCCAAGCCTTGGGGAAGGGTTACAGGTGGGAGCACCCAACACTTTGCCTGCTTCTTGGGATAAGGGGGAGGATGGGGAGGACAGTTAAAAGTGGGGGTAGGGGTATTATTGTGGGTTGGTTTTTTGTTTAATTTTATTTTATTATTGTCAATGGCTTTCACAGTGGGCACTTTTAATGCACGGGGGTTGAGGGGTTCTGTTAAGAGGAGGGGCTTTTTTGATTATGTTGCCTCACTCAGG
Organism: Notolepis coatsorum; assembly: GCF_963971535.1. Classification (NCBI taxonomy): domain Eukaryota; kingdom Metazoa; phylum Chordata; class Actinopteri; order Aulopiformes; family Paralepididae; genus Notolepis; species Notolepis coatsorum. The sequence goes on along the minus strand of NC_140169.1, from coordinate 440,919 downwards.
CTTACCGTTTGTTTTGTTCAAGAGGTGCACTTACGGGATGGGAGGGATTGTGGTGTGTTTTCAAAGGAATGGGACAAGGGGGAATCGTTTTGGTCAGTGGGGGGGGTTCACTCATCTGGTGTGGGGATACTGTTTGGAAATCGGGAGGCAAGGGTGGTGGGTTCTTTTGTAATTGTGCAGGGGAGGGTTATGGGGGTTGATGTGAATATTGGGGTTTTGAAATTGAGGGTGGTGGTGGTGTACGGGCCACAGAGGGCGGGTGAAAGGAGTGCCATGATGGAGGCTTTAAGGCCTTTTTTTGCCACAAACAGGCAGATGGTGGTGGGGGGTGATTTTAATGTGGATCTGGGGAGGGTGGGTGATCCAAGTGCTGGGTGTGTGGGTTCTTTTTTTAAGGGGCAGGGGCTTGTGGATGGAGGGAAGGCACTTACCCCTCGAATAGATGGTCCCACATGGCGTAACTCCCGGGGGGTAGCCAGGCGTCTCGATTATGTGTTTTTTTCTCGGTCCTTGGTCCTATTGTCGGGCCGGGTGGTCCCTGTTTTTTTCTCTGACCATGATGGGCTCCTCTTTCGGGTCCGGTCTAGCGCTCCTGTTTTCGGCCCCGGGTACTGGAGGTTGAACTCCAGTGTCCTTGGCGAGGATGAGTTCTGCAGTAGCTTTGTCTCCTTTTTCCGGGGGCTCGAGGGACTTAGGGCTTTGTTTTCTGGTGTGGTGGAGTGGTGGGAGGGGGCTAAGGAGAGGATAAAGGGGTTTTGTATTATGTATTGTCAACGGAGGGCGAAGGAGGCGGGGAGGGAAGTGCTCCGTCTTCAACACCTCCTCGAGCTCGAGTACACTTTGGGTAACCTAGGTGGCGCTGTAGACCAGCGGGCTTGTGACTCCCTTAAGACAGAACTTAGGGATGTCTATGAGGATAAGGCCCGTGCTTACCTGACGCGGTCACGTCGTGAGTTCTTGGAGAAGAATGAGACGTGTTCCGCAGCCTTTTTCAGCAGCGTGAAGGCTGATAAGGGAAGGAAGGTGATATCGGGAGTTAGGGACAGTCAGGGTCAGGTGGTTACTGAGACAGGGGAGATGGTAAGGGTCGCAACCGATCACTTCCGCTCCTTCTTCTGTGAACGAGTGGTGGATGAGGAGCGAGCAGAGGCTTTTTTGCAGCTTGTGGCTCAGAGGGTACCGTCAGACCTGGCTGAGGCTTTGGAGGCCCCTCTCTCTCTCGAGGAATTGGAGGGTGCCCTTCGTAGAATGGGCAAGCGTAAGGTTCCGGGCATCGATGGCCTGCCGGCTGAGTTTTATCTCATGTTTTGGGATATTCTCGGCCCGGTGGTTCTCGAGGTCCTGACCGAGGTCCTCCGCACAGGGGCACTGGGAGGGTCAATGGCTAAGGGGGTGATCTCACTTCTGTTTAAGAAGGGGGACGCCTCTGACCTTAAGAACTGGCGCCCATTGACCATGCTGTGTGTTGATTACAAGCTTTTGGCTAAGGTTCTCACAGACCGTCTGTGCACAGCTCTCCCAGATGCGGTCCATGTGGACCAGATGTGTGGGGTGGCTGGGCGCTCGTTGAGATGGAATCTCCAGCTCATCAGAGACGTCATCGCTTGGGCAGAGGATCGGGACCTGCCACTTATGGTGGTGGGTCTTGATCAGGCCAAAGCCTTTGATAGGGTTCACTGGGGTTTTATGTTCAAAGTTTTAGAGAGAATAGGCTTAGGGCGGGTTTTTGTTGGGTGGCTGCGTACTCTGTACACAGCAGTGGGGAGCACGGTTTCTGTTAATGGGCACTTGGGGGAGTTTTTTGGGTTGCACGCAGGGGTAAGACAGGGGTGTCCGCTCTCTCCCCTGCTCTACGTCCTTTATATGGAGCCCCTGGCGGCGGCCATTAGGGCTGACCCGGGTGTGAAGGGTATCCTGGTACCAGGCAGCAGGGGCCTGAGGGTCAAGTTGTCGCAGTATGCGGATGATACCACACTGCTACTGGACAACGATGCGTGTCTGAGTCGGTCTTTGGAGATCTTCCAGGACTTTGGCCGGGTGTCTGGCGCGGAGCTCAACCGTGCTAAATCCTCGGTTAAGTTCTTTGGGCGGTGGAAGAGTAGGTCAGACGTACCAGGAGGGCTGTCGCTCTGTGAAGGGGCCCTGAGGATTCTTGGGGTCCTCTTTGAGGCAGCCCACAGTGCCACGGTCAACTGGACCAGGCGAATAGATGCAGTTCATAAAAAGTTTGCCCTCTGGAAGGCCAGGAGACTGACCTTTACGGGGAAGGTACTGGTTTTGAAGGTAGACGTGTTGCCGTCCCTCCTGTACCTGGCGTACATCTTTCCGATGCCGGCCAGCATGCGGAGGCCGCTCACTCGGCTTGTGTTTCGTTTCATGTGGGGGGGGAGTTATGAATACGTGGCGAGGGCACGCATGTTGGCTCCGGTGGGGGAAGGGGGGAGGGACGTGCCCCATTTCCCACTCAAGTTGGACTGCATTTTTGTTTCTTTTTTGCTCAAAGAATTGTCCTCTCCGGTAGTCCATCCATCGGGCTACTTCCTCCGGTTCTACTTTGCCTACCCGGCAAGGAGGGTCATGGCCTGGTCCAATTCGGCCCCCCGGGCGGAGCAGTTGCCGTGGCATTTTGGCCACGCGGCAAAGTGGCTGCGGGCTCATCCTGGGGTTTTGGAAGGGGATGTGGGGTTGGACCAGAAGAGGCTCTATGCCGAGGTGAGACAGGGAGTGACCGCGCCAGCTGTGGTGGGGATACCCGCTACAGTTTGGTTGTCGGTACAACTGCCTGGCCTGGACAATGGGCTCAAGGATTTAGGATGGCTGATGTTACACAGGAGTTTGCCGGTGCGTGAGATCATGCACCGGCATGGCTTGGCGAGATCCCCGGTGTGCCCCAGAGCTGGTTGCTTTGTGGACGAGACTATTAGACACGTCATGTGGGACTGTCCTTTTGCAGGGGTGGTGTGGGCTAGGGCATCTGTGTTGATTAGGAGGTTGGAGGGGAGTGTTGGGGTCACATGGGCAAGATTGGAGAAAGGGATTGGGAGAGCTGGGGGGGGGCGTAGGGGGCGTCTCCTGCAATGGCTGCTCATGGGCCTTTTTAAGAAGGGGCTGTGGGAGGCCAGACAGGCTCTGGTTAAAAAGGCGGTGGATTGGGGGGTGGAGGGGGTTGTTAGGAGAGTAGAGGGGGACGTAAAGGGAAGGATGCGGTGGGATGTGAAGAGGTGGGGACATCATGCTGCTAGGGAGAGATGGAAGGGGGGTTTAGGTTTGATGGAAGGGATGTAGTGGTTGCTTAGGATATTGACATATGGTTTTTTTTTGTGGAGACCGGAAAGTGCATAAGTGGAAAATGGGGACATGGTTTTTTGTCTTGGATAGTGGGCTATTGTTTTGGGTGGGATAAAGGGAGGTTTTGGTTAACAGTGGGTGGTTTAATTTGGGGTTCATTTTCATTTTCATTTTCAACTGTAACAGGGACAGCATACAATAAGGAACATAAAATGAAAATGTAGAAATGCAAATGTTCAGGAAAGTTTTGTTTGGATTAGTAGGGAAAGGTAAATTAAGAATGTGTGCACATGTATGGGTGTTTTAAATAGTATGATAGGAAGTCGTTTTGTAGTTTGTATGGTATAGGGACAGATAGGATGTGATAACATGTATATGATTATTTTTGATATAAAATTAAGAAAGAAGGTAAAAACTCCCCTCCCAGCTGGTTGGAGGGGAGGAGAAGCCTGATTTCACACAAAAAAAAAAAAAAAAAAAAAAAATAATCTGTTCTTATCAGTTTAATATCTGATACGTCCCCTACCCGGGGACCATATATTAAATTGATTTTTGGAACAGGGAGATGGAATAGGGGCTTGCTCCGTCCACTCCACGCATCGACCTGGTCTTGCAGTATCTCCAGGAACGGTGCACTAACTCCTCCTAACTTTGTCAAAGTAAATGTTTTGGTACGCTAATCTGCGATGGGTTAAAGGCAATGCAAAAAAAAAGAAATCATTAGATGGGCAATGCTCTGTTTAATCTGCGTTATGTTTTCCCGCCCTTTTTGTTAAAAAAAAAACGTCTGTGTGTGTGTGTGTGTGTGTGTGTGTGTGTGTGTGTGTGTGTGTGTGTGTGTGTGTGTGTGTGTGTGTGTGTGTAAATGGCTGCATTTACATAGCGCTTTACAATTTGTTCCTCACATTTTACCCATTCACTCAGACGTTCACACACTGATGGCGGAGGCAACCATGCAAGGTGCCAACCTACCTGCTCATCAGGAGCAATTAGGGGATAAGTGTCTTTAAACAAAGCACAATTGATGCAAACACAGACAACGTGTTGTAAATGCTAGTACAGTAACATCCACCCCCCTGCGTCCTGTATCAGCCGCGCCGGGCGTGCCCGCTGGCCATAATGGGGGTTATCGCTTCTCGGCCTTTTGGCTAAGATCAAGTGTAGTATCTGTTCTTATCAGTTTAATATCTGATACGTCCCCTACCCGGGGACCAGGGGCGTTTTTAGGGTTAGAAAACATTGGGGGCTTCAGCCCAGGGGGGTGGAGGGTTTTTTTTTTTTTTAAACACAGTAATACGCAATTTTAGAGTAATTAGAGATGAATACTGAAGAACTAGAATCATTAGAGGTTCTCAAAGTGAGGTCCATGTCCATGAGAGGGATCTGGGCAGTCCCCATAGAAAATTCAAAGTTAACAGGACCAAATCATCAGTTTCTTATTTATTTATTTAACCTTTATTTAGCCAGATAAAACATTGATCTGGTCCAAGAGGCCCCAACAGGAGTACAAATATACATATATACACATATATATATATACATACTGTACATACATACACACATATACACCAATAACAAAATAAAAACAGTTAAGAATCATACACATAAGCAAATAAACAAACAAACAAACATATGCACAGCCTATGTACAAAAGAAATAAACAGTTAATCTCTAGTCTTTACAGTTTTCTTCAATTGCATAAACACTCAAATCAAAAGTATTACACAATTATCAAAACATTACACTCAAGGAGCAAAACATAGGCCCAGATTTGCACCTCTATAAGCACAATGTCAGCCTCACACTTTTTGCAAAACAATACACAGAGCAAAAAAGTATCTTGCCAGATCCAGCTAGGCAAAGAGATAATGTCTAGTATTTTCTGTACTCTATTTAAATTTTTTCAAAATTGTTTTTGTTTTACTGTAATTTTAACCTGTAGGCCTACTGGATACAGTATTTTATGTTTGTCTGATATTTGCTGAGCTTACAGTGTTATGCACATAGTAGCATGAAAACTGGGACATGTTTTGTTGTGATTCTCCATGTTGAAATGTTGACTGATTTGGTTATATGGCGAGAAAATTTATATTTTCATCAGTCTGCATCATTGATTTGGGTATATGGAGAGAAAATGTTTTTTTTCCAGCAGTCTGCATCATTGATTTGGGTATATGTAGATAAATAAATAATATTTTCATCAGTCTACAGCATTGGTCTTGTGTAGTGTTTGGTGAATTTATTGTATATTTGCACATTCTCTGCGTACTTCACTTACAGTACTCTAATCACTGAGAAGTAGAATAGCTAAATGTGTTTTAGGTTAAGCACAGCAGTGTGAGTAACTGGTTCAAACAGAATTAAGTCATATAAAACGTGTGTTTCATATAGTAACAAAATGTAGTTTTTTTAAATTAGTGTATGGTTTTGACAAGTGTTTAATTTAGCAAAGGATCTGAGGTGTTCTGATAATTGTGTGTGTGGTTGTGCTAATTGTGTGTTTTGAAACACCGGGCCCCGTTTTAAAAATCATGCTTAAGCAATCGAAAAAAAAAGTCTCATAAAAAATATATTAGATTTTTGGGTATTTTCCTGCCTTTGGTCCGCTTTGCATTCACATCTCAAATGCAGGGTTCACTTGCAAGAGTGAATGAGCTTTCACACCACCCCAAACCAACCGGACTATCCGAGGAAATGAACCAGGGTTCGATTAAAGCTTATTATAGTTTATCACAGTATCATGAGCATGTCTTTGTCAGTGGACACTGGACATGGGTATGGAGGCTCCAGGTGCTGCTGCGTTAAAGTGCACATCTTCAATACCTATCTGTACTATTTAAAAGCACAGTGCAGGACACACTCAAAGGTTATCGCACCTCAGAGATGGCAGTGGACATGTATGACAGGACAAAGGCCATATGTAATGGCATCTTGTGGCACAAGCTCAGACCTCAGCTCAGGAGATCAGCTGAGACAGAGACTGTTCTATCCAGAGCTTGAGAGCAGGTTCTCATGAGTTGGATAACAACTTATGAGAGGCATACAGGCATGTTATCCAGCCTCAGACCAGTTTCTCTCAGTGGAATTGCTGCAACCCCTCGCCACACATTACAATATCCAACTATTGCCAGAGGAGATCACAGTTGCAAAGTGTTTCCTGGTCAGGACAGGCAGAGATGCAGTCCCTACTATCCAAAGTGTCTTTTCCCTCCTGGATGATGATGATAATAATAATAATAATAATAATAATAATAATAATAATAATAATAATAATAATAATAATAATAATAATAATAATAATAATAATAATAATAATAATAATAATAATAATAATAATAATAATAATAATAATAATAATAATAATAATAATAATAATAATAATAATAATAATAATAATAATAATAATAATAATAATAATAATAATAATAATAATAATAATAATAATAATAATAATAATAATAATAATAATATAATAATAATAATAATAATAATAATAATAATAATAATAATAATAATAATAATAATAATGCATTTGATTTATAAGGCGCCTTTCAGGACACTAAAAAAAAAGTCCACAAATCGGTGAATGAAAAATTATAGGATCAAATGAAAACTACTTACTAAAAATGTTTAAAAGTACTAAAAACCAACAAAAAATACCAAACACTAACAAACATTCAGCAAAGACAAAAAATGCTGACAAAAAAAATGCTGACAAAAAAAAAAAAAAAAAAAATAAAAAAAAAAAAAAGTAAACAATTTTTTTTTTTTTTTTTTTTTTTAGATCCGGGGCTAGGAGAAAAACATCCGGGGCTAAAGCCCCGGAAGCCCAGGGCTAACGACGCCACTGCCGGGGACCATATATTAAATTGATTTTTGGAACAGGGAGATGGAATAGGGGCTTGCTCCGTCCACTCCACGCATCGACCTGGTCTTGCAGTATCTCCAGGAACGGTGCACTAACTCCTCCTAACTTTGTCAAAGTAAATGTTTTGGTACGCTAATCTGCGATGGGTTAAAGGCAATGCAAAAAAAAAGAAATCATTAGATGGGCAATGCTCTGTTTAATCTGCGTTATGTTTTCCCGCCCTTTTTGTTAAAAAAAAAAAAAAAAAAAAAAAAAAAAACGTCCGTGTGTGTGTGTGTGTGTGTGTGTGTGTGTGTGTGTGTGTGTGTGTGTGTGTGTAAATGGCTGCATTTACATAGCGCTTTACAATTTGTTCCTCACATTTTACCCATTCACTCAGACGTTCACACACCGATGGCGGAGGCAACCATGCAAGGTGCCAACCTACCTGCTCATCAGGAGCAATTAGGGGATAAGTGTCTTTAAACAAAGCACAATTGATGCAAACACAGACAACGTGTTGTAAATGCTAGTACAGTAACATCCACCCCCCTGCGTCCTGTATCAGCCGCGCCGGGCGTGCCCGCTGGCCATAATGGGGGTTATCGCTTCTCGGCCTTTTGGCTAAGATCAAGTGGATGACCGGTGTATGCTGTTCCTGGTTTTGTTTGCTTGTTTATTATTTTTCTCACATTTCCACAGTCGTGCGGTGTATGGGACTGGAAATTGAGTTTTTTTTTTTTTTTTATTGTTTGTGCTGGCTTCTCCCTACGATGGCCAGCACTCCACGGCAGTCGACCCCTAGGGCTGGGTTACGGTTTTCGGCGAGGTTCATATGGAAGGATGGAACGATGCCCATGTGGAACAGAGATGTGTTTGTGGATGGTGTCATCATGACTCAACTCAAGTTGAAGGCGGACGATATTTTTTGCATCCAGCACAATGCCCAGGAGAGGGGCTACGATGTTTCCTTCAGATCCAGTTTGGGGCTCCAGGGGGTTTTGGAGGACTGCAAGCGGATGGAGGCTGATGTCGGACCCCTCAGCCATTTCGAGGTGTTTTCTCTGGACAGGCTGAATTTTCGAGTTATCAATGTCACAATGTACAACCCGTACGTGATCGATAAGGAGGTGACTGATTTTTTGGCCCCCTACGCTGAGGTGATATCTGAGGTCCGGAGGATCAGAGACAGACGTGGGATCTGGACGGGGCGGAGGCAGGTGCAGGTGCTCCTAAAGGCTGTTCCCGGTGGCTGTGACGGGCTGGCTCATCCCCCAGCCTTCTTTTCCTTGGGGCCTGATAGGGGGTATTTGTTTTATAACAACCAGCCCCCTTTCTGCCGAAGGTGCCGGGTGGCAGGGCACTCTGATGGAAAGTGTGGGGAGGTGAGGTGCCACCATTGCAAGGAGGAGGGCCACATGGCTAAAGATTGTAAGGTTGGTAAGAAATGCCACAACTGCAGTTCCACCGACCACCTGGTGAGGGCCTGTCCCCAGGAGCGGCGGTATTCGTCAGTGGTGGTGATGGGGAAGGAGCTTGCACCGAAGACCGGAGAGGAGGAAGAAAGTGCACCAGTGGCACCAGCACCAGCACCAATAGAGGCGATTCCTGTGGAGAAGGACGCAGAGGCGGAGACGGTACTCCTGGTTGGCAACAAGACAGTTTCCCCTTTGTCTTCCGATGGAGAGGCGATGGACGAGGAGGAGGTGGTCGGTGGAGCCAGCGGAGCCAGTGGAGCCAGTGGAGCCAGAAAACGGAGGTTAAGGGTTAAAAGGACTACACCTGGGTCAGAAGGTATGGGGGCAGGGGAAATTACCGGTGGGGGCCCACAAAAAAAGGTAAGGGGAGGGAAGGGAGGTAGGGTGGCCCTCTTAGTGCAACAGGTCGGTGGGGAGCAGGGGGTTGGTGGGGGAGTGGGTTTGGCGGATGTTGAGGCTGAGGGGGAGGGGGTTTGTTTACCGGTTTCCCCTGTCCTGGACAGTATGGACAGTATGGACCCTTTTGAGACTCCAAGCCTTGGGGAAGGGTTACAGGTGGGAGCACCCAACACTTTGCCTGCTTCTTGGGATAAGGGGGAGGATGGGGAGGACAGTTAAAAGTGGGGGTAGGGGTATTATTGTGGGTTGGTTTTTTTGTTTAATTTAATTTTATTATTGTCAATGGCTTTCACAGTGGGCACTTTTAATGCACGGGGGTTGAGGGGTTCTGTTAAGAGGAGGGGCTTTTTTGATTATGTTGCCTCACTCAGGCTTACCGTTTGTTTTGTTCAAGAGGTGCACTTACGGGATGGGAGGGATTGTGGTGTGTTTTCAAAGGAATGGGACAAGGGGGAATCGTTTTGGTCAGTGGGGGGGGTTCACTCATCTGGTGTGGGGATACTGTTTGGAAACCGGGAGGCAAGGGTGGTGGGTTCTTTTGTAATTGTGCAGGGGAGGGTTATGGGGGTTGATGTGAATATTGGGGTTTTGAAATTGAGGGTGGTGGTGGTGTACGGGCCACAGAGGGCGGGTGAAAGGAGTGCCATGATGGAGGCTTTAAGGCCTTTTTTTGCCACAAACAGGCAGATGGTGGTGGGGGGTGATTTTAATGTGGATCTGGGGAGGGTGGGTGATCCAAGTGCTGGGTGTGTGGGTTCCTTTTTTAAGGGGCAGGGGCTTGTGGATGGAGGGAAGGCACTTACCCCTCGAATAGATGGTCCCACATGGCGTAACTCCCGGGGGGTAGCCAGGCGTCTCGATTATGTGTTTTTTTCTCGGTCCTTGGTCCTATTGTCGGGCCGGGTGGTCCCTGTTTTTTTCTCTGACCATGATGGGCTCCTCTTTCGGGTCCGGTCTAGCGCTCCTGTTTTCGGCCCCGGGTACTGGAGGTTGAACTCCAGTGTCCTTGGCGAGGATGAGTTCTGCAGTAGCTTTGTCTCCTTTTTCCGGGGGCTCGAGGGACTTAGGGCTTTGTTTTCTGGTGTGGTGGAGTGGTGGGAGGGGGCTAAGGAGAGGATAAAGGGGTTTTGTATTATGTATTGTCAACGGAGGGCGAAGGAGGCGGGGAGGGAAGTGCTCCGTCTTCAACACCTCCTCGAGCTCGAGTACACTTTGGGTAACCTAGGTGGCGCTGTAGACCAGCGGGCTTGTGACTCCCTTAAGACAGAACTTAGGGATGTCTATGAGGATAAGGCCCGTGCTTACCTGACGCGGTCACGTCGTGAGTTCTTGGAGAAGAATGAGACGTGTTCCGCAGCCTTTTTCAGCAGCGTGAGGGCTGATAAGGGAAGGAAGGTGATATCGGGAGTTAGGGACAGTCAGGGTCAGGTGGTTACTGAGACAGGGGAGATGGTAAGGGTCGCAACCGATCACTTCCGCTCCTTCTTCTGTGAACGAGTGGTGGATGAGGAGCGAGCAGAGGCTTTTTTGCAGCTTGTGGCTCAGAGGGTACCGTCAGACCTGGCTGAGGCTTTGGAGGCCCCTCTCTCTCTCGAGGAATTGGAGGGTGCCCTTCGTAGAATGGGCAAGCGTAAGGTTCCGGGCATCGATGGCCTGCCGGCTGAGTTTTATCTCATGTTTTGGGATATTCTCGGCCCGGTGGTTCTCGAGGTCCTGACCGAGGTCCTCCGCACAGGGGCACTGGGAGGGTCAATGGCTAAGGGGGTGATCTCACTTCTGTTTAAGAAGGGGGACGCCTCTGACCTTAAGAACTGGCGGCCATTGACCATGCTGTGTGTTGATTACAAGCTTTTGGCTAAGGTTCTCACAGACCGTCTGTGCACAGCTCTCCCAGATGCGGTCCATGTGGATCAGACGTGTGGGGTGGCTGGGCGCTCGTTGAGATGGAATCTCCAGCTCATCAGAGACGTCATCGCTTGGGCAGAGGATCGGGACCTGCCACTTATGGTGGTGGGTCTTGATCAGGCCAAAGCCTTTGATAGGGTTCACTGGGGTTTTATGTTCAAAGTTTTAGAGAGAATAGGCTTAGGGCGGGTTTTTGTTGGGTGGCTGCGTACTCTGTACACAGCAGTGGGGAGCACGGTTTCTGTTAATGGGCACTTGGGGGAGTTTTTTGGGTTGCACGCAGGGGTAAGACAGGGGTGTCCGCTCTCTCCCCTGCTCTACGTCCTTTATATGGAGCCCCTGGCGGCGGCCATTAGGGCTGACCCGGGTGTGAAGGGTATCCTGGTACCAGGCAGCAGGGGCCTGAGGGTCAAGTTGTCGCAGTATGCGGATGATACCACACTGCTACTGGACAACGATGCGTGTCTGAGTCGGTCTTTGGAGATCTTCCAGGACTTTGGCCGGGTGTCTGGCGCGGAGCTCAACCGTGCTAAATCCTCGGTTTAAGTTCTTTGGGCGGTGGAAGAGTAGGTCAGACGTACCAGGAGGGCTGTCGCTCTGTGAAGGGGCCCTGAGGATTCTTGGGGTCCTCTTTGAGGCAGCCCACAGTGCCACGGTCAACTGGACCAGGCGAATAGATGCAGTTCATAAAAAGTTTGCCCTCTGGAAGGCCAGGAGACTGACCTTTACGGGGAAGGTACTGGTTTTGAAGGTAGACGTGTTGCCGTCCCTCCTGTACCTGGCGTACATCTTTCCGATGCCGGCCAGCATGCGGAGGCCGCTCACTCGGCTTGTGTTTCGTTTCATGTGGGGGGGGAGTTATGAATACGTGGCGAGGGCACGCATGTTGGCTCCGGTGGGGGAAGGGGGGAGGGACGTGCCCCATTTCCCACTCAAGTTGGACTGCATTTTTGTTTCTTTTTTGCTCAAAGAATTGTCCTCTCCGGTAGTCCATCCATCTGGCTACTTCCTCCGGTTCTACTTTGCCTACCCGGCAAGGAGGGTCATGGCCTGGTCCAATTCGGCCCCCCGGGCGGAGCAGTTGCCGTGGCATTTTGGCCACGCGGCAAAGTGGCTGCGGGCTCATCCTGGGGTTTTGGAAGGGGATGTGGGGTTGGACCAGAAGAGGCTCTATGCCGAGGTGAGACAGGGAGTGACCGCGCCAGCTGTGGTGGGGATACCCGCTACAGTTTGGTTGTCGGTACAACTGCCTGGCCTGGACAATGGGCTCAAGGATTTAGGATGGCTGATGTTACACAGGAGTTTGCCGGTGCGTGAGATCATGCACCGGCATGGCTTGGCGAGATCCCCGGTGTGCCCCAGAGCTGGTTGCTTTGTGGACGAGACTATTAGACACGTCATGTGGGACTGTCCTTTTGCAGGGGTGGTGTGGGCTAGGGCATCTGTGTTGATTGGGAGGTTGGAGGGGAGTGTTGGGGTCACATGGGCAAGATTGGAGAGAGGGATTGGGAGAGCTGGGGGGGGGCGTAGGGGGCGTCTCCTGCAATGGCTGCTCATGGGCCTTTTTAAGAAGGGGCTGTGGGAGGCCAGACAGGCTCTGGTTAAAAAGGCGGTGGATTGGGGGGTGGAGGGGGTTGTTAGGAGAGTAGAGGGGGACGTAAAGGGAAGGATGCGGTGGGATGTGAAGAGGTGGGGACATCATGCTGCTAGGGAGAGATGGAAGGGGGGTTTAGGTTTGATGGAAGGGATGTAGTGGTTGCTTAGGATATTGACATATGGTTTTTTTTTGTGGAGACCGGAAAGTGCATAAGTGGAAAATGGGGACATGGTTTTTTGTCTTGGATAGTGGGCTATTGTTTTGGGTGGGATAAAGGGAGGTTTTGGTTAACAGTGGGTGGTTTAATTTGGGGTTCATTTTCATTTTCAACTGTAACAGGGACAGCATACAATAAGGAACATAAAATGAAAATGTAGAAATGCAAATGTTCAGGAAAGTTTTGTTTGGATTAGTAGGGAAAGGTAAATTAAGAATGTGTGCACATGTTTTGGTGTTTTAAATAGTATGATAGGAAGTCGTTTTGTAGTTTGTATGGTATAGGGACAGATAGGATGTGATAACATGTATATGATTATTTTTGATATAAAATTAAGAAAGAAGGTAAAAACTCCCCTCCCAGCTGGTTGGAGGGGAGGAGAAGCCCGATTTCACAAAAAAAAAAAAAAAAAAAAAATCTGTTCTTATCAGTTTAATATCTGATACGTCCCCTACCCGGGGACCATATATTAAATTGATTTTTGGAACAGGGAGATGGAATAGGGGCTTGCTCCGTCCACTCCACGCATCGACCTGGTCTTGCAGTATCTCCAGGAACGGTGCACTCACTCCTCCTAACTTTGTCAAAGTAAATGTTTTGGTACGCTAATCTGCGATGGGTTAAAGGCAATGCAAAAAAAAGAAATCATTAGATGGGCAACGCTCTGTTTAATCTGCGTTATGTTTTCCCGCCCTTTTTGTTAAAAAAAAAAAAAAAAAAAAAAAAAAAACGTCTGTGTGTGTGTGTGTGTGTGTGTGTGTGTGTGTGTGTGTGTGTGTGTGTGTGTGTGTGTGTGTAAATGGCTGCATTTACATAGCGCTTTACAATTTGTTCCTCACATTTTACCCATTCACTCAGACGTTCACACACCGATGGCGGAGGCAACCATGCAAGGTGCCAACCTACCTGCTCATCAGGAGCAATTAGGGGATAAGTGTCTTTAAACAAAGCACAATTGATGCAAACACAGACAACGTGTTGTAAATGCTAGTACAGTAACATCCACCCCCCTGCGTCCTGTATCAGCCGCGCCGGGCGTGCCCGCTGGCCATAATGGGGGTTATCGCTTCTCGGCCTTTTGGCTAAGATCAAGTGTAGTATCTGTTCTTATCAGTTTAATATCTGATACGTCCCCTACCCGGGGACCATATATTAAATTGATTTTTGGAACAGGGAGATGGAATAGGGGCTTGCTCCGTCCACTCCACGCATCGACCTGGTCTTGCAGTATCTCCAGGAACGGTGCACTCACTCCTCCTAACTTTGTCATAGTAAATGTTTTGGTACGCTAATCTGCGATGGGTTAAAGGCAATGCAAAAAAAAGAAATCATTAGATGGGCAACGCTCTGTTTAATCTGCGTTATGTTTTCCCGCCCTTTTTGTTAAAAAAAAAAAAAAAAAAAAAAAAAAACGTCTGTGTGTGTGTGTGTGTGTGTGTGTGTGTGTGTGTGTGTGTGTGTGTGTGTGTGTGTGTGTGTGTGTGTAAATGGCTGCATTTACATAGCGCTTTACAATTTGTTCCTCACATTTTACCCATTCACTCAGACGTTCACACACCGATGGCGGAGGCAACCATGCAAGGTGCCAACCTACCTGCTCATCAGGAGCAATTAGGGGATAAGTGTCTTTAAACAAAGCACAATTGATGCAAACACAGACAACGTGTTGTAAATGCTAGTACAGTAACATCCACCCCCCTGCGTCCTGTATCAGCCGCGCCGGGCGTGCCCGCTGGCCATAATGGGGGTTATCGCTTCTCGGCCTTTTGGCTAAGTCAAGTGGGTAAGCGGTCTGGGGACAGGGCAGTTGTCACTTCCACCTGTGCACGGTGGATGGGGTTCTGTTCTTTCCTCTGATTGCGAGAAAGGTTGTTTGTTGTTTTTTGAGTGGTGGCTTGGTCGGGATGACAAGCGCACCCGCCTCTAATCAGTCGACCCCCGTGGTCGGACTGCGGCGCACGGCCCGCTTCAAGAGCGAGGGGCCAGGGGTAATGATGGACAGAGAGGTCCTGGTGAAGGGCGTCCTGATGGGGCAGCTCGACCTCAAGGCGGAGGATGTGTACTGCTTGCAGACTCACCGGCCCGAAAGAGCCTTCGACGTCACCTTGAGGTCTGACGCTAGGTATGCCAAGCTGTTGGCCGATTGCAAGAGATTGGCCACGGTTGGGCTGCTGTCGGGCCTCACGGTGATCGGTCTGGACAGGCCAAATTTCAGGTTGGTCACGATCCAGACTTACAACCCGTTTGTGACCGACCTGAGTTTGGCCGCCTTTCTGGGCAGGTACGGGGAAGTAAGCTCCGCGGCGAGGTACGTGTACGACCCTGTGGACGGCATATGGACTGGCCGCAGGCAGTACCAGGTGCTGCTCCATAGGGACGAGAAGGGGCAAAAGGGCCTCAGTCACCCCCCGGCCCTCTTCAACCTGGGCAGTGACCGGGGTTTCCTGTACTACTCCCGGCAGCCCCCTTTCTGCCGTCGGTGCAGGACGTCGGGCCACACCGAGGCAGCCTGCAGTGGGGCTTCCTGCAGGTTCTGCGGAGGGGGGCACGAGGCCAGGAGTTGCCCCGTGCCCAAGAAGTGCCATGGCTGTGGTGCGGAGGGGCACCTCCTCAAGGACTGTCCTACCCGTAGGAGGACTTTCGCAGAGGCTGCGGCGGAAGGAAGGGCAGCCCCGAGGGATGCTCCGACGGTGCCTCCAAGGGCACCTCCGAGGGCACCTCCGACAACGCCTCCAAGGGCTGCATCGGGGGCACCTCCGACAACGCCTCCAAGGGCTGCATCGGGGGCACCTCCGACAACGCCTCCAAGGGCACCTCCGACAACGCCTCCAAGGGCTGCATCGGGGGCACCTCCGACAACGCCTCCAAGGGCACCTCCGAAAACGCCTCCAAGGGCTGCATCGGCGGCGGGTCCGGCTCCGGGGGCGGCGGCGCCGAGTAAACCGGGTACGGTGCCTTTCGTCGGACCATTGCCGTTGCCGCAGCGGTGGTCGACGGCTACGGAAGAGGACGAGCTGGCGGCAGGGTCTAGGCCCGGAGCGGCCATCATAGCCCGCAGTAAAAGGGCGCGGGGGCTGGAGGTTTCTCCTACAGGGGGCAAGAAGAAGACGAAGGAGACTGTGGGTGGCGTTCTGGACAAGGTCATCGCTGAGGTGGACGCGGCCATGGAGGGATCATCGGGGGACGAGAGCTATGATTATGATGCTGTCTCGTCCCCCCGGGACGGCTACTCCTGGGCGGACGAGGCGGAGGAGATTTTTAGGGACTTTGTCGATTAGGTTTTTTCTGTGTTTTTGATTTTGATGTATGCATTTTGTGTTTGATTTGTAAAAAAAAAAAAAAAAAAAAAAATCTGTTCTTATGAGTTTAATATCTGATACGTCCCCTACCCGGGGACCATATATTAAATTGATTTTTGGAACAGGGAGATGGAATAGGGGCTTGCTCCGTCCACTCCACGCATCGACCTGGTCTTGCAGTATCTCCAGGAACGGTGCACTAACTCCTCCTAACTTTGTCAAAGTAAATGTTTTGGTACGCTAATCTGCGATGGGTTAAAGGCAATGCAAAAAAAAAGAAATCATTAGATGGGCAATGCTCTGTTTAATCTGCGTTATGTTTTCCCGCCCTTTTTGTTTAAAAAAAAACGTCTGTGTGTGTGTGTGTGTGTGTGTGTGTGTGTGTGTGTGTGTGTAAATGGCTGCATTTACATAGCGCTTTACAATTTGTTCCTCACATTTTACCCATTCACTCAGACGTTCACACACCGATGGCGGAGGCAACCATGCAAGGTGCCAACCTACCTGCTCATCAGGAGCAATTAGGGGATAAGTGTCTTTAAACAAAGCACAATTGATGCAAACACAGACAACGTGTTGTAAATGCTAGTACAGTAACATCCACCCCCCTGCGTCCTGTATCAGCCGCGCCGGGCGTGCCCGCTGGCCATAATGGGGGTTATCGCTTCTCGGCCTTTTGGCTAAGATCAAGTGGATGACCGGTGTATGCTGTTCCTGGTTTTGTTTGCTTGTTTATTATTTTTCTCACATTTCCACAGTCGTGCGGTGTATGGGACTGGAAATTGAGGTTTTTTTATTGTTTGTGCTGGCTTCTCCCTACGATGGCCAGCACTCCACGGCAGTCGACCCCTAGGGCTGGGTTACGGTTTTCGGCGAGGTTCATATGGAAGGATGGAACGATGCCCATGTGGAACAGAGATGTGTTTGTGGATGGTGTCATCATGACTCAACTCAAGTTGAAGGCGGACGATATTTTTTGCATCCAGCACAATGCCCAGGAGAGGGGCTACGATGTTTCCTTCAGATCCAGTTTGGGGCTCCAGGGGGTTTTGGAGGACTGCAAGCGGATGGAGGCTGATGTCGGACCCCTCAGCCATTTCGAGGTGTTTTCTCTGGACAGGCTGAATTTTCGAGTTATCAATGTCACAATGTACAACCCGTACGTGATCGATAAGGAGGTGACTGATTTTTTGGCCCTCTACGCTGAAGTGATATCTGAGGTCCGGAGGATCAGAGACAGACGTGGGATCTGGACCGGGCGGAGGCAGGTGCAGGTGCTCCTAAAGGCTGATCCCGGTGGCTGTGACGGGCTGGCTCATCCCCCAGCCTTCTTTTCCTTGGGGCCTGATAGGGGGTATTTGTTTTATAATAACCAGCCCCCTTTCTGCCGAAGGTGCCGGGTGGCAGGGCACTCTGACGGAAAGTGTGGGGAGGTGAGGTGCCACCATTGCAAGGAGGAGGGCCACATGGCTAAAGATTGTAAGGTTGGTAAGAAATGCCACAACTGCAGTTCCACCGACCACCTGGTGAGGGCCTGTCCCCAGGAGCGGCGGTATTCGTCAGTGGTGGTGATGGGGAAGGAGCTTGCGCCGAAGACCGGAGAGGAGGAAGAAAGTGCACCAGTGGCACCAGCACCAGCACCAATAGAGGCGATTCCTGTGGAGGAGGACGCAGAGGCGGAGACGGTACTCCTGGTTGTCAACAAGACAGTTTCCCCTTTGTCTTCCGATGGAGAGGCGATGGACGAGGAGGAGGTGGCCGGTGGAGCCAGCGGAGCCAGTGGAGCCAGTGGAGCCAGAAAACGGAGGTTAAGGGTTAAAAGGACTACAACTGGGTCAGAAGGTATGGGGGCAGGGGAAATTACCGGTGGGGGCCCACAAAAAAAGGTAAGGGGAGGGAAGGGAGGTAGGGTGGCCCTCTTAGTGCAACAGGTCGGTGGGGAGCAGGGGGTTGGTGGGGGAGTGGGTTTGGCGGATGTTGAGGCTGAGGGGGAGGGGGGTGGTTTACCGGTTTCCCCTGTCCTGGACAGTACGGACAGTATGGACCTTTTTGAGACTCCAAGCCTTGGGGAAGGGTTACAGGTGGGAGCACCCAACACTTTGCCTGCTTCTTGGGATAAGGGGGAGGATGGGGAGGACAGTTAAAAGTGGGGGTAGGGGTATTATTGTGGGTTGGTTTTTTGTTTAATTTAATTTTATTATTGTCAATGGCTTTCACAGTGGGCACTTTTAATGCACGGGGGTTGAGGGGTTCTGTTAAGAGGAGGGGCTTTTTTGATTATGTTGCCTCACTCAGGCTTACAGTTTGTTTTGTTCAAGAGGTGCACTTACGGGATGGGAGGGATTGTGGTGTGTTTTCAAAGGAATGGGACAAGGGGGAATCGTTTTGGTCAGTGGGGGGGGTTCACTCATCTGGTGTGGGGATACTGTTTGGAAATCGGGAGGCAAGGGTGGTGGGTTCTTTTGTAATTGTGCAGGGGAGGGTTATGGGGGTTGATGTGAATATTGGGGTTTTGAAATTGAGGGTGGTGGTGGTGTACGGGCCACAGAGGGCGGGTGAAAGGAGTGCCATGATGGAGGCTTTAAGGCCTTTTTTTGCTACAAACAGGCAGATGGTGGTGGGGGGTGATTTTAATGTGGATCTGGGGAGGGTGGGTGATCCAAGTGCTGGGTGTGTGGGTTCTTTTTTTAAGGGGCAGGGGCTTGTGGATGGAGGGAAGGCACTTACCCCTCGAATAGATGGTCCCACATGGCGTAACTCCCGGGGGGTAGCCAGGCGTCTCGATTATGTGTTTTTTTCTCGGTCCTTGGTCCTATTGTCGGGCCGGGTGGTCCCTGTTTTTTTCTCTGACCATGATGGGCTCCTCTTTCGGGTCCGGTCTAGCGCTCCTGTTTTCGGCCCCGGGTACTGGAGGTTGAACTCCAGTGTCCTTGGCGAGGATGAGTTCTGCAGTAGCTTTGTCTCCTTTTTCCGGGGGCTCGAGGGACTTAGGGCTTTGTTTTCTGGTGTGGTGGAGTGGTGGGAGGTGGCTAAGGAGAGGATAAAGGGGTTTTGTATTATGTATTGTCAACGGAGGGCGAAGGAGGCGGGGAGGGAAGTGCTCCGTCTTCAACACCTCCTCGAGCTCGAGTACACTTTGGGTAACCTAGGTGGCGCTGTAGACCAGCGGGCTTGTGACTCCCTTAAGACAGAACTTAGGGATGTCTATGAGGATAAGGCCCGTGCTTACCTGACGCGGTCACGTCGTGAGTTCTTGGAGAAGAATGAGACGTGTTCCGCAGCCTTTTTCAGCAGCGTGAAGGCTGATAAGGGAAGGAAGGTGATATCGGGAGTTAGGGACAGTCAGGGTCAGGTGGTTACTGAGACAGGGGAGATGGTAAGGGTCGCAACCGATCACTTCCGCTCCTTCTTCTGTGAACGAGTGGTGGATGAGGAGCGAGCAGAGGCTTTTTTGCAGCTTGTGGCTCAGAGGGTACCGTCAGACCTGGCTGAGGCTTTGGAGGCCCCTCTCTCTCTCGAGGAATTGGAGGGTGCCCTTCGTAGAATGGGCAAGCGTAAGGTTCCGGGCATCGATGGCCTGCCGGCTGAGTTTTATCTCATGTTTTGGGATATTCTCGGCCCGGTGGTTCTCGAGGTCCTGACCGAGGTCCTCCGCACAGGGGCACTGGGAGGGTCAATGGCTAAGGGGGTGATCTCACTTCTGTTTAAGAAGGGGGACGCCTCTGACCTTAAGAACTGGCGGCCATTGACCATGCTGTGTGTTGATTACAAGCTTTTGGCTAAGGTTCTCACAGACCGTCTGTGCACAGCTCTCCCAGATGCGGTCCATGTGGACCAGACGTGTGGGGTGGCTGGGCGCTTGTTGAGATGGAATCTCCAGCTCATCAGAGACGTCATCGCTTGGGCAGAGGATCGGGACCTGCCACTTATGGTGGTGGGTCTTGATCAGGCCAAAGCCTTTGATAGGGTTCACTGGGGTTTTATGTTCAAAGTTTTAGAGAGAATAGGCTTAGGGCGGGTTTTTGTTGGGTGGCTGCGTACTCTGTACACAGCAGTGGGGAGCACGGTTTCTGTTAATGGGCACTTGGGGGAGTTTTTTGGGTTGCACGCAGGGGTAAGACAGGGGTGTCCGCTCTCTCCCCTGCTCTACGTCCTTTATATGGAGCCCCTGGCGGCGGCCATTAGGGCTGACCCGGGTGTGAAGGGTATCCTGGTACCAGGCAGCAGGGGCCTGAGGGTCAAGTTGTCGCAGTATGCGGATGATACCACACTGCTACTGGACAACGATGCGTGTCTGAGTCGGTCTTTGGAGATCTTCCAGGACTTTGGCCGGGTGTCTGGCGCGGAGCTCAACCGTGCTAAATCCTCGGTTAAGTTCTTTGGGCGGTGGAAGAGTAGGTCAGACGTACCAGGAGGGCTGTCGCTCTGTGAAGGGGCCCTGAGGATTCTTGGGGTCCTCTTTGAGGCAGCCCACAGTGCCACGGTCAACTGGACCAGGCGAATAGATGCAGTTCATAAAAAGTTTGCCCTCTGGAAGGCCAGGAGACTGACCTTTACGGGGAAGGTACTGGTTTTGAAGGTAGACGTGTTGCCGTCCCTCCTGTACCTGGCGTACATCTTTCCGATGCCGGCCAGCATGCGGAGGCCGCTCACTCGGCTTGTGTTTCGTTTCATGTGGGGGGGAGTTATGAATACGTGGCGAGGGCACGCATGTTGGCTCCGGTGGGGGAAGGGGGGAGGGACGTGCCCCATTTCCCACTCAAGTTGGACTGCATTTTTGTTTCTTTTTTGCTCAAAGAATTGTCCTCTCCGGTAGTCCATCCATCGGGCTACTTCCTCCGGTTCTACTTTGCCTACCCGGCAAGGAGGGTCATGGCCTGGTCCAATTCGGCCCCCCGGGCGGAGCAGTTGCCGTGGCATTTTGGCCACGCGGCAAAGTGGCTGCGGGCTCATCCTGGGGTTTTGGAAGGGGATGTGGGGTTGGACCAGAAGAGGCTCTATGCCGAGGTGAGACAGGGAGTGACCGCGCCAGCTGTGGTGGGGATACCCGCTACAGTTTGGTTGTCGGTACAACTGCCTAGCCTGGACAATGGGCTCAAGGATTTAGGATGGCTGATGTTACACAGGAGTTTGCCGGTGCGTGAGATCATGCACCGGCATGGCTTGGCGAGATCCCCGGTGTGCCCCAGAGCTGGTTGCTTTGTGGACGAGACTATTAGACACGTCATGTGGGACTGTCCTTTTGCAGGGGTGGTGTGGGCTAGGGCATCTGTGTTGATTGGGAGGTTGGAGGGGAGTGTTGGGGTCACATGGGCAAGATTGGAGAGAGGGATTGGGAGAGCTGGGGGGGGGTGTAGGGGGCGTCTCCTGCAATGGCTGCTCATGGGCCTTTTTAAGAAGGGGCTGTGGGAGGCCAGACAGGCTCTGGTTAAAAAGGCGGTGGATTGGGGGGTGGAGGGGGTTGTTAGGAGAGTAGAGGGGGACGTAAAGGGAAGGATGCGGTGGGATGTGAAGAGGTGGGGACATCATGCTGCTAGGGAGAGATGGAAGGGGGGTTTAGGTTTGATGGAAGGGATGTAGTGGTTGCTTAGGATATTGACATATGGTTTTTTGTGGAGACCGGAAAGTGCATAAGTGGAAAATGGGGACATGGTTTTTTGTCTTGGATAGTGGGCTATTGTTTTGGGTGGGATAAAGGGAGGTTTTGGTTAACAGTGGGTGGTTTAATTTGGGGTTCATTTTCTTTTTCAACTGTAACAGGGACAGCATACAATAAGGAACATAAAATGAAAATGTAGAAATGCAAATGTTCAGGAAAGTTTTGTTTGGATTAGTAGGGAAAGGTAAATTAAGAATGTGTGCACATGTATGGGTGTTTTAAATAGTATGATAGGAAGTCGTTTTGTAGTTTGTATGGTATAGGGACAGATAGGATGTGATAACATGTATATGATTATTTTTGATATAAAATTAAGAAAGAAGGTAAAACTCCCCTCCCAGCTGGTTGGAGGGGAGGAGAAGCCCGATTTCACAAAAAAAAAAAAAAAAAAAATCTGCTCTTATCAGTTTAATATCTGATACGTCCCCTACCCGGGGACCATATATTAAATTGATTTTTGGAACAGGGAGATGGAATAGGGGCTTGCTCCGTCCACTCCACGCATCGACCTGGTCTTGCAGTATCTCCAGGAACGGTGCACTAACTCCTCCTAACTTTGTCAAAGTAAATGTTTTGGTACGCTAATCTGCGATGGGTTAAAGGCAATGCAAAAAAAAAGAAATCATTAGATGGGCAATGCTCTGTTTAATCTGCGTTATGTTTTCCCGCCCTTTTTGTTAAGAAAAAAACGTCTGTGTGTGTGTGTGTGTGTGTGTGTGTGTGTGTGTGTAAATGGCTGCATTTACATAGCGCTTTACAATTTGTTCCTCACATTTTACCCATTCACTCATTCAGGACAGGGGTAAGCCATTCCACCTCTGTAAGTCAGCCTTTACCTTTGTTGTTAATGTGGTAAAGTTTTGTTTTCGAAGAGAGCAAAGAGATTGGGAGATGTTAATGCCCAGGTACTTAAAACCAGTATCCGCTATCTGGAAAGATGGAAGGCGATGGGAAATATTCCGGGCGAGATCATTAATTGGGAAGCATTCACTTTTCTGTACGTTTAATTTGTAGCCAGAAAAGCTTCCAAAAACCTTTAGAAGAGACAAAATATTTGGGATACCGGCCATTGGGTCTGATATGTAGAGCAATAGATCGTCTGCATAAAGAGATACTTTATGCTCGCTACCTCCCCATCCTAATGCCAGAGAACAAGGATTCAGCTCTAAGAGCTATGGACAGGGGTTCAATGGCCGCCGCAAAAATCAATGGAGACAGTGGGCACCCTTGGCGTGTCCCACGTGTGAGTGGGAAGGGCTTAGAACTGAAGCCATTAGTTGTGACACATGCCTGGGGGGCGGTGTACAGTAAGCGTATCCACGCCAACATTTCTTCCCCAAATCCAAACTGTTTTAATGTAAAGAACAAATAGTCCCACTCCACTCTATCGAAGGCTTTTTCCGCGTCCAGAGAAACCACTACCTCCGGGACTATTTGAGAGCTTGGTAGTCCAATAATGCTCAACAGTCTACGAATATTTGTAAAGGAATGGCGGTTCTTTATAAAGCCTGTCTGGTCCTCAGATATTACTGTGGGGAGAACAGCCTCTAGTCTACATGCCAACGCTTTAGCTAATATTTTATTGTCCACATTAAGAAGAGACACAGCTCGATAAGAGGAGCAGTTTATGGGGTCTTTATCCTTCTTAAGGAGTAAAGAGATGGAGGCCTGCGTGAGAGTAGGTGGCAGAGTACCCTTCTGTAATGAGTCATCAAACATCTCTAATAATAAAGGGGCCAATTGATTTGAAAATTTCTTAAAGAATTCTACAGGGTAGCCATCTGGGCCTGGAGATTTTCCGCTCTGCATCTTTTTAATAGCTGCAGCAACCTCACTTAGTTGTAGCGATCGGTCTAAGTCCTGACAATCTTCTGGAGAAATTTTGGGAATAACTTGGCCTGAAAAGAAATCTAGCATTACAGAGGTGTCTTTGGGCGCTTCAGATGTGTAGAGCTGTGAATAGAATGACACAAATGCGTCATTAATTTGTTTAGGATCCGTTGTTAGTGAATCTGAACTATCGCGAATCTGTGGTATTAGTTGTGAGGCTGATCTGCTCTTCAGCTGTTGGGCCAGAAGTCGACCCGCCTTGTCCCCACTCTCATATAGGGCACCCCTTGTTCTAAGCAACAGTCGTTCTGCCTCTTTGGTGGATAAAAGATTATGTTCCGTCTGAAAGCCAAGCCGGTCCTTATAAAGTTCCGGAGTCGGAGCCACGGCATAGCAACGATCAAGATCTGTAATCAGAGTCTCCAATTGTTGTTGCCTTTCGAGACGCTGTTTGTTAGCATGTGCGGTGTATGAAATAATTGTGCCCCTAACATTTGCCTTTAGTGTCTCCCATAATAATGAGGGTGAGGTTTCGTCATTTTTATTTGTCTCGAGAAATAGGTCAATCGCTTGAGATACCACGTTACAGAATTCATCAGATGCCAGTAGGGTAGAGTCCAGTCTCCAGAAACGGGCCTCTTTGGGTTTAGATTTGAAAATAAGTTCAAAGGTTACGGGGGCGTGGTCTGAAATAGTTATAGCAGAATAGCTAGCTGAGGACAAAGACGGTAATAAGGCCTTATCAAAGAAAAAATAGTCTATGCGTGTGTAGGAGTGATGCACATGAGAAAAAAAAGAGAATTGTTTATCTGTAGGATACAGAAATCGCCACGGGTCAATGTAGCCATTGTTATTCATAAAAGTGGACAATGTTTGAGACATCTTTGAGGGCACAGCAGTCCTGGTACTCGATCTATCAAGGTGGGGGTCCATTACACAGTTGATATCTCATCCCAGTTAGGTGCATACACACTCACAAGGACCACTGGGGTCTGATATAGTGAGCCAGTTACTATTATATAGCGACCATTGGGGTCTGAAACAGTCTTAACGGGAGTGAACTGTACTTTCTTGCCTATCAGTATGGCTGTCCCTCGTGTTTTAATTTCAAATTTAGAGTGGAAAATCTGACCGATCCATGGTCTAGCGAGTCTCCCCTGGTCAGTGGTACGTAAATGTGTTTCTTGAAGAAATATAATATCGCCTCTCAATTTTTTTATGTGGGAGAAGACCCTAGCCCTTTTGACCGGCCCATTTATTCCCCCCACATTCCATGAGAAGAATCTGACTGTGTTCCCCAGTCCCACCGAAACCTTTGCGTTAGTCATTGTCAGTTGTTAGTGGGTCAGACATCATACATAATAATAGTTGCAGAGTGTATAATAGTATCCCAACCAGGGAAGGGTACCAACCTAGACTGCCGTGCATCGGACCTAGAAGAGCACACGCTAAAATGTCAATCACAGCAAACAGACAGAGTGTATAAGAATAACAGAGTACCATAAAACAAAAACAAAAGCAAACCCTCCCACCCCCCTCCCCCCTCCCCCCGCACATCAAGTGTTCCATCCCCGAATGATGGGAACAACCGTGCTGACTCCAACAGGAGCCTTTCCCTTCAGTGATACTTACGGCTATAACCATGGCTAACAAAAACAAAAAAAAAGAGCTCAGCAGGGTTATATGTAAATATTAGGCACCTAGAATACAGTGCAACCTGAGTCAAAATAAAGGATCATTTTATCTAATGTTTAATCTATGACTTTATGGTCCTTGGATGTAAATGCAAATTAAACATGGTCAACTTTCAAAAATAGAAAACCACTGGTTATTGACCGACACCAGACCTTATATGTAGTGGGTACACCCATTACAAAGAATATTCAGGCTCTGGAATATCCCCCCTCCCAATGTCAACCTCATTAAACATAGAATACAGTGCAACTTAGATCTAGTGCTTAACCTACAACATGTATGGTCATAGGGTATAAATGCAGATTGAACCTGCCAATTTTCAAAAATAGGAGAAAATTGGTAGATGTTTAAATCAGGCGTGATTAGGTATAAAACAAATTATACATATATATATATGGTATATTGACCAACCTCAAACCATACGATTAGGGGCACAACTGTTACTAAGAGCAATGATAAGAGTACAGTGCAACTTAAATCCAGTATTTAACCTATGACTTTATGGCCATATGATATAAATGTAAATCAAACATGGTCAATTTTCAGGTATAGTGAATAAATGGTGTATTGACCAACCTCTCGCCTATGTGTAGTGGGAACAACAGCTACAAAGAGTAATGATAAGATCTTATTACAACTTAATTCTATTGTTCAACCTACGGCTTTATGGCTATATGATATAAATGTAAATTAAACATGGTCAATTTTCAGATATAGAACGTGTTCCCTTCACAGTTATAGGGCATCTTAAATCTAGTGTTTACCCCCGACCCCCTTGGCCATGTGCTATAAATGTAAATTAAACGTGGTCAGTTCCCAGATACAAAAAACATCTGGCACTAACCGACATCACACTATGTGTGTCGTGGGGACGGCAGCTACAGAAAATAATGATGAAAACACCCTACAACTTAAATAAACGTGGTACATTTTCAGATATAATGGAATAAGTGGTATCTTGATCGCCCTCGTACGGCACGGCCCCACACCACCCGCAGGCGGAGGAGTGTCTCCCCCGCGGACCGCGACGGACCGCGGCCAGAGCGCACACGAAGGACAGCGCACCCACACGGGAACAGCCATAGAATAATAATAACAACAAAAATAAAAATACACACTGTACCACCCAACTCTAATGTTTAGAAAATGACTGTTGTATTGACCTACACCATACCTGGTCGCGGTGGCAGCAGCTACACAGTAATGATAAACACTGTACCACTCAAATCTAAAAATGCAACGTGGGGAATTTTCAAATCTAAAAAAATAAAATAGCAGTTGACTGACATCCTATTATGTGTAGCGAGCACAAGTTGAGGCTTTCATTTTTCTTCTTTTATACAACTTAAATAGTTGGCCCGAATATGTCGTTGACTCACCAATCAGTCCGTGGAAACTAATAGAAAACAGTCCCATCTTTAATTCAGTCTAGTCCCCGTTTCTGTTCAACGATTTGACAAAATTTGCAGCCTCCTCAGGTGTGCCGAACTGACTCTCTTTGCCGCCTGGCTGGATGGCGAATTCCAAAACGGAGCCCCTCCACCTCTCGGAGCTGGCTTCTCACCTCGTTAAACGCTGCACGCGCCCGTGCTATCTTGGCGGTGTGGTCTGGAAAAACGGAGATTGACACCCCCTCGTACATGATCCTCTTCGTCTCTCTTGCTTTCTTTAGGATGTCGACACAGTCTGAAAAGTAGTGTAGTCTGGCCACAATTGTGCGAGGTCGCTCCCCCGGTTGGAGTCGCTCCCCTGGTCGGGGTTTGGCCTGGAGTGTACGGTGCGCCCTGTCCAACACAGGTTCCTTCTCCATGTTGAAAGCCTCCTTAAGCAGCCTGGAGACGGCTGCAGTCGTGAGGGGGGAGCCTGTACCTTCAGGAACGCCAACAATCCGTATGTTGTTGCGACGAGACCTAGATTCGAGATCTTCACATTTATCTTCTGTTTTAATCAGTTCTTTGACAAGATGTTCAACTTTCTCCTTCAAAATGGCGACGTCGTCGGTGCATGTGGTTAGCGCGTCTTCCACTCCTGCCACTGTGCCTTTTATCAGCGTTACCTCAGATTGTAAAGTTGTTATCTTGGCTGACCATTCAGTGTTCATGGCTTGTAGTTCGGATTTGATGGTTACTAGGTCATTTCCCAGAGCCGAGTGCAACTCAGCTTTAAAGATTTCAGCAATATCATTGCGCACAGTTGCAAGAATGTCCAACTTGAAGGCCGCGGCTTCTGACTCCCTGGTATCCACTGGGAGAGAGTGGATCGAAGGCTCACGTGAGAGCGGGGCCGCACCACATTGCGTTATTTTCTGCTGCGACTGAGATATTATACACGGTATTTTAGTAACTTTTGGAGGCATTTTGAAGCCCAAACCAAAACTGTCTAGTTCACGGGTGTATTATATTCAATACTAGTAAAAACGTCTTCTTGAAAGGGTGCCTTTAGATTATATAATTAGGCAATTCTGCCGGAGCTCTTAAATCTGCGTGTCACTCCATAGTACGTTAAACCGGAAGTCAATATCAAGATATTCTTGCATGTAATGTGTTGCCCTCTCTTTCAAAACTCAACATGGGGGGGTGCTGGACATTCCAACAGGACAACAACCCAAAGCACACATCGAAATCGACCAGAGCTTGGTTCCAATCACGACAATGGACAGTGCTTCCCTGGCCAAGTCAAAGCCCAGATTTAAATCCGATTGAACATCTCTGGTGGGACTTAAAGAAAGCCATTCAAAGACACAGACCAACTAGCCTGGCGCAAATAGAGGGCATCGCGAGGCTTGAGTGGTCAAGAATTTCACAGGCCCGCTGTGCCATGCTTGTTAATGGATATGGTGCACGGTTAAATGCAGTGCTGAAGGCCAAGGGTTTTTGTACCAAGTATTGATAGATAGTATTATGGGTCTCATCCATGTGAACAAACATATCATGTTAATCTCCTGTGAAATAAACAATACAAACAAACCAAAAGAGTCCTTGTGTGTAATGTGTTTTTATATTCAACATGCATGGTACTGCTCATCCATTCACATTTTACCCCCAAGAGTAAGCCTCAAACTGGGCATGGCCTCTCACACACACACCCCAACCTAACCCATAAGAGTACTGCTCATACATTCACATTTTACCCCCAAGAGTAAGCCTCAAACTGGGCATGGCCTCTCACACACACACCCCAACCTAACCCATAAGAGTACTGCTCA